>NC_035107.1:217256882-217933311 GCF_002204515.2 Aedes aegypti | reverse complement strand
TTTCACCTTGGTGGTAACGTGTTTAATTCGACCGCGGTCCGATATGGACAGACGCAGGAAGTTTTCCTCCTGTAGGTCGCGATGCGTACCGGACGAGAGGTCCGTGTCCTGCTGCTGGCGCCGTTGATAATCAGATTCGCTGCTAATCTCACCTATCAGATACGTTCCCGGGAGCAGTTTGCTGTCCAGAACTACGAACCGGATCTCGTCCCGCTGCACCTCGATCAAGCCGAACAGCTGACAGAATGTGCACTGTTCCACCAACTTGGACGAGAGATAGATTTTTACGTTCATTTTTTAATTTATTAATTTTTGAAAACATTCTGCGAGTGAAACGAAATCTACTTTGATGAAATTTTGTCTAACGACTTCACCGACTGCGACTTGATCCTTTTGTAACGAATGGGAAACACAAAACGATACGACGATAAATAAGTGCGCGTAGTTCGTCAGCGTCGTATCCAAGCGAGCCGTAGGGGTGAATTCCCCTTCCGCCTCTTGGAATATATTTATTTTAAACTAGTGGTCCCGGCAAACTTCGTCTTGCCCATCAAGTAGGCTGTTGAAAAATGTCATGGTATCTCCTATACAAAATGACATATTAATACTCCTCCGTTTTACCAAATTTTCTGATAACTTCCCTAAACTTTTTCTTCACATGAACACGTCGGAGCCCTTCAAGAAAACAACAGTGAAAGAATTTTGCAAATCGGATGTCTGTTCTCAAGTTATTTCGTGACATACAAACACCACTCCATTTTTATTTATATAGATGCGATCTAGTCACGCATAATTGACTGTGCATTGTGCGATTACCCGCATGCAGTGTTGCTCAGACTCATTTCCCCGAAAATAACATTTTCCGAACTACGAAGCCACGAACTACTATAACCACACAGTACCAAAAAATAATGTGATTTACGTCTTTTGAGATGCACATAAAAGAAGCGAGCCGAATGACGTAAATTTTGTGTCGAATTTCAAATACGTTAGTGTCTGATTCGGGAAATGTCGATTACAGTTCCATTGTTTTCGTGTCCTTTAACATTTAAAATTACATTTTTTGTTCAATACATCTTCAAGGACACGTTTTCGTGTCGTTCCATCACTTACATCATGTGTCATTCAGTCATAACCAGAATTACGTCCAGAGTAATTTTCATTATTTTTAAGAGTGCATGCTCTATCCTCCTAACGCCGCGGCCATAGTAACGCGTCCGCGTCCGCGAACGCGATGCGATCAAAGGATTTCCTGTTGTTGATATTCTGCTTTGCGGGCTCGCACACGCGCACGCATCTCTCGACGCGTTTACTATGGCAGCGCCCTAAGATAGAACAGCAGATGGTTAAGCTTGAGTACTGCACACAAAATCGATCAATTTTGATCCCAGAGAGCCACAATGGACCAATGCACGAGTTCACTCGTTGACGTTTGAGCGGTGCCGTGTTATTTACGTGACCATGGAAACAAGTGAATTCGGCACCGCTCAAACGTCAAATTCATGAACTCGTGCATCGGTCCATGGATCAATGCACGAGTTCACTATTTGACGTTTTAGCGGTTGCCGTGTTATTTATGTAGGGCAAACGCTCCCTTAGTGGAGGTAGCTCCAATAGTGGAGGTAGTGTGTTTTGACATGTTTCGCACTTTTTTATGGCTATGTGATATTTTTCTATGATGTACGATGTGAAAATGATACAAGTTATCGAAAAATATTCATAAAATTTAACCATAAACCTATTTTAAACAATTATTTTGCTTAAATTTTTTGCTCCTTTGCACCTATAGTGGTGCATCAGTACCCATAGTGGAGGGTCCCATAAGAAATCAATGGTTTGCGCCACTAAAGGAACCATTCTTAAACATACCTCCACTAAGGAACAGTGTTCCTATTGTTGGTGCAAGGCTTTTGCAGGGTGAATCGTGATTTTTATACATTTGAATGAAAGAAGGATTTGAATCTAGCGATTGATACGCTAAATCAATAAAATTTTTGATTTTATCACCATGTTTTAGCAGTTTTTCGCTTAGGTGCACCACTATGGTACATTTGCCCTAACCATGGAAACAAGTGAATTCGGCACCGCTCAACGTCAAATTAGGTGAACTCTTGCATTGGTCCATTCAAGTTTCGGTGAAATGAAATGAATGAGTGAGTGAGTGCGAATCATTTCACCGAAACTTGAATTGCGGCCCACCGAGATCGAAACTGTCGGATCCCATGTGCAACACTCAAGCACAACCACCTCCCCTCCATCTCAGGAATACAACGCACAGTTTAACAGTTCATGGCTTCACAATTCGAATTCGGGGAATGAGCATTGCTCCTGTTGTCACCTTTGCACTATGCCACGATTATGTGATAATGTGATGTGATCACACTTAAGGCTGGTTGCTACTAACAAGAAAAGGAATCGCCTATCTCGATGCGTGGAAAATTTCTTCCAAGAAATGGGTCAAGAATATCACATTGTTCCCATTTTTCTGATCGCAGTACGCAGTTGAGAAGAAATGTCACTTCAAAGGGGGCATTCAGTCAGGAATTTCTTTACTTTTCTTGAGCGAAATAGCATACTTAGCTTTAAAATGGAACGCAGAATTTTGTAAAATAAATCACAGAATATAAACTGTGAAACATCGTTTTACAGATTTTCCTGTCCAACACAACTGTCAAAAATTCACAGGACATTAAGCAATGGGAAGTATGCACCATCAACAGAAAAGTAATCGCCTATCTCGATGGGTGGGAAATTTCTTGCAAGAAACGGTCAAAGAACTGGGAGAGAGTAACCAATACAAAATTTATGTACATCATAGTGAACCGGGATTCCGCTGTCACGAACTGTCACTGTGAGCCCAGATCTCAACATTGGACTAACAAGGAAAAAGCGCGTAACTGATTGAAACGCATTTTCACATTTCATCAAAAGTGACAAAAATCGAAATGAAAATCAATTCATGCACACAATGCAAGTAATGTCACATGAGCACCTTTCAATCTGATTGAATAAAAAAGAATTAAAAACGCATAGTTTTACTTTTTCCAATGAAAATGAATATTTAGTGCATAGAAAACTGTGTTCCTTTTTCCATGTTTGTCAGGAAAGATCGAAAGTACACAACAAAAGAAAACTAGCGATTTTCCCCAAGCCTGCCTTGATTGTTGTTGGCAAGCTGGATTTATCTTGCAGTTCAAACAAACATTGTTCTATATTTCGTGTGTAGTATCTGTGCCTCCCTGTCAGGTCAAGAAAAGCATTTTCCTTTGATCGCAGTACTGCCCATAATTGCATATTTGTAACATTCGACAAAAGTACCCGCATAGAAAAGCACAGCTTGCCATACATTGCAAACAGTAATTTTCTTATAGCTGTGAAGGTTAATGTTTCACAAACAGTAGCTTTCATGTTGGACAATATTAAATTTAAATTTTCGTTTAAATCATGATTATTAAATATAGTTTGAGTAATCCATATCAAATAGTAACATCATTTCAAAATGACTGGAAACGGTAAAATTATATAGGGGTTGAGACTCGTAAGAAACAGTGGAGCTATAAGGCCACCATTTGCCGAATGATTTGCGCTTCTACCATATACAGTTTGCCTCTCCACATCTCGATATTGAAGGGACCATCGAGATAGGGAGAGATCGAGACAAAGAACACATTTTTAATGAATACTAGATTGAAAACCACTCCGTTACCAAGAAAATAACAAACAAACAGACTTCACCTCGTGCTCCCAAATTGTTTTGAATCAGTGAAATCGGGTCTAGTAACCTTCGATAGTAAGAATATCGACTTACGGAGAGAAAAACTGGAACGAAAATCAACCAAGTACACATCGAGATAGGGAGATATCGAGATATGGAGGATATCGAGATACGGAGAGTGAAAATGTATGCGGAATGAAGGGACCGAAGAAAGCATCGACATAGGGAGAGATATCGAGATGTAGAACATCGATATGTGGAGAGTCGACTGTATTACCAAATTAATACATTACAGCAAACGGTTGGTTTGTGCGAGCAGCCTTCATTATTGGCAAATATTTTCAAAGCTATGCGATCACTCCGACATCTGGTGGCTAGTAGGAGAACCGGCAAAAAAGAGGTTGGGTTGAGAACTTACCGTGTGCAGCATAGGAAGGAACACACAATTTACACTTTTTCTCGGAACAGTTATTTTGTAGACGATCAGAGATCATTGAGAAACAGAATAAACTTTTTTTCCTTTGAAAATGTACAGATCCGGTCAGTGCTCATGTACGATTAGTGGGATAAAATTGGAAAATTGGTGTTTGGCAACATAGGTTATAAACTTCCGGATTCTTTGTTAGTGGTTAAATTTGTTGTGAAATCACACGTATGGCAAGAATATTGGTACAAAATGAGTATGCCAATGGAAAATAGTTCAATAATCGATTGATTATGAACTAATTTTTGGGTTGAAGAATTGAATTTTGGACGTAAACAAACATTTTCAGTGACATTATATTTGCCTATACACGCTCACAAAAAACCAATGTGTTAATGTCGGACAGTAATGAAATATTTAATTTATCCAAATAACTTTACGTGACTCTACCACGCAAGTGAACAATAGGGTCCTAAAGCCCTGTCTCAATTTTAGAACCAAACGCTTAAGTTTAGGGCAGAAACACATGTTTACTCAATTTTTAAATGATTTTCATTGGTTTAAGTACAAAAAATTTTTTTTATGATTTTTGAGATTTTGTCACACCTCTTGGTTTAAACTTGAATTTTGGGTATATTTTGTTTTCCGTGTCCCTTCCGAAATGTCAGATAGGAACAACCCCAGTGTTAAAACTATATGCCCTGTGGCATTTTTGTCGAAAAAGTGAATGTCAAACAAGATCACAAGTGTCAAGGTTGATATTTGGAACCATTTTTAAAATTGAAGTTAAAAAATGATATAGCCGTTATTTGAGCGGGAAAACTTGCTAAAGTAGTTGCAAGAACATGCTCTTTCGTATTATTGAATAAAAACGAGAATTCATTGAACATTTTAGGACCCAATTGATGAAAAATTATTTTTTTGCACATCCCAAGGAAATACATGTGTAATAAACAACAAAATTGTGTTGTTTAACTTTTCCAGTAAAGGTGAGTAGAAGAAATTTAAAACTACACCTGCGTAGTGTGTTTTTTAGCGTGTTCCTATGCCTGTGTGCCAAAAACAAAAACCAAATCTCCTTGCGGTGCCACAAAATTTTCATCTCCGGTTTCTGCCAGCGTTTATATATATACAGACTCTGATTTCTGCCAAGGGTGGTACTGGCGGCTCTTTATTGCTACCCCAACGTGTCGCTGGTTCTAAAATGTAAACAACCATACAAAATAACGACCAAACAATGGTGAAGGCTTAATCAATTTTCTCGCAAATATATATTTTGGAAATTTAGCAGAATATTCTGATTAAATTGCCAACAGCGCACTGCAGTATCACGTAGCAAATAACTGCTTGCAAACAATTTCTTTTAAGCGAATTGATTACCTGTAATTTTCTGAAGAATAATTTTTACTTTTCCGCGTTAAGCCTTAAAACTGGTTCTGGACTTAGGTTGGCGGCTTTTCAATTTTACTCCCAGTTGACAGCCGCCCTCCACCCTTGATTTCTGCATGTTTAGTGCTACCAAATCTATATTATTATCCGGTACCGGATCCAGAACCGCAGCTGGTAAGTAACCGTTTCAAATCGGCCTACAACGGGACTAAATTTCTTCTCCCCCTCCCAAAGGATTCACGATGCTGGCGCTGAGCAAAAGGCAGATGTGAACCGACTACACCTCCGTGGCAACCTCCTCCAAGCCGATAAGCGATAATACGCAACACAATCCGGTCTCCGCAACCAGTGCGTATCATTAGATCTCCAGCAGCAGGATGGATCCTTATTGGAAGTGTTTTATATTGTGCCAGAACGGCATGAAGCTACCGCACAGAGAAACTACTGGTTCGGGGAACCAGTTAGAATCGATTTTCACGGTAGTTTTGTGCTCTTCGTCACAGAGGTCGACCAAATCTTCCGAAATTCATCAGTAAGATGCTAATAGTATCGATGCAAGTTTTTAGCCCAATAGCTTTCAAAAAACCTCCTGTCACGGCAAGAAAAAAACTGCTGAAAATACTAGTCATACTAGCTCGGCACACAGACAATATGATGTGAAAAGTTATTCCATATAGACGAAAAAGAGTGGAGTGCAATTTGAAATCAATCAATAATAAAACAATCTAAATAAAAGTGTGTTCGGCATTTTTTTAAACACGCAAGGAAACAAGTACTATGTGTACTCTTAATTTTCTTCAAACTAAAATCAGTTACTTTTTAACAGAGTTGTACAATATCAATCAAATCAGCTGACTGCTGATGTCCTAAAACTATCAATATCAATTGCAAACTATCAATATCACTTTGATCTGACAACCAACAGCAGTGATACGACATCGCACTCTAGATCATAATCACTGCAGAATGAGTGATCACGTGGTAGTTATCCACGCTATTAATGTTTTTCAGTGACCAACAAATAGTTTCAATCTATCTACTATCATGAATATCGTACTGATAAAATGCCATTTTATTTACTCAATTTAAGGCTAAACTTACCCCATCAGTGATATCCATAGTCTATCGCCATCATTGCACCGGTGATGGAGTAGACAGCATGATGCTGATGCAGGCCCATGGCACGGGACGACTTCTAGCGTAGTCAACATCTTCATGTGTTTACCCATTTTCGGGTAAATTGAATCGAGAGTGCAATCAGGATGCGAAGTTTTGTTTAATGTTTATGATCCGTAACCGACCAAGTGTCGTAATAAAATAACTGATTGCTTGCTTGGAGGCTTGCAGGATGCCTTTCAATGTTTTCTCTCCTTCCAAAACCATCGAAATGTTGAATGTGCTTCAACATTTTGGCACATTATTATCTGATTCAACAATATCAAAAATTGATAATCAAACCATAATAAACAATTAAACAAAACAATGGTCTTTATGTTCACAATTCTTACAACTGACAGTGCGCGATATTCACTTATCGCCCGGGACATCCTGGCTACGAAGAACACTGTGTATCGATATATGGTTGTCAGGGGCCTGTGCTGATGTGATATGGAATGATTTTGTTGAAGGGGACAATGCTCACCTCTCCGTAAGCACACCTTGTTCCTTTTGCACAACCCTATCACACACACACATGTGCATGTACGGGGCACGCACCTCGAGCCATGTGTTGCGCGCCAACAGAGAGGTCATTCTGTGTTCGTTTGCTACCGAGTATGCAACTGTACTTTTCCATTCTTATTTTTCGCTCATTAAAACCACGTTATTTAGTTAGTAACTTCGCGTGTGATTTCTCCACCAAATATCCGAAACTCCTTTAGGGTATTCCACTGCCGCAAGTTGGAATCTGCCAACAGGTTTTGGCCCCAGCAAGCGACCCAGAAAGGAAGAAAATTTGTGTGGAAAGATTCGGCCGGGAAGAGCCGAATTGGTCGTCGTGCGTTATTTTTTCCGCTGCTGCGTCAGCTCGGAAGGTGCCGCGTCGTGGAGTGAAAAGTATAGCAACGAGTTGCGGACAGGTGTTCCACTCCAGGTGAGGGTGAAGAAAATTGTTTTCCGAGCTAGTGCTCGAAGAAAGTGACGAAGAGTGTTTGCTTCTCCGGGTAGAGAGAAAAGCGATTTCCGTGCAAGGGACGCTCGATAAAAGTGTGTAAAAGTGATTACTTCTCCAGGGGGAGAAAGGGAAGGTGTTCCGAATCACAGTCATTCGAAGAATAGTGATTGCTTCTCCAGGTGGAGAAAGAGACAGTGTGTCAAGCATCATCGCTTGAAGAAGAAGAAGAAGCAAAGTGTGTTCCCCAGTGCATCTAGCCGCCGCCGCTCGAGGAAGGGAAGAGAAAGAAGAAGTGCCGAGTGGAGCTGGAGCAGGTGAACAACAACAAAGTGGTTGCCAACCGGTTCGGTTAGTGTGTTGACTGATCACCCGAGTAAAAAAAAAAAAAAAAAGTTTTTGCCGGTCAGAATGAGTGACGCAAAATTCTCGATTCCGAAATTAAATGGTTCCAACTGGCAAACATGGAAAGTGCGTGTGGAGATGTTATTGGCTCGTGACGATTTGTGGTACGTTATCGACGAGCCGGTGTTCGAAGAAGAAGAAGATCGTACCGATGAATGGAAGAAAGACAACAGAAAGGCCAAAGCGACGATCATCTTGCTTCTCGAAGACAGTCAGTTACCGTTGGTTAAAAATTGTGTCCTCGCGCGTGATGTGTACGATGCGTTGAAGCGATACCATCAAAAGACGACACGATCGGTTCGGGTGTCGCTCTTGAAAAAGTTATGTGCCTGTGATCTCGCGGAAGACGGTGATGTTGAAGCACATCTACGTGATTTTGACGATCTTTTCGATCGTCTCGATGCGGCTGGTACGACCTTGGATAAGGATACCAAAATATGCATGCTACTCCGAAGCCTCCCGCCGTCATTTGACGGTCTAGTTACCGCATTGGACAGTCGCTCAGACGACGATGTCTCGCTCGATGTTGTTAAATCGAGATTGATCGACGAGTACAACCGACAGCTGGAAAGGAAAGGAGGTAAATCTGCCAAAATTGAAAAAGCGCTGCGGTCCACGGAAGGCAAACCGGACTTCGAATCCCGTGTCTGCCATTTCTGCAAAAATCCCGGTCATATCAAGCGGAACTGCCGGAAGTTTTTGGCCACGCTGAAGAAAGAAGTAGACTCTTCGTGTACCTGTTGCGGAGAATGTGGCAAAGCGAAAACAGCACATAGTGATTCGCGGAGTGTTGCATTCACCGTCGGTGGAGGAAATTCGAGTTCCTGGGTGATCGACAGTGGCGCATGTGCGCATATGTGTAGCGACAAGTCATTTTTCACGACCTTGGAGAAATATGCTGGTGATCACGTCGTTTTGGCGGATGGGAAGAATATTCCGATCAAAGGTGAAGGAAGTGGTGTACTGTATGGCATAGACGGTTCAGGCGACGCCATGAAGATCGAAATGAACAAAGTGAAATACGTGCCAGAACTTTCAGCAAATCTTATTTCCGTCGAACAGTTGGCACAGAAGAAGTTCAGAGTACTATTCACCGGTGATGGATGTGACATAGTGAGCGCTGATGGTGCAGTTGTTGCTACAGGACACCAACATGGCGGGTTGTACTATCTCAACACGATAACTCCTCCGACCGCCTTGGATGGTCGGCATCAGCAGCGAAAGCAGTTAAATTCCCGTTATTGGATTGAAACTCAACGTGTGCCGAAGGAAGAATCAACCGTGGACAACGGTTCTCCGTCGGTGAATGTGTCATTTCAGGACGAAGTCGTGTGGTACGACGCAATCGATGAACCGGAGGACGACCGGATTCTAACCGGAGGAGGAGATGATTCGGTCAACAGCAAGCAAAGTCTAACAGAGCGTTCCCCGACAAGCTTGACACCGACGGGCATCATGGACAGGAAGCTATGTCTCATGAAGTTCGAGGGATTGCGTAAGCTGTTCAGACTTGATAAGAACAAACCAGGTAATGCGTCTTCGCATTGAGGGGGAGTGTTGAAGGGGACAATGCTCACCTCTCCGTAAGCACACCTTGTTCCTTTTGCACAACCCTATCACACACACACACATGTGCATGTACGGGGCACGCACCTCGAGCCATGTGTTGCGCGCCAACAGAGAGGTCATTCTGTGTTCGTTTGCTACCGAGTATGCAACTGTACTTTTCCATTCTTATTTTTCGCTCATTAAAACCACGTTATTTAGTTAGTAACTTCGCGTGTGATTTCTCCACCAAATATCCGAAACTCCTTTAGGGTATTCCACTGCCGCAAGTTGGAATCTGCCAACAGATTTGAATTGTATCACAGTCGGCCTGTACAAATCAGAAAATTTCAAGCGTTGATGGTGACAGCAAGCAACTCTGCTTTTTAATATTGCTGTGTGCGTTTGAAATGCAAATATCAAATGCGGGAACACCAAACGCGGTAAGATTTTTCACAAGGAAGGCGAAGTCAAAGACAGCTTTTCTTTGCTAGGTTGGCGGTGATATGGATCGCGGTTGCTAGGTGTCCTTTGATTAGTTTATGTTACCGCATTTGGAACGCATTTGAACAAAATTTGCACGTCAAACGCAAACAGCAATACATACTCGAACATCATGAATATTTTTTAATAAAATGTACAGGTTTTTTTTAAATTTTAAGTAAGTTTGTTTCTACACATTTACTTGTTTCATTGTATTCTCTACAATATTTTATTGCAATTCTTCTAATGGTATAAATGTATCATAAGGGTCTATTCACATTCCTTGCTTAGCGCTTGTACGAGTCGGTCGACTGATTCCCGGTCTCATCGCACGGCACTTTTGCAAAGTACTTTTTGACCTTTTTCCCCCACCGCCCGCGTGGGTTTTTGGTTCAGTATTTCGAATAGTTTCCAAGTACGACTAGTTTAGTGCAATATATGTGCTTAGGCGATTGCGCTTTGCGAAGGAAGCGAACTAGTGTAACTAGTATCGTTCCACCGCATTGAAAAAAAGTCATCACAACCAGCTCCAAGTGATTGATTTTTTTCCCCCGCACCGAGAGCAACGTCAAAGCAGAAGTCGGTCTGCTACCTACGGTGCGTGAACGTTCTTCTGCTGTACATCGAACGTTAACGGATAAGTATAAATTGTATACCTATTCCATATCCATTGAATTGCTATCACATCTCCGAATAAACAGTGTTGAGGTCAAGCTTGTTTTCGCTTCTTTTCTGTCTCTCTTCCGGTTCGATTGTTTCGACCGAATAGGGGAGTAGGGTACAAAATAGTCCACTGATCGGTTAATTTTGTTTTCTTGTTTTTTTTTTTTTATTCTGCCCGTATAGGGGAGGTGTGTACATAGTAGCCCATTAATTAGTTAAGTTTTTTTTTCTTTTTTCACATTTTTTTTGTTTTTTCTTTTTACATTTTTTTTGTTTTGTTTATTTGATTGCGGTTGAAAGTTTTCCCGCATGGACGAATCGAATGGAGGCGATACGCCTCCTAAAGATCTTGTTGCTAGAACGCGGTTTTATCAACCATCTTCGGCAGGGCCTTGGGTTGTCTATTTCCGGCGCAAAACTAAGATTTTGAATGTGCTCTCGATCTCTCGAGAGCTGACGCGTAAATATCCTGGGACCGTTATTCATCAAGTAAAACAATCCAAGCTGCGTGTAACTGCACCTAGTTACAAAGCAGCAAATGAGATTGCTCAGCATGAGGCTTTTACTGTGGAATATTACGTCTACATTTCTGCACGAGAGGTAGAGGTGGAAGGGAAAATCGTTGACGCGAGTCTGACATGCGAAGACATAAAGACTGGCAAAGGCGTTTTTGATAATCAGTCAATTCCTGATGTGGCTATACTGGATTGCAAACAATTGCAATCAGTTTCCATGGAAGGAAATAAGAAAGTGTTTTCGCCGTCAGCCTCGTTTCGAGTGACTTTTCCTGGTTCCGTCCTCCCAAAATTTGTTTGCATTGATAGTGTTTTTTACCCAGTGCGCCTTTACGTGCCGAAGGTATTCAATTGTACCAACTGTAAGCAACTTGGTCACAGTGCTAGCTTTTGCGACAACAAGCCCCGTTGTGGCAAATGCAACCAAGCTCACTTAGAAGATGCTTGCACAAAGGAAGCTGAAAAATGCTGCTACTGTAGCAAGGATTTGCATGACTTGCAGAAATGCCCGGCTTACAAAAGGCGCATTCGAAATGAGAGTCGCTCCATTGTGAAGCGCTCCAAGAAGACGTATGCGGATATGGTGAAAACTTTAAATCCGCCAGCAAAAGAGTCTTCATCAGCCATCCCAGTTGGTAACTCTTTTCAAGAGTTGTCTTCCGACGAAGCATACGACGACGAAACCGATGGGGGGGATTCTTCGGAGGTACACGCACCCGGAAAAAGAAAGTCTCCATCTTCTCCGGGACTGCGCCGTAAGGTATTGAAATCTTCCCTCAAAAGTTTGCCTAATTCCAAAGGAGGTGGGGCAAATTTGAAAATACCGAAGCAACAGGTCTTTGATGCATCCGTTCCGTGCTGTAGCAAAGATTTGCCGCCCCCGCTTCCACCGATTAAATATACTTCAAAAAGAAGCTCTAGACAAGATAGCAAGAAAAAAGCTACTGAAGTCCCTCGCTCTTCCTCGAAAACCCCCCGGGCCAAGCGAGGACTGATAACTTTTACGGCCCTTGTGGATCGCATATGTGATGCCCTCGGAGTTTCAGACTCATTCAGAGGCATACTCGACCTGGCTAATTCCCTGAATAATTTTGGTGAAAAGTTGTGCATTTTTAACATGGTATTCAAATGGTGAAAAAAAAGTGGAAATGTCATGGTAAAATCGATGAAAAACATATATCCGAACGTAGGAAAGAGCAAAGTCGCGAGTGCAAGTTAAATTTCAATTGGAAAATGTATAAAAAGTTAATAATTTAGAATTTTAAAAAGTGGAATTGATGTGAAAAAAATTATCGATGACAGCATGCGCGGGGAGAAGTGATAAGTGTTTGAGTGAACGCGGTCTCAGTAGTAGTGGTAGTGAAAGGTAGGACGGGTGGAAGTGATGTGGTGTGAGAGATGAACGTGTGTATAATTGCTGCATGCGAGGCTTAATCACACCAACAGACTAAAGTGATCTCTCGGAAGGGGGAAAGAGAGGCGGCTATGAGCAAGATGATGGTACGATTAGAAAACTGGGCATGTACAATGGTGTTCAGTTGGAGCGGAACATAGTGATGTTGCATAGTGATACAGTGCCCGTTTGATTTTCGCAACTTTACCGTTCGATCTTCATTTCGAGAAGCCCAGCAAGTGGGTACAGTTTTCGCATAAGCAAAGTGTTCTGGTCTTTTTTTCGATTTTCGAGAAGATCAGCAAGTGGATCCGATTTTCGTACCGCCCTATCGCAGGAGTGGGAGTTTGTTTTTTTTCCAGGGTTTTGAACAGTTTCGTAGTAATTCGCATAAATAATACTCTACACAGCAAAAAATAATGTAATTTGCATCGACGTAATTCAGCCGATGTAATAAAAATCCGATGTAACAGCGAAAATCAGATGCATATTAGCATCTTTTTGATGTTATATTACATCACCCTAAAATTACACGAAAACAAGATCACCATATCCTATTACATGGTACTTGTGTAATATGCACATCTAAAATATAGAAATATTACACAGAAACCGCTGCAACCAAACCATTCCGACGAACGTTGTCATATTACACAGATTCAAATGCTATTTTGTATCAATGACTGGTGCGATAATAAGTCTCGCAACACTGTCCATGTTGTTTCTGTCGACGAAGTTGTTGTGAAGTCCGCCATTTTAACTCTCGTACCTCCGGTGGCATCCCGTCGCGAAAACATTAATAAAAGTGATTTTTGAATAGTTTAGTGATCGCGATTTGTCTACAAGACGGGCGCTGCAGTTGCTTTTATTCCTCCGGATCCGGACAAGGAAATGCAGAAGAAGCCAATCTTTCCATCGGGTGTTAACCCCATACGTACGCGCCCCAACGTATGCCGTCACCTTCCCGGGGAATCAGGAATCCAATTTTAAAGAAATTTGTGTGCCATTCCGGAACTTCGAGACCATCTTGCCGAGAGATTCCGGTGGCCCATGAGAACATCTTGTCGTATGATTTCGACGAACAACATCCGCTGCAACTAGAGCTGGTTAGCGCTCAGGATGACAGGGCATGGCAAAAGAGGAGCACCGAACCACCGAAGGCATACGAGTGATCGTGATTCTACATGGGATTTCGCGATACGCCAGCTAGTTCGGTGTATTGGGTAAGTAAGTTACGATTCTATAACATTCCCCCGAATTCCACTTCCCAGAGAGCACCATTTCTTAGAAAACTAATCAGTGTTGGTAGCGCCTGAATGTCTGCTGTGGAAGAAAAGCTTTTACTTTATCCTAAAGGCTGGCATACTAGGAGTACTTCGTGTATCTGAAGGAAAAAATAGACCCCACAGTGTGGTCCTTAGCCTTTTACACGGTTACTCCCATCACTATATCGTCACAGCCGGGATTGTCACTATATCGGTACTGGCCGGAATACAAGCAATCTCAGGGAAGATCGGGTAACCCACCCTGGTTGGAACTTTATTCGTATGCTGACAGGAAAGGGAGGGTCTGGTTCCCCTTGGAAGGTGTGAATCTGAGTCCTTGTACCATTGTGGAGCATTGAGCAGTACTGGTACTAAGTTCCTCCGCCAAGACAGGTGTTGGCGTAGGCCGCCTGTCGTTAACATTGAACCACTCCTAAGCTTATTACCTTATACAGTGAAACCTCCATGATTTGATGTTCCATGACTCGATATCGACTTTTCCATACTAAAATAGTTACTATGATGGTCTCCTTAGTAGACACCCTTACTACATGGAAAACCCTGGAAGTATCAGGATTTTTTTTCAATCTGGAAAAAAACCCGAATTCTCGGGGAATTTCGATCACTATCAGGGAAATTATTTTGAGGCAGTAATTCATAATAGAATATCTTCTTCTTCTTGGCATTACGTCATCACTGGGACAGAGCCTGCGTCTCAGCTTAGTGTTCTTATGAGAACTTCCACAGTTATTAAGTGAGAGCTTTCTTTGCCAAAGTTGCCATTTTCGCATTCGTATATCGTGTGGCAGGTATACATTATGCCCAGGGAAGTCAAGGAAATTTCCATTACTAAAAGATCATGAACTGACAGGGAATCAAACCCAGACACCTTCAGCATGACTTTGCTTTGTAGCCGCGGACTCTAACCACACGGCTAAGGGTTTATTCACAAATTTCATAACGCTGAAAATGGCCATTTTCGATACCCACCCACCCCCTCGTAACGCATTTAGTATGAATATTTTTCAAATTTTGAATGAGCCGTAGCAGCCTTTCGACCCCCATCCACCCCCTCTAGCGTTATGAAATTTGTGAATGGCCCTAAGATAGAATATGTGCATGCACGTCAAAACCCAGATAGAGCAACCATTAGGGGTCGTACACAAATTATGTCACGCTCCAAGGGGGAGCGGTCAGGCATATCGTGACAAGCCTTACAAACATTTTAGAAGCCGCGTCATAATTCATATGGCATAGACGCAATAATATCTCGGATGTGATCCAACGGACATTCTGCGTCATTGATAGAATTTATGCCCATTTCAAATAATTAATCTATTCGAAGTGGACATTAATACTATTGGTGACGTTCAGTTTGCCTTTTGCTAACCAGAATGATCCGTAGCCACTCTTACTATTAGCTAGCTAGATACATCGTTATAATATACGACGTAGGGAATACTTAGTAGGCGTTGTGAAGCATTGCATTTGCCACCGAAAAGTGAATCTTGTAGGAGACTGTAATAGAAGCCTAAGGTAACTTTACTCTTCAATATTCACTATAAAAATGACTATGGAAAGTAAGACGCTGAGATCGATCATTAGGGTACACTTGCTAGTTTCAAAAAATTGTTGAACAGACAAGGAAAGCGACTTTTTTCTTTAAGGATATATGAACGTAATGACCAATAAATACTTTTAACAACAAAAATGAAATTAACTAGAACTACTACTAAACAGCCTAATTTTGTTAAGACTTGACGACACTTGACATTTAAGACTCTAATCTTACGTAAAAGACAATAGTAATCAGAATAGCACTTGATTGACAAATTATTCAATACCATTTCGACTAGACAGTATTAGTAATGCACTACTATTTCCAACAAATTCTAATGG
This sequence comes from Aedes aegypti, assembly GCF_002204515.2. Classification (NCBI taxonomy): domain Eukaryota; kingdom Metazoa; phylum Arthropoda; class Insecta; order Diptera; family Culicidae; genus Aedes; species Aedes aegypti. The sequence goes on along the minus strand of NC_035107.1, from coordinate 217,917,505 downwards.
AGCTGCTGATTTTCATAATGCTTCCTTTTCTCAGAAGCAAGGGAATATGGGTACTTTTCAAAAACTACCACGTCACAATACTAATAAAAAACAGTGTTTATGTGGGCGCCATTGCCTAGTCCGTCTGAGTATTGGTCCTGGTAGAGGGGAAACTTGGCAAAAGCCAGACCGAGGGTTCAGCCTTGACAAGTTAAGCTGTCAGGCAGCTCCAACTGAATACCATACAAAAAAAAAAAAAAAAAAGATATCTCTTAATCAGTGAGGGATTAACATACCTAGGGTTGGTAGTAGGTTTCTTTTTAGAGCTCATTTTTATGCAGTTCTTCAAAAAGTCTATATTTTTGATAAAAGCTCTCTGAATTCTGTATTTTAACCAAAATGGTCCTAAAAGTCTCTTTCTTCTTTATTTTGCTTGCAGATAATTATGTTGCAAAATGTATTCTTACATTTTTGAGAACAGCTTCAGGAATTATCCTTGTGGGTTCTCCAGAGGTTTCATCTGGATTTTTTTTTTTAATTTCTTTATTAGTACCATTACAAATATTACATTCATTTATTATATCTAGGTGTTCTGTGTTATTAGACAACACTATCATCCTAATTTGGTAAAACAAATTTAAGATTGTATTAACATTTTGTTAACAACCTATTACATATCATTTGACGTAGCAGTTCAGATTTTTTATAGGTGTGTTGATTTCACCTGCTTATAAGAGAAAAAAAAGCACGTTTTCAATTTACTTAACCTAACTTAACCTAAATATATAACGCATTAATCGTGGCAATAGAAGATTGTAACGGTTTCATCTTATTAGGAACTTAAAGAGGCTTCTCTCCAGAAGTTTTTCAAGAAATTCATCTACCAATTCTTTCAGCAATTTTTCAAAAGATCAAGTAATGTTCTCTGAGATTATGCACTTGAAAAAAAAAAATACAAACACTATCCTATGATTTCCCCCAGATAAATTTTCACTTACTTTTCAACTGAATTCTCCGGCTGTTACACTAAGAGATCATCCATTTCCACAAAATTTCTTTCAAGGCCTAATTCCAGAGTTTTTGTTAAAATTCAATCAAGGATTTTTTTCAAGAAACCCGACAAGAATTTCTACGCCATGTGATCTACGGTTATTCCAAAGAATAGCTCCTAAAATTCTAGAATTATTCGAGTGAAACTATTAAGAACATTTCAAATGATTCCTTAAATTCAACCAGTGTCTCATTATTCAGTTTCTCTAGAATTTTCCTTCCAGCATTTCATTCAAGGCTCTAGGGGAGGTGTAAAACATCAGTGAAAAAATGCTACTTCATTTGTGGACGGCCCCTAACACAAATGAAGTAGCATTTTTTCACTGATCGAAGCCAAACCTCAAATTTTCAAGAGCAAAAATCTAGAGAACTGAACAGTCGTTTAAGCTGAAAACTTAATCGTTTGGTCACTAGCTGGTGGTGACCAATCGATTAGGTTGTCAGTTTAAACGGATGTTTGGTTCTCTAGCATTGATTTTTACTTAACTTATTAAACATTTAGTTTGTTAATTTATAAATAAAATAGTTTGGACACAAATACAATATATAATTCACATAATTACTTAAAGCTTCATGAAATTTATTTGATTGTCAGGAAAATTATGAAGTTCTTAGAAATTTTTTAATATTATAATATTGATGTTTTCAATGTTTTATTTTTTAAATTAATTTAAAAAATTCAGACAATGAAGTTTGATAAAAAACTGTTTGTCAAATTTGTCTACTCTGTTTAACGAAATTATTCAAAATGCTACGTCCACAAGTTGGGACCCCTCCCTCCCCCTCGTCACAAATTCGAGAAGCCCCCTCCCTCCCCCCTAAAATGCTACGTCATTTATGGACGACCCCTTACTGGAGTTCTTCCAAAAAAAAAAATTGAATTAATTTCTCAAAAAATATCCATGGAATATTTAAAAATTCATTTAAGGTTTCACACAAGTTAAAACAAAAGTTTTTTTTTCAAGAAATTATTCCTACACAATTTAATAGGGATTTCGTTCTATGTTTTTCCAGGAGTTCCTTCACATAATCCTGCAAGATATTATTCAGATATTGAACTGATATTGTTTTTGATTATTAGCAACAATCTTGAAAATCTTCTAAAAGTTCTTCAAGAGTGAGTCCTTCTAGAAATCCTTATTAATCAAGAATGACTTAAGAGATACCCTATATTTAACAGAAGTTACCCTAAAATTTGCTTTTAAAATACGTCAAGATTTTTGTTCAACAATTTCTCAGCTTTTTGAAAAATTTCATTCACATTTTTTTGAAGAAATGCATGGGAAACTTCTGGAAGAAAGCTTGAAAAGAAAATTAAAACTTCCTTAAGAAATCTCTTAGAATTATAGGAAGAATTCCCTAAGAAATCTTAGAAGCAATCTCTGAAGTAATTCTAGGAGGTATCTTTAGAAACATTTTTAATTCAAATCTTAAAGAAATTATGAAAGAAAATCCTGATAAATCCTTGAAGGCATCTGGAGAAGATTCTGGATGAATATAGCAACATGTTTTAAACGGGAGTCTTGGAGGATGTCCTAGAAAAACCGATATGAGAATCACTGAATAAAATTCTGGAGGACTAAGGGATTTCTTGAAACATTTCTGAAATAATATATGAAGGAATTTCTGATGGAAGCCCTGAAGTATTTTTGTGACATTTTTTTTAAAATACAGTTTTGTAGACAAAATTTTCGGAAGAACTGATTAGAAATTGTTTTGGAGAGTTTTCATAGAAAATAATCACAGTTCATCTAGTGATTATTTCCTATGAAAACCCCTCAAAAAAGAAAAATGAAAATCTCAAGTAAGGATATCTATCCATCTCTCTACATGAAAAAATTATTTGCCAAGCTTTTTCAACAGGTGCTTTAAGAATTTCTTCTCAGATTCCTCGAGGAAAAGTTTCTGGAATTCTTCTAGTGTTTGTTTTAGAGATTTCTTCTAGAATATTTTCATTAACTCCTCCAAGGATCTCTCTAGAAATATTTTGCACATTAATTCATATTTCGTCGTTCCATTCCATTCCATTTACGTTTTCTCAAAGGTTGCTCAGGGGAATTTCTACAATATTCCTTTAGAAATTCACACACACTAGTATTGTGTCTAACATTATCCTAAAGATTATTCCAGGATTTCCTCTAATTTTTTTCCAGTTATTCGTCCTCTGATCTCTCCAGTTGAGATTATTCCTACAAGAGTTCGTCCATGAAAATTCTCAAAGGTAACTCAAACTTGGTGGAATTTCTCTGTAAAATAAATACTAAATGAACTCCTGCGAAAAACAGCGAAATAATACATGAATGAAACTGTGGGCTAATACCTGAGTTAATTTCCATAAATTCCTTGAGAACATCATGATAAAAAAGCTGTAATACTTAACGCAATGTCATGAGAAATTAAAAAAAAAGCCCTTGAAAATATTTGTGCTCGATCCGATTATCCGAGATTTTTTTATCTCTTGGTTCCTGTTTGGTTTCTATGTGTATTTTCATATGTTCCTAGTTGGTCTCATTTTGGAAATTTTGGAAACTCTTAAAAAAATTAAATTAACGTAGAATGATTAACACATAATGAAAAAAGTCTGGATGTTTCTTACTGTATCACGAAGACAAAAAAAAATATTGGTATCATCTAAATTCTTTAAACGTTGTGAATAGTTACTTAAACAAGCTTATATTTTTTTAAATGTTTACAGATTTATTAATGTATTTATTTATTTATGATAATATAAATACTAGATACAAAAGTATAGCTTTGTTCCTCAAAAATAAAGTTTGTATTGATTATAAAAAAACATAGATTAAAATCTTGAGGAACGTTCTTAAATTAGTCTTTGAGAAATTTTATAAAAAAATTCGAAATAGAAACGGAAAAAATCCAGAAGTTCCTCCTGGAAAAATTATAAAACATTCTCAGAACGCTTCCACTCCTACTCCTTGAAAAAATCTAAGAGGAAATCTTGAAAGATCTTATGGAATAATTCCAGAAAGCTTGTCTCAAAAGTTCCTAGAAGGAACACATACAGTTATCCAGAAAGAATCTAGAGCAATAACAAAACTTTCAAAACGGGATTTCAGAAGACATCACTACAAGAATTGAATTGAAAAGTATGCCAAATATATATGAAGGAGTTTATGAAGCAATGAATTCTAGAATAATTCCAGAGATTTCCTAAAGGAGGAATTAAAAAGAAGATCCTGGCAAAACTTCTAGAAGGGGTTTTGAAAGAATTACAGAACTCGAAGACAACACTTGAAGAAAAAAAAACATTTGAAAGAATTCCAGGAAGGCCAAATATGGAAAATTGTAGAAATATTAAAGAGAATTCTACTAGAAATAAAAAAAAAATCTTTTTACCGAAGATTTACAAGAAAAACTTATCATATGGTACTTTTTGTAGAAATTCAAGAGGATTTTTAGAACATATTTAGTAAGGAGCTCTTTAAGTGATTCAAAGTGAAATCGAAGATGGAGGGTTAATATTCCGTTGATTCATAGTGGTAATATATGATACCGTCGATGGGGGTGACAATGGGTCTAGGGGGTGAGATTGGGTCAAAACGGAAAAATATGTTTTGTGAAATATTTCAGCTAATAACGCTGATATTACTAAAATTAATAATTCATATGTTAGGGAACATATTATTACACATAATTCATAACAATATGCATTTTTAGAAATAGTAGTTTTTGTTTACTACATCAATAAACTTGCATGTTGAAACTAGATAAAATTTACAACATTAAATTTCTGTTGTACAAAGTATCACGCATGTACTCTAGCCTCTATCGTTGTATTAGTAGAATGTTGAAAGTCTTTTCATTACACATCACAGGTATTTTCCGGAATCTGTTTGATTTTCCCTCAGAAAAAATATTTTTTTCGGTACGATGTCTAAAACATTGAAAATGGGGGTGAGATTGGGTCAAGCAAGAACGATAGAAAATGAAATTCCAAGTCAACTTTTTAGACATTTTACGGTGCCGGGTGTTCTCTTTTTTCATTAAGATGTGTTTATTCTTTCTAAATACAGCATCTCTGAAACATCAAACAAGTCTACTTGAGTATTCCGTGCATTGAATAACAATACAACGCATTTTGACAACTTCTCAAACCAGCAACTGTGTTTCGTGCGCAGCAACCTCGTAAACTTTTATCAAAAGGGTGTTTTTTTCTAAATTTGATTATTTATCAGTGTTTTCATATTATAGAAACATCTCACGGAAGTACAAATGAGTTGGATCGCTGAAATACTGGGATTATGACGTCAACTTCTGCCTGAAATTTATTGATCGTGGAATGTCGCACCGAAATTTAACTATTTGCGAAGGTTTAAAATAATCACTGTTTCAGTACACCTGAATGGGCTTTATAGCAATGGGGATGAGACTTTGAAGACAATTTGAGAGAAACAACAAGAAAATTTATGTAAACTTGACGATAATAATCTTTCTTTTAAGTGGGTTTATCATACTTGTGAAACATCTTAGATATCTTTTTGTCTTGTTTGCATCGTTTTTTATCAATATTTTTCAGTTGTGAATGGTTTTGAAATCATATTCTCGAAAACAAGTTATTTCAATTACAGTGACCCAATGTCACCCCCTCTATGGGGTGAGATTGGGTCATTTTTCATTCACTTGTGGTGCCGCTGTGAATAAATATTTGTCTTTAATTTTTTGAACAGTTGTTAATGTACCATCAAAGTACATGCACACCAAATTTGAAGTTTATTGGAGTTAAATTGCGATAGTTATTCAAAAAATAAATCGCACATATCCCTTTTTGACCCATTGTCACCCCCAACGACGGTACATATGTTAATATAGTTTCTGATTATTGTTTAAATATTAAAAAAAATGTTGGTAAATCTATAGATTTCCAAATAACGCTTCTGAAAATTTTCTTAGCAACGCCACTCCCAACGATTTAACCTATAACCCTAAATCGAAACGATTGGTACGGTTGTCCCCGTTTCTTCCTTCCTTAAATTTAAAATTTTTCGCCTATCATATTATTCATTCGTGAATAACCTGATCGTCATGCTTTTTCAATTCTCTTCAACCCCAAAGTCTGCACAGTAGGCCTGGCCATTTTAATATTTTTATCATGTTGCTGATAAATTTAGGTATTTCCAGGATGCTTTTCAATATTGGCTGTGCAAGCACTTAGAATAGAGTAGAATATAATTTGAAAACCGTTAATTAAGACTGAAGATTTCCGTTATAGATAATTTTTATATATTTCAAAGTTCTAATGAACCATTTGAGAAGACTGAGTTTTTCTGGACAAACATTTGCATCATTCCAAAACATTGAATTGCTGATGAAAGCTGAATATTTATGAGAATGTTTGACTTTTTTTTATTTTTTTTTTATGTTGGATTATCAATAAAACTATTTATTTCAAAAACCTTCGCATCTAATGAAAAATATAAAAAAAATCCAATTTTTCAGGAGGTGATGCAATTTGTCAAAGACTATTCCTAGCACTTATCGATGAGCGGGTTTAGAAGCAAAGGGGCATGACAAAATCTTAGTTTTGATAAAATAGACCTAGTTTTGATAAAATAAATAGAATAGAAATGTAGTTTTTTCATCAATTGTTCATTGCATACAAACTGTATGGAACCGAAAAACAAGTCAATTCATCTGTAGTGGAACTCCCGAAGCCCTCCTCGAGAGGCTTGGGCTTTCAACGGTATGACTAAAAGAGAAATAACTTGCCATATACCTGCATTTCTAGACGAGGGACTGCTTGTAGAATTTCGAAAATTTCAGGTGAATCTATGGCAGAAAGATTTCCTAAATCGGGTTTGTTTGAAATCTTTGCATCTAAGAATTCCCCAAAAATAAAGAATGAATTAAGATCTTGAAAACTGATATTAGTATAATATTTGAATGATACTTCCGTTAATGTGGAAAACTCAAATCTTATTCAATAACATTTTCTTTCTTTTTTCTAGATCAACAACGAAAACTTGAACGGGCTTTGCAGAGCATATGTGAATAATTCCATTGCAGTTCGTCGGATTTATCACCTGAAGCATCCCAACGATGGTTATGGTTCATCAGTTAGATAAATGCTAAGGTGAAGATGAATCGACGCCAAACCTCAGATTTTCACAAATCAGGAAAACCAAACTTCCTACTAAGCTGAAAACTTGATCGATTGGTCACCACCAGGGAGTGACAAATCGATCAAGTTTCCAGCTGCAGCTCCAATGAAAGTTCGGTTCTTATATTTGTGCTCTTTAAAATTTCAGATTTGGCTTCGATTCATCTTTACTTTAATGCAAAAAAATGTAATATATGATTATGAATAAAAATGTAATTAATGTTTTAAATGACTCTATATTGTGTTTATTCACAAATTTTACAACGCTGAAAGTGGTGGGTGGTTGTCCTCAAAATGATACAGCGCTTAAAACATTTGAAGAATATTCATGGAAAAAGCGTTACGATGGGAGTCAAAAATGTGCATTATTGGCGTTTTAAAATTTGTGAATGAACCTTATTATTATTATCATTATTTATGTGAAAATATTTTAACATTTTATCATCAAATCTGTTCAATGGTTGATTAAATTGCTTTTACCATTTCCAAAATTAAAAGCTTCAAAAATAGCTCAATTTGTGGGTAAACGCCCATTTAACATCATAAACATTATCTAAAAGCAAAAAGTAAGAGGTTGTTTCCGAGATACGACCGCCAAGTTGACGTTGGATAACGTTAGCTTCTTCTATTTCCTGATTTAGGACAGTCACGAACTTATGAAAGATTTACCTAGAAATCTAAAAATCTAATCAATTTTCAAACTATTTGTTGCATGTCAATTCTGATCTATTATGGATATTGAGTGTTATTATTTGGTTGGTTCGGTTAACACTTCACCACCGATAGAACCGGTCGATGGAAGAAGAAGCATGGGCGGTAACTTTTGCTCTCCAAATAAACAGAGAAAGAGTTTTGGGTGATCTGTTTGTAGTATGAAAATGATGTCCGTAATAGGGAATGCATCACCAAACTCGCAACTAATCAATAATCATGACTGCGATAATTGACAAGAAATTTATGAATGAAATGGATCACTTGGGAAATGCGACCGTTCCTTATGAATAATCCCAGAGATAGTCATATTCTTTAGTCCTTACATTTAATAGATGGAAATAATATCCTTAGGGGCCATCCATTTATTACATAAAGGTTCATGGGGGGAGGGGGTTTCAGATTTCTCACGCGCAATACAATTTATATTTTAATTTATTTTTATTTCTATACAAAAATTAAAGGGGGCTGTGTACAAGACCCGATTGCATGACGTTAACTACGCTGCGTCCTCGGAAACAGCCTCAAATTGCCGTATTGTCAATTATTCGTAATTAATCAATTATTGTATGATGGAATGAGATGAATTAAGAGATTATAGCAAGTATGTGGTAAACACATTAGGGAATATTATACAAATAACTCTTTAAAACACATTTGTTGGCTCTGAAAAGGGCCAATTGAATTGTTGAATTTGCGTAACACGGACACATTTTGACGGCGCACTGGTTTCAATCCTCCTCGCCCGATGAGATTTGCGATGCGGATGACGATGTGCGCGTCAACAAGCGGCTTTGGTCGATTTTATTCAGCCATCACGAACAAATTAGGGAATATTACACAATCAACTCTTTAAAACACATTTGTTGGCTCTGAAAAGGGCCGATTGAGTTGTTGAATTTGCGTAACACGGACACATTTTGACGGCGCACTGGTTTCAATCCTCCTCGCCCGATGAGATTTGCGATGCGCATGACGATGTGCGCTTCAACAAGCGGCTTTGGTCGATTTTCTTCAGCCATCTCGTACAACAGCTTGCCTCAGGTGGCGAGGAGCTGAGCAGGTTTGGAGGAGCTCTTACCAGCTCGAAAGCGAAAACAGAATGAAACCAGATTCAACGAAGGAGGGATGCTTTATACCCTTAGAATAGCAGATGATGCTCCTCCTTTCATATTCTTCGTTTTCTTATCTGGGAAATAGGCTATATGAAACTGATGTCTGGGTAAGGGATGTACAGATTAGCATTATGCTGTTATTGCAACCCGACGGCACTGCAGCAGCATCCTCGGAAACAGCTCCAAATTGCCGTATTGTCAATTATTCGTAATAAATAAATTATTGTATGATGCTATGCGATGAATTAAGAGATTATAGCAAGTATGTGGTAAACACATTAGGGAATGTTATACAAATAACTCTTTAAAACACATTTGTTGGCTCCGGAAAGGGCCGATTGAATTGTTGAATTTGCGTAACACGGACACATTTTGGCGGCTTTGGTCGATTTTCTTCAGCCATCTCGAACAAATTAAAGAATATTACACAATCAACTCTTTAAAACACATTTGTTGGCTCTGAAAAGTGCCGATTGAATTGTTGAATTTGCGTAACACCGACACACTTTGACGGCGCACTGGTTGCAATCCTCCTCGCCCGATGAGAGTTGCGGTGCGGATGACGATGTGCGCTTCAACAAGCGGCTTTGGTCGATTTTCTTCAGCCATCTCGAACAAATTAGGGAATATTACACGGACTGTTACGCCTGTGCCGCTCGATCTAATGAACCAGAATGACCGCGCTAGCCTCCCGCATGGCAATGACAGCGGAGCACTGGCTGGTAGCGACGATTTCTGGCCGAAAACGATTATGCTGGCTGGTGCACTCAAATGAGCGGCTTCAGTTGCTGCGGCTCCGAAATGCGTGGTTCTTCGGTTCTAATGCGTGTTGTATTCGCGTCCTATTGAAAACTGAACTGAGGACGCGAATGACTCTCGAAATTTGCTCGCCGACCGTGTTCACAGTCTGACGGCAAAAAGAAGAATGAGGGAAGAAGCAGGGTGCGGTGCGCTTTTATAGTGGGAAGCGGAACCGAAAAATGTGCTTGAACGTGATTGGTTAGATAAGAAAGGGGTCAACGTTTTACGATATTTCAATAGTTTGTTGCTAATAATCAATAGTGTCCTCCATTGAATCGACGCGTAGATAAATTTCCAATCGATTCATGTATAAATATTGAAAATCTATCGATAAATGACTGAGTTATTAGCGGTCAAAACCTGACCATTTTTCGTTACATGCTCAATTTTTCGTTTTTCTGAATTGTACCCCCATATGTTGCCGTAAGACGTTATCCAACGTCAAAAAAATGATAAAAAAAGCAATTTAATCAACCATTGAGCAGAATTAGTGATCGCTTTTTTCGCTTGAATCGCTTAGATTACATAGTTTTCATATTACGTCGCATCGATTACATCGTATTGTGTACGTTGAATCTATTACATCGGAACAATTACATCGGTCGCATTTATTACACCAATAGCCCGTGTGTACGTCGGACTGTGTAATTTTACACAACCGAGGGAATGACTTGGTTGCAGCGGTTTCGATGTAATATTCAACAACTTTTTTTGCTGTGTATAGTTAACGGTGGAGTAGTTCGACGACATCGTTTTGACGACCAGCTACAAGGATAAAGAAAACCGGTGAGATCTTTTCATGATGAATTGTATTATTTGATTATATTTCCAATGTTTCATCCATTTTGGGTTGGGTGGGACCATCAGGGCACCCGATTGAAGCGAGATGGATAGGAAGAGTGAAACTGTCAACTTCCTATTGCCAACATTTCGTGGAAAAAGGGCGGGCTCTTCTTCCCATCTATTGGGTCTTTCTGACAAGCAAGGGCTTGATTGTACGACTGTTTGAGTGAACTTACTTTTGGAAGGAGATTCCTTTTCCCTTGCGGGTTTCGCGTAAGTGTCTCTGCTTACGGGTCCGCCATTCGTTTTTGGCCCTTCAGTCAGGAGTATGATTGAACACAAATAGTCATACAATCTTGAACAAATTGTTCTGTTAGAACAGGCCATTGCTACCGGTGGATACCTTGCTACAATAGATGGCAGCTTATATCATCATCATCATTCAGAGGCATACTCGACCTTTTTCTCCCCGCAATAGAAGGGAATTGACTATCTCGTGGCCCCTCCTTGCTTCGATCATATCTTTCGATGGATAATTCATCGAGTGAGGTACAAGATATGATCACTGTGCTACAGTGGAACTGTCATAGTCTAAAACCTAAACTAGACACATTTAAGTTTTTGCTTCACAATTCCGATTGTGATATATTTGCACTTTGTGAAACATGGCTTTCTTCTGAAGATGATCTTAACTTCTACGATTTTAACATTATACGCCAGGATCGAGATGATAATTACGGGGGAGTACTTTTAGGGATCAAAAAGTGCCATACATTCTACAGAATCCCAATCCCGACCCATCCAGGCATAGAAATCGTTGCTTGCCAAATAAACGTAAAGGGTAAAGATCTTTGCGTAGCTTCTGTTTATATTCCTCCAAGAGTTTCCATAAACCGCCGTCATCTCTGGAATGCAGTCTCCATGCTCTCATCCCCAGTTTTAATACTGGGTGATATGAACTCACATGGTACTGGATGGGGCGAATCTTATGACGATTGTAGAGCGGCTATTTTCTATGATTTATGCGACGATTTCAATTTGAACATTTTGAACACAGGTGAAGTGACACGTATTTCATCCGACGGCAAAGAAAGCCGCATTGACCTGTCTTTGGGTTCGAGTTCACTATCATTCGATTGCATGTGGAAGGTCATCGATGATCCCCATGGTAGTGATCACTTACCCATATTAACGTCCATCAGAAATAATTGTGAAAGGTCAGAACAGTCAATTCAGGTTCCTTTTGACCTCACTAGGAATATCGATTGGCAAAAATTTGCATCAGCGATAACTTTCGGAATCGAATCATTCAACTCTCTCCCACCGTTAGATGAGTATCGATTCCTAACAGAATTGATTTATAAAAGTGCATTAGAATCCCAAAAACAACGAGTTCCAAGTGCATCCTTCAAAAGACGACCAGCCACACCTGGTTGGGATGATGAATGCACTCAGTTGTATCGAGAAAAATCTAATGCTTTCAAAGCTTTTCGTAGATATGGTACCTCAGAACTTTATTTAGAGTACTCGAAGCTCGAAAAAAAGCTGAAGAATCTTATCAAAGCGAAGAAGCGTAGTTATTGGCGGCGTTTCGTTGATGGCCTCTCACGAGAAACTACAATGTCGACGCTTTGGAGAGTGGCTCGCAACATGCGAAACCGCTCATCTGCAAATGAGAGTGATGAATACTCCAACCGTTGGATATTCAACTTCGAAAAAAAGGTCTGTCCAGACTCAGTTCCAGCTCATCCGCCTCTCTGGGAAACTCCAAGAGACGATTCTTTGGACAGGCCATTCACTATGCTGGAATTTTCTATGGCTCTTCTTTCATCAAACAACTCCTCTCCGGGACGCGATATGATTAAGTTCAATCTCGCGTACACGAATTCTCTCTGATCTTGGAAGTTTTCTTAAAAACTACCTAAAGCAATAAAACAGTACTTTTCAGTGCTACAAAAACAGTACTTTTCAGTGCTAAAATTAAAAACGGTACTTTTCAGTGCTACTAAAACAGTACTTTTCAGTTCTATTTTTTCTACTATTGATCCCTTTACGATCCTTGTTTGGACCCGTGCCTTCGATTTTTCGTTGGACCCGTTGGCGAAAGCTAGCGGTGGTAATCCTTCTTGGACACCGTCTAGGGAAAAAACCTCTCGAAGGTCACGTCTTTTTTCGTTTATTAACTAAACATGGTATCAACAACAAACAAAAGGAAGGGTGAATCTCTGAATTCACAACTTCCTTCCAAAAAAGTGGGTTTTAAAACTGTCACTAAACGTGGCAAGAATGGAAGAAAGGACGTTTCCCCGGAATGCGAACTTTCTTCCAAGGGTGAAATGAATAATTGTATCGAAATGAGCAATCAGTTCGATGCTCTAGACAAATTTTCCGAACACCAAATCGAAGCAGCCTCTAGCCCAGGCTCTTTGATTCAAGTGAGGAAGCAAAGAGTGCCGCCTATCGTGGTCAGTTGTTCCGAATTTGGGGGATTTAGGCAGGAGATCTTGAACTCCATTAGGGGAATCAAGGTTTCCTTCCAAATCGCAAAGAAAGGAGACTGTCGCGTTTTGCCGGAAACTCTTAAAGATCGTGAACTTCTTCTCAAATATCTTGAAGAGAAGAAGCACAAATTTTTTACTTATGACGACAAAACTGAACGTTTGTTCAAAGTTGTCTTGAAAGGTCTCTCAAGTGACTATTAATCACCTGAAGAGATCAAAAATGGAATAAATGATTTACTTGGATTTTCCCCAGTCCAAGTAATCATTATGAAAAAGAGAACCCAATCTGGCATTGTTCGGAAAGGGCTTTCTCAAGAATTTTATTTAGTTCACTTTAACAAAAAAGAACTAAATAATATTAAAGCTTTAGAAAAAGCAAAACTTTTGTTTGATGTCCGTGTGACATGGGAACATTTCCAGAAACCTGGGGGAAATTACCAAAACCCCACTCAGTGCCGTCGGTGCCAAAAGTGGGGTCATGGTACAAAAAATTGTCGCATGGATGCTAAATGCATGATTTGCGGAGGTTCTTCTCACGCTAAGGACGTCTGTCCAGTGAAGGAAGATACCACCAAATTCATATGCTGTAATTGCGGGGCTAACCATAAGTCCAATTTTTGGAATTGTCCTTCACGCAAAAGGGTCATTGAGGCTCGTGCCAGGCAGATGAAAGATAATATCCGTTACGATAACGGTCGTTTCCGGAATTTGCCTGGTAGAGTATCGAACAATGCTCATTTTTCAGTTAACGATCGCTTGATCATGAATCATACCCATCAGGAAGATCATAATCATGCTCATTCACAAACTAATTTTAATCCGTCGGGTAGCCGTTCGAATCTTTCAATTTCGAATGTATCTACCCACGGTAAATCCTTTGCCGATATCGTAGCAGGAAATTTGAACTCCTCCCCTGTTCGATTCATGGGTACCCATTCTACTTGTTTCAAATCAAATGGAAAAAACCCTACCGCCACAGGTAACTCCGCTTCTTCGTCTACCGGAAATTCTAATGGGAAATCACATGACATGTCTGCCTCTGATTTTAATTTTCTAACTGAACAATTGAATCTAATGATTGATGCAATGTTCAAAGCCACCACTATGACTGAAGCAGTCCAAGTAGGTGTAAAATTTACAAATCAAATTGTTATTGGATTACGTTTTTCTAATGGATCCAAATAATAATTTAAATATTTTAAATTGGAATGCACGTTCTCTGAATGGTAAAGAGGACGAGTTGTTTAATTTTCTTACGGTTAATAACGTGCATATAGCAGTTATTACCGAAACGTATTTAAAACCTGCATCTAAACTCAAAAGAGATCCTAACTTTTTTGTTTATCGTAATGATCGACTTGATGGGGCATGTGGGGGAGTTGCAATCATCATTCATAGGCGTATAAAACATCAACTGTTTTCATCATTTGAAACTAAAGTTTTTGAAACTTTAGGTGTTTCTGTTGCAACACAGTTTGGTAAATATACTTTCATAGCTGCCTATTTGCCTTTTCAATGCTCTGGGCAGCAAGTTAATTTGCTCCAAACTGACTTACGTAAATTGACTCGCAATAAGTCAAAATTTTTTGTCATTGGTGACTTTAATGCCAAACATCGGTCATGGAATAATTCTCAAAGTAATTCCAACGGCAGAATTTTATTTGATGAGTGCTCTTCAGGATATTTCTCGATTCAATACCCTGATAGCCCCACATGTTTTTCCTCTTCTAGAAATCCATCTACGATTGATTTGGTCTTAACCGACTCTAGTCATCTTTGTAGCCAACTGATTACTCATGCTGATTTTGATTCTGATCATGTCCCTGTTACATTTCAAATATCCCAAGAAGCGATTCTCAATCCTATCAGCTCCACTTTCAATTATTTACGAGCCGACTGGAATATATATAAAACGTATGTTGACTCTAATCTTGATGTTAACATTTCTTTAGAAACTAAACTTGATATTGACAATGCTCTTGAAACTTTAACAAATTCCATTGTTGAAGCCCGGAGCATTGCAATTCCAAAATGTGAAGTAAAATTTGAATCCGTGATTATAGACGATGATCTTAAACTCTTGATCCGTCTTAAAAACGTGAGGAGAAGGCAATTTCAACGCACTCGCGATCCTGCTATGAAAATTATATGGCAGGATTTGCAGAAAGAAATCAAGAAACGTTTTGCTCAATTAAGAAACAAAAATTTTGAAAATAAAATTTCTCAATTGGACCCTGGCTCTAAGCCCTTTTGGAAATTATCTAAAATCTTGAAAAAACCTCAGAAGCCAATACCGGCATTGAAAGAGGAAAACAAATTATTACTAACTAATTGCGAAAAAGCTCAAAAACTTGCTATGCAGTTTGAAAGTGCGCACAATTTTAATTTAGGACTTACTAGTCCAATTGAAAATGAAGTTACTCAGGAGTTCGAAAATATTCTCAATCAAGAGAACGTTTTCGAAAATGCCTGGGAGACTGATTTGGAAGAAATGAGAACTATTATTAAAAAATTCAAAAACATGAAAGCTCCTGGCGATGATGGAATTTTTTACATCCTCATCAAGAAACTTCCAGAAAGTAGCTTATCATTTTTAGTTGATATATTTAACAAATGTTTTCAATTAGCATATTTTCCTGACAAATGGAAAAATGCTAAGGTTGTTCCAATTTTAAAACCAGACAAAAATCCTGCAGAAGCTTCTAGCTATCGTCCAATCAGTTTGCTTTCCTCCATCAGTAAACTTTTTGAAAAGGTTATTTTGAACAGAATGATGGCCCACATCAACGAAAATTCAATTTTTGCCAATGAACAGTTCGGATTCCGCCATGGACATTCGACCACTCATCAACTTTTACGTGTAACAAATTTGATCCGTTCCAACAAATCTGAAGGCTATTCTACTGGTCTTGCTCTTCTAGACATAGAAAAAGCATTCGACAGTGTTTGGCATGAAGGTTTGATTGTAAAATTAAAAAACTTTAATTTTCCAACATACATTGTTAGAATAATTCAAAGTTATCTGTCAAATCGTACACTTCAGGTTAATTATCAGAACTCCAGATCTGAAAGACTTCCTGTAAGAGCTGGTGTTCCTCAAGGCAGCATTTTGGGACCAATATTATACAATATTTTCACATCTGACTTACCTGAGCTACCTCAGGGATGTCAAAAATCTTTGTTTGCGGATGACACAGGCCTCTCCGCCAAAGGTCGAAGCCTGCGTGTCATCTGTAGTCGATTGCAAAAAAGTTTGGATATTTTTTCTTCATACTTGCAAAAATGGAAGATTTCTCCTAATGCTTCCAAAACTCAACTAATAATATTCCCACATAAACCAAAAGCTCTTTATTTGAAACCTTCAAGTAGACATGTTGTCACGATGAGAGGGGTTCCAATAAATTGGTCAGATGAAGTTAAGTATCTAGGGCTCATGCTAGATAAGAATTTAACTTTCAAAAATCACATTGAGGGCATTCAAGGCAAATGTAGTAAATATGTAAAATGTATCTACCCCCTTATTAATAGAAAATCAAAACTTTGTCTTAAGAACAAGCTTTTGATATTCAAACAAATTTTCAGGCCAGCCATGTTGTATGCTGTACCAATATGGACTAGCTGTTGTAATACCAGGAAGAAAGCTCTGCAGAGAATTCAAAATAAAATTTTGAAAATGATTCTGCGGCTTCCTCCCTGGTATAGTACCAATAAGTTACATAGAATATCCAATGTTGAAACATTGGAACAAATGTCAAATAAAATAATCAATAATTTCAGGCAAAAATCGTTACAATCTTCTATTGCCACGATTAATGTGTTATATGTTTAGGTTAAGTTAGGTTAAGTATATTAAAAACTTTTTTTTTTCTCTTATAAGCAGGTGAAATCAACTCACCTGTAAAAAAATCTGAACTGCTACGGCTAATGAAATGTAATATGTTGTTAACAAAATGTTAATAAAATCTTAGATTTGTGTTACCAAATTAGGATGATAGTGTTGTCTAATAACACAGAACACCTAGATATAAGAAATAATGAATGTAATGTTTGGAATGATACTAATAAAGAAATAAAAAAAAAAAAAAAAAAATTAAGTTCAATCTTCTTAAAAATCTCCCCGATATCGCTAAAAGACGGTTGCTTGACCTGTTCAACTCATTCATGGAGCACAACATTGTGCCACCTGAATGGAGACAAGCCAAAGTAATTGCTATTCAAAAGCCTGGGAAACCAGCGTCTGATCACAATTCATACCGCCCGATCGCTATGTTATCATGTTTAAGGAAATTGTTAGAAAAAATGATCCTATCCCGACTCGATCACTGGGTCGAATCAAACAATATGCTTTCCAATACTCAATTTGGCTTTCGCAAGGGTAAAGGAACAAACGATTGTCTAGCGTTGCTTTCATCAGATATTCAATTAGCCTTTGCCGACAAGGAGCAACTGGCTTCAGTTTTTCTGGATATTAAGGGCGCATTTGATTCAGTTTCCATAGAAATATTGTCAGAAAACCTGCACAATAGTGGCCTACCTGGACTATTGAATAATTTCTTGTACAATTTGTTGTCAGAAAAGCACATGAGCTTCACTCTCGGCCAACTGACAACTTCCAGAATTAGCTATATGGGCCTTCCCCAAGGCTCATGTCTAAATCCCTTGCTTTATAATTTTTATGTTAAAGATATTGACAACTGTTTGGAAGAACCATGCACGCTTAGACAACTTGCAGATGATGCTGTGGTCTCTATGAAGGGCCCACGAGCGGAAATCTTGCAAAGACCACTGCAAAATTCCCTTGATAATCTATCCACTTGGGCTAGCAATTTAGGGATCGAGTTTGCGCCGCAAAAAACTCAACTGGTTGTATTTTCAAGAAAGCGGAATCCAGCCCAACTAAAGCTTAAGCTTTTGGGAACAGACATCGACCAGTCTTTGACTTCAAAATACCTTGGGGTCTGGTTTGATTCTAAAGGCACTTGGCGAACTCATATTAGGTATTTAATGCAAAAATGCCAACAAAGGATCAATTTCTTTCGAACAATTACCGGAACATGGTGGGGTGCTCATCCGGAAGACCTCATAAAACTCTATAAAACAACCATTCTCTCTGTTCTAGAGTATGGCTCTTTCTGTTTTCTCTCAGCAGCAAACTGCCACCTGAACAAATTGGAACGAATTCAATATCGTTGTTTGCGTATCGCCTTAGGGTGTATGCACTCAACACATAATGCGAGCCTGGAGGTACTGGCAGGGGTTTTACCGCTACAGAACCGATTCTGGGAGCTCTCGCTAAGAATACTTATTAAGTGTGGAGTGAGCAACACACTCGTCATTGAAAACTTCGAAGAATTGCTCAAACTGAATACTCAGTCAAAATTCATGAGAGTTTATCTCTACTACATGTCATCTGACATAAGTCTTTCATGTTATAACCCTCCACGTGTACGCTTCACCAATGACAGTTCCTCTGTTGAATACGATCTGTCCATGAAACAAGCTGTTCATGGAATTCCAGATCAACTTCGATGTTTAACTATTCCACGTATTTTTAACGCAAAGTACCAAAATGTCGATTCCTACAGGAGATATTTCACAGACGGGTCCCGTATCAATGGCTCCACTGGCTTCGGTGTCTTCAATGAAAACTCTTCCGCCTTCCGAAAACTTCAGGAACCTTGCACGGTTTACGTTGCTGAGCTGGCAGCAATCAACTTCGCTTTGGGGATGATCTCAAACATGCCCGCAGACCACTTCTTCATCTTCTCGGATAGCCTCAGTTCTATTGAGGCACTCCGATCGATGAAACCTGTAAAGCATGCATCTTACTTTCTTAAAAAAATAAGAGAGCAGATGTGTGCACTGGTCGAAAGATCATATAAGATTTTGTAAACTGTTTGCCTTACAATGGATTTGGCAAAATATGTACAATATATGCGCAGTTTGACAAACAGTCTCCGAAAACATTTGTTCGAGAAAATCGCCATTTTTATATGGTTACATAACTTAACCGCCTATTCCCCACATTGTTATTTGTCCATTTACTGTTTCCCAGATTGTAAAAACAGTTCGCGGTATTGTTAGTTTATTGTTGCTTTGGGTGTTATACGGTACTGTTTAGATATTGTTGTGAGTGGTTGTGGATAGTTCGGGTAAAAGTGAAATGCAATAAAGTGGTTCCAGTTTATGCGGGTAGGCATTGAGTAAATGGAATACCAAGTGTGCATAGGTACAATCCAGTTTCATTAACCTAAAATAAACAAGCATTATTACAAACAACAAAATATGAAAAGAATACAACATCTGAAGTATTTTTAGTTTTGGTCTCCTGGATACACGAATGAAAATGTTTGTTTTACGATAATATGAAAATTTGCTCAATTCCAAAGATTGCTATGATCCAACTATAAAATATTATAGTGTCAGAGGCAAGAAATGTCAGAGAGGGGTGTTTCAAAATTTATGGCATGCTAGCGTAAAAAGCTGGATGGTCGCAATTTACGATTTCCTTCGCTTGTCTGGTATAAAAGTTTAATTCCCTTGTGTTCTCTTCTCCAGTTTTTTTTTTCTCTGTGTTTTGTCCCCTTTATGTTGGATTGAGGATCCTGGCCATCCGGCAGACGAATACCGGCAAGAAATTGGTACCAACGCCATTACACGTTACCACGAGTTACCACTATATACCTCCCGGATGAGCTGCAGAAAACCCTAAACCCAATCCTCACCATGTCCTTCCTTCCAAAAATTGTGACCATTAACCTCGAGTTGCCACGAGTACCCTGGCTCCATCCCATACTAATTTTGGTATGAAAAAGTGAATTATTTGTAAATAATACAAAAAATGGATTTCGGCTCCGTAAAGCGTTAAACGCGATTGAGCCTCAAATAAATGAACTAGTTAAAAAAAAGGGTCTATTCACAAATTTCAGAATGCCAAAAATGGTCATTTTCGACACCCACCCACCCCCTTGTAACGCTTTTTGTATGAACATTTTACAATGAGCCGTAACAGCACGAGGACACCCACCCACCCCCTTCGGCGTTATGAAATTTGTGAATGGGCCCTAACAGTCCAGTATTTGGTTTAAATACCACAAATCACCATACACGAATAATTATACATACATTATTCCTTTCCATTAGAATGTTATGGTTAAATGGTTTGTAAACTGTTTGCCTTACAATGGATTTGGCAAAATATGTACAATATATGCGCAGTTTGACAAACAGTCTCCGAAAACATTTGTTCGAGAAAATCGCCATTTTTATATGGTTACATAACTTAACCGCCTATTCCCCACATTGTTATTTGTCCATTTACTGTTTCCCAGATTGTAAAAACAGTTCGCGGTATTGTTAGTTTATTGTTGCTTTGGGTGTTATACGGTACTGTTTAGATATTGTTGTGAGTGGTTGTGGATAGTTCGGGTAAAAGTGAAATGCAATAATGTGGTTCCAGTTTATGCGGGTAGGCATTGAGTAAATGGAATACCAAGTGTGCATTTTATGGCATTTTATTTTATTCTTTCCAACCAGTGCTATATGGGGATCTGCACTGTTTTGATTGTGTATGGGATTTTGACGTTTACTGGCCTTGTTGTTTACAAATTTTATGTAAGAGGGAAAGAGAGAGGAAGATTTTTGTGCAGTGACCCATTGCATTTCATGGAATATCTTGCATAAAGACCGGTTTGCTACTGACAAGAAAAAGAATCGCTTATCTCGATGCGTGGAAAATTTCTCCCAAGAAATGGTCAAGAAAATCACTTTTTTCTGATCGCAGTACGCAGTTGAGAAGAAATGTCATTTCAAAGGGGGCTCTCTGTAGGAAATTTCTTTACCCTTTCACTCAAGGAATTTCTTTACTTTTCTTGAGCGAAACAGCATGAGCATACTTAAGCTATCAGTACACACTTTGCCAAATGTGCAAATATTTGCCAAATTTATTTGTCATATGTGTACAATAGAAATAATAAACCATAGAAGAATAATGTCGCTGGTGTTCCCTTTGTTCTCGCTCAGAAACATGTTGGGTACATAAGTGTCAAACAGCATACATTTTTGCGTTGACATTTATAGCCCCGCCTATCTCCGCCAGCAAAAGATGTTTCTACTGCGACGCCAGCGACATTCTTCTTCTACACGGGAAAAAATTCTGTAGTAAAAATAACTATTTTAGCTGACTACGCCCATTCTTAAAACTACCATGCATATTCAGACCAATTTACTATGTTTACGGTACACCCCACCGCATAACTGGTACATTTGACAGAAATAATTTACAACAATCTGATTCCAACTACAGACATGGTAAAATCAAGCGCATTTCTGGTCTGCTGAAAATTGCCGGTGCGAGCGCTTGAGTTAACCCCCTAAA
Organism: Aedes aegypti; assembly: GCF_002204515.2. Lineage (NCBI taxonomy): Eukaryota > Metazoa > Arthropoda > Insecta > Diptera > Culicidae > Aedes > Aedes aegypti. The sequence goes on along the minus strand of NC_035107.1, from coordinate 217,896,070 downwards.
ATGGTAGTTTTTACCACACAATTTTTTTTGCGTGTTCTATTATGTGTACTGACCAAATATATTTGCACAAACATTGCTGTGCAAATATTTGTCTAACTTTGTAATAGCCAATACTTGAAGATATGAGGAAATATATATTGTAAAAGTATGCCAAAACAAGTTTTATTTGGTCAACTTTGCAACTCCGTTCAGTTCTCGAGAGGCAAACATGGACAAATAAGAGTTTGTCAAATGTTTGTCTACCGTGTACTGACCTATGGCAAACAATAGGCAAACGGCAAACGTTAGGCAAACGTCTGAAACGTCAAATAGCCAAATATTTGCACACTTGACAAAGTGTGTACTGATAGCTTTAGCTTAAGATATTAAACATTTTTTCCGTGCATCTTCAAAATCCCTTCAGCAACATCTTGACGAATTGTCAACCTGCTAATGTTACGAAAGCACAAACAAAAGAAAAGGGCAAATAACGCAAGTGAAAACGTCAAAAGTTCACAAAAACATCAACATGTGCAACATTTTTGGCTAATCGTCCTACTCGCAAACTCCGTTACAATCTGTTTTATTTTAAAGTGGTTTATTGAAGAGTGAATAATAAAAAATGTTACCGTTAAAAGTTAAGCCCGGACGGCGCACCGCCCCGAAAACCATTTCGGAAAAGATCCACGAGCAATTTGTGCCGAAATCGGCCCTTGCGGGAGCTTCTCAATCGGATGACGACGAAGATGACACCCGGCCGCGATTCAGCGAATTCGACGAGAACGACGAGGAATTGGAGCGTGCTGCCGGTGGCCGGCTCAGCGACTTCCGGAAGCAGAACATCCGTTATCTGGATGCAGTGGATCGGAAATACCAGGGTCAGGTTTCCTCACGAAACGATATCTTTGAGGGGAGTGACGAAGGCGAAGAGGGGGAATCCGGTGAAGGAAGCGAGGAAAGTGAAGATGATTACCAAGCGGGGGCCTTTGTGAGGCTGAAACCTCCGGCCACCGGAAGTTCCGATGTTGAGGAAGAGGATGAAGAGGAATATGAGGACGAGGAAGATGGAACCGATGATGACTACGACGAAGAGGACGAAGACAACGATTATTCCCTGGGTGACTTTCTAGGAACCAACAGGACCGAATCGCAAAAGCTTCTCCAGGACGAAAACCGTCAGGAATCGGTTCAGAAGGGAATATGCGTTCAGAACCAGCTGAAAATGTGGGAACGGCTGCTGGAGATGCGAATCAAAATGCAGAGCAGTCTGATTACGGCCAATTCCTTTCCGCATGCCCACCGGTTTAGGGATTTATGCCAGGACGCGAAATTCCAAGAAGCGACCGATAAAGTCACCTCAACAGTGGAATCCACTCTCAGGTAAGACAATCTACGTGATATGGATTTTTTACTCTTTTTTGTGCTGCTAATGACAGGACTAATAGCAAGGTTTACAGTTAGCAATCATTGAAAATTGTTATTTACTAGTTCTCCAATAAGTAGTTTTCATTTTGTGACTTCCTTGACCCGATAAAAATGTTAAGGCTGGTTATCGTAAGATTAATAAATACAATTACAATTACAAGTCTCTTTTTTAGAGACTTGATCTTTGTTGCCGGCCCTTTCTTTCAGTTTCCATTACCTACCTCCCCACTGAAAAATTACTTCCCACCTTAGTTTTACAAGAGTTCTTCCACAGTTATAAAATAAGAGTTTAGTCAGAGCCAAAGTTGTCATTTTTGCTTTTGTTCACCACTGGACTATCGCATACGTTTTTCGGCTGCATAATTGAATGAATACTGTTTATAACTCGCAGTTATAAAATCATTCACTGCATACCACTGAAAATGAGTTCAATTGGAGATGATCATGCACACCGGTTTGCTTCGGATATCTGACTCCACAAGGAAGTGGCTTGATCATTAACGGGGTTGATCATCTTGCAATATATCAAACTTCATGATTTACCATACCAATTTCGAAGACAAACGGTTCGAGTGATTTCAAATGATTTGGTCCTAGGCCAGCATTGGACTGGCCCTTAAACAAAAAAGTTGTAAAACTCAACGGGGCACCCCCTAGATATGAGCCTTAGGGTAAGAAAAACGCTCTCTCAAAATTTCAACTCAATTGGTTGCTCCACCAGCTGGCGCATTCGATTTGAAGTTTGTAGGGGAATGTGGGGCAAGATGAGCACCCGGGGCAAGATGGGCACCCCTAGTTTGTGTAGTTCCTACCGATTTTTTTTTCAATACATTATTTGGGGTTCTGATGAATATCATTAAATTGATATGATGGCCATAAATTTCAGCTGAAAAATCAACAGCACAACGTAAATATTGTCCAAAATACATAGAAGTCCAAAAATTTACCTTTTCATATAAGATTTGTTCATTTAAAAGTGATATTTTTGTTGCGTAAATAAATTAATTCATACGTTTTTGGCCGTATAGTTGTAGAATAATCTTCTGTAGATAATCAGGAGCAAAACTTTTTATCAAATTTAAAAAATATTTCAATTGTTTTGATTATATTAATAAATTTACACCCTTGGGGCAAGATGAGCACCATGTTCAAAATTAAGTAAAAGTGTGAAATTATAGAACCAAATTTAGCTGTGAGCTTGACTTACGGTATCTTCTTTGCACAAAACAATTTTCTAAAAAATATACAAACAAACAACAAATTTAATCGTTTTTTAAGTAAAATCTTAGCAATTTATGAAAAGTTATTTATTTTCTGATAAAAGTTTTAAAAACTAAGCTAGTTGAAGATAAATATTATCAGATATTAAAGATAATATCTTGGGATATTGCAAGCATTGAAAAATAATAGTTTTCTTTATTAAATTGCATCTTTTTATGGGGGTGCCCATCTTGCCCCGCAGTTTTTTTGATCGATGATAAAAAAGCTATTTTTTAAAGTGTTATTTGGAAAACTATTTATCACTTTTTAAAACCTTTAATGGTTGGAGGTCAAAGTAATAATGTAAAAGATAAGGATGGTTACCGCCGCCTGGAGGAGACGGAGTGCGATGAGATGGAACAGCTGTGCCGGTCTCAGGAAACGCGTAGGTTCTATCAGAAGCTCAACGCATCCCGCAACGGCTTCGTGCCGCGAGCCGAGATGTGCAGGGATAAGGATGGGAGCATTCTGACGGACGAGCGTGAGGTGATCGAAAGGTGGAAGCAGCACTTCGACGAGCACCTGAATGGTGCTGAGAGCACAGGCAATGAAGGACGGGACAACGGAGGAAATGCCTTCGTCAGTACTGCGGAAGATGGAAACCAACCAGCCCCCACTTTGAGGGAGGTTAAGGATGCCATTCACCAGCTCAAGAACAATAAATCTGCTGGTAAGGATGGTATCGGAGCTGAACTCATAAAGATGGGTCCGGAAAGGCTGGCCATTTGTCTGCACCGGCTGATAGGCACAATCTGGGAAACAGAACAGCTACCGGAGGAGTGGAAGGAAGGGGTAATCTGCCCCATCTACAAGAAAGGCGACAAGTTAGATTGTGAGAACTTTCGAGCGATCACCATTCTAAATGCGGCCTACAAAGTATTATCCCAGATCATCTTCCGTCGTCTGTCACCTGTAGTAAACGAGTTCGTGGGAAGTTATCAAGCCGGCTTCGTTGACGGCCGATCGACAACGGATCAGATCTTTACTGTACGGCAAATCCTCCAAAAATGCCGTGAATACCAGGTCCCAACGCATCACCTTTTCATCGATTTCAAGGCGGCATACGACAGTATCGACCGCGTAGAGCTATGGAAAATCATGGACGAGAACAGCTTTCCCGGGAAGCTCACGAGACTGATAAGAGCGACGATGGAAGGTGTGCAAAATTGTGTGAAGGTTTCAGGCGAACACTCCAGTTCGTTTGGATCCCACCGTGGACTACGACAAGGTGATGGACTTTCGTGCCTGTTGTTCAATATTGCGCTAGAAGGTGTTAGGCTTAGATCAGCATTTCGTACAGTCAATTATATGCATGCGACATGTGCCTCAGCTCGCCCAGCGTCATAGGTGGCTATGATGCGCTTAGTGGCTACCTCCAAGCTATGTTGAAGAAATACAAGCAGTATTGCATGGTATACTTCAGATGGTTAAAACACCAACTATGTTAATTTTGATCGTGGTACAATCTTCTACAATATTCTTCGCCATTACATCAAGTAGTGTTTTTGATATTCTGGGTCCAATTGAACGCGATCATCAATTTTCCTGAACCAAACAGTAGATGATGTGCTGTTGCTCATATGTTTGAGCTGAAAATCCCATATTAACTTCAATTCAAATGCGCCAGCTCATGGAACGACCGAATGAGCTGAATTTTTCAGAAAGGCTTCCTCTAACCCCAAGAAATAATCCTGGGGGGTGTCCCGTGGAATCATACAACTTTATTTTTCTACCATACTGAGCTGGGCCAGTCTAGCCAGCATGTTCCGAATATCTGATTCCCTAAGAAAAGTGGCCACATTGTCGATTTTTTCGATAATAAATCTACTAGCTGTTTTGCGGAATACCTATAAGTGCAGTACCCGAATTTAGTACTTTACCATTTAATTGCACTAGAGTTCTGAACTCTAGTGGAATTAAATGGTATAGTATTAAATTCGGGTTTTAATTGAATTTTTCGATAACTTAACTACATTCTGGTGTACTCAGGACAGGATACAACCACGAATCGATGTTGCATAATTCGATATGGGCTCATGGAATCATACCAAAATTAATTGTTTCTATGATGGTCTCTTCAAAAAGCTTGTCAATGAATTGCTGATCCTAACTCGATATTTACAAGACTTGATAGTCCTTCATTCGAACTATCGCATACTCTTACTTCCAGGAACCTTTTGGAATTGCAAGAGATTCTGGTGGATCGCTTTCCAGAATCCAAAAACCTGCTCCCATCCGGTTCGAAGCGAAAGTTGAAAACGGAATCGAAGTCCGGTGGAAAAGGCAAACTTCCTCGATTGGACGATTTCGAATCATACATTAAGGATTCGTACGGCAGCTACACGCCGTACCGCAATGAGGTGCTACAGAAGTGGCACGACAGGACAAAAGTGGCTTCCAGTAGCGCCAAAACTGCTAACCTATCGTCCCTGAGCATAGTCAAGAAAATAGAGAACGCCCTCCTCTCGAAAGATGAAGCGATTCGGAAAACGCAGCTCTACCGAGGTGGTTACAAACTGTTTGAGGGACCTATCCAATCCCCGACCAAGGAACAAACCGTGGAAAACACCTCAGATCCTCAGCAAATCTACGATGGCGAGATCTACGACGATTCCGATTTTTATCATGCTTTGCTGCGAGAGCTGATTGAGTACAAATCGAATACCGCGGAAAATCCCCAGGAGATCAGCGCCAAGCTGGCCGAGCTGCAAAAGCTGCGCAACAAGATGAAGAAGCAGGTGGACACCCGAGCCTCCAAGGGACGCAAAATTCGGTACAAACAGACAATGGTATGTTAGCTCAGATAAAACATCCGATTTATATTCTGTTTTCTTTTCTAGGTACGTTGTGCACAAGAAGCTGGTAAATTTTACCGCTCCTGATGATACCCACCAGTGGACGGAAGAGGCCAAGAATGAGCTGTTCAGTTCGCTTTTCGGTGGAACGGCCAATGATTGATGTACATTTTGAAGTGAATATATTTCAGTTATCACCGGTTGTCCTTAATGTATTTCTTTTACACTACTCAAAATGTTGGACAATTCCCATGAAGCCTGCATTGAGCTCTCGCCGAGCGGTGTCACGAACACGTGCGCAAATTTGCTGGTTGAAAATACTGCCGTTTGATTTTGCTGGGAACAGCTGATCTTTGTTTATATTTTCAACCAGCAATCTTTAAGTAGTGTTGGTGACATGTAACGTGTATGTACACGGACGTAGAAACCACTATTAGCGCACTGTCACGAATGACCTTCCCTTGCTCCGGCAAGCTTTCGCAATTTCGCTAGCTCCCATTAGTTGGATTCGAATGCCTAAATGGTCTGTAAAACCTATAACTAAACAAAGTGTTATGAATTATTACATCGTTGAGAGACGACTACCTCAGCTCATAGAAAAACTATTTTCGTCAATTCAAATGGTGCTTCCTATGGTCCTGCGGGTACACATACTATTGATTCCGCCGCTTCGCCAACGAAAAATCGTAAGTATTGAGTTGGTTTATACTTTTTAGAGACCTAAACTGCCGTGAATCGCAAGTCAGTCCCATCTGAATTTTCGTCAAAATTGAGTTCAGTTTTCAACATATCTTCCAATGCTCTTTCAGTTGCATTAATAAAATAGTATGATTCGTTCGGAAAAATTAAAAAAAAAACAGCAAGTCAAATTGTCCCATAATGAAAAGTAATCGCATATCAGTCGCACTACAGATCTCCGCACCGTGTAACACGAAAATGAAATTAGTTTTGATCATCTTTATATTTTTCTCGGAAAGAAAGCAAGCAAGTTGTAAAAAGTTGAAACTGCCCATAAATGCATGTCAGTTCCATGTTTGCTGGATTTCCTATTCACATGGGACAGTTATGCGTTTATGGACAGTAAAGCTACCTATCAAAATTGCCGATTGCACGGCGACGTCATCAGAAAATCGCTCTCTTCCCCTCCTTCGGACAATTTGAAAACAATGGTGCCAGTACCATGTTATAGAATTATCGTATTCACGGCAGAAACTACCGACTTCTTTGTTAAGCGAACTTTATTTAAAGCACATTTTTACATTGTGCAAGTTTAGGTGACTTCTGTAAAAAATGTCCATCGAAGTTCTCATTTTTTTTTAAATCCATCCAGAAATTACTGTGGCGCCTCCTGTAGGATGCCGCCCTGATCGGGACCAGTCAGGCTTTCTTTACAATAAAAGACAAATATTTAATTACTAGAATGATTTATAAATATCAGCTCAGTAGCTGAATTCCGGCGAACAATTTCTTCGAAGAGAAGAAGTTTACTTCCATTACTCACCAGCAAGAAAATTTGCATTTCTTCGAAGAAAATACGCGCTGGAATTCGCCTACAGGACTACGTTATTTAATAATTAAGTTTTTATCATAATCATATATGTACATGCTCACATTGTACTAGAACCAAAAGCAACGGCGGTTTATGAACGGTACCTCGAACGAAATTCAGTCTGAGAATGCGTTGCAGTTAGGTCAAGCAAATTAACACTCTTTGGGAACCTACAACATGAATGAAATTGTCATTGGCAATGCATATTTCAAAAGGATAACTCTTACCTCCCAACCCGCCTAGACCTTATTGTTCCAGTTGCTTCCGTCCTCCGGGAGCAGATTATTTGTTATCAGCAGCACAATATCCACTATCCACCAAATGCCGATGCCCCCAAGGGTCAAAAGCTTCCCGACAGCCGTTCCGGTTTGACCCAGACAAAACCGATCCATGCCCAGGAATCCCAGCAGTATGCTGTACAGCAACGTGGTCACAAAGTAGTGATCCGTATACTTGACGCACGGGAACCCATCCCGCATGAATTCTCTCGGTCCGAAGCATTCAATGTTCTCGAACACAACGCACCGCACTTTGGTCGTTTCGACATCATCGTAGTGGACGCCTCCGAACTTGACGCAACCGTGCCCAAGTTCTTCCTTGGCCGTACGGTTTCCTTTGTGGTCCAGCGGCTCGTCGCAATCCATGAACTCGAGCGGCAGGAACGAACACTTGACCAGTGGCCCAAGCGGATGGAATTCGTGCGGCTGCTGATTGACCGTAGAGGACGACGACGATGGACTATCCTTATTGTCCTTGGTGATCTGGGCCGTCTCGACGATGAGGATGCTGGTCAGCAGCAGCAGGAAGAGGCGATTTTTAATCATTTTATTGCGGACGGGAACGGGAATTGCGCGGAACAGTCGAATAACGCGGATTGTTTTGGTATTTTTATTTACAAACAGTACACTCTAAATTTGAATCGCATCATTGGCTGTCATTCTGGTACGGAACCCCTTCAGAAACTTTTGTTTGTATATAACGAAATACAGTGGCATACCCAGTTTAAGGCTTGTTTAGGGGTATTGCGCTCAGCAAGATAAATCCAAGTAATGCGATCATCTGGAAATGTTGATATACCGTCGTAGTGATAATAAAAATCACCAAATGTTTCAGATTTAGCAAATTTGAAACATGTGCGTCCATGAAGAACGAAAAAATCCAATCCTACTTGAATTTTGACGTTGCGTTTGAATTGCGCGCATATCTTCTGCGCGTTACCGCCGCCGCTGGATGTGGATTTAAAATGAGCGCCGCAATATCAAGTTTCTTACATAAATATTATGATTCTTCTATTCTTCTTGGCATTAACGTCCGCACTGGGACAGAGCCTACTTCTCAGCTTAGTGTTCTTATGAGCACTGCCACAGTTAATAACTGAGAGCTTTCTATGCCAAAGTTGCCATTTTCGCATACGTACAGTATTGGCCAAAACATTTGCAACTTTTTCGATTTTCCATACAAAATGACCAACTTTGGTAAGCTAGATCTCAGTTATTTATGGACCGATTCGAATGAACATCATATATAACTTGAATTTTATCATATATTTTTGAATATTTTTTTCAATCACGAGTTTCTAAGTAATAACGGTTTAACTAAAGTGTAATTTTCGACGAGAAATTCAAAACTATTTATCTCAAAATCTGATAGCCCTACACAAAAACTATCTTCAGCAAACCTGTTCATCTCGTTAAAATCTACAACTGCTGAAGATACCATGAAGGTATTCCCTCAATTTCTTTAGTTAAGTCAATTATTAAAAATCGTCAAAAAATTCACTTTAGTCAAACCCTTACTGCTTTTGAACTTGTTATTGAAAAAATCTCTCAAAAATATATGTATACATTCAAGTTCTACCAAAATTTCATTCAAATCGTTCCATAAATGACTGAGTTATAGCTTACCAAAGTTGGTCATTTTGCATAGAAAATCGAAAAAGTTGCAAATGTTTGTCCAATACTGTATATCGATGATACTCTATGCCCAGGGAAGTCAAGGAAATTTCCATTACGAAAAGATCCTGGACCGACCGGAAATTGAACCCAGATACCTTCAGCATGGCTTTGCTTTGTAGCCGTGGACTCTAACCACTCGGCTAAGGAAGGCCCCCAACAACTTACTTGATCTGTATGGACGGAGGAATGAAAGACGAGACCGCTCTATACACTTACCAATGTGGTTTATTAAACAGTCGAAATACAAAAGAGGCTTAGTCTAAATTGTGCAGGCCTTATATAGGAGTAGGACTGGATATCATTTGAATAAAGCAAGATAATTGTTTATAATTCAGATAGGAGATAGGAGACACTGACATCTATAGTTAATTTCTATTTGCTATAATTATGGAATCTAAATGGAGCGATTTAATATATTTCATCCTCCCACTTTTAAAGATTCTACTATTCGACTATCAATATTTCTTATAACATTTGAAACCGAATCTCAAAGGCCGTTTCCTAATTCGACTTGATCTTCTGACCTTTTTAAGCGAATTTAATTTCGCTTCTTTTCTTTTATGCTTGAGCTCAGTATCTTCATTTGTCGTTTCTTTTCTAAGAAAATCATTATTATGAATCAAATAATCAGGATGGAACTTATCATCTAAACTAGACTTCCTAATCTGATTCCTGTGCACAAATTTTACATTGTCAATTACATTAATCAAATATGTACAAAAACTGACTCTCTTCACAACTCTTGCAGAAATCCATTCAACATAATTTTTAAACACATTTCTGTACATTACTTTTTCATTAATTTTGAATGTTTCGTCATTAATCTTCTTTTCTTGTTTTTGTACATCAATTACTTTTGATTTACAACTTGTTTCATTAATTATTTTCTCATTACGCTTTGGATTCACTTTTGGCGCAATATGGCTTGTTAACGCGGTCACCAGTTCTTCAAAACTTTTCGTTTTAGGTTCCGCGGGGATCACTAACGACTTCAAAATCTTGTACGTTTCCGGACCGATCAATGTGATTAGCATAGCCACGCGCTTGCTTTCGATCACATCGTTTAACTCGAAAAATAGTTCGAGACGCTCTTTGTACTCTCCGAAGCACTCACCAGGGACGTAAGGCTCAATGCTTCCGATTATTCCTCCACGATTTACGATCACCGGTATTGCAGATTTCGAATTTTCACCTTTACTGCTTCCTTCGACACTTGTCATGACTTCACGACCACGTGATTGACGCACTGACCGACTCACTACACAAACTACGAACACGCGCTACCGATTACCTCGTCGCCAACTGATCTGTATGGACGGAGGAATGAAAGACGAGACCGCTCTATACACTTACCAATGTGGTTCATTATACAGTCGAAATACAAAAGAGGCTTAGTTTAAATTGTGCAGGCCTTATATAGGAGTAGGACCGGATATCATTTGATTAAAGCAAGATAATTATTTACATTCAAGATAGGAGATAGGAGACACTGACATCTATAGTTAATTTCTATTTGCTATAATTATGGAATCTAAATGGAGTGATCTAGTATGTTTTACTACTATGATCAGAATTTCTCAAACATGGCTATGGATGACCGTGCAGATTGATGAGAAATAGTTTTAAAATTATTCCTCAAGTAACCTTTCATGAAATTGCCAAAAATATTGTACACAACTCGGTGGAGAACTCGATTTTTACAGCACTCGTCGTAATCGAATCGTGTTGTAAAAATCAGGGCCGTACATTTTCATTTCATTGAAAGCATTTTCAGTCCCCAACTGACTGACTCAAGCTTGCCTTTCAGTTGAAACTCTACTGTTTCGTTTCAATCCGACGAACCTTTCCTTTCATCGCAGCAAGCGTAGTCTCTCATCTCTTTCGTGCTGCTTGTGCGTCGCGCGTCATAAATCGGAGCCTCATCGTAGCGAGCTGGTCTTTCAATCGGTAGTCCCTAACTATAGGAGCTGATTAATTCAAATAAGCGACGTGGTGGCCCGCATAGTTTCTCTATCTTAATTAATTACTCAACAAGTTACATAATTACATTGCAAAAAATAGGTAAAATGCAATTTGAAACATTTTGATAAATTTCAACGAAATTAAATGAAACGAAATTCTTACTCTTTCATTTCACCTTCGTTGCTTTCAATTCGGATAACGAAACGAATGAGTGTGGAACGAAGAACGAAGTGACGCAGTTGTTCGTCACCATCGAGACGACACAACCAAGCCTTCGTGTTTCACAAAATGCTTTCGAAAATGCACAGCCCTGGTAAAAATCTTCATTCTGCATCTTGTTGCGTAAACTACTATTACCACAGACAAACAGACGTAACACTCTAATTAATTTCATCGCATTGCAGAATAGCGCCGAATTCTAACATTTGAGGGATTCCACGGAGGCATGCAAGTCGATTCTGATCGACCATTTCAAAAATATCTGAAACTTTGCACAGTTTTTCAGTTCCATCTAAATCGTCATTTTCCGATATCAAATCTTCAAGTTGAGTCACGACTAACTTTTCAAAAGGGTGTATGTGAAAATGGTTCAAAAATATTCAAAAAGCTGCACAGCAAAAACGGTTCGTTCGATCGTTAGACAACTAAAGAAACAAAGTTAGACAACTAAATAAAGATTCAAAAAAAAAATACACACAGTAAAAAAAAAATTTTTTTGCATTAAAAAACATCATTTTTGTCACAAAAACTCAAATATCTCAAAACCCTATCGGAATACCAACGTAATTTTTTGAGGGAAAACGGTCCATTATATTAGGAGTCGTTCAAATATTAAGTAACGCAATAGAGGTGGGAGGGGGTCTTCCCTAGTGTTACGGTCCATACAAAAATTTAAAATTTCTCATACAAAAGCTGTTACGTGGGGGAGGAAGGGGGTCAAAAATTAACAAATTTTGCGTTACGTAATATTTGAACCATCCCTTAGCTATCTACCATAAAAATGGTGATGGTAAAGCCCTCAGTACACTCTTTGCCAAGTGTGCAAATTTTTCCACACGCATAAACTAACACTTCAATATCCACTTTACACTTCAGATGTTTTGTCATTGTTGAGACCGATGTTTGCATGTTGGTTTATGCGTTCGGAAAAATTTGCACACTTGACAAACAGTGTACTGAGGGCTTAAGTCAATAAACAAAAAAGTTATGACATTTCAAATATTTCACAAATTTGACACTTAGTGAATTTTTTTTTTCATTGTTAATTTTTTTAGGACCGCAGTTTGTTGCTGAATTTTTTGTTAAGAGTACCACATGAGGTTAACAAGTTGTTTTCATGATATTTTATTTAATTATTCATAACTATTATAGCATCTATTAGAAAGTTAGACGCGATCCAGCGTTGTGATCTAAAGTCTTGATAGTGTCATATTTTTTATTGTACGTAACTGAAGAAAAAATCTCTCAATAGTGTTGAAACCTTTTGATAAAAGAAACCTATAAGAAATCTAATATTGAAGACAAAAGCTACAAAAAAAGTTTTCTATACAGGTATACGACTAGTTTACCTGCAAAAAGTTTACCTCGTAGAGAACAAGGCGGGTCTATACCCAGGTGATCTAGTATACGTAAAGCAGGTTGGTTTTCTCGGCGCTGGTTTTCTCCACAAAGTTAAAATCTGATTACACCTGGGTATAGACCCGCCTTGGTAGAGAATAGACTTTGTTAATCATATTTGGGAGAAAGCGAGTAACTTCAACAACATCAAAAACATGATAGGTACATACTAGTGATCCTTTATATGAGAGATTAGCGGAAGAAAAATGGAATGATTTGGCAACAGACCAGCAGTGCTGAGTTTGCTCGGCGTCGAGAATAATATTATAACACGGACATGACTTTCTCATTGCTAAAAAGTGTATTTTGTTTCGTTATACATCTTTGAGCTACATTTTCAAACTAATAAACAGCAGAAAAAAATACTAACTAAATATCGCATTGACAAACATTCAAAAGAGGTAAATATTTCATATTTTTTGCTCTATGTAAAACAACTTTCACCGAAATAATTTCAAGCGGATTACATTACTCCTCAAGAAAAGTTCAAAACAAACATAACGCATGTTCGTTTGGCTCACGCTTTGACAGCTCTCGCTGCTCGATTGGCTCACACTTTGACAGAAATGTCAGCTTCCGCGTATCTCTCTTATAAAGGATCACTAGTACATACCACGAAATAGCTAAAAATATACTACCACTATGGTTATAAAAGATTTAATTGTAAAATTTTTCTTCAGTCAAGCAAACGACACCAAACTAGTCAGTAAAAACTCAAAAGTGATTTTGTTTATTAAAATCTAACGAGCAACATGAGTAGTCGCTTTCTCAACTGTTGCAGGCCGTTTGCAGAAAAAAAGTGTTCGAAAGAGCTACGAAATCTCACCGAAAGCACCATAGATAAACTGAAAGCGGCTGGTTATGCTCCAATATCTACATTGAATACAAATTTACGCATTTGTACGTCCTGCCGTTTAAACGTTGACAAACGGGCAATCTGTACATCATCGGTGGATCAGGTTGCAGGAAGTTCGAAAACAACAACAACTGAGGAATTACTAGATGCACCGACAACAACTGAGGAGTTACCAGAAGTACCAAGTGCAGATAGTCTTGCCACGGTACCATCAGCGACATCTGTTTCAACAAATCAATCAGAAGATGAGTGCATCCAGAAGGTCAACATCGAACGCTTCAACGAAGGGATAGCTGGAATAAAAGTGACTCCGATTAAATGGACGAAGATGGGTTACGTCAATTATCCCGAGAAAAAATACCGTGAAATCAACGAAGCTGTACGAAGAAACCTCTTCAAATTAGGACCTGAGGATGTGGAAAATACAGACTACGATGAGGTAATTATGAATATGAAGGAAAGGTTCTCGAATCTAGCCACGACAAGGAAAGAAAAATTATTGATTTTGTCGATGCTGCCAAGCTCGTGGTCTATTCAAGACGCCATTGATGAGTTCAAAACCAATAGAAATACAGCAAAAGAGGCAAAACAATTCAAAAATTACTGTCTTGCAACCAAAAATGCTAGGTCGAGTACTTCATTAACAGATGAGACAAAAGAAAAAATAATTCAATATTTTGAAGACGATGAAGTAAGTAGAGCTATGCCTGGCCAAAAAGATTATGTATCTGTAAAAAAAGATGGAAAGCGTCAAGCAATCCAAAAACGATTAATGATGACTACTTTGAAAGAAGCGTATACACGCTTCAAGGAAATTAACGAAAATATTAAGGTAGGTTTTTCCTCATTTGCAAGCCTTCGTCCAAGGCAATGCAAGCTTCTATCCAATTCAGGAACACATAATGTTTGTGTGTGCACGAAAATATTAACCTAATCTTACATAGTTTGAAAAGAATCAATTTATCAAAGGATATTAAAATGTTAACTGGTAGTCTTTTGTGTGAAAATACAACATCAAATTGCTATCTACGATCTTGTTCGGATTGTCCAGATTCTTCATCATTGGAAAATACTTTATTCGCTGAGTTTGAAGAAAATTATATTGATCAGTTATCATTTGAGCAATGGGTGACCACGGATAGGTGTGACCTAGAAACTATTGTAAAACCTGTAGATGAGTTTGTGTCATTTTTTTGCTTGAAATTAGAAAGTTTAATTCCTCACGACTTTATTAAAACAGAGCAATCCCGCTTTTTAAAAAATACGAAAAATACATTACAAGATGGTGAATTTTTAGTCATTTGTGATTTTTCTGAAAACTATAGCTTTGTATTGCAAGATGAAGTGCAGTCCCATCACTGGAACGTACAACAAGCTACAATTCATCCATTCGTTATTTATTTCAATGGAAGTACGCAAATTGAACATTTTAGTTTTATTGTAATTTCCGAAGATTTAAGACACGACTCAGTATCTGTAAATTTGTTCATTGCCAAAATGATTAACTTTTTACGCGTTGATAAGGATAAAGAAATCAGAAAGATATATTTCATGTCTGATGGAGCAGCATCGCAGTACAAAAACCGTAGGAATTTTTCGAGCATATGTCAATTTAAATCAAAGTACGGAATTGATGCAGAATGGCATTTCTTTGCTACGTCACATGGCAAAGGTCCTTGTGATGCTATTGGAGGAACCATAAAGCGCATGGCCACAAGAGCAAGTTTAGCCAAAGAACGTGAGCATCCAATTAAAACTGCAAAAGAACTATTTGATTGGGCGAATCGCAGAAAAGAAGAAGATTTAACAAAATTATCATTTTGTTTTATTACTACTGAAGAGTACGAATTAACGGCATCAGAGCTCAGCGAGCAATATAATAACGCGAAAACGATGCAAGGAACCCAAAAATTTCACTGTTTCATTCCATTGTCAGAAAATAAAATTAAAGCAAAACTATACTCGAACTGTACTGATAATGATGCAAAAGTGTTCGATATTGTAAAAAAAATGAATAACAATAAATAAATAAGTAAGTATTAATAAAATGTTTTCATGATCTCATAACGCATACCCAAATCCAAAACTTTTAAAGTTTATATATAACATTTAGAAACTCATCGATCATACTCTAAAAAATATATCCTGATAAAAAAAAAAAATATTTTCGTGTAATCTGTTAATTCATTTTAATTTATACATATATACATATACATATAATATTTATACATATACATAATATTTATACATATAATATACATAATACTAATGAATACATGAAAACGACTTGTTTAATTCACGCAAGGCCCTTAACAATAAAATCAGCAACAAACTGCGGTTCCCGTAATAATTTACACCGAAAAAAAAATTTTTTTTTTCTACTAAATGTGAAAATTGTGACATGTTTGAAATGTCATAACTTTTTTGTTTATTGGTTTACCATCACCAAATTTTTATGGTAGATAGCTAATATAATGGACCGTTTTCCCTCAAAAAATTACGTTGGTATTCCGATAGGGTTTTGAGATATTTGAGTTTTTGTGTCAAAAATTATGTTTTTAATGCAAAAAAAATTTTTTTTACTGTGTGTCTTTTTTTTTGGAATCTTTATTTAGTTGTCTAACTTTGTTTCTTTAGTTGTCTAACAATCGAACAAACCGTTTTTGCTGTGCAGATTTTTGAATATTTTTGAACCATTTTCACATACACCCTTTTGAAAAGTTAGTCGTGACTCAACTTGAAGATTTGATATCGGAAAATGACGATTTAGATGGAACTGGAAAACTGTGCAAAGTTTCAGCTCAATAGAAAAAAATGAATTAAAAAATTTACCAAATTTTGGTGCTGTTGCTTGGAATCACTCATTTGGTAGTTGGTCGACAGGCCACTCGTGGCGCTCGCATCACTTTTGTTCGAGTCTGACGTTTGCTCACTACCGCCACCTAGTTCGCGGTTGGCCAAATGAAGTATTTTTAGCATTGGGCGTAAATTTACACGCGACTATGTATTAAATTCATAATTGTTCTAGCTGTTACGTCTGTTTGTCTGTGCTATTACCGTAAAACAGGGTGACTTTGATAGTTTTTTTTTCGATAATTTTAATTTTTGTTAATTAATTAATTAATTTTTGTTTTTGTACCGGCATCCTAGCTATCGATTGCAGTTGATAGATTGCCAAAAGATTAATTTGAATGGATATATAATTTTTCATATAATCGAAAGTCAGTTTTTTGTTTTGGGGTAACTTTGATAATGGAGCATAAATCGAACAAAATTGAATGAATAACGTAACATTTTTAGGGCATTACATACCTCTAGGCGTTTAACGTTATATGGAAATTTCTGGCTCAGATTACAAAAATGGTCCCGGTTTGTGAAAATGATATTCGCTAAGAGATTTGAGACCATATTCAAGATCTATGATAACTAGGCTGTCAAAGATAAGTGACCAACTATTCGAAACTTCATCAAATAGTGATCGTAGAACAGCGTTACAAAAATGCTAAAATCGTACAAACTTTTAAAATTCGTATATAAAGCCTCAAATGTTTTTAATTCAAATGAAAACACCTCTAACATGAAGTGTCATACTAATATTATTTAGTTTTGCATTCGTTTTATTTAACCGATTGACAGAAATTATGATATTTGGTTTAGTATGTGGTGGGTAACGCACTATCATCCTATCCGTATTATCAAAGATTCCCCGTTTTACGGTACCTAAAATAGGGTTTTAAACCTAAACTTAAGGTGGAGGCACGGGGTGGGAAACTCGGCTCACTTCATTTTGTGCCCGGTGTGCTGAGCTAATCGTACCAACTCAATTCAGCCAGTATTTGGCAAAAACCAGTGGATCGCCTGAATTATCATGGAAAAGAACTTAATCTGGTTTATTCTGGTTATTCGATTTGTTCAGCAATTGTCAGTACAAGTCAGTAAATAATATCTAGAAAAGAGTATACTTTTTGGAGGCGAACCAGCCTGTGGCTAAAAGCCTCACTAATAAAGAAATTTAAAAAAAGTACACTTGAGCCCACTTAGCAAAAAAATAATAGTACAAGTCGGACTCCATTATCCGGGATTCGATTATCTGTTCTGTTTTTACAATTGTTATGCAAAAATCTGAGATAATTTGGTATTGCAATATACAATATGAATAGTTTTGCTGTTTTGAACGTATTTAAGAAAAGGGGAATTATAAAAAATGTTTTTTGTGTATGCTGGCCTAAAATTCATTTTTCTTGTAATGATCCCTACTGTTCCTAGGAATAATTTCTGACTACGCCACCGCATCATATAAATAAAACAACAAAACAAGATAACATGTAAGTTCTTTTATCAAAGATTTATTTTTTTTTCTTGGTGATTCGATTATCCAGAGTGAAAAAAAATCGATACTCCGGATAATCGAGTCCGACCTGTATAGAAATTTTTAATGCAAAACATGTTGGAGAGCTGGTACATCACACACCCATCAGACACCTCCACTACAGTCTGGAGGTAAACATATTAAGGTACCGTGGGGTAAGTGGATACAGAAAAATCAATAGTTAGCTTCATTGTTATGTACAGCTAACGTGAATAATGTAACTCAAACATTTTTCTGTGGATAACAAATAAGGGACTATTATACTTCAAATCGTCATTGAAGTAGTATTGAAATATTCCGATTTTTCTGATTGTTATGTATTGAGTATGAGAGACTTAAAAATTTGCGCCAAATGATCCACTTGTCCCACCATGGTGGGGTAAGTGAATCACCATTAAAAAAAATCTGTTCTCGAAACAAATGTAGTGTGATTATGTTTAATAAGAATCATATAACCCTCGTTTTTGTTATTAGTGCTAGTAATGTTACATTTTAATACTTTAAAATTAAAAAGTATCTTTATTTAATCAAAATATAATAAGAAGTATGTATGTTTTAGCTCATACTAATTTGAACAAAAAAAAATACATTGAAAGTAGAAAAATTTGGAGAAAATTCATTCATTTATACGCATAAGTTATGCAGAAGTATTGTAAGATAATTCCTAACGATATTTTCGAAAAACACTCTTGGTTTAAACATATTAGTTACATTTACTTTTGAATAACAAACTGAAATCGTTCTATTTTATTTATGAATATATGTGTATCATCTGTCTAGAGCAATTTATATGGTCAAATAAGGTACGATACTATGATTTCAATTGGAAAATTAGTATATTTTGCTCTTTTACAACTCAACTTAGATAAACCACAAAAAGTTTCGTGTGAATTCAGAAATTATTATTCTTTTTGTATTTTTTTTATACCAGAAAGGTTTAAAAACTTTTAGGTGGATTAATTCAAATTTTCTATGGTCAATTTGACAAATTCAAGCAGGGAATGGAACAAAATAAAGGAAAACAACATTTGCGGATATTAAAGCTTATTAAAATTCTCGTAAGCAGTCTGCCAATAAATGATAATTATTCTTGATCCACTTACCCCACCCCATTAAAAAGTAGGGGTAAGTGTACCATGTCCAATATATTTGTATTTATTTATAAAAATGACATATTTTTCATTGTGATTCATTCAATTAGAATTGAAATGCACACCATATGTCGAAAAAAATAATAGAATTCGTTTTTAGGCAGAGATACAATGGATTTTTGATTGATGGAAAACAATTTTCTAATTAATTAATTTTTGCAGCTAACAAGTTTGCTTGTGTTAGTGTACGTGTAGTACCAGTTTTGCAATAGCATCATTGTGGGCGTAAAAACATAACCTAAAACGAAGCAATGGTGCGAAAACATTTAACATATTCAAGTATTTATGCTTTATATTGACAAATGATCCACTTACCCCACTGATACACTTCCCCCACTGTACCTTATAAGAGAAGAATTTATTAGAATACGACTGTTGTGTAACTTCTAAAATTAACGGCTTTTCAGTCTTACGGATGAATCAAAACGCTACGTTTTTTTTTTTTTTAAATTCCAACGTTTCGGCCATTGGACTTGGCCTTCTGCAGGGATATAAAGGTGTACCGTTTCTCGTATCACGCTCAAAGCTTTGCGATCGGTTGTCGCTTTTATGGGGTTCTCTTCCTGGTTGCCGTATCATTTATTCGGTTGCGTTGGTGGATAGTCACTGTTTTTATCTATCACTATCTGTTTTACTACTTTACACCAATATGGAAGCTGAAGTGTAAGCTGACTTCAGCTTCCATATTGGTGTAAACTAGTAAAACAGATAGTGATAGATAAAAACAGTGACTATCCACCAACGCACCCCCCATAACGCGGGTAGATCACCTTTTCGTGGTGCGTTATGGGGTAAAGATCTACCAGTGAACCCTAGTCCTGACTGCTTCAAACGAAGAGAACAGGATGTTATAGTAATCAAAGGAACACTTTTAGTCCTTGTTACATTTTAAACCTTGTTGAAAGTGACAAGTCTCGGTTTTCCCGGTTGCCGAGAATGATCTTGAGACAAGGAAAAAAAATGAGTCGAATTCAACAATTTGTTTTCTAATCTTTTATTTATTTCGTTCTCTAGTTTGAAGAAGTAAGGATTAGGATTCTGATGCATGGACAATATCGGTGTAATTTCTTGGCTTTATCGAGGGATCCGATTTTGCCTGATAAAGGGGCGCGCCTGTGGAGAGTGCATGCACCACACTCTTCGAAGGGTAGGAACCTTTCAGTTAGAATCCGTTCCTGTGATCAAGTTAGGAATTACAACTGTAAGAAAACCGAATGCTTTATCACTTCTCGATAGTGACAAAGTAAAACGACATGCACTACACAAAGGACACGGGATATACTACAATAGATCAAATATTGGTCGCAGTGGATTATGTTCCGAACAGAAAAAAAAAATCCACCAACGCAACCGTATAAATGATACGGCGACCAGGAAGAGAACCCCATAAAAGCGACAACCGATCGCAAAGCTTTGAGCGTGATACGAGAAACGGTACACCTTTATATCCCTGAAGAAGGCCAAGTACAATGGCCGAAACGTTTGATTTAAAAAAAAAACGTAGCGTTTTGATTCATCCGTAAGACTGAAAAGCCGTTAATTTTAGAAATTACACAACAGTCGTATTCTAATAAATTCTTCTCTTATAATATGTTTACCTCCAGACACCTCCACTACAGGGTGTGTGATGTACCAGCTCTCCAACATGTTTTGCATTAAAAATTTCTATACAGGTCGGACTCGATTATCCGGAGTATCGATTTTTTTCACTCTGGATAATCGAATCACTAAGAAAAAAAAATTAAATCTTTGATAAAAGAACTTACATGTTATACTGCTTCGCGACTAAAAATGGGTGAACCAACGTGCGAAGTTCGATTTTTGACCAACTTCGCCGCGTCGCAGCTCGATTCTCAATAGTGCGCATAATGCACACGGCGGAGGGCATAGATGCGCTCTATAGCGAAGCGACTCGCGACGCGGCGAAGTTGGTCAAAAATCGAACTTCGCACGTTAGTTTACCCATTTTTAGTCGCAAAGCAGTATATCTTGTTTTGTTGTTTTATTTATATGATGCGGTGGCGTAGCCAGAAATTATTCCTAGGAACAGTAGGGATCATTACAAGAAAAATGAATTTTAGGCCAGCATACACAAAAAAACATTTTTTATAATTCCCCTTTTCTTAAATACGTTCAAAACAGCAAAACTATTCATATTGTATATTGCAATACCAAATTATCTCAGTTTTTTGCATAACAATTGAAAAAACAGAACATCGAAACACAAATTCCGGATAATCGAGTCTATAATTCCGGATAATCGAATCCCGGATAATGGAGTCCGACTTGTACTATTATTTTTTTGCTAAGTGGGCCCAAGTGTACTTTTTTAAATTTCTTTATTAGTGAGGCTTTTAGCCACAGGCTGGTTCGCCTCCAAAAAGTATACTCTTTTCTAGATAATATTTACTGACTTGTACTGACAATTGCTGAACAAATCGAATAACCAGAATAAACCAGATTAAGTTCTTTTCCATGATAACACAGGCCAAATACTGGCTGAATTGAGTTGGTACGATTAGCTCAGCACACCGGGCACAAAATGAAGTGAGCCGAGTTTCCCACCCCGTGCCTCCACCTTAAGTTTAGGTTTAAAACCCTATTTTAGGTACCGTAAAACGGGGAATCTTTGATAATACGGATAGGATGATAGTGCGTTACCCACCACATACTAAACCAAATATCATAATTTCTGTCAATCGGTTAAATAAAACGAATGCAAAACTAAATAATATTAGTATGACACTTCATGTTAGAGGTGTTTTCATTTGAATTAAAAACATTTGAGGCTTTATATACGAATTTTAAAAGTTTGTACGATTTTAGCATTTTTGTAACGCTGTTCTACGATCACTATTTGATGAAGTTTCGAATAGTTGGTCACTTATCTTTGACAGCCTAGTTATCATAGATCTTGAATATGGTCTCAAATCTCTTAGCGAATATCATTTTCACAAACTGGGACCATTTTTGTAATCTGAGCCAGAAATTTCCATATAACGATAAACGCCTAGAGGTATGTAATGCCCTAAAAATGTTACGTTATTCATTCAATTTTGTTCGATTTATGCTCCATTATCAAAGTTACCCCAAAACAAAAAACTGACTTTCGATTATATGAAAAATTATATATCCATTCAAAATAAATCTTTTGGCAATCTATCAACTGCAATCGATAGCTAGGATGCCGGTACAAAAACAAAAATTAATTAATTAATTAACAAAAATTAAAATTATCGAAAAAAAAGCTATCAAAGTTACCCCGTTTTACGGTAATAGCACAGACAAACAGACGCAACAGCTAGAACAATTATGAATTTAATACATAGTCGCGTGTAAATTTACGCCCAATGCTAAAAATACTTCATTTGGCCAACCGCGAACTAGGTGGCGGTAGTGAGCAAACGTCAGACTCGAACAAAAGTGATGCGAGCGCCACGAATGGCCTGTCGACCAACTACCAAATGTTAGAATTCGCTATATGGCTGAAAATAAATTGCCGAATTTAATCAGAAATGTCAATAATAGGATCTCCCTCTCTATATTATGTGACCTGAGAGAGAGAGAAGACAGCTGGCTTAGATTGCGAGCTCCCAAAAGTCAAAAGAACCTGTCATCAACTGTCACTGCAAAACATTCGAGGTTGAATACGAAAAAGTTGAATATTGCTGTGTGCGTTTGAAACGCAAACTTCAAATTGGGAAAGTGTACCAGTTATGGCTATAGTGATGCCCTTTTTGGCCATATGTGTTTTCTCGATAACTTTCACATTTTGAATGTTTTAACACCAAGATATATTTGATATCAGACTACTTAAACACACAGAATGAATGAAAATTTGAAGATAACCAATTTATAACGTATGGGAACCATTATGACCATAACTGGTACACCTCACAGGACTGAAACGGCTGTCATCCACGAACGACTGGAGTGAAGCCAAAAATTTGGTACTGATTTGACAGCTCGTCCAAAAATACCGTTTTAAGCCTGGTATTCACATCCTAAGTAGAGCGGTCAAGTACAATTTTTTGCTAATTACCAAAGTAATTTTGACAGTCGATCCAGTATGAGCGAACTGTCACTATTTTCCTTGCGGAATAATTGAGCGGAACATTCATCCGTACGGAAAAGTGACAGCTCCATTTGATTTGCAAGGCAGGCGATGAACGTTACATCAATTCGCTCTACTTGTCAACTGGATACAGCTCAAGTAATTTGGACAGCTGAAGTATTTCTTGGCCATTACTTGTCCTATCCTTTTGCACAGTACTTACGAAGTGGATACTACCCATTAGGCACGAGACACACTCGTTTTCGAATGCGACATTCATATTTTACCTATCAATCTGGTGTTAAGTGCGTATCACTTTATCCAGTTTTCAGTAATTGCTAGATAATTTAGCCACATTTTGTTAGGAACAACGATAAACGATTAATGGGGCCCAGATAGCCGTAGTGGTAAACGCGCAGCTATTCAGCAAGACCAAGCTGAGGGTCGTGGGTTCGAATCCCACCGGTCGAGGATCTTTTCGGGTTGGAAATTTTCTCGACTTCCCAGGGCATAGAGTATCTTCGTACCTGCCACACGATATACACATGCAAAAATGGTCAATTGGCATAGAAAGCTCTCAGTTAATAACTGTGGAAGTGCTCATAAGAACACTAAGCTGAGAAGCAGGCTTTGTCCCAGTTGGGACGTAACGCCAGAAAGAAGAAGATAAACGATTATCAATAGTATAATGTTTTTCTCATACGATATTTGTCGCTTCCGCGCGGGGTTTGATAAGAGCAAAGCCTAAATTTGTTTACTACAGCACTAGCGCCTCACAGATGGTGGTAGGCTTCAAGAACTAGCGCTTTCTTCAGGGGGTTGGTACACCCTGAGAGAGAGGAGACAGCTGGCTTAGATTGCGAGCTCCCTAAAGTCACGGGAACCTGTCATCAACTGTCACTGGAAAACCGCACATTCGAAGGGTAGCGCGTGAAAAACCGTCAAAATTTGGCCAAACTGAAACTGGATATGATTGAAAATTCAGGTTGTTTTCCTGTGCTCTCGCATCTAAAATCTTTGATTATTAAAATATTGTCGATTGGATTCAAATTGCTATTGATTTTTGTTTAAATTTATGATCTTTTTGATAAAAAATGGAATGTGAAAATGGTTTTGACCCAGTTTGTGCTCTCTGAACCATTGTGCACAACCCAAACATGAGAAGAAGAAATCAAAGAAGCCGAGAAAACAAGCCAGTTGTCAGTGAGCTGTCTCCTCTCTCTCAGGGTACACCTACCCTGCGGGAACACTAAACGCGGTAAGATTTTCCACAAGCAATCCGATGTCAAAGATAGCTTTTCTTTGCTAGGTTGGCGGTGATATTGATAGACGTTGCTAGGTGTCCTTTGATTGTTTTATTTTTCCACATTTGAAGCGCATTTAGTCAAGATTTGCATCTCAAAGGCCGCGCGGGACGGTGTTTTAATCACCCTCTCCATTTGAAGAAGCAAATCTCAAGTACCACTCAATATATCGATGCAAAAGAAATGGTTGTGCTACTTTTCCCCGAATGTCGTTTCCCCGAACGCCAGTTCCCAGAATGCCAGTGTAGTAGATATACGATCTTTGGTAAATGCGGAAAAAATATATCGAAACATTATCATGTTTAAATGCTAATTAAAAAACAAAACAGAAGAAAACTGATACGATTAAAGCATGGTACGATGGTATATAAATCTTCCTTTAATATGAACTTATTATTTCAAAATACAAAACTTGAGTAGATAGTTTTTAACCGTGTCTTATATCGAACCAAAGATCGTATATCTACTACAGCCAGTTCCCCGAATATCCCGTTTCCCCGAATAACCTACTTCTCCGAAAAGTTTTTGGCACTCATATTTGTCATAACTTTATATATTTGGGGGGTGAACGTACTGGTCATCTGATATGCACCCTTCTTAATTTGATTGACGGTTCTTACTAGTTTTACCGTCTTCAGAATTTTTGGCAACATGTGTCTAGCCGAAAACTACTAAATACCTCCTTCTTTTGATTGCTTATCGTTTTTTCCTCATTCACCATCCTGCCGCTAAAAACTATTATAGCTCCTATATGAACTGTTACACTTTTCGGGGAAACGAGTCATTCGGGGAAATGGAATTCGAAGAAATGGCATTCGGGGAAACGGGTAATTTGGGGAACTGGCGTTCGGGGAACCGACATCGACAAAATATATGTATGTAGTGCACAACCCATCAAATTTTCAGTTTAATCGGATCACTGAAACTAGAGATTTGCTTCTGCAAAGTTTTGATGATAACTGTTAGAGTGAGACAAAAGATAGGGAAAATAACACGGTCTCCCGTGTCACCTTAATATAGTATAGTGTGTTGCCAAACTGCTATTGATTTTTTATATTCATATCCTTTTTCATAGTGAACAACAAGAATTTAATATGAATTTGACCAAAATAAGTTCATCTGACCGTTGTGCACAACCCAAGAATTATAAAAAGTCAAAGAAGGCAAGAAAACATGACAACTGTCAGTGAGCTGTCTCCTCTCTCTTATCAGATTGTGACCAACGTTTCCACAGAAAATGTTTTTTGAACCTTCTTCAAATTCAAGTATCAATATTTTTAAATAGGGCATGTTTTCTTTTCTGTAAAAGGGGTTGTGAATATCAATAGAAAAAATGATTGCCTAAAATGCACTATTCAAGGAGAATATTCCCATGATTCTAAAACAGTCGTTTTCCCTGCTCTTCGTTGTGCCTTACAAACCGACGAACATTTTCGTGAAAAGGCATACGGGAATCATCAAATTGGTCCAGAAACTCCATTGCTAAGAATTCCATACTTGAACATAATACATGATACTTCATCTCTTAGAACTAGGTGTGATGAAACGTCTGATGACCGGATGGAGAGACGGGAATTATGGATTCACAGGAAAGTTAAGTGCCTTCCAAATACAACAATTGTCTGCTGCAATGATTGATGTTAAACTGCCAAAAGAAATGCATCGAGAAATGAGAGGCATGGATTGTGTTCTTTTTTAGAAGGGGACAGGGACAGAGTGGCGTACATTTTTGCTGTATGTCGAAATAGTTGTTTTGAAAGATACTTTGAGTGAAAGATTGTACGAACATTTTCTTTAATTAACTCATTACGCGTGGTAAAGATGGATAAATTATGGGTGAAATTATGAAAAGATCCACGTGCTCGGCTGGGATTCGAACCCAGGACTCTTATATGCGAGCGCTTTACCAACTAAGCTACCGAGCTACTTGGTGACCCAAGAACTCAGTTGGTTACAAGTTTTAGAATTGAAATCCCTACAGATCACGACCTTTTTCATAACCCACATCCATCCATCTCATGTTTACTACACACGCGTGCAAAGCGAGTGCGATTTGTTTAGTGTCGAAACTGTTTGCCTATCATACCTACATCGCTTCCACAACAACTGTATTGTGGAAAAGTAAATATTGGTGAAACAGTTGTTAGTAAAGTTTTATTTTCAATATTATAAAAACGACTTTTTTATTTACACAATCACTGATAAAATAGTAAAACTGCAATTCTGTCCATATGAGATTACAAGCCTAACATTCAGTTCAAGCCAGAAAACAAAATTAACATCTTTCCTAGAGATATATGTAGAAAGTTTATAGGGCATTTTTGTGATCCTTAAAAAGCTACGAAAATTCTTAACAGATATCTGACGAAATTTTTGAAGAGTTATTGGGAATATTTTAACAGCTATTGTCTGGCTTCAAAAGAAAAATTTTGCAGAATATTCAAAGAAGCTTGTATAGGTTGGATCCCAACATATTTTTGAAAAACCTATTTACGAGAATTTCACGGATTTTGTTGCAACTTTTGGTATACCCGAAAAAAATCTTTCAAATCTTGTAAAAAAATACGACTAACAGGGTAACTTTGATAGTTTTTTCGAAGAAAACTTGAATATTTATGCATGCTCTTTCAAAGAATTATAAATTGTATTTTTAAAACAAGTACTGGCATCCTAGCTATCGATTGCAATTGATAGATTGCCAAAAGATTTATTTTGAATGGATGTATAATTTTTCATTTTTTGAATGTCGGTTTTCTGTTTTGGGGTAACTTTGATAATCGAGCAAAATTTAATGAGTTACGTAACATTTATAAGGTATTACATACCTCTAGGCGTTTGACGTTATATGGAAATTTTTGACTTAGATTACAAAAATGGTCCCAGTTTGTGAATATGCTTTTCGCTAAGAGATTTCAGACCATATTCAAGTTCTTTGAGACTGGGCTGTCAAAGATAAGTGACCTACTATTACTTAAACTACATCAAACAGTGATCAAAGAACAGATTGTTTGTTAGCGTTTCAAAAATGCTAAAATCTTATAAATCATTAACATTCGTATATAAAGACTCAAATGTTCTCGATTCAATTGAAAATAGCTCTTACATGAAGTTTCATACTAATATTCTCTAGTTTTGCATTCGGTTTGCTTAACCGATCAACAGAAATTAAGATATTTCGTTTTGTATGTGGTGGGTGACGCACTATCAAAGTTACCCGCAGTAGGCTTCGTGGCCGTGCGGTTAGCGGTCAGTCGTTTAGGCGTATTGTGCCATAGAGTGTGGGTTCGCTTCCTGCTCCATTCGGTGGAAACTTTTCGTCAAACGAAAAATTCATCATTGGGCTACTGGGTGTTTCGTGTTGTCCTTTGCCTAATGTTTATGATCGTTCAGTCTGTGCAGCCTTGAGCTGAAGACGCTGTAAATTGTCTTTTATTATCAAAGATACCCCGTTTCACGGTATTCATTAATGTTTAGCCTTAATATTAGAGTTTTAATTTATTGCATCAGTGCAATATTCCCAGAATAATGGCAAGTGTGCAATAAAAGATCATTGAAGGTAGTTTTTGTCAGTGCTCACTGCATCAAAACAAAGGCGCCACTGTATATGAGATTTAACATTGTGACAGCATTGTTGTTCTGTCAAACACACAAGGCTATGGTGGCGCTATCCATGCTTTCCATAGCGGCCGTTTTGATTATTTTAATGATCCATTGGCAACTCACTCTATTCGTAACCTTTTTGAAAATGATGCCAGAAGAATCATGGAACTTCCAGTTATAAGATCCAGGCTTAAGGTGAAGCGGCGTGTAACTCAAAGAATCATTAGAATCATCATTGATGTAACAGTAGTAGTGTCGCCTTTCCATGTATATTTTCAAAACAAACAAACAAAAAATATAACATTTGTGTTAAGCATATTTTTATGTAAACACATGGGAAATTTAGTAGATTGACGAGTATTGGAAATCAAAATCAACTGTTCAATCGTACATATCAAAAGAAAACATTACAATTTAATGAAGGGCAACGGAATTTCTCTGTTTTATATTGGATTTATCGCATATTTTTGATACGCATCGGTACGGTTTATGTTTGCAAGGGATGACGGTGTTGCCAGGTGATTGGTGACAGATTTTTCTAGCAATTGTTATATGCTTGTTTTCGGAACATTTGCTGCATATTATAAAAACTTATCATTTTGCAAATAGTTTTCCATCATAAGATCACTGATTTAATAAAATTTTAATGATTTTTGTGATCAATCCACATTAAATGCTATGATTTTACAGAAAGCAACTCTGACATCACTGCGCTCAACGATCGCGATGATTGTGCACACACGATAGACGCGTCCCGACGCATCCTGACGCATCGCACTGTGCAGCTTTTCAATTATTTTGGGTGGTCCAAATCGATAAACACTTGGTATGATTTTATGCTTCGTAGAGATGGTTTCTGTAATTTGAGTGAATCGAAAAACAAACAACGTATGAGTTTCAAGTTTCTATGCTTTGCCCAACTTTTCCGCACTGAAAATTAATACAACAGAAAAAAAAGTTCGATATTTTAGACTATAAACCAGTGTTGCCACAAGTACAGATTTATCTGGAAAGGTACAGATTTCTTGATAGTTTTTGGTACAGATTCTGTACGGTACAGATTACAGATTTTTACGAAAAAGTACAGATTGGTACAGATTTTTGGAATTGGTAATTTTGAGACACAAAATCCAAAAGATACATGAAATTTGTAACTAATTTACACAAAACCCTAATTGAAAGATACAATTTCCATTGAATTGAATAATAATTATATAACTAGTGAAATTATTCCAATAAAAACTATATTAAATTTCCAAGTTCATTAGGATTTTGAGGATTTTTTTCAATAATTTTTATTGGATGTGGTACAGATTTTGGGTACAGATATTTGAAATCTTTGGTACAGATAAAAAAGATTTTTGAGCCTTCGGTACAGATAGAAATGTGGCAACACTGCTATAAACACAGGCATGTCTCAGTGTGCGATGGTGGCGTCGATTCGCAACAAGTGAAAACCAGCGCCATAATAGTTTTGAGTGATGCGGTTGATAAAACTTTATAAATATTGAAATCCCAGTGGAAATGTGTTCCTTTAAGGAAAGTGAATAAAAGATTTGTTTAGTGGAAGTGTAGTGAACGCAATATGGGATCCAAAATACAAATGCTTGCCGCTGAATTACAATCGAAAAGGTAAGCACCTTCTATTTACAAGTGTAGTTGTATGAGGCAATGAAATGCGGCATGAAATCGGAGATTTTTTTTTGAAAATATAAATCTCATGTATATTGTCGCTTAATTGATAATGCTGTACCTGAAAGTGTTGATTAAATATTGAAATACCACCTGAAGCATTTATCTTCGCATAAATTATCCATTAAATCAGGTGATAAGCAGTTATATTTCATCGATGTTGCAAATACCAATACTATCATAACAATATATAAATGATTTTGGAAGAAGCCATTTTGTGATGACGCACCAAAAGGCCTTAATTACATTGCAAATTCCTTAAAACCACCAGTTGTAATTGATTGATTTATGGCAATTGGATTAAGCAACTGGATTTACACAGTACAACCAGGGCATTCTTGGTAGCGACGATTCCCTTCTACCAGAAAATTTTATGTGTTTACAACTAATAACTAGTTCTGGGGAAGAAATTAACAACAATCCGAACCCGCACTCAGATGTCGTCCAAGATCACTAAGCTGGACTAAAGAGACTGATGCGATCACATTGGAAATGTTCACCAAATTTTATGAAGAGGTGAATGGAATAAAAACAAACCCCGTGGTTATCACTGTGGATAATATTTGTCTTCCAGATGGAGTTATAGGTCCAGTGCAGTCAGAGCATAGGTACAATAATTTCGAACAAACTTGTAGATCGTTTTAAAGTGCATGTTAACCGACAAAAGCCAGGTGGATTTGGAAGCGCCAACAAAGGAAATCTTGCTCGCATTCTACACTCCGATCCTACAGCGTTTTCTGATATTTTGGGAATCAATATGAAATTGGTGGAACATTTAAGGTGAAGATGAATCGAAGCCAAAGTTCAAATTTTCAAGAGCACGGATCTGGAGAACCAAACATCCGTTTAAGCTGAAAACCTAATCGATTGGTCACTAGCTGGTGGTGACCAATCGATTAGGTTTTCAGCTCAAACAGATGTTTGGTTCTCCAGATCCGTGCTCTTGAAAATTTGAACTTTGGCTTCGATTCATCTTCACCTTAAGAATAATAAGCATTATATGAGGAGTTGGAAAAAAAAACATACTGGCAGAATTCCCTTTTATAAAAAATGCGCTACCTTGTTTGCATAAGTCCAAACATTTGTCCGAGTGCATCACTAAATTATAGTGTATAAAATATTATCTGGTTTTCTACTCTAGCCTTACACTATGAATTTTGTAACGATGTTTATGTCGGATAGGAGAAGCAGCATGCCGAGGCTGATATATGTAATTCGCCTCGTAAAGTAATGCTGAGAAGCAGACTCTGACCCAGTTGGAACGTAACGCCAGAAATAAGACGGGAGTACTATTGACCGCGTGACACATAAATCTTGGGTGCCAATCTTCAAGCAAACCAGGTTAGTGCTGGGTGTCGTCATCATTGCCATGTCCTGTCCATCTGATTGTACATTAGGGTAAGGTCACGGCAAGTGTATCGCCATTCATTCACAAACCGATTCTCTGTTTTGATCCGCGGATTCTGTCCGTAACGAACCATTTCTCATTGATGTCGTTGCGCAGCACGTGGCCCATTCCGAGTGCAGGGTGATACTGAACGACACCAACGAAAGCCACCGAAAGGACGTTCGGTTCATTCAAGCCAAATGCTGTCGATTCCTTATCAGTATGGCCACTGAGTGCTTGTCTTGCGAAAGGGAGTTTGTCAGTCCTTGGACAGCTTTCGCCGGCGATGGTTGTCCCGATAAAGGGTGCTTAAAATAAGCTTCTTTTTGAGGTTACAAGTTCAGTGTCAGTTGGTACAACTGTCAATTCGGTGCAGCTTGAGGAATAATTGTGATCCGCGCGCGGAAAGTGTTGGAGGAGGTGCGTGAGTTCCAGCCGTTAAGGAATAGATAATAGACGGCGCGCCTGCTATTATATAAAATTACGACGTGATAAGGTGTTGGATTGCCGCTTGCTGTCTAAATTTAGGAGCAACCACAAAAGAGTAGGAAATGCGTTTGTCGGTGTTGAACGAATTCCCGATTCCAGAATAACGAGGCGATTGCAAAACGGATTCACGATATTGAAATGGAAATATAGTGATGCGTGCGGTGTTTGTCAGTTGAAAAATGCTAGTGTTGCCTAACATCAGGCGTAATACATTGGTGGTTGAAAACGTGTTTATCTGGGAGCGAATTTCACTGACTAAATTGAAAAATAAATCTACATTAGTGGTCACTCTGCAACAGCTTGGTTAGTGATTTTGTAATAAAAGAGTGTTAAGAAATAATTGGTTTCGGAATCGAAGGGCAACGAATTAGCTATCCTGAGGTTGCACGTGTGATTACCGTCGGTGCTAAGCATCGGTATCGTTGTCAGTGACGCATTGGATTTAAATTTTGTCATTTGAAGAAATTCTCACTCTTATACAATTGTTCAGACATACAAAAATCCTTGAATAAGCAGTGATTTTTTCGAAGAAGAAACAACTGGAGAACTCTTTGAAACATTTCGAGTTTTCTCAGTGTTAAATCTAGAATCATTTGTCGGCCTCACACTGAAATGTCGTATGGAATATAGCCTTGGATAAACTTCTGTTATTTTGTTAGAAAAAAGTTTGAGAAGTGGAAAACAGAAACTTGATCATCATCGAACGGAATATTCTCGGAAAACGGTAAGGATTATTACAATTGTTTATTTTTGTCTTTGGTAAAATCGTGATTATTTTCAAAAATCTATATCAAATGTAACTCGCAGATCTATAATTGTGAACTTTCAGCATGAAATACGATGATAATAATGTAAAAAAACCAACAGAGTCCATTTCAAGGTAAAGCATATCAATATTGATCGCTTTAATTGAAAAATGTGTGTAAAATAAGTTATATGAAGCATAAAGCTAGGTATGCGATTTCGCTCAAGAAAAGTAAAAAATTATTCGCCAGAAATTTTCTACAGCGAGCCCATTTGAAATGACATTTCTTTTCAACAGCGTACTACGATCGACGAATAGTGCTCTGCCCATAACTGCATATTTGTATCATTCGACAAAAATAGGCATTGAGTAAATGGGATACAAAGTTTGCATTTTACTGCAGTATGGGAGGAAACTAAAATTTCAAAAAATCATTAAGAATTCAAAAGAGCTTATTTGAGGCTGAAATTTTGTACAACTCATATCGCATATTGGGTGAATAGTCAGAAAATAATTCTGATAGAAATTTCATTGCTACTACATTATGAGGCTCATGTATAATTTCAATGTGACTGTTATGCGGTTACAATTGCCAATGTGACAAAACAACTTGGTATTTTTTTAGAATTTTCTAGAACAATCTCACAGATTTCAGTAAGTTGATCAAAAGTATTTACCATTTGATGACTCTCCATGGTGTTAACTCCAATTTGCCAAAAATGTCGAATGTGACTGTTATGCAGTTATGGGCAATGCTTTTCTTGACCATTTCTGGAAAGAAACTTCCCACGCATCGAGATAGGCGTTTAATTTTCTGTTGAAGTGCATACTTCCCATAAGTTAAAAATCCATTGTACAGTCAAACCTCCATGAGTCGATATCTGAAGGGACCATCGACTTTTTGGTTTTAGTATGGTTCCATGAGTCGATATCGAGTTATGGAACATCGACTCATGGAGGTATCACTGTATTTGTAGAAATAGTTGCATTAAAACTTTTGAATGGCTTTCCTCTAGCTATCAAGACTGAGTGGTTTGTAAGAGTTTTCACGTTTCACGAATTGATTTTTCAATAGAATAATTTTAATATTCAGAATTAGGAATCCCAGTCGTTTTTTTTTTTCATAATTTCACCCATAATTTGTCCATCTTTTCCACGCGTAATGAGTTAATGAATGGTTTTCATATTTCATGTTTTTGAACCTGAGGTGGAACTGGCGAAACCCGTGCTGAGTGACAAAAATGTGCGCTAAATATTCGAGTTTTTTTTTTAATTAATTTACAGTAAAACCTCCATGTTTCTCACGCCGAGGACCTGGGATCGAATCCCATCCCCGAGATAGTCACTAAAAATTTCAGTGACGACTTCCTTCGGAAGGGAAGTAAAGCCGTTGGTCCCGAGATGAACTAGCCCAGGGCTAAAAATCTCGTTAATAAAGATAGAAAAAAAAAATTAAAATAAAACCTCCATGGGTCGATGTTCTATAACTCGATATCGACTCATGGAAGCATGCAAAAAAAATAAATGTTTACTACGATGGTCTCTTGAAACAGCTTTCCAAAGCATTCCTATTCCATGATTCCATATTTCCATGAATCTATGGTCTCTTAATTACGGTTGTAGGACAAAAGGTCGAAGGACAGAAGGTCGAATGACAAAAGGTCGAAGGACAAAAGGTCGAATAGAAAAAAGGTCGAATGGACAAAAGGTCGAATGGATAAAAGGTCGAATGGACAAAAGGTCGAATGGACAAAAGGTCGAATGGACGAAAAGTCCAAATTGTACCGTTTAAAGGATTATCGTACATTCAGTAGCTAACATTTTAATCACAAATTCCTCCCTTCTCATCTGAAGTTTTTCCTTCTTTTAGATGATAGCTGTTCTTCAGAACTATCGTTTGGAGCAATAATTTGTATGAATGCTATTATTTTTCCAACAAAAGATTAATTTTCTGAATGTCGGTTGTTATTATTTTGATACTCCGAAGCATAAAGTAATTATTATTAGCTTTTTATTTGATACATTTTCAATAGAGATTTGTCCTTCTTTGAAACATTGGCTGTTCTTTTGGAGTTATACATTATAGTGGTTTTATACTGCTGTAGACACTTGTATCGACGGTTATTCCTTCTTTTATAATCGACCGTTCTTCATAGATTTCACTTTTACATCTTGCCTGTATATTTTTTAATGCAGGCTGTTCTTCATGCATTACAGAGTTTATAAGCATTTCAATTGCATTTCTAACAAATGATTTTCCTTCTTTTGAAGTTTTGCACTTTTAGGGCTATGCATTAGAGTTTTATCTGACTGTTGGTTTCGACTGATTTAAATTAGAATCAGGGAAAAATAATCATCCTCTTTCTGGAATTAGGTCCCAACTAGGGTAGAGCCTGCTTCTCAGCTACACTAGCATTTACTGAGAGCTTTTCTGATAATTTGATCATTTTTGCATTTGTGCATCATGCTCCCTTATTAGGAGATGATCTGCAACCCGAACCGATGCAACACTTTATCATATGCAGAAGAAAAAGCCAAGGCAAACTGCTTCTCCTAGCCGTCTTGAACATTGTAACAGGGAACCAGCCTCCGCAGAGCGAACCCTCTGCTCTGCAGTCAACTCATGGCGGCACGCCATAGGTGCTATAATTACAGTATAATCTGAATGACAGCTGCAGTTACTGCATTACTCGGGGTGGATCCTTCGCTATCGATGTCTGTGCCTGAGAAGCACGCCCGGTCAGAGCAAATAGACCTGTTGCCTGTTGAGATGCGATCCAGGCGAATAGTGAAAAGCAAATGACTCCAATTTTTCTCTAGGACCCCTATTTATAGATTTGCTTAAAATCAACGTTCTCTTTTAAAACAGTTATCAAAATATTTGGACAGGTATGTAGGATTCAGTAAGTAAACGATATAAACCTTCGATGTTTTGTCTTTCGATTGAGGTGCTAATCAAGAATTTCGTTAAGCCAGCAAAAAGTTATAAATGTTTAAAATATGTCATGCCAACGTGACGCTCTTGGTTTTGAAATTCCAATTTCACTCCTGTATAGAGAAGTAAGACGTAGTCCTACGTCAACAATTCCTCTAGTGATTTCTTCAGTAATTTTTCAGAGCGTACTCCAAGGCTGCCTCCAAGATTTCTTCCAGAGATTGCAATAACAATTTCTTTGAAGATTCCTTCAGACATTTCTCTACAATTATTATTATTATCTTTATTAACGAGATTTGCAGCCCGAGACTGGCTCATCTCGGATTTCTCTACAAGTTAGTTCCAAGGATTCCATCATGCATTATTCAGGAATCACATCACGAACTCTTTCAGATACTTCGCAAGAAATTCATTACCAGAAATTCACTCAAGTATTTCACCAGGACTTTTCTCAGGGCTTCCTCCTAGTACGCCGTCTCAAATTCCACCAGGTATTGCTTCAGAAATTCCAAAAGTAATTTCTTCAGCGGATCTTTCTTGTATTTTTTTACGGCGACCTCTGGGGATTCATCCAAATACTTCACAAAGAATATATTCAGAGATGAATCACAATGCTTACTTCGAGACTTCTACCAAAAAAACCTCCAAAGATTTATTTAGG
This sequence comes from Aedes aegypti, assembly GCF_002204515.2. Taxonomy (NCBI): domain Eukaryota; kingdom Metazoa; phylum Arthropoda; class Insecta; order Diptera; family Culicidae; genus Aedes; species Aedes aegypti. Next base: position 217,860,285 of record NC_035107.1, on the reverse strand, counting down.
AATTGCTCCAGTGAAACTTTGGGAATTTCTAAACAGATTCTATAGAGATTCTTTTTCTGCGGTTTCATCAGGGATTCCTCTAGAGGTTCTTAAAGAGATGGCTGAATAAATCCCTGTCAAGAGATAAATACAGGAATTCCACCAGGAATTGCTCCTATTAGTGATTTCCCTACAAATACCTCCAAAAAATCCTTCAGCGATTGATCCAAACGTTCATCCAGGGATTGCTTATGGTATTCCTACACAATTCATTCAAAATTCCCTACAGAAATGCATGCAGAGATTTACTTCAGGGACTCTTACAGTGATTCTACCCAGAATTTATCCAAGGGTTCATCAAGGAATTGCTCCAGGGATTCCATCAGGAAGTTTTCGAGAAATCCACAAGAAATATTGCAAAGTAATTTAAAATACGTCCTACACGGGATTGTACCAGGAATTCCTATAGAGATTCCGCTTGCATTTTTCTGAGAGGTTTCCCCAGGTTATTCTAAGGGGATTCTTCTAGGAAATCATCAATAAATTATTTTATAAATTTTCCAATGTTCCTTTCAAAGATTCTTCCTTGTATACCTGAAGGGACACTACGAGGCATTCGACCATTTTATTACTGGAATTACTCATGAGATTCCTTCCAGAAATTTTTCCAAGGATTCCTATAAAAATATACATCAATTCCTTCCAGTATTTCTTGAAGGATTTTTTCCAAGGAATCCACCAGGAATTGCTTTAGAGAATCCTTGAGAAATTCCGGTAGGAATCTCATGAGTAATTCCAGTTTCAAAATCCTTATAAGAAAGGAGGAGTTTCTGATGGAATCCCAAAAGGTGTTAATGATGGAGTTCTTGAATGAAATCTTAGAAGTATTTCAAAAGGAATCCATGAAAAAACTTCTGATGGAATCCCTGCCGAAACTCCTAGAGATACTTCTGATGGAATCCTTGGAAGAACTTCTGGTGGAAGTTCTGATGGAACCCCTAGAGAAACTCTTGATAAAATTCCTGTAGGACTGCCAGGTAGAATCTCTGATAGAACTCCTAAACGAATTCCTACAGAAACTTTTGATATTCTTGAAGGAACTCCTGATGAAATCATTGGAAGAACTCCTAATTAAATCCCTAGAAGGACTTCCAATGAAATCCATAGAGAAACCCCTGCAGTAATCCTCAGAAGACGTGATCTAACGAGATCCTTATGAAAACTACTGATGAAATCCCTGGAGAGATTCTTGATAATATGCCTGGTGGAACTCCTTTTAAAATTCCAAGAAGAAATTCTCATGGAATTTCTTGAGAAATTCCTGATATAATCTCTAGAGAAATTCCAGGTGCAATCTTCGAAGGAACTCCTGATGGAATTCCTACATGAACTTTTGATAGAATCCCTGGAGGAATTCTAGGTGGAATATCTAAAGGAACTTCTAATGAAATCCTCCTACAAAATCCCTAAAAGAATTCCTGATGTAATCCCTGGAGAAGTTCCAGGTAGAATGGTGCTGATGTAATCTCTAGAAAAACTCCTGAAGGAATCTATCCAGCTTTTTACGCTAGCTTGCCACAAATTTTGAATCACCCCCTTGTGACGTTTCATGTCTACACTTGGAATCCTTGGAGGAACTCCCAAAGATATTATTGAAGGAACTCCAGATGCAATCTCTGAAGGAACTCCTAATGGAATCCGTGGAGTAATTCCTGATGAATTCCTCAGAAGTATTCTCAGAGGCACTTCTGATAGAATCCCTAAAGGAACTCCTGATGAAATCCTTGGAGGAATTCCTAGAGATATTCTCGAAAGAACTCGAGATAGAATCATTGGAGGAACTTCTGATATAATCTCTAGAAGAACTCCTGAAGTAATCTCTATAGAAACTCCTGATAAAATCCTTGGAGGAATTTCTGATAAGACTCCCGATAGAACTTCTAATAGAATCGCTAGAGGAACTTCTTATGATATCCCTAGAAGAAATCTTGATGCAATTTCTCGAAGTACTCCTGATATAATATTTGATGGAACTTCTGATAGAATCTCTGGAAAAATTCCATGTGGAATCTCTGAAGGAACTCTTGATGGAATCCCTGGAGGAACTCCTAATGAAATCGCCAGAGGGACTCTGATGCAAGCCCTAAAGATGCTCCTTATAGAATCCCTATAGTAACAGCTGATGGAATTCCTGGAGGGATTCCAGATGGAATTCTTGGAAGAATTCCTAAAGATATCCGTGAAGGAACTCCTGATGGAATCATTTGTGGAACTCCTTATGAAATCGTTAGAAGAACTCCTGATGGAATCCCTAGAAGAACTCCTAATAGAAGTCCAGGAGGAACTACATGTGGAATCTCTGATGAAACTCCTGTTGGAATCTCTAGAGAAACTGCTCATAGAATTGCTAGAGGAAATCCTGATGGGATTCCTAGAGGAGTTTCTGTTGAAATCCTGATGGAATCCCTAGATAAATTTCAGATGGAATCTCTAGAAGAACATCTGATGAAATCCCCAGAAAAACTCATGATGAAATCCCTAGAGGAACTTCCGATTGAATACCTAGAGAAACTCCAAATGGTAACCCTAATGGAACTCCTGATTTAATCTTTTTTGTGGGACTCATGATTGAATCTTTAGAAGTACCGTAAAACGGGGTAACTTTGATAGTTTTTTCGAAGAAAACTTGAATATTTTTGCATGCTGTTTCAAAGATTTACAATTTATATTTTTAAAACAAGTACTGGCATCCTAGCTATCGATTACAGTCAATAAATTGGCAAAAGATTTATTTTGAATGGATACATAATTTTTCATATAATCGAAAGTTGGTTTTCTGTTTTGGGGTAACTTTGATAATGGAGTATGATTCGAACGAAATTGAGTGAATAACGAGCATTTGTAGGGCATTGCATAACTCTAGGCGTTTAACGTTTTTTGCGAGTTCTCCGGTAGAAGGTAGAGCGAAAACCACCGAAAAGCGAATCACACAAAGACTGGAGGGCCACAGCACCAACAAATCCAAAAAACAGTGCCAAAACTCAATTTAATACATATATTTTGGGTTCACTCACCTATTTCCTCTCTTCTACTTCCTACATTCCTTCTCCTACTACCTTTTCTCTTAAACTTCTACTTGCATTCTTCTTCTCTTACTTACTACTTCATGGGGCGCCCCTTCCTACCAGCCGCCACGCCTCTGCACCTCATTCCTCGGTGCCTTCCTTCGATCGCACCCGCACCCGCGTTCAATTCACGCTCCTGGATTCGCTCCGACCGGGGCGGTCCGACTGGTCCTCGACTCCTCACCGATTCTCGCTGCCGTCATTCGCCGATGGGCAATTCTCCGGCGATGCTTCCTCAATCGACTACCAGCCGTCCGAGAGGCCTTAGCGCGTCGTGTCGTTCGTGAATTTCCGGTCGACTTGCTGCAGCGAGCGGAATGATGAAACTGGAAATCAAAAACAAAAACCCTGTCCACGACCGGTTAGGTTATGCTGGCGTTACGGATTGCGTTGTGACCTACCCTTTCAGGGGTTTTTGCTTCGTGCCGTTCCCGGCAGTGATTGCCGACTCTCGCCCTCCAATCGGTCGCACGATCAACTTGGTGCGAATCTGCGCGCCGCGATTCACCTACGGTACAGCGCAAGCTCAATAAGGGGTCACTTCTCTTTGTGTTCAACTCGTACTCACCGACTAGCTCTTTCTGGACCAGCTGCCACTCCCAGTGCTCTCCAAATGATACCCCGTTGCACCTGATGGTGGCCGTAAGCCTTAACTCCGCGCCGAACCGATTTTTGGTCGTCGAACTCCGGGTCTCCGCTCCTCCCATCCAGGACACTATCTGGTGCACTGGCGAGTTCCCTGCTCCCGTTTCCAGGATTACAGGGTACAATTTCTCCCGTATCGTGAACGGCGCACGGTCTACTTCCTGGCGCGATGGAAGCGTTTGGTGACCGTAGTGATAGCCTACTCTCGTCCTCCAATTGGCCGCACGGTCAACTTAGTGCTAGACCCGGTGAAATCGCAGTCCGGCAAAATGGCGGCTCTGGCGTCTACTGCCGGCCTCGTGGTGTGACAATCCCGAGTCTCACGTCTGCAGAACGGGAATCTGATTATTGAACATTCTTGAGCAGGTTCTGATTGGCTTACCGACTGGATCGTAGGCCCGTGTCCTCGGTTGGTTTCTGGTTGTGGCCAGAGGATGATTCCTATTTCACACGCGATGTCGCGACCAACGCGATCGAGCGAACTGGACGAATGGCGATGACGTGGCAGAGCCTTCGATAGAGTCCTGCAGCTGTCACTTGCCGTGGATAGTGACGTTTTCGAGGTTCTCGCTTTCTCCGCTTGGCGGTGCTGGTTCGTACCGCTGATTTGAAAAGGCTTTTAGCGACCGGTGTTTTGAATCGGCGGTTGTTGTTCGAAAGCGATATGCACGGAACGAATGATATCCTCCGTTTTCCGTTGTTATTATGGTGCAGCATGGCAATAAGTGTTTTATGATGTAGGCGTGCGTGGCGACAAATTCTAATTTCGTAGGTTTTACAAGGAATTGAGTTTTGTCTTTACAAGCTTAATTTTGTTACGATAAACAAACTAATCTAAACGTAACACAACTCTACCGTAGCGGAAGAATTTTTCATAAATCGATGATCAAACGATTTATGAAAAATTCACAAAATTTTCAATCATCCTCCTAGGATGATGGTCAGAGACAAGTCGGTCAACTAAACGCTTGAGCAGACCTCAAGTTACTTCTGGTTCTTTAACCTTATACCGTAAACTAAACTCATATACGCAAGCCTTGGTTGCTTGCCAAATCAAATCACCTAAACTGCATAACCTTAATCCTAGACTCAATATCACGCCAGCTGCGCCTGGCAGAATCTTCGACCTCTCAAATCGTCTCTGACCAAAGTCCTTGTCCAGCTTCTACAAATCCGAGCAAACTACGGCAAAACATTCAAATCGGATTCTAGCCTATTGTATTGGCTAAAATAGGCTTAATCGCACACTAAACATAGAAGCTATATTTACAGACTTTTTACAAGGACAAAGTTGGTTTGTATTGGTTTGTGCATAAAAACTGAGAAAAGAAGCATTTCCGCGACTAAATCGTCATGAGCCCGAGAATGGAGTTTTACCGCGCTCCTGGTCGCGTTACCTTGGGATGATGATTTCATGACGACCCCCAGATCATTAACCCTTGGCCACGCATTTGGATTGACTGGAAACACTTGAGGGTTTGTGTGCACTCATCCAGTCTTGGATGTGCTTGGATTACCGAGATCGTGTTTTGTGTCTTTGTAGTTGTGTCACTCATAGCTCTGTGTAGTGGGTGGTCGAATCTAGATGGTGTGCTCGATTTATCTCGTTCGGCGAACGGCATGACCATTTGGTGTGTTTTGGTGTGGGGCTTCCTCTACTTGGTTGGCAGCTCGCTGTGGATATGGTCTACGATGCACTTTGCTCGCTGTCTATTTCTGGTATCTGGAGTCTCCCTCTTGTGGACTTCGGGGTCACAGTCTCCCACGCCTGACATAGGCTGCTTGCTTGTCCGCTTCTTGATGATGGTATTTGGAGCCTCCCTACTCACGATGGTTTTCAGGGTTCCAATCTCCCGTGCCCTTCGTGGGCTGCTTACATGACCGCTTCTTGATGATGGTATTTGGAGCCTCCCTACTCAAGATGGTTTTCAGAGTTCCAATCTCCCGTGCCCTTCGTAGGCTGCTTGCTTGTCCGCTTCTTGATGATGGTATTTGGAGTCTCCCTACTCACGATGGTTTTCAGGGTTCCAATCTCCCGAGCCCTTAGTAGGCTCTAATTACGTCCTCCTCTCAATGCCGTCCAGTTGCTGTCTCACTGCGCCCGATAGTGGCCGTAAGCTTCAACTCCGCGTCGAACCGATTTTTGGTCGTCGATCTCCGGGTCTCCACTCCTCCTATCAGAAAATACATCTGGTGCATTGCCGAGATCCCTACTCCCCGTTCCCAGTGACGTAGGGTGCGATTTCTCCCGCTTCGCGAACGGCGCACGGTACACCTCCTGGCGCGATGGAAGTGTTTGTGTACCGCATTTTGGTTCTCTTCCCCTGGACGCAAATCGTGTTCACTTTTCTGGCTAAGATCGTTATCTACAACGAAGCTGCCGAGTTATCGAGGTGGAGAGGTAGTCGTTAAGAAGTTGTTGCTCATCACACCTGATATTTTGCCATTTTCCGCTTGGTACGTGTTTTGGAGTATGGTACTTTTTTTTTTTTTTTTTTTTTTTTAAATAAAATGATATTAGTATCATTCCAAACATTACATTCATTATTTCTTATATCTAGGTGTTCTGTGTTATTAGACAACACTATCATCCTAATTTGGTAAAACAAATCTAAGATTTTATTAACATTTTGTTAACAACATATTACATTTCATTTGCCGTAGCAGTTCAGATTTTTTACAGGTGAGTTGATTTCACCTGCTTATAAGAGAAAAAAAAAAGTTTTTAATATACTTAACCTAACTTAACCTAATCATATAACGCATTAATCGTGGCAATAGAAGATTGTAACGATTTTTGCCTGAAATTATTGATTATTTTATTTGACATTTGTTCCAATGTTTCAACATTGGATATCCTATGTAACTCATTGGTACTATACCAGGGAGGAAGCCTCAGAATCATTTTCAAAATTTTATTTTGAATTTTGGAGTATGGTACTAATTGTTGACAGGCTTCGCCTGTGGACATAGCTTTATCGTTGTGGAACCTCGCTCGGATAAACGGAAATCCTTGCCAGTCTTGATTAGGGTTGCTGAACTGGAGCGTATTGTAGCGGGATCTCACTCTCAGCATACGTGGTCAAATCTCCCAGTGATTGGTGTTTTCGACTGCTACTGATACTGGTTAACAGGCACCGCCTGTGTGCATAGCTTGAACGTATCGGAACCAGAGCCGTAGCGTGACCTCATGGCGCCCTTGGCGAGTCTCCATTTGAGCGCCCCCTAATCAAAGTTAAGGAGCTATCCATAAATAACATTAGACAGTTTTGGCGGCTTTTCGACACCCCCTCCCCACATCGTAAGATGTATGACAGTTGAAATATCTTTTATGGCGCATAAGAAATCTCAAATGCCCATCCTCCCATAACTCCTTGCGTAATTTATGGACGGCCCCTAACATATAATTCGAATTGTTTCTGAAATTCTAAAGGTGCTTTTACAAGATTTTTTATGAAAGTCATCAATAGTATCATAAATAGCCTAATCTTCTGAAGTTTAGAACACATTTAATTATTGGCTTAATTCCTGCAAGAATATATTCATATTCTTTAATTTATTATTTCTTACTGAAAACTGCCTGAGAACTATTTAATGTTATCTGAAAGGTACTTTGAACAACTCTAAGGTAATATACAGTTCATATGGCATAAAACAAATCTATAGAATCTACTGGACGCATAAAAAAAATTTTTCGTTGTGATTTTAGGTGAAATACAGTTTTTTAAAGAAATTCTCCTAACATTTCCAAACCATTTCTCGATTACTTTTTCAAATCGACGTAAGTAACTTCCATGCGATTTTGAGAAAATTAATATTCAAAAGAATAACAACCTGTCTTCTAAAACTGTTTTAAATTGAATCGCAGTTTTAACATTTTTTCGCCGTGTAGGGTTTTGTTCTACTTCGTCGTAAGAGCTACTATTCGTCGTATCAAACTTAAAATGTTCCACTACGGCGGGAATTCCAACTTACCTGCAACATAGATTCATTTTTTGAATGTAATTTTGTAAAAGCTTTTATGATTCGTCCACCTGTACACCAAAAATGCAATGAAACTACTGTATTTCGATAAATAACTTCAGTTCAATTATCCACTTTTCACTTTTTCACCGAAATCGCATGGACGAACACGATTTGAGAGAAATGCTTAGCGATCGACATCAGTCACACCACTTTCAAACACAAGTTTCTTCCCGCCCCCGTGGGTGACTTACTTTGCCGGGCACTTATTTTCTCTATGGAAAACCTTCGTACTTCTTCACTGAAGGAACACATTCCAATCACACGCCGTAAAACTTCAATAAATCACCAAATTTTACGAAATTTCCTCAACCGCCGCGTTTGATTGAGAATGTAAACAAAGTTTTATCCGTCGTACTGGGAAAAAAGAGCTTGTGCGCATCAAAGTGTGCGCGACGCTCGACGTAAAAATACGATTCCTTTGATTGTGTTGTTTTCGCTGTACTGTGAGCAAATGCCATAATTGTACGGTCAAAAGGAATTGTGTTCATATGTTTGGGCTGAATTTTGATGACGAACAATGAATTTTAAAGGAAATTAGTATATTCCATCATGCTGAAGGAATGGAGGGAGATGCCCGTAGATCTATATATTCTAGTAAAACATTTTATTATAGCGTTGATATATTGTGTTTTAACCACTCAATACATCACAGTGAGCCGTAAGTTGTGGGACGAATCTGGAAACTGATTGCGACGGAGTTGAAAACGATACGACGGATTGAGAATAAGATAGGATGCATTTTCTTTGCATTATTTCCAAAAACAGATCAAGATTTATCAAAAAGTTATTGTACAATGCTAAAGCCGTTTTGAGAAAGAATTGTTTGGCATCGGTTTGTATTAGCATCATTCACTGCAATACTGGGAAAATTGCAGCTCTCACTGATCAATGCTTAATACGATGGATACTAGTACATCACCCTACATAGCATAAATTTTGCATACAATATGCTCGCGTTCAAAAACTGGGGAGTTCCTATTATTTCCCACAGAAAACTTATTACAAAATGATAAGCCGATTTATTCAGTTACATGCGTCGTTTTTGTACCAGTGTAAAATCGACTTAAGTAGTGTTTTGTTTTGATTCGTGCTTAAGTCACTTTGTCTCTTCATACAGCGGAGCGGCGAAAGTAGTGGTTAGGTTGCGAAAGTTGAAAATCTTACTTTCGTCGTTTTGTCAATTCGGAAATTTATCGTTCTAAAAATGAAAAATCAAGTTGGTTCAGAGCGAAATGTGTAGAATTTCGTCTGCGAAACACTTAGAATCGATAAAGTAAGTTTGTATACTTTTTTGACTTGAGTCTGTTTGAATTAGTTTTCGAGATTTGTTTTTGGTAGTTTTTACTATGCTTGTTCGGATTATAAGAAAAGAATAAGATTATGCTTGAAACAGAATTTGAAAGCCGTGATTCCTTAAGAATGTTTCATTAAAACTTTGCTTCATCTTTGTAATTGTGAAGGGAAATAATAACAAATTTTTAGAGATAGGTGAGAGTGATTTAGATTCTTCGGAAATTAAAATTTGTTTCCTTACAGAAATCTCCTAATCGGTATAGCTGAGGCGAAGCAGAATTGTGGATACTGTGCTCGCCTCTGCTCGTTGTCACTGATCCCATTTGGTGTTTTTGTCAGCTTTCGCTTCTTGGTTGACAGGCACTGCCTGCGTACATAGCTTTACACTTTACGCTTAATCCGCTTTAATGTCCTTCGCATGGAATCTGCCTTTCTTCCCACTCATCACGTCCTCCAGCAGGTACAAGTTCGTCCCGAGGATCTCCTTCACTATTGCCGGAACGAATTTCGGCTCCAGCTTGCTGTTGATCTGGTCCGCTTTCGATGAGAGGATGAACGTTCGACGCCACACCAGATCTCCGACTTTAAACGCCACTAATCTTGTGCGGAGGTTGTATCGTTGTTTCGCCCGCTGGTGGCTGTTTTTGATGCAATCGATGATCAGCTTCTGTATTCGGCGAATCGTTGATAGCCGTAGATCCTGCGCAACTTTTGGGTCTTCCGGCGTGTTCAGTTCTTGCTGCGTGTAGAGGTCCGTGTGTAGCAGTAGGTGTCGTCCGAAATTCGCTTCGTGCGGACTCACACCCGTTGCCTCGTGCCTGGCCTCGTTGATCGCTGCCGTGATTGCCGGTAGCTTCTCGTCCCACTCTCGATGATCGCCGTCCAGCAATGCTCGGATGCAGGTGACTACGACGCGGTTAACGCGCTCCGCGTTGTTGACCTGTGGGCAGTAGAAAGCTGTCTTCATGTGGCCGATCTTGTTCTTCGCCAGCCAGGACTTGAAGACCATCGATTCGAACTGCTTCCCATTGTCGGACAATATCAGCCGTGGACGCGAGAACTTCAGGCACACCTCTTCTTCCAGGAACTCCACCATTTTCTGTGAATCTGCTGCGCGCATTGGCTTGACGATCACGTATTTGCTGACCCAATCTACTAGCACCAACAATACCGTGTTTCCGCGCTTGGAACGAGTGAGCGGACCGACAAAGTCCACCGATATCATCTCCCACGGGATCTTCGCCGGCTTGGGATTCCCCATTTGCGGCATCATCTTCGTTCCAGATGCCTTGCACGCTTTGCAAGTCGGACAGCTCCTCACGTAATCGCTGATTTCCTGCTGCATCTGCGGCCAATAGTAGTGGGCTTGTAGCTTGTGCCATGTTTTGTAGAGGCCTAAATGCGCGGACGCCGGTTCGTCGTGGAATCTCCGGATCAGCTGCAACCTTTCTTCCTTGGGTACCACCTGCTTCCACCTGTGGAATACTGCTCCGACCTCGTCCTTGCAGCGGCAGTTCTTGAACAAGGTGTTGTTTGCGATTCGGAAGTCTGGAAACCGCTCGCCTTCAGTCTGCACTCTCTCCACCAGCTTCTTGTACCACGGATCCTGCACCTGGTCTACGGTGAATACTGCTTCTGCTACCGTTCTCGACAGAGCATCCGGTACCACGTTGATAGAACCTTTCCGGTATCGAATTTCGAAGTCGAACGCATTCAGCCGCAACAGCCATCGGCTCATCAAGGCCGTTGGGTTCTTCATCGACTTTAAGTAGCTGAGCGCTGCGTGATCGCAATGGACGACGAACCTGATTCCTTCCACATAGGCTCTGAACTTTTCGATCGCTCGGATCACCGCGAGACACTCCCGCTCCGTGACGGAGTACTTCCTCTCCGACGCTGACAATTTCTGCGAGAAGTATCCGATCGGATGTTCTTCGCCGTCGGTCTCTTGTGTTAGCACTGCTCCGATCGCTGTGTCGCTGGCATCGCACGCTATCGCGAACGGTTTGCTGTAGTCCGGCATCGCTAGTACCGGAGCAGAGACCAGAGCTGCTTTCAGCTTGAGGAAGGCTTCTTCAGCTACTGGATTCCACCGGAACTTCGTCTTGGCCGATGTTAGGTTCGTGAGCGGTGATGCCAACTGCGAGAATCCTGCGATGAAGCGTCGGTACCAGTTGCAGACACCTAGGAACCGTTGCACTTCTTTCCGGGTATTTGGAGTGGGGAACTGTACGATGGCCTGAATCTTTTCGTCATCTACTCGCCAACCTTGCTCGTCGATCACGTAGCCTAGGTATTTCATGCTCTTCCTGCAGAACATGGACTTCTCCGAAGAGATCGTGAGATTCGCTTGTCGTAGCCGGCGTGCTACTTCTTCGAGCAGAGCGATGTGCTCTTCGAAGGTCTCCGAGCAGATGATTATGTCGTCTAAGTAGTGGAATACCAGCGGCTCTAGATCGGCGAACAGGTGCGTCATGAGCCGCGCTAGAGCTTGGCTGGCCGTACACAGTCCGAAAGGCACCACTTTGAATTGAAAGTGGCCTCTGGATGGAACGGTGAACGCCGTCAGCGGTCTCGATTGTGGATGGAGCGGTAGCTGCCAGAAAGCATCTTTGAGATCGATCGACGAGATGTATTTGCTGCTTCGGAGGTTGTTGGTGATCGCTGCTATCTGCGGAATTGGGTAGCCTTCATTTACCATGACGGAATTTAGGTGACGGGCATCCAGGCAGACACGATATTGCCCAGTCTTCTTCTTCACGGCGACTAGTGGATTGTTCCACGGCGAGAACTGTGCCTCCTCGATGACATCGAGTGCGATCATTCGGTCGATCTCCCTGTTCACCTCCTGCAGAACATACGGCGACATGGGATAATGCCGTTGCTTGCGAGGTGGTGCGTTGCCTACGTCGATGCGATGCTCGTATAACTTCGTGCGACCCAGCGTTCCCTCTACAGCTCTAGGAAATTTCCGGATTGCCTGCTCCAACTGCTTCTTTTGCTCCGGTGTCAGCTGCTTCATCTGTTCCTCGCCGCCTTTGTGTTCCTGCTCTGCTTCCATTGCGCAACAGATTGCCTTTACTCCGAACTTGTCCCAGAAGTTCATTCCCAAGATGATGCAGTCCGGGATCGAGGGTACCAGCAGTACAGGAAGCACTTCGTTGCGGTTGTTGTACACAATGGGAAGATAGACGAAATTGGTGATTTTATGCTTCGTGCCGTCCGCCGTTTTTATTCCGCCCTTGACGGTTCCTCTCTGTAGTCCGCACTCCTCTGCCAGATTGGCCTTATTTCCTCCTAGCAGAGAGCAGTTTGCTCCGCTGTCTAGCAAAGCGGTTAACTCCTTCCCTAACACCGATATGACGGCGTGCGGCCGATTGTCGCTTCCAAGATTGATTATTAACGAGTTCAGGTTTCGAAATTCTGGAATATCGGAGGGGTTTCCGATACTGTGCGGAGAGCTGCTCCCCTCTATTGCTGGTTCTCCGCTAGGTAGTTTACCGCACCTGTGCGGCATGTAAAGCAGCTGCGTAACGAGTAGCCTTTTCGTCCACACCGATAGCAGAAAAGGATCGCTTGCGGCTTTGGACAATCCATAAACCTATGGCCTTCCTCATCGCAGTTCCAGCAAACCAGTACCAGTCGTTGCTGGTTGTCTGCTTCCTGTTGTTCATCTGATTGGCGTTCTACCAGTCTTAGTGGCTCTTGCTGAAAATAGTTGTTTCGCTGGTTGTAGTTTTGCGGACCTTCCAGCGAGCTTGGTTTCCATTGTCGCGCTTGCCAGTTCTGCATCCTTTGTGGCTGCTCTTGCTGCTGCTCTGGTTGCCGTGGCTGGTACGGAGTAACTTGCGACCGTTGCTGCTGCACGGGTATGTGCGTGTCTCTCAACTGCTGTCGCATTACAGGTGAGCTGTCTCCCTCGGTACGATTGAACCTATCCGGAAACCGATGCTGCCTTCCGTTTCCTGGCGTGAAATTTTGTCGCGTAGTTCTCCGCTCCAAGTTCATCTTCAACGCGTTGACTTGCTCTGCCAACTCGTCGATGGTGTGCTGCCAATGGTCTTCGTCCTGATCTTCTGGTGTCTCGAAACTAGGAGCGCTATCTTGAATTTCCACCGCATGGACTCTGCTGAAGCGTTGAGGATGTTGTTGCTGCTGTATTGGAGCCGGTCTGTTGGTCGCCACAGGCGTAGCGAAGTTCGGTTCCAGCAACGCACTGTGTGGAATCGGAATCCTACGCTGTCTGTTCAGAAGCATCCTCGTCTCGTCGTATCCGGTACACACTTCAACCATTTCTTCCAATGAGCGGGGTCTGGCTGCTGTTACGATGGCCGCATAGTTTTCGTTCATGTTCTTCTTCACCAGGAAGAACTTCTCATCGGCCGGAATCGGTGGATCCACAAAGCGAAAGAGCGCAGAAATGTCGCGATAGTATTTCGCAAACGATTCCTCTCTTCCTTGAAATCTGAAGCTGGCCTCCAATCGCAGAATTTGCGAGTAGCCGCTCGGCAAGAACTCTCTTCGAATCTCTCTCTTGAAGTCGTCCCAGGTACGCAGTAGTTGCGGAGAAGTTGCTCGTGCGTACCAGTCAATGGCATCCTCTTGCAGCAGGTGCTTGATGGAGCTCAGAAGTGTGGCATCGCTCATGCCTTCCGACCTTGCAAACGTCTCCACACGATCCAGGAAAACGTTCAGTGAGGTTGTGTCCTTCTCGCCTCGGAACTTGAACGGCCAGTTATGCACCGCTTTCTGCATCCTTCTCTCGTCTACTCGCTCCGGTGCTGGTCGTTCTCTCCGGATCAACCGCTCCAGTTCTTCTCGCATCCTGTGGCATTCTTCTCGCATCCGCTCTTCTCTCTCCTGCATCTGTGTGATTCTCACTTCCAGCGCTTCTTGTGATGGGGTTTCTCTTGCCTGTTGATTCCATCCTGCATACTCCCTGGCCAGGTAGGGAGGGGGTGGTGAACTGCTTTGCCGTCTTGATTCCGCTTGTCGTCTGTCTTCGTGGTCTGCTTGGAAAGAACTAGAAAACAATAGTCCTCTTCCTTGTCCACACGAAAACGATGACATCAGAGGTGGTTGCGGTGCTGGGGGTGGTGAATTGTCTTGAATAGAGGTGCTTCCAACTGGGATTGTGGCTTCCGCTATTCCTCCAACAGCTCCTTCCGAGTCGTTGTTGTTCCTCCTCACAGCGCCAGTTGATGTTGCGTTTCTCACCGCATTTTCACCCATTTGTACACCATTCACTACACTTGTACCGTCCACTTTGCTTAACAACACGTTAACATGCATGGACAACATAGCATGTGTTTCCTTCAGCTCGACCGGAGGGCGGATCAATTGCAAACGGTCGCGATAATGATTAAGACGTGTCCGGATTTTATTCAAGGATGCACTATCGTTAGTGCGAATAGCCGCTTCCGTGCTGATGTGCAACTGTTGTATTTGAGTTTCACAGTGCTCAATGTTTGACTGTGAACTCATTACATGGCATGAGCTCGTGGGCTGGTTATCTCGCAAGGACTCCTCTTGCATGAGTGCCTTGAGACGTAAGACCTTGCCTCTATGAGTGGTAGGTCCTAAATTAACTACATGACGTAGGGCCAACTCATACGTGACCTCTTCGTCCGTCAAATGTGTGTAATCCATATCTTAACTTATGCGTAAGGGCTAAAATTTTGTTGATTATCAAGGCCAGATAATCAAAAGCACAAAACCAAATTTGCTAAATCACAAACCAAAAATTCGCTAACGGTAGTACTAAATTTTGTGGATTTTCAGTTGGGCGCCAGTTTTGCGAGTTCTCCGGTAGAAGGTAGAGCGAAAACCACCGAAAAGCGAATCACACAAAGACTGGAGGGCCACAGCACCAACAAATCCAAAAAACAGTGCCAAAACTCAATTTAATACATATATTTTGGGTTCACTCACCTATTTCCTCTCTTCTACTTCCTACATTCCTTCTCCTACTACCTTTTCTCTTAAACTTCTACTTGCATTCTTCTTCTCTTACTTACTACTTCATGGGGCGCCCCTTCCTACCAGCCGCCACGCCTCTGCACCTCATTCCTCGGTGCCTTCCTTCGATCGCACCCGCACCCGCGTTCAATTCACGCTCCTGGATTCGCTCCGACCGGGGCGGTCCGACTGGTCCTCGACTCCTCACCGATTCTCACTGCCGTCATTCGCCGATGGGCAATTCTCCGGCGATGCTTCCTCAATCGACTACCAGCCGTCCGAGAGGCCTTAGCGCGTCGTGTCGTTCGTGAATTTCCGGTCGACTTGCTGCAGCGAGCGGAATGATGAAACTGGAAATCAAAAACAAAAACCCTGTCCACGACCGGTTAGGTTATGCTGGCGTTACGGATTGCGTTGTGACCTACCCTTTCAGGGGTTTTTGCTTCGTGCCGTTCCCGGCAGTGATTGCCGACTCTCGCCCTCCAATCGGCCGCACGATCAACTTGGTGCGAATCTGCGCGCCGCGATTCACCTACGGTACAGCGCAAGCTCAATAAGGGGTCACTTCTCTTTGTGTTTAACTCGTACTCACCGACTAGCTCTTTCTGGACCAGCTGCCACTCCCAGTGCTCTCCAAATGATACCCCGTTGCGCCTGATGGTGGCCGTAAGCCTTAACTCCGCGCCGAACCGATTTTTGGTCGTCGAACTCCGGGTCTCCGCTCCTCCCATCCAGGACACTATCTGGTGCACTGGCGAGTTCCCTGCTCCCGTTTCCAGGATTACAGGGTACAATTTCTCCCGTATCGTGAACGGCGCACGGTCTACTTCTTGGCGCGATGGAAGCGTTTGGTGACCGTAGTGATAGCCTACTCTCGTCCTCCAATTGGCCGCACGGTCAACTTAGTGCTAGACCCGGTGAAATCGCAGTCCGGCAAAATGGCGGCTCTGGCGTCTACTGCCGGCCTCGTGGTGTGACAATCCCGAGTCTCACGTCTGCAGAACGGGAATCTGATTATTGAACATTCTTGAGCAGGTTCTGATTGGCTTACCGACTGGATCGTAGGCCCGTGTCCTCGGTTGGTTTCTGGTTGTGGCCAGAGGATGATTCCTATTTCACACGCGATGTCGCGACCAACGCGATCGAGCGAACTGGACGAATGGCGATGACGTGGCAGAGCCTTCGATAGAGTCCTGCAGCTGTCACTTGCCGTGGATAGTGACGTTTTCGAGGTTCTCGCTTTCTCCGCTTGGCGGTGCTGGTTCGTACCTGGGAGGGAGAAACCAATACAAAATTTCTGTACGTCATAGTGAGCCGAGATTTCGCTGTCACGAACTGTCACTGTGAGCCCAGTTCTCAAACATTGGACTAACATGAAAAAAGCGCGTAACTGATTAAAACACATTTTCGTATTTCTTCAAAAGTGATAAAAATCGAATGAAAATCAATTCATGCACATAACGCAAGTAATGTCACGTGAGCACCATTTAATCTGATTGAACATATAGCATTGAAAAACGCATCGTTCTACTTTTTCCAATGAAAATGAATATTTAGTGCATAGAAAACTGTGGCCCTTTTTTCATGTTTGTCAGGAAAGATCGAAGGTGCACAACAAATCCAAACCACCGATTTTCTCGAAGCCTGCCTTGATTGTTGTTGGCAAGCTGGAGTTATCTTGCAGTTCAAAATAACGTTGTCTTATATTTCGTGTGTAGTATCGGTGCCTCCCTCCCAGGTTCGTACCGCTGATTTGAAAAGGCTTTTAGCGACCGGTGTTTTGAATCGGCGGTTGTTGTTCGAAAGCGATATGCACGGAACGAATGATATCCTCCGTTTTCCGTTGTTAATATGGTGCAGCATGGCAATAAGTGTTTTATGATGTAGGCGTGCGTGGCGACAAATTCTAATTTCGTAGGTTTTACAAGGAATTGAATTTTGTCTTTACAAGCTTAATTTTGTTACGATAAACAAACTAATCTAAACGTAACACGTTATATGGAAATTTCTGACTTAGATTACAAAAATGGTCCCAGTTTGTGAAAATGCTTTTCGCTAAGAGATTTGAGACCGTATTCAAGCTCTATGATAACTAGGCTGTCAAAGATAAGTGGCCAACTATTCAAAACTACAGCAAATAGTGATCGTAGAACAGATTGTTTGTAAGCGTTTCGAAAATGCTAAAATTGTGTAAATTTTTTAAATTCGTATAAAAAGCCTAAAATGTTCTTGATTCAAATGGAAACCGTTCTTACATGAAGTGTCATACTAATATTCTTTGGTTTTGCATTCGTTTTGCTTAACTGATTAACTGAAATTATGATATTTCGTTTAGTATGCGGTGGGTTACGCACTATCAAAGTTACCCGCATTATCAAAGTTACCCCGTTTTACGGTACTCCTGATGGAATGCATCTGGAGGAAATTTTGATGGAGTTCTTGTTGGAATCTCTGATGAATCCCT
The DNA here is from genome assembly GCF_002204515.2 of Aedes aegypti. NCBI lineage: Eukaryota > Metazoa > Arthropoda > Insecta > Diptera > Culicidae > Aedes > Aedes aegypti. The sequence continues at coordinate 217,842,795 of NC_035107.1, read as the reverse complement.
GGAAGGACTTTGAAATGGCTCCCATTACCTGGATGAATTCTTGGTGAAATTCCTGTTGGATTCCTTGAAGGAATTCCTGGTACAATCCCTGGAAGCATTCCGTATAGAACTATTGATGGAATCAGCATTAAAACTGCTGTTATATTTGCTTAAGAAATATATTTAAGATTGTGGGAAAACACCAGTGAAATATATAGAAACAACTCTAGAGCGCACATTTGTTAGATCATCACGCTGTGTAAATTCACGCATTTTGACTTGTCACCCATCTGCATCGGCAGTTCATGGGACGTCGAAGCTTGAATTTGACACGCTGACGATGATGTTCGTACAACATCCCTACAGACGGTACGATCTGTTCGTCAAACATTTGACTCCGCCCCCTGGTGGCTTGAGCAAAATCAAACTCGTTTGATTTTGGCCGACCGATTCGTCAACCGTCAAATTGGTTTCACAAACTGTCAAATTAGTTCGTCAAACAGCATCACACACGGTCAAACATAGCACCAACATGAGCATCAACCTGGGGGCGGAGTCAATGTTGGTCAAACCGTCTGAGCGTTTGTGAGCTGCATTAGGCAATACTATCGTTCTAATTTGGTATATGACTAGCAGGGGCTCACGGTACAATTTGATTAGCATCGGGAAAATTTTTAACTTAAGACAATAACTTACAGGTATGATACTTGCACCATTGCTTACGACGAAAATTTTAATGAAACATAGCTTACATTGGCGTAATTTGCATCGACTGTCGAAGAAGGCGGTAGCGGTTTACACAGTTAAAGTCTATAGTAAAGCAACTTTTTTTGCTCCCGTTTGCGTCATCGAAAAGTTTCACTGGCAGCCAACCAACTGTTGCTTACTGTAGTATAGTTGGAAACGATGCAAAAAGTTAAGTTGAAGGAAAATTTCGGTTCATAAAAAATAAAAAATCATACCGTTCTGTCGAAATTGAAATCCGGAGAGTCGCAATTCAAGGGGACAATTGTAAACTTCAAGTGGACCTCTATGAACTATGAAGAGAAAATCGAGATATGGAAATATCGAGAATAGGCGGAAGTTAAAAATTGACTATGAAAGTCTGAAACTTTTTATGTCAATGTTGAGGTAAGGATGAACTGTGTCAGCAATTTTGGATCTAGTTCCAGTAGAAATTTTCCAGCAGGCATCCAATGCTAAAACAAAATGACCTCGTGACTATTCAATTTTCTCCTAGTGAATTTCCACCTACGGTTATGCTTTAGTCTTCCTTTATGCCATAGACAAATCGCTTGGATCAATATACTCACATCTCGCATCCGTTCGCTTATGCCCAAGCACAAGTCATAGGACCGTCGTTTGTGCCTCATTTTCCTGGACCTTTTGGGCTCAGTTGGAGTTAGATTATATAGTTTTCAATCGCATAATGGTTGGCTCTCGTATGAAAAAGGTCTTCTCTCCGATGAATGACGGTCATCTGCATCATCTCAAAAGAAGGACGACGCCGTTATACAACCGTGATTTATAGGCCATTCCTTTAATCTAGTTGATTAACTACACGGCCTTTGCTTGCTTCGCTCAGAGTGTTTGTGGTATGCGTAATGCGCAAGTTATGCAATCATATGTTCCCGGATTTTTTTTCTATGGTATGTATGTGGTATGTTTTTGTGTTACGATGGTGAGAGTTTGCTTTGAAGTGCGACGAATGATTATTGGAAATGTTTTTTTTTTTTTTTTTTTTTTTTTTTTTTTTTTTTTTTTTTTTTTTTTTTTTTTTTTTTTTTTTTTTTTTTTAGTATCATTCCATACATTACATTCATTTCTTATATCTAGGTGTTCTGTGTTATTTGACAACACTGTCATCCTAATTTGGTAAAACAAATCGAAGATTTAATTAACATTTTGTTAACAACATATTACATTTCATTTGCCGTAGCAGCTCAGTTTTTTTACAGGTGAGTTGATTACACCTGCTTATAAGAAAAAAAAAAACGTTTTAAATTTACTTAACCTAACTTAACCTAAACATATAACGCATTAATCGTGGCAATAGAAGATTGTAACGATTTTTGCCTGAAATTACTAATGATTGTATTTGACATTTGTTCCAAAGTTTCAACATTGGATATTCTATGTAACTCATTGGTACTATACCAGGGAGGAAGCCTCAGAATCATTTTCAAAATTTTATTTTGAATTCTCTGCAGAGCTTTCTTCCTGGTATTACAATAGCTAGTCCATATTGGTACAGCATACAACATGGCTGGCCTGAAAATTTGTTTGAATATCAACAGCTTGTTCTTAAGACAAAGTTTTGATTTTCTATTAATAAGGGGATAGAGACATTTTACATATTTATTACATTTGGCTTGAATGCCCTCAATGTGATTTTTGAAAGTTAAATTCTTATATAGCATGAGCCCTAGATACTTAACTTCATCTGACCAATTTATTGGAACCCCTCTCATCGTGACAACATGTCTACTTGAAGGTTTCAAATAAAGAGCTTTTGGTTTATGTGGGAATATTATTAGTTGAGTTTTGGAAGCATTAGGAGAAATCTTCCATTTTGCAAGTATGAAGAAAAAATATCCAAACTTTTTTGCAATCGACTACAGATAACACGCAGGCTTCGTCCTTTGGCGGAGAGGCCTGTGTCATCCGCAAACAAAGATTTTTGACATCCCTGAGGTAGCTCAGGTAAGTCAGATGTGAAAATATTGTATAATATTGGTCCCAAAATGCTGCCTTGAGGAACACCAGCTCTTACAGGAAGTCTTTCAGATCTGGAGTTCTGATAATTAACCTGAAGTGTACGATTTGACAGATAACTTTGAATTATTCTAACAATGTATGTTGGAAAATTAAAGTTTTTTAATTTTACAATCAAACCTTCATGCCAAACACTGTCGAATGCTTTTTCTATGTCTAGAAGAGCAAGACCAGTAGAATAGCCTTCAGATTTGTTGGAACGGATCAAATTTGTTACACGTAAAAGTTGATGAGTGGTCGAATGTCCATGGCGGAATCCGAACTGTTCATTGGCAAAAATTGAATTTTCGTTGATGTGGGCCATCATTCTGTTCAAAATAACCTTTTCAAAAAGTTTACTGATGGAGGAAAGCAAACTGATTGGACGATAGCTAGAAGCTTCTGCAGGATTTTTGTCTGGTTTTAAAATTGGAACAACCTTAGCATTTTTCCATTTGTCAGGAAAATATGCTAATTGAAAACATTTGTTAAATATATCAACTAAAAATGATAAGCTACTTTCTGGAAGTTTCTTGATGAGGATGTAGAAAATTCCATCATCGTCAGGAGCTTTCATGTTTTTGAATTTTTTAATAATAGTTCTCACTTCTTCCAAATCAGTCTCCCAGGCATTTTCGAAAACGTTCTCTTGATTGAGAATATTGTCGAACTCCTGAGTAACTTCATTTTCAATTGGACTAGTAAGTCCTAAATTAAAATTGTGCGCACTTTCAAACTGCATAGCAAGTTTTTGAGCTTTTTCGCAATTAGTTAGTAATAATTTGTTTTCCTCTTTCAATGCCGGTATTGGCTTCTGAGGTTTTTTCAAGATTTTCGATAATTTCCAAAAGGGCTTAGAGCCAGGGTCCAATTGAGAAATTTTATTTTCAAAATTTTTGTTTCTTAATTGAGCAAAACGTTTCTTGATTTCTTTCTGCAAATCCTGCCATATAATTTTCATAACAGGATCGCGAGTGCGTTGAAATTGCCTTCTCCTCACGTTTTTAAGACGGATCAAGAGTTTAAGATCATCGTCTATAATCACGGATTCAAATTTTACTTCACATTTTGGAATTGCAATGCTCCGGGCTTCAACAATGGAATTTGTTAAAGTTTCAAGAGCATTGTCAATATCAAGTTTAGTTTCTAAAGAAATGTTAACATCAAGATTGGAGTCAACATACGTTTTATATATATTCCAGTCGGCTCGTAAATAATTGAAAGTGGAGCTGATAGGATTGAGAATCGCTTCTTGGGATATTTGAAATGTAACAGGGACATGATCAGAATCAAAATCAGCATGAGTAATCATTTGGCTACAAAGATGACTAGAGTTGGTTAAGACCAAATCAATCGTAGATGGATTTCTAGAAGAGGAAAAACATGTGGGGCTATCAGGGTATTGAATTGAGAAATATCCTGAAGAGCACTCATCAAATAAAATTCTGCCGTTGGAATTACTTTGAGAATTATTCCATGACCGATGTTTGGCATTGAAGTCACCAATGATAAAAATTTTTGACTTATAGCGAGTAAATTTTTGCAAGTCAGTGTGGAGCAAATTAACTTGCTGTCCAGAGCATTGAAAAAGCAAATAGGCAGCTTTAAAAGTATATTTACCAAGCTGTGTTTCAACTGAAACACCTAAAGTTTCAAAAACTTTAGTTTCAAATGACGAAAACAGTTGATGTTTAATACGCCTATGAATGATGATTGCAACTCCTTCACATGCCCCATCAAGTCGATCATTACGATAAACAAAAAAGTTAGGATCTCTTTTGAGTTTAGATCCAGGTTTCAAATACGTTTCAGTAATAACTGCTATATGCACGTTATTAGCTGTAAGAAAATTGAACAGTTCGTCCTCTTTTCCCTACAGAGAACGAGCATTTCAATTTAAAATATTTCGATTATTATTTGGATCCATTAGAAAAACGTAATCCAATAACAATTTGATTAGTAAACTGGAGACGAACCAGCCTTCGGCTGAAAGTCTCGATAATAAAGATAATAAGATAGTAAAATGATTAGTAAATTTTACACAGACTTGGACTGCTTCAGTCATAGTGGTGGTTTTGAACATTGCATCAATCATTAGATTCAATTGTTCAGTTGGAAAAATAAATTCAGAGGCAGACATATCACTTGAAGTGGGTACATTATCTGATGATTTTCCGTTAGAATTTTCGGTAAACGAAGAGGCGGAGTAGAAGTTTCCTGTGGTGGTAGGGTTTTTTCCATTTGATTTGAAACAAGTAGAATGAGTACTCATAGTACGATTAGGGGAGGAGTTCAAATTACCTGCTATCGGCAAATTACCGATATCGGCAAAGGATTTTCCGTGGGTAGATACATTTGAAATTGAATGATTTGAACGGCTACCCGACGGATTAAAATTAGTTTGTGAATGAGCATGATTATTATCTTCCTGATGGGTATGATTCCTAATCAAGCGATCGTTAACTGAAAAATGAGTATTGTTCGATACTCTACCAGGGAAATTCCGGAAACGACCGTTATCGTAACGGATATTATCTTTCATCTGCCTGGCACGAGCCTCGACAACTCTCCTTCGCGAAGGGCAAGCCCAAAAATTTGACTTACGATTGCCCCCGCAATTCGAGCATATACACTTGGTGGTATCTTCCTTCACTGGACAGACGTCCTTAGCATGAGAAGAACCTCCGCTTATCATGCATTTAGCATCCATGCAGAAATTTTTTGTACCATGAACCCACTTTTGGCACCGAGTGGGGTTCTGGTGATTTCCTCCAGGTTTCTGGAAATGTTCCCATGTTACACGGACATCGAACATAAGTTTTGCTTTTTCTAATGCTTTAATATTATTCAGTTATTTTTTGTTAAAGTGAACTAAATAATATTCTTGAGAAAGCCCTTTCCGATCAATGCAAGATTGGGTTCTCTTTTTCATAATGATTACTTGGACTGGGGAAAATCCAAGTAAATCATTTATTCCATTTTTTATCTCTTCAAGTGACTTGAGAGACCTTTCAAGACGACTATGAACAAACGTTCAGTTTTGTCGTCATAAGTAAAAAAAAATGTGTTTCTTCTCTTCAAAATGTTTGAGAAGAAGTTCGCGATTTTTAAGAGTTTCCGGCAAAACGCGACAGTCTCCTTTCTTTGCGATTTGGAAGGAGACCTTGATTCCCCTAATGGAGTTCAAGATCTCCTGCCTAAATCTCCCAAAATCGGAACAACTGACTACGACGGGCGGCACTCTTTGTTTCCTCACTTGTATCAAAGAGCATGGGCTAGAGACTGCTTCGATTTGGTGTATGGAAAATTTGTCTAAATCATCGCATTGATTGCTCATTTCGATGCAATTGGAAGAAAGTGCGCATTCTGGTTAAACGTCCTTTCTTCCATTTTTGACACGTTTAGTGACAGTTTGACGCCATAGAATGGCCACTCCGAGCTCAAAATATCTCAAAATAATAAATATTACAATTCAATATGGACATTTCAATTTGTATTCAATCCGTATCGCTATTAATCATTGCCTCATTATGTCATCGTAAATCATTGCCTCACGTGAAACGTAAACTGGGATGGCCATTTGGATGGTCAACTTGTCTGGTGTTTTCAAATCGATCAGAAACAACTCATAGTATAATTTCCATAAATTTGCACACATATTGTTGGCGATACCCTGAAAAGCGCTCGCTAATGGTAATGGTAATGACCATTTCGATATCAGCACTAGAAATGAACTCATAAAAACAAGAACCAATTTGCTGATGGAATTTCAGTAAGCTTGATACCGTAAATTCGGGTGAAATTGATCAGTAGGGTGAAATTGATCACCGTGTCACTCGTTTTTTTTCCTAATGGAGCACAACTATCAATGTAACCTGCAGTGAATGAACGTTGTTTGTCGTAAGTATTGTCAAATTGTGTGTTGTGAAGTGTTTTGCGTTAAAGAATGTGTATTTCTATGAAAAATTTCAAAATCATGTATGGTGCAGTATTGACTAGCATCTCTAAACTTCTAGTTCTAGGCAAGGATTTGAACATGGTATAATTCTGAAAGTTTGTGAGGATGCTTAAGATATATCCCTTAACCAGATTTCATAACCAAAACTCGTACCGATTCGCTCATTTGGTTGAAATAATTGAATATCTGTTAGACATCAGGAAATTCCTTAGGAAATTGCATACATTTAGGCGTTGTCTGCGTAATTATTGAAATTTAATTATTAATTATTTCTATAAATATTGTATTGGTAAGAATTTAGCAAGCATATTCGGATTCCGGGAGCTTATATTTATTGTGTAGAGTTGTTTTGAATACTAACAATAATCGCATTGATAAGTGATCAATTTCACCCCGAAATGACATAACCCGATTTATTATTTTAGAGATATATTTTAGCACTAAAATTACTTTTGTTAGAAAATTCCGGTACTTGAGCCAATGAGGCTCACCTTCGTACTTGTTTTTCTGCATTCAGATGTTTGGCATTGCCAACATTATAGAAATCAGACAAGAAAAACCCTGATAAGTGATCAATTTCACCCGAAATTACGGTACCTTAATCCGGGGTAACATTGATCAGCGGGGTAACATTGATCGGGATGACTCATCTTGTTAAACGTTCAAATAAAGATTTATTGATGAAGCATTTTCGAACCATGAATGGTGCCTCTCTTTCGTATATTCATAAGCTAATGATAATTAAGGTTTTTGCCAAAATTGCGTTTAGTTCATGCGCAAATTTGTCAACTTTTTGAAACAATGATTTCTATCATTTTCACTGACACTACCGAAAATTCATGTCTCACATGAGTTCTGCAAACGATTTGATCAAGAAAAATGCGGGTGTTACTAAAAATGGCATCGCCGAAAACGATTCCGTTGTCATATCTTTCATAAGTTTATTCATTTAGGCAACATTAACTAATTACTATTACGAATGTAGAATTTCCTGAGGAAATTGCCTACTTTTAGGCGTATTAAGCGGGTCAAGGTGTTTTTTTTTTTTTTAATTTTGAAATAACTCAAAAAGTAGGTTGGTAAATGGCTGGGCATGGCGTACCATTGGTACCTCGCGTACCTGAAGGAATAAAATAGACCCCTCTGTGCGGTCCTTAGCCTCTTGCCCAGCAACTCCTATCCCTACCTCCTCGCGGTACTGGCCGGGGTACGAGTAACCTTAGGGAAGATCGGGTAACCAACCCCCGGTGGGAACTTTGGTCGTATGCTGACAGGGAAGGGGGGGTTTGCTTTTGCTTTTGCTTCTGCAAACCTTGAGCGTCTGTACTCCATGTTAGGAGCGGCTCACAACAGCGTCTGTTCCCCATGTCAGGGGCGGCTGATCATCGTCCGAGTGCCAGAGAAGGACTCTAAGCTAAACTGCGCACTATGGCCCTCCGAACATTTAGGGGGAATGGTCCTCCGGAAATCTAGGGGGTTGGTGTCAGGCCCTGCAAGCCAGCCGTAAAAACAAATCAGCACAGGAACGTCAACGAGAGAATACGGACCGGAACAATCGGCAAAGACCACAGCGACGGAAATGGACTAGCGATTGGAAACTCGGTACGTGGAACTGCAAATCTCTCAACTTCATCGGAAGCACACGCATACTCTCCGATGTACTGAAGATCCGCGGTTTCGACATCGTAGCGCTGCAGGAGGTGTGCTGGACAGGTTCGATGGTGCGAACGTTTAGAGGTAATCATATCATCTACCAGAGCTGCGGCAACACACGTGAGCTGGGAACAGCTTTTATAGTGATGGGTGATATGCAAAGGCGTGTGATCGGGTGGTGGCCGATCAACGAAAGAATGTGCAAGTTGAGGCTCAAAGGCCGGTTCTTCAACTTCAGCATCATAAACGTGCATAGCCCTCACTCCGGAAGCACTGATGATGACAAGGACGCATTTTACGCGCAGCTCGAACGCGAGTACGACCGCTGCCCAAGCCACGACGTCAAGATCATCATAGGAGACTTAAACGCTCAGGTTGGCCAGGAGGAGGAGTTCAGACCGACGATTGGAAAGTTCAGCGCCCACCGGCTGACGAACGAGAACGGCCTACGACTGATAGATTTTGCCGCCTCCAAGAACATGGCCATTCGCAGCACCTACTTCCAGCACAGCCTCCCGTATCGATACACCTGGAGATCACCACTGCAGACGGAATCACAAATCGACCACGTTTTGATCGATGGACGGCACTTCTCCGATATTACCGACGTCAGAACCTATCGTGGCGCTAACATTGACTCCGACCACTACCTGGTGATGGTGAAACTGCGCCAAAAACTATCCGTCATCAACAATGTACGGTATCGACGCCCGCCTCGGTATAACCTAGCGCGACTGGCCCAACCGAACGTCGCTGCCGCATACGCGCAGCATCTCGAGGTAGCGTTGCCGGAAGAGGGCGAGCTTGACGAAGCCCCTCTTGAGGACTGCTGGAGCAACATAAAAGCAGCCATCAACAACGCAGCCGAGAGCATCGTCGGGTACGTGGAAAGGAGGACATGTAACGATTGGTTCGACGAAGAATGCAGGCAGGTTTTGGAGGAGAAGGATGCAGCGCGGGCTGCAATGCTGCAGCAAGGAACGCGACAAAACGTGGAGCGATATAAAAGAAAACGGAAGCAGCAAACCCGCCTATTCCAGGACAAAAAGCGCCGCCTGGAAGAAGCGGAATGTGAAGAAATGGAACAGCTGCATCGTTCTCAAGAAACGCGAAAGTTCTACGAGAAGCTCAACGCATCCCGAAAAGGCTTCGTGCCGCGAGCCGAAATGTGTAGGGATAAGGACGGAAGCATCTTGACGGACGGACGTGAGGTGATTGAAAGGTGGAAGCAGCACTACGATGAACACCTGAATGGCACGGAGAACACAGGCGACGAGGGTCACGGCAGCGGAGGAAGTGACTACGTCAGCACGGCGGATGAAGGAAACCAACCTGCCCCCACATTGAGGGAAGCTAAGGATGCCATCAGCCAGCTCAAGAATAATAAGGCTGCTGGTAAAGATGGTATTGGAGCTGAACTCATCAAAATGGGCCCGGAGAGGTTGGCCGCCTGTCTGCACCGGCTGATTGTCAGAATCTGGGAAACCGAACAGCTGCCGGAGGAGTGGAAGCAAGGGGTCATATGCCCCATCTACAAGAAGGGCGACAAACTGGAATGTGAAAACTATCGTGCGATCACTATCCTGAATGCCGCCTACAAAGTGCTATCCCAGATTATCTTCCGTCGTCTATCACCAATAACAAATGAGTTTGTGGGAAGTTATCAAGCTGGTTTCATCAACGGCCGCTCGACAACGGACCAAATCTTCACTGTACGGCAAATCCTCCAGAAATGCCGTGAATACCAAGTCCCAACGCATCACCTGTTCATCGATTTCAAAGCGGCTTATGATAGCATCGACCGCGAAGAGCTATGGAAAATCATGGACGAGTACAGCTTTCCCGGGAAGCTCACAAGACTAATAAGAGCAACGATGGACGGTGTGCAGAATAGCGTGAAGATCTCGGGCGAACATTCCAGTTCGTTCGAATCCCGCCGGGGACTTCGACAGGGTGATGGACTTTCGTGCCTGCTGTTCAACATCGCGCTAGAAGGTGTCATGCGGAGAGCCGGGTTCAATAACCGAGGTACGATTTTCACAAGATCCAGCCAATGTGTTTGCTTCGCGGATGATATGGATATTGTCGGCAGAACATTTGGAACGGTGGCAGACCTCTACACCCGCCTGAAACGTGAAGCAACAAAAATCGGCCTGGTGGTGAATGCGTCAAAAACAAAGTACATGCTGATAGGCGGAACCGAGCGCGACAGAGCCCGCCTGGGAAGCAGTGTTACGATAGACGGGGATACTTTTGAGGTGGTTGATGAGTTCGTCTACCTCGGATCCTTGTTAACGGCTGATAACAACGTTAGTCGTGAAATACGGAGACGCATCATCAGTGGAAGTCGCGCCTACTATGGGCTCCAGAAGAAGCTGCGGTCGAGAAAGATTCACCCCCGCACCAAATGTACCATGTACAAAACGCTTATAAGACCGGTGGTCCTCTATGGACATGAAGCATGGACCATGCTGGAAGAGGACCTGCAAGCACTTGGAGTGTTCGAACGAAGGGTGCTTAGGACGATCTTTGGCGGAGTGCAGGAGAACGGTGTGTGGCGGCGGAGAATGAACCACGAGCTCGCTAGGCTCTACGGCGAACCAAGTATCCAGAAGGTTGTGAAAGCCGGAAGGGTGCGCTGGGCAGGGCATGTTGCAAGACTACCGGACAACAATCCTGCAAAGATGGTGTTCGCGTCGAATCCGGTTGGCACAAGAAGGCGGGGAGCACAGCGAGCGAGGTGGCTTGATCAGGTGCAACAAGATCTGGAGAACGTGGGCCAAAATCGAGGTTGGAGAGACACAGCCTTGGACCGAGTAAATTGGCGTAACATCGTTAACGAGGTTTTATCAAATTAATTGATGTAACACCAACTAAATAAATAAACTCAAAAAGTAAATGACTTGTATGAGTTTGGTCTTCATATTCGGCTTCAGGGGCCCTGATTTTAGTAAGTAACGACATTTCCAATATTAGCGAACGTTGTTTACTTGGGTGATCAATGTTACCCCATATCAGCTGAATCAAAAAATCACTTAAAACATTATTTAAACATGTTTAAATCTTTCGAAAAACAAAATAAAGTACATAGCTAGGAACGGTGGGTGCCAGTACTTGTTTTAAAAATATGAAACTTGTAATATTTGTATTGTGAAATGAAAAATTTAAGAAAAACTAAAAAAAATGATCAATGTTACCCCGGATTACGGTACCGATAATGCTGATGAGCTACCGAAATCCGCCAGCAGAATAGTAGAATCAGGACACGTCTCCAGAAATATGAAATTTCTTAGAACCATACTGTCTTGACCAAGTTTAAGGTTCCCAATTGGGGAAGTGCTATGAAGAATAGTCAAATTATGCTAATGATATTTCCGCCTGTCTCAAGATATGGATTTATCTTTTTTTTTGTCAGGAAGTCGAAAAATTTTCCCTCCCTGAAAGGTGATTAGGAATAGCTCAAAAACAATGAAGAGCAATTATTACCTATTTGGCATTCAACTGACATTACTGACTCCAACCATCTGCATTCCAGAACATCCATCTCGCCCCATTAAGGGAGCATTTTTCCAAATGACTCAACTTATAATGAACGAAGCGAAGTGTCCGGGACTTCCTTTTCGAGGCGGTCAGAGACAATTCATTACAACGGCACAATACAGTACTAGATATTTTCATCGCAACAAAATGCGGTGCGGCACGGAAGTGGAAAGTTATCGCTTGTTTGTGTGTGTTTCCGGAAAGTTTTCCGTCTCGCTGACGCTGATGGCAGCAGCTTCCATCCATCGCTGAAGAGGTTTCATTTCGAACCCATCTAACAGAAAATTATTTGTGCTCTTTTCATGACTTGGTTCATCGTAGCTGTGCATTGGTCATAAAGAAATCGTGGTTATTTTTGTGCTAGAGGTTTACAAACTACCTGAAATTTGGGAAGGAAATCAACAGACTCAGCATTGTACTATGGGCCAGAAACAAAATCTGGCGGGACAAAACTAATAAAGTCAAAACGAAGCATTCATGACATATAATGTGTTCCGCAACGTTCTTCATCGTGCATATCCAGATAGCTTTGGTGGACCTCGAGAGGTAATGACCATTATTTTTTTTGAAAGCATTGGATATTGTACGACATAAAAATCAGTATCAGTATTTCAATTTCTAAAGGTTTGACAAACCTTCAGACAATATACGCCTGTTTTTAAGTTTGTTCCAATTCATTGCATCGTAAAATACCATTACAAAAACGTTAGGATACAAAGGATAATTGAAAAACATTGAAAATGTATGGAATCAACAGAGGTCCCAATAATAATTCAGCTACATAGGCACATAGGCATAGGCATCATTAGAATCGTAATCTAATATTCTTTAAAGAGCGCTTACGAAATTTTAAAAATGTGGCGGAAAATGTGAAAACTATTCATAATTAATGAAACAGTCATTCAAGTCATCGTTTGAAAGTTTAGGTTCGCTCTTCACTGCAAAAAACCTTTTGTTTCCAAAAGTTATTACTTGTATGCAAAAGTAGAAAGTTAGATCTTGAAGTTGTCATGAAACTAGCTGCGTCATTTTGCGTGAAATGGAGATTTTTAAGGTGAAAGTGTTCAGCAAAAATGTGTATTTTATCAATTGAAACAACTTTGTAAAAGATTTGAAAAATGTGAAACATTCTAGTAAAAAGTTATGTACAAAAAACAAGTTTTAAGGGCTGTTGAAGACAAAATGCTCATGAATATATAGAAATTTGGCGTCTTCGACAAAGTTGTTTGTAAATACATACTCTACAACTTTGCCGAAGACTTGAAATCTCTGACTTATTTTTTTTTATCTCACTTTTAGGTGGATTGATCATCTTACCCCTACACCAAATGAAGCGCCTTTCAATATCAAGAAACTTCATCGAAGACACCAATCATCTAGAACCAATAGTTTTAAAGTTATTCTATTTTGATCGTGAAATCGATGAAATAAATCACTGTGGGTTGTACCAATTTTAAAACCGGACTAAAACCCTGCAGAAGTTTCCAATCAGCGTGCTTTTCACCATCAGTAAATTGAACTGAATGATGGTCCACATCAACGAAAATTCATATTTTGCCAATGAACAGTTCGTACTCCGACATGGACATTCGACCACTGATCAACTTTTACGTGTAACAAATCTGAAAGCTATTCTACTGGTCTTCCTCTTCTAGACATATAAAAAGCATTCGACAGTGTTTTGCATGAAGGCTTGATTGTAAAGTTAAAAAACTTTAATTTTCTATCATACATTGTTAGAATAACCCAAAGTTATCTGTCAAATCGTACACTTCAGGTTAATATTTAGAACCCCAAGCCTGAAAGACTTCCTGTAAGAGCTGGTGTTCCTCAAGGCAGCATTTTGAGGCCAATATTATATTATTGACTTCGACGTTCTAAGTGCTGGAGTCATTTTTTAGAATCTAAATAACAACCACGCTGAAAAAGTCATAGAAATTCAATGTACAATATTGAATTTTTATGGCTATTTTTCCCCTGGCTGTTATTTCAAATTATGATTTCTTGGAGTGCCAAATTCAATAATTTCATGAGAAATACTTAGTATCGGCACCTATCTGCAACACATACCTGCCTCATATGAATAGAACTTCAAGCGAGGATGCGAATGATTGCTGCTACATGCATTATAAGACGGAAGCAATTCATTTGGTAGCGCTCGTTCTATCTAACGAGGAAACTTTTATGGCCGCCGATCGCCTTACTCGACGCAAAGGGCTCGTTCTGTACCTAGATGTTTCCCAGCGAACTGTTGTGCAACCTAATGAGCAAGATGTGGTTTGGCATGGTAATCACCTGGGCAACGCAGCTTCCGGTAAAAATGAGAAAGCATAGAAATGGCGAATTCGGGCAACGATAACATGTGTTTGATGAAGGAATAAAATCTAATGCGACATTCCATGCGAGTACTGCTATTGTGACTCAAAATTTACCACATGTGGCTTTTCTGTAATTAAATGCATACATGTTGTATAGACTAAATGGCAAATCGAACTTTCCTTGAAAATCACATATTATAAAATGTTTACAGATTGTATTTTTTTTCCTTTCTTTTTTTTCACGGGAAGGAACTCGAGAATTGCAAGGAAAACACCTTGCACACTAGCAAATGATGAATACATTGTTGAAACAGCATTATCAAACGTTTTACGATACGGGGAAGAAAAACCACAATGGTTGTGGAAAATGGGATACATCGTGCGTAGAAATGCGAGGCAATGCGTGCTCAAAATCAATTTATCATTACAGAGTGCAACACACAAAATGTAAGCAAAATTGTAACTTCAGTTCCAGAAAGTTCACATCCTCACTAGTAAAACCCTATTTGGATCTCGATAGTTTAGTTGCAAAATATGGAGTTAGACCCTTTTCAGTTGTTCAGCTTGATATTTCCTTAGTACGACTATATCTCGAAAACTATTGGAGATTTCTCAATTCAACCTTCAGACGAAATGTTTTTCATACAAAAAGTTATAAGTTTGGAGAACATTTCGTTGCGATATTTTTTATTACTTTCTTAAGATACCGTAGCTTAGCTTAGTTTAGACTGACTACACATATCAATGGTTGTTATTCTGTGATTGACCGAAGTCAGTGAAGATGCACAAAGAATGAACTAGAAGTTTGGTTGGTAATGGCCATGATATTCTTCAGTGTGCATAATTCATTGCCTCTATTCATACAGGATCAATAACGGGAAAGGGGTGTTTTGGAAAAAAAATTAATAAATAATTTATGGATAAGAGTTTATTCCGACACTCACAGTGACGAACCATTCATAGTTTGTTGAAAAATCATATTTACATCCCGCCGATTTGAAATAAAAGCATGAAACGGGCTCACCAATTGATCCTTCATCCTTGACTGAGCAGCCACAATCCACTTTCAGCTTCACTTAACGCATTAAAAATTAGAAAGCTAGGTGAACTTCAAATTTCGAACTCAACTATAAAAACCCCTATTTGGGTTTATAAGTGTACTTTCGGGAACTGGGGTCAGAATTTCGTTGACATTGGACGACCCTAAAAAAACGTTGCACTGTGTTACGAATCCAATTGTGATCCCGACATACGTATATTCCATTATTGCACAACCAATAGATTTGTTTCACTCTATTTGTGTTGCAGGTGTTTGTTCATCTGAAATCAGCTTCGTCATACCATATGGGAATCATCTTTGCTGGTCATCGGTATCTGGACGTTGGAGAGTTAGCGACGAGTGTGTAATTATGAAAGAAATTTTATCAAACCAGTGCATCCTTTGGAATATCTATTGGAATAACAGCATTTAACTACTTGAAGTGTAGACTGATACCAGTGTGATTGTTCGACAGCAAATGTGTTTTCAACGAGTTTGAATTACTTGTTTTGGAAGTCTCACTAATAGAGATGAATAATAATATCACAGCAAAAGTGGTGAGCAAGAGCAATTTGATAAGTGTATCTAAGTAGAAAGTATGCCTAGTGATTGGTTAGTGACTAGTGAAAACAAATTCTGGTAGAGATCTACGTGTTTCGGTGATGATGTGTTGTTAGAAGCTGGGTAAAAGTGAAACGGCACAATGAGTGACACGGTAGAGTTGGAGCGATTGATTAATTGTACCCAGGCAACGATCCGACGGTTTCCGTGGTCCACTGAGTACAATGCGTCGATGATTGGCGAGTTCAACCGGACGGAAATATTGGATGTGCTCGGCGAAATGATTACTCGGGGGAAAAGCCACGTGCCGAAGGAGATGGAAGCGGTGACTCTCAGGTAAATACGAATTTCGTTATATGGCAAATATTTCCACTGAAGATCGAAATCAAAATGTGTCAATATGAAACAGCATTAACAACATAGCGTTCAAAATACCATAACTAAAGTGCTTATTAAAACAGAAACGGTAATTATTACTAAGAACTGTGACGAATTATATTTCGAAAACTGAATGTCCTGTAAATTTAATAATCCTTTTTCCAGCAGCTTCATTTGGGTTCTCCATATTTTTGCACCTTTTTTCATAAGTTTTTTGGAATCTATGTCGTATGGGGGAGAATTTGGAAAGGTATTCTGAGATTTTTGTAGAGATTTCATGGATTCTGATGAGAAAAAAGAGGATCCCGCAGCAATATGGAATTTTCGAAGGGATTCTGGCATTTCAATAATTATTTTTCGTTAGGAAATTTTGAGATTTTCTTCTATAGCAATTCTGGAATTATCGTAAGCATTCTTGTATCCTGGTAGTTGTTTGAGGATTGTTGTTGAATTTTAGGAGTCCGATAATAATTCTTGGGTTCTGGGGGAATGATTTGGGATCCGGATGAATTTATTGTAATGCTGTGAGAATCTATGAAACTCCGATCGGAATCTTTGGTAATGAATCTTCGGGATTTTTATGTGGGATCCCTGCCATCTGTTGTGATTCTTTTTTTTTGTTTTTTGCTGCCAATCTTGTTATTATAGTAAAAATGTTTTTGACTTCGATAATCTTCCGAATGCAAAAGGAAATCGGAGATTCTGGTAAGAATCTTTTGAACAGTGGCAGGAGTCTTTGAAATTTCGATGGGATTCGTTGAAATATTGCCTTTAAGGCCTCAGTGTAGTAACTCATAAGAAAGCATAGAGTTTTGTTCTACTTCGTCGTAAGCGCTACTATTCGTCGTATCAAACTTTAAATGTTCCACTACGGCGGATATTCAAACTTACCTGCTACATAGATTCATTATCCAAGTGTAATTTTGTGAAAGCTGTTATGGTTTGTACACTTGTACACCAAAAATGCAATAAAATTACTTTATTTTGGTAAATAACTTCAGTTCAATTATCCACTTTGCACTTTTTCACCGAAATTGCATGGACGAACACGATTTGAGAGAAATGCTTAGCGATCGACTGAGCCACACCAATTTCCAACACAAGTTTCTTCCCGCCCCCGTGGGTGACTTACTTCGCCGAGCACTTATTTTCACTATGGAAAACCTTCGTACTTCTTCACTGAAGGATTTCATTCCAATCACACGCCGTAAAACTTCAATAAATCACCAAATTTTACGAAATTTCCTCAACCGCCGCGTATGATTGAGAATGTAAACAAAGTTCAATTCGTCGTACTGAGAAAAAAAAGCTTGTGCAAATCAATGTGTGCGCGACGCTCGACGTAAAAATACGTTTCCTTTGATTGTGTTGTTTTCGCTGTACTGTGAGCAAATGCCATAATTTTACGGTCAAAAAGTGTTGTGTTCATATGTTTGGGCTGAATTATGTTGACGAACAATTATTTTAAAGGAAATTAGTATATTCCATCATGCTGAAGGAATGGAGGGAGATGCCCGTAGATCTATATATTCTAGTAAAACATTTTATTATAGCGTTGATATGTTGTGTTTTAACCACTCAATACACACAGTGAGCCGTAAGTTGTGAGACGAATCTGGAAACTGATTGCGACGGAGTTGAAAACGATACGACGGACTGAGAATACGGTAAGATGCATTTTCTTTGCATTATTTCCAAAAAGAGATCAAGATTTATCAAAATGTGATTGTACAATGCTAAAGCCGTTTTGAGAAAGAATTGTTTGGCATCGGTTTGTACAGCAACATTCACCGCAATACTGGGAAAATTGCAGTTCTCACTGACCAATGCTTAAGGTGAAACTTCGTTGAATCCACAAATTTTAATGTAAATGTAGTAGTAGGCACAACTTTATTCTCTTATTTCCGGGTAGTAGTGAAATTTAAATCAAATGTATATCGTTGCCAGCAATTGATGTTGATTTTATATTTGTGATTGGCGTTTATTTTCAATTCGCTTTCAAACTACTGGATGTCTTACATACCTTCCAACGACACTGACAACATTGCAACAACGAAAGCGATCAAAAAATAGAAAAATAAAAAAAAGTGAAATATTCTAACATCGTGATTGTTTTGACCTTATTTCAAATGTATTACAGCTTTCAAAATGTGGCGTTCATAAAAAGAATAACTCCGCTACAATCTTTTATAGGCTCCTATAAACTGACTTGTATGCTTGTATCAATTCTTTTCCATTGCTGAAACTAATCTACTGCTTCTCTAGCGATTGCATTGAATCAGTAATGAAGTCGTCACGATAATGCAACAGAACCATAGAAAAATAAGTCAAAGTTTGGGAGAAATCTCATTCCAATAATTAATTCAACAGAGAGTTGAAGCTTCGTAAGCTCCTAACTGCAGCCCCAATATATTTTAACTATGCAGTTGATTTTGAACTACTCTGAAAGAAATTCAAATATCCCACTCAGCAAATCACATCAGATATGGATAGCCAACTGCACACGACACGACGCGAAAATTTTTCGCTACTAAACAAACAACCCCACGCTTATGGTTGCTATGTTTACATGCTCAAAAACTGAGAGAGAGGATATAGCTGGCTTAGGCTGTGAACCGTTTCACCGATTCGTTTAACTTTTAGTTAAAATTTGACAGCTCGATAGTTATTTCCCCTCCGGTTAAAAATAACCCAGCTCTGGAGCATGGTTAAACTTGACAGTTCGGAAATTATTTTCTGCTCCCTTGAATTTGAAAATAACTATCCATCTGTCAGCTTCGTTCTGAAATAACTATTCGACTGTCAAATCTCAAATGGCCCGACCGCGAAGTTCAATTTAACCATTTGAGGGGAAAATAACTATCGAAATGTCAAATTCTAACTAAAAGTTAAACGAATTGGTGAAACGGTTCACAGCCTTAGATTGCGAGCTCTCAAAAGTCAAAGGAACATGTCATCAACTGTCACTGGGAAACCGCACATTAAAATGGCAGAACATGAAAAACCGTCAAAATACAAATAAAAGTAATTAAAATTTCTATGTATTTTTCGATTATTTCACATTTTGAAAAGTTGAATACCTAAGTACTGAGGGGTGCGGACTCGAAAGTTTCGGTTATTCAATTTGAACACAATATTTTCCACCAGTGCTAACCGTTATTTGTTTGCTTGTCTGCTCGCTGGAAACCAATTTCAAGATGCACACTTAAAATGCTTCACACAAAGTCTATGTAATTGGATGCAGGCAATAAATCCAATAAATTGGCTAACTCAGATAGTTTCTGAACGAAAATTAGTTAGTAATATATGTTACAAAAGTTTTTAAAAACTTATGTTTGGATAAGACCAACTATAATGTTCCTTCAAAAGTTGGCAATTTTTGTGTCGCATAAAATGCATAACATTTTTTAGCGTGACTAAATAATATTCGTACACTCCTAGGCGTACTCGGATCATTTTAATAAAAATTTTAGCTTGACAGCAGCTTGGCTGCTTGTTGCTATCTAGTTCGCACCCCCTAGCCTAAATATAGTTGTGTGTGTTTTTACATTTACTGTAAAATATTGAAATAATGCTTTATTGTCCATCCGAACGCGTCCATGAATTTTCAAAGATATGTGAATCCCTAATCAATTGGTCCAGATTGGTCGATCAGAAGATGGCGAAGAATAAGGAAGGGAGGAACATCGTCTGCTATTCAAATTGTGTAGAACATACTACTTTCGACTGATTCGGTTCATATCATTTATACTTTCGAGCTAGTAAGAGCTCCTCGTGATAATCGCAGCATCGGTACAGTCAAGATACAATCCCGTTAGGCACCACTACAAGAAGTCTCATGATCGGCTGATCCAAAAAGCTGCAAATCTCCGGGTATGTGGAATCGCTCAAGATTGAGCTACTTTTCCAGATTTCGACTTAATCCCTGTGGTTGTCATATAACCTATATTCCGGATCAGAAAGCGAAGAAATAGGCTAAATAGGAAATAAGCTATATGAAATTGATGTCTTGGCAAGGGATGTACAAGATCAGATTGCATCCCGACGGCGCTGCAGCAGCGTCCTTGGAAAAATCTTCAAATTATCGTATTGTCGATTATTCGTAATAAATGGGGATTTTTTTTTATTTCCGAACGGGTTTGGGCCGAAAGGTCTCAGATTTTCATGAAGCTTTTTCCACAGGCAGGGCTCATCAATATATGAATATAAAAAAATGAGAAAAATTCAGGGTCGCCTATTTTCCCGGAAAACTCAGTTGGAATTTTTTTGGTTTCCTTTGACAATACTTACTTTGAAAATTCATAACTCAAGAACAAAGCATCATAGAAACAAAGTTTTTTTTTTATGAAAATAAAAGCAAATTTTCTCAGGAATAAAAAAAAATAACTGAAAAATGTTTTCCACAAATTTTTCCACCGTTGAGAAAATTCGTAAAGAAAAGCCGGAAAAACTATGCTCCAACTCGTGGAAAATTTTCAAAAAAACATTTTTGAGAAGATAATTTCATAAGCTTTAATCGCTGAAATTTTTTAAATGGTGTTTTTTTCGTTTTTGAGTTAAGCTAAGTATGCTGTTCCGCTCAAGAAAAGTAAAAATTTCTGCGCAAGAAATGTTCAAGAAATGTTCTACAGGGAGCTCCATTTGAATTGACATTTCTTTTCAACTGCATACTGCGATCAAAGAAAAATTTTCCATCGTTGAGAAAATTCGTAAAAAAAAGTCAGCCTCAACTGAAATTATTTTTTAGTTTTTTTTTATTCCTGAGAAAATTTGCTTTCATTTTCATAAAAAAAAATTGTTCCTACGATGCTTCGTTCTTGAGTTCTTCTTCTTCTTTCTGGCGTTACGTCCCCACTGGGACAAAGCCTGCTTCTCAGCTTAGTGTTCTTATGAGCACTTCCACAGTTATTAACTGAGAGCTTACTATGCCAATGACCATTTTTGCATGCGTATATCGTGTGGCAGGTACGATGATACTCTATGCCCTGGGAAGTCGAGAAAATTTCCAACCCGAAAAGATTCTCGACTGGTGGGATTCGAACCCACGACCCTCAGCTTGGTCTTGCTGAATAGCTGCGCGTTTACCGCTACGGCTATCTGGGCCCCCTTCGTTCTTGAGTTATGATTTTTCAAAGTAAGTAGTGTCAGATGAAAACAAAAGTTTTCCGGGAAAATAGGCGACCCTGAATTTTTCTCAACTTTTTATTCATATATTGATGAGCCCTGTCTGTGGAAAAAGTTTCATGAAAATCTGAGACCTTTCGGCCCTAACACGTACGGAAGTAAAAAAAATCCCCATTAGTAGCAGAACAACAGTTAATTCAGCTGAAATTTGCTTCAGAGTGAGTTGTTCAACTGTTGTTCGACTAAAATGTTTGTTGGGTCGTTGCCGGGTCTGTTACTGTAAAAATCAATCAGTTTGTTCTACTTTTGCCGTTCTTGGTTTTTTGTATTGGAAGTTTTTGATAGACCACCCAATCAGGGTTGAAATACAAGACTGCCAGTTAAATTCCATTTATTTTGATGCTCCAAAAATGTGCATGAGAAATGATTTGTAATTAAATTATTTGTTAGCTTTGCAGAGAGCATTGCGGGATTAATTTACGACTCGTGCCTTCTGCTTCTTGTGTAAACTTTTGCTTCAATTTTTTTTTATTGTTCCTCAGCTCTCATATAAGCAATTATTTTTTGCATCGTTCTTCTATTGCACATTTCGAAAGAGGAATTCATCACGATGAAATTTCACCCGGGTAAAACGCAAACCTGTACACATGTGTGTGTATGTTTGCGGAAAATGGATTATCTCTTTTTCACCTCCGTTGTCCTTCGAAAGTGCAGAGGTGGAAATTTTATGGTAGGGTCTTTGCTTCTATAGGTTGCCTTCATAATTAAGGTTTATTCTCGAACAGTGCAAATATGCATTCGAAATGATCGCATTAAAAATTTTATTATTTCGCTTTTAAATTGAATTCTCATTGAGACGATGGATGTATAAAGCAACGTTTCCCCTATGGTCAGTAAAAATCCGATGAAAAAAAATAATCGTCTACGGGCCTTGCCAAATTTGTCATCCAGCCACTCTTCTCATATAGTAGCTCAGAAGCATATTGACTTTCCGAAATCCATTCACCTGATGCTTGGGAAAATATTGCCATTTTTAACGTGTTCTTAATCAAATTCATGCATGTGATGCTGCTACTGCTCTACCAATATGGTAATTTTGAGTCCATACCGATACCGTTTCACTGTAACCTGCAGCAATCGATGGGTTTGGTTACGGCATTGGGCGTGGAGAATTCAATTATGGGATAAATTATTCATCGCAGCTTTTTCTGGTGGAAAGTAGTGACATTTTGCGTGCGAAGTTTAAAGCAACGAGAAAGTTTATACAAAAGTGATACAATTTGCATGGCAATTTCCTTCATCCTCTTAACTCGTTTAAATTGAATAATATAAAATGCATCATTAAACTGTTTTTCTCCTGCAACGTTGGAGATGATGGTTGATATTCTTATTTGATTTTATATTATCGAGTGATTCTTCCCAAAATTTATATTGTCAATTACCAAGCCTACTTTATAGGGTAGATGTACCAATAGTGGAGGTACTAAGCACGATTGAACTTCATTTAACCGCCTAAATTCATAAAGCGCAATTAATGTACATGTAAATGTTGTAACGAGAAATAACGACCATTGACTTAATGAGAAAAACGATTTCATAGAAGTAATCCACGGCATGTCAGTGAAAAATAATACCTTCACTTTTGGTACACTGTTCCTTTAGTTGGGGTATATTTTTAATTTGTGTTCCTTTAGTTGCGGTATCCGTTGTTTTCTTATGGGATCCTCCACTATAGGAACACTTTACCGCAACTATTGGTACAAGTAAGAATAGTTTTAACAATTTTAGTGATATTTCATCAGTTTTAAAGCAATTTGAACGCTCTTTTCAACTATTCTCTGTATCAACAAGCTAATAGGTCGATTGGCAGTGTCGGTTCTGTGACTAATGTAATAAAATCGGTGAAAACGGCATTACCGCAACTATAGGGACACCCACAACTAAGGGAATACTTACCCTAGTTTAGTTCAAAATACATGCAGTATTAAGAATTTAGTCACGAGTTTGTAGTTTTTGTACCTACTTTAGTGGCTTATCGCAAACATTTTGCACTGTCCCATATTCATGTACAGAATCCATGATTCTGATGATCCGAAGTTGTCCATAAACCTTTTCAGTTTTCTTTCTTGCTGCAGTTTGTTTTTCCCCAAAGAATGTGCCAAATTGCTCGATACTGTTGATCTTTTCTGGACTTTTTTTTTTATCTTTGGGAATTCCTTCGTGTTATGCAAACATTTTCCGATGTTCCTATGTCCTTTGTTATGCTGGTCACATTTCACTCATATATCCTTCCAAGAATAGGGGAAAATCTACAGCAGCGACCAGCTGGTGTGGTGAAAAACATGGTTATTCTTCTCACTGGAACTGACCGACCAATTTTGCATACGCAATAAAACTAAACCGATTGGGCTATCCTAGTTCATGTATGCAAATTGAGGATTCACGTTACGGTTTCTATCGGTTGGAAACCATCGTCACGACTGAGTTTCGCAGTGCATTTACAGGGTCAAATGGTACTCTACTTCAGTTTCGATTCTACTATTCGTCCGCCCATAAAAACAAAGATGATAGATAAAAGGGTAAAATGTGAGACGTAGTAAAATGGCCATACATGAAAAAGCTATATTTATTGATCTACCTCTTTACATTTCGTCAGATGGATTAAATACTTTCAATCCTTTATGTAACTATGATTTTTAGTGGCAATTGAGATATGAGAAATAAGCATATATTCAACTACAGAATGGCCCATAAAAATATGCGAAAACTGTTTGAACGTGAATTTTGCATTCACAAGCATTGTTTTTGTGAGTGAATGTTATTTCTGAGTACTGTTGTCATATTTTTCTTACTGTCCTGAAGAATGTAATAAAGCAAATAAATTTAGAGGTCTTGTCCACTAAAAGTTAGAAACAGCGTCTGATTGTAGTATACTCTGGTGATAAACTTTCCAGCTTAAAAAAATCACACTTTATCTTTGAAAATATTAGTTTGTGTGATATCAGAGGATGAAAGAGTTCCTGGAGAACGTGTTTTTCATTGTCACAATTAAATATTTTGTCAGGGTCATAGTTTTGTGAGCATTTGCGTCTGATAGGTTTGATGTGCCATTATTTTGTGTTATAGTTCAATCTATCTATATAAATAAAAATGGAGTGGTGTTTGTATGTCACGAAATGGCTTGAGAACGGCTCGACGGATTAGAATGATTCTTCCATAGTTATGTTCCTGAAGTGTTCCGACGTGTTTGTGTATATAAAAAGCAAAGGATATTTAACGGGAAAGTTGAAAAAACAGGAGTGAACGGAACTTCCATTTTGCACGGAGAGTTCCATGGCGTTTTTCAACAGCCTACTTGATGGCAAGACGAAGTTTGCCGGGACCACTAGTAAAAAATAAATACGGAAATCTATAACAGTTTTTTGAGGAAGAAATTTGTTACTTCGGTTAGAGACAACTTATATCAACACTAGCTCATAGGTTTTGAGCAAAACAGAGCCGCTTATCACACTTATATGAAGGTTCAATCATGGCTTTTCAAAATGAGCCGTTTTTTCGAAAATATGTTTATGTCTCCAAACGATATAGGCGATATAGGTGAATACTGGAGACTAGGTCTGTGAAGAATCTCACCCCATCGTTGATGTTTTTGAAGCATGCATTACAAAGATATTGAACTCGATGACCGCATGATAAAATTTGAAGGTATGCTTCCAATTCATCTCTAGTAAGGTGGAAGTATCAGATAAAAATCATGTACAATGTGAAAAAGTGAGTCTAAACAGATTAAAGATTACAAATAATGAATAATATTTATGTTTCGTCCACTTTGTCTTTATAAAAACTACCAAATGGCATTTCCCGTCTTTTTATGCTGATTTCCCTACACTATACCTTCATAGAAGAAATAACAGAAAGCAATTTTTATGTTTCGGAAATGGATTACTCAAAAAACGGTGCATTTCACAACTTCCTACCAAAAATGTGGGTTTTGAAACTGGCACTTTAAACACGGCAAGAATGAAAGAAAGGACGTTTCTCAGGAATGCGCGCTTTCTTCCAAAGGTGAAATGATTAATGTTGATAATTGCATTGAAATGAGCAATCAGTTGGACGCTCTAGACAATTTTTCCGAACACCAAATCGAAGCAGTCTCCAGCCCAGGCTTTTTTTTTATTCAAGTGAGGAAACAAAAAGTTCTGCCTATCGTGGTCAGTTGTTCCGAATCTGGGGGTTTAGGCAGGAGATCTTAAACTCCATTAAGGGAATTAAAGTTTCCTTCCAAATCGCATAGAAAGGAGATTGTCGCGTTATGCCGGAAATTCTTAAAGATCAAGAAATTCTTCGCAAACATCTTGATTTTTTTACTTATGACAACAAAACTGAACGTTTGTTCAAGGTCCTCTAGGAAGGGTCTCTCAAGTGACTATTAGTCACCTGAAGAGATCAAAAATAGAATGAATTATGTAGGGTCGATGTACCTGTAGTATCGGTGCTAGATTTGATGATTTGTAAATCATAGTAGGTCGAGAATATATCGCTCTCTTGTTTGGATTACCATTCTACGAATAAGACGTGTTTTCTTTAAGTATTCCGATACAACATTTGGCGACGAAAGGATAAATTGTTTAATGGAAACGAACGTTGTTCCTAAAATTTATAATGAGTGAATTTGGTGCTGCTGCTTTCAAGTGTAGTAACTATCGCGTGATAAAGGCTCCATTGCTGCAAGTGTGGGCGGAAAAAAGGTAGGTGCCAGTATGACATTATGTCGGTCACCATAGCAACATAGAGTACATGATGACTAGTGGAAGTATAGAGTTCTCGGCAAATGATGCCAACATTTGTGTTAGCGCTGTTGTATTCAAATTGATAGCCTACGGAATGGGGAGATTATTGCCGGCTCCAATGATCTTAATAGTATAAGATATGCAGAAGTTAATTTGAATCGCAAACCGTTGCTTATTGAACATAATTCAGGTGATCGTTCTCAATGTTTTCTTTGTTGGAACACTTATACTATGAGTTTAATGCTAAATCACCGGAAACAAGTTTGTCAGACACACCGTTAATATGGTGCTCTACTGATTCTAAAAAAATATTCATCATTTTGTACTTATGAACTGTAAAGCGTTAGATTTGAACTCTACAAGTAAATGCTCGCATGGATCGTGCCCATAAGAGATGTCAAAGTGCAAAATTTCATTAGCATTCTATTGGTAACATGAGAATCCATCAAAATTATATTTATTAGTACCTTAGTATTTGTTCTATGTATTTTTTTTTGAAGATTTCAGATTGGTATCAATTGAATTGGCATTATAATGTAAATGAAATCTTTGAACTTCCATGAGGATTTATTGCTAAAATAACGGATGTTAATTCTTATGACGCGTCGTTACATTAAACAGGAAAGCAATTGTCAATTACGTTAGCAGGAGTATAACATTGTATGTACATGAAAAGCTTGTATGGACTTAACACTGTATGGAGAAAGGCCAATTGTGAACCTAATTTAAATAAAAAAGTTGCAATGCAACTGTGTGCAAATGATAAGGAAAGTGTTTCGAAAAAAATGGAATTGGAATTATATGCAAATGTGAAACAACTGTGTGTCAAATAAAAATAGATAAACTTTTAAATTGCAAATTAAGGGCGACGTTGTGCAAAAAAAAAAAAATAAAAAAATAAAATGAACTGCAACTGTGTGCAAATGGCGGGCAACTGTGTGCCAAACTAAAGTAATGGAAATGCATCTGTGTGCAAATGGAGGGCAACTGTGCGCCATATTTAAAAAAAATGGAATTTCATCTGTATGCAGCTGTGGGCAGCTGTGTGCCAAATTAATGTAATTGAACTGCAACTGTGTGCAAATGGAGGGCAGCTGTGTGCCGAATTAATGTAATTGAACTGCAACTGTGTGCAAATGGAGGGCAACTGTGTGCCAAATTAAAAACAAAGGGAATTGCAACTGTGTGCAAATTGAGGGCAACTGTGTGCCAGATCGAAAAAATGGAATTGCAAACGTCTGCAAATGAAGAGCAACTGTTTGCAAATTAAGTGGCATCTGTATGCAACGGAAGGGCAACCGTGTGCCAGTATGAAAAATAATAATGTTTTGCAACTGTGTGACAAAGCAACTGAGTAAAAGATTGAAATATAAGCAGAGGAATTGCAACTGTGTGCAAATAAAAGGCAACTGGAAACTAGAATATATAAGCAAGGAAAAGCAATGTGCTGCGAAATTGAAATTGTGTGCAGATGACAAGACAACTGTGTGTCAGAATTATTACATACTGTAGTATTTGTGAGTTAGATAAATTATATACTAGAACATTAAAATTTTGTGCAAATTGAAAAGCAATTAAGTACTACTCTAAAATATAAGCTGAGGTACTGTAACTTTATCAGATTTGAATATGAACTGTGATCTTGCAACTGTGTGCAAACAGGAAAGATATCAGTATTGTCTTTCAAACCATATATGCTGCGGTATTGTCACTTTGAGCAAAGGAAAACTACTGTTTGGCTGATCATAAAATAAACTGGTATTTAAAGGTGCGTAAGGCCATACAGAAACAGAAGCTTTTTGAAGCTATAGTTTGGACCTCATAATATGTGTACCGTTATAATGGTATGTAAATAAAGAGGTTACTATAGTCTTTATAATTTTGTTGTTTTTGTAAAAATTGTAACACAGTTGTATTTAATTGCGTGGAAATTTAACTACAACGTACGTGTGGGTACGTGTATATTACATAGTTGTGGTAATAAAAATAAACGCCAAATAATTACCAAACGTATAAGCAAATTGTGTGAAGCTGTAGTATTACAAAAAAAAATGTAAAGATAATTGAGTCACAAACATTTATTAAGTTTGGTTGATAATCAATAGCTATCTTAAAACTTATTTATTGTGAAGACCTAGAAACAATAACATATGTGTAAGCTATGTGCAAACTATGGCACAACAATATTACAACCATTTAGTAAACCGTTGTGGATATGTTTTGTTTCAAATAGTAATTTACCCATCTTCTACATGAACAAAATTGGGATGGTATTTGTGAATCAGGATTTTGCTGGATGATAGGTCAATGGATCAAAAAAAAATCATTTACTATTCGATGCAGAGCTGCGACGCATTCGTGTGAAGAAAAAGATCTAAAAAGTCTTCGGAATAAAAAAAAATAACAGAAAAAAAATTATCGTTTTTTTTTTTGTATGGGAGATTTTATGGCGTTCTTCAGCAACATACTCGATGGCTAGACGAAGTTTGCCGAGACTACTAGCTTTTACATTTTGGATACTATTAACTATTAATGAATGTTATGTATTACGGTTGTTAAGAAAATTTTCCGATTTGCGGTAGCCGCAGAGTTCTACCGCAGCTGTCAAAGTTCTACCGCAGGCTTCGGAATCATTCCATCATTGAAGCAAACAATTCAATCATAGTATGCTTGAAAGAGAAAACGCTATGAAAAATAGCAACAAACAACGATCATCAAGACGGTTTCCAGTGCATATCAGTGATGTGACAGCTGCGGTAGCTTTTCGCTGCACCGTAAAACGGAAAGTTTTCACTAAAATTGCAATAATATCAATTTAATGATTGTGGAGTTTTATGAGTGATGCACGCCACAGCTGAAAAAAATAAAACAAAATAAGAGAATGCACTTTCAATTGAGTTTCCTGTTAAAGGTTTGCGAATAATTAATAGCGCTGGTAAATCAGTGATATATGCATATTAATCTAATTGCACTAAGAGCGTATTAGATTTATTGATATTTTGTAAAAGCTAATAGCTGACAATCTAAGAAGGAAAAGGGTTTAGGTTTTACTCAATCATAAAAACTCTGAGTAGCGATTAAGTAGTTTGCTTCAAATTACTTAACCGGTCAAAGTTGACTAAAATAATAATAATAATAATCACATACTCGAAGGTATGGTACTTGTCAAATACATAATTTTCATTTATTGTATTCATCGCTTGAAATTATATGATTGTATCGATTGGTTTACATAAAAAAAATGAAGGGTTTTCATGCTGAGATGGATAGTTATTCTGACGTATTAGACGAAGTTAACTTGTAAGCTTAATTGTTAGCTATATTAAGTTAATTTGTTAGCTTCACGTTAGCTTGATGCATTCGAGATTATGTTGGAAAGTTGAAATAAAAATGTATAACATCTGTTTACTTGATTGATGATTTTGTTATAGACTTTACACGGACTTTTGGAAACATTTTACTAGTTTTTGATGTTTTATAGACGGGTTTGAAATATGTCCCCTGTAATTCAATATTCCTTGGCAACACAAAAAAAAATCATATATGTACAATTTTAACATATGTAAGATGTTGTTAGGATCAGAATGAATCAAAGTTAGGAAAAAAATAAACACTTTTACGAACCGTCAAATAATTTATATGATGAACACTGTAGAATTTTACAGATTCATTAATAATGCATTGTATAATGTAGATTACCTACAATTAAAATTAATGCCTAGCACCCTTTGTTTTTAAAAGTGTTTAATGTCCATCTAAATGGTATGCGTAATTTTTTGAAGACATTATAGTATTTTCGATACATAAAAAACATCTTGAGTTAAGAATTTAATAGAGAAAAACAGCAAATTTCAATATGCTTCACAATATGTGCTTGTCGTTAATAAGTTGTTAATAAGTTGTCGTGAAAAAGGTACGCATGATTATATCATACTTATACAAAAGACTACAATACGCATAGTCTTGTGTACACCAATACAATGTTTTATCAATAATGAAAGGGTTTTCAATACCAATGTTAGGTTATGGGTGAAAATCACTGGGTAATTATTATCATCAAAAATTTAATAAACTTTCTTAGTGTTACCATGGGAAACATGATTATAATGGAATTGGAAAGTGTGTGAGACATAACAAAAATGAAAAGACAACAAAAAAGTAAATAAATGTAATGTGAATAGTGGAAGCCAAATATAATCCTCATACAGGACAATCTTCAAACTCTCGGAAGTATACCAGTGTATTTGTTAAATTATATATTATCTAAACTAATGGAATAATTCGTTTCAGGTATGGACCATCGACTAAGGGCCGATTTCTTCACCACCGCTTAGGCCTTAAACCTAGTTTAACTATATGGGTAAGCGTGGTTTACGGCTTAAGCCATGGTGAAGAAATCAACCCTAAATGACTAAAAATGATAACTTATCAAGAAATTCTAAGAGTGGAATATTTTATTTACAATAGGAGCTTGGAGTTGCTAACGATAATAGTCAATCCACAAATGGACCTCGTTATCTGCGTAATTTATTTTGATTCTACAAAACTTATAAGAAAAGGAGGAAATGTAGTATCGGTGCTAGATTTGATGATTTGTAAATCATAGTAGGTCGAGAATATATCGCTCTCTTGTTTGGATTACCATTCTACGAATAAGACGTGTTTTCTTTAAGTATTCCGATACAACAGTACCAATAGCTGCATAGCTAAGAACAAATATTCATATAAAATTGAAAAATAAAGTTAGCGACATGACTTTTACATCATCTGAAAGGTTTTTATCTTGGCTTTGTGCAAAACATGTGAAACCTACGAAAACACAAATTTTTGTATTTATTATCGCTTGTGCCACTATAGGAACACATGTGTCTATAGTAGCACTATTTCTTATTTCTGTTTCTATAGTAGCATTAGCTTCACGGCGTGGGCTAAATTCAAATCAAAAGCGTATTTTTATTAAACTTTTATATTTTTCCTTTGAAATGTGGACCAAAAGCTTTCGTTTGATGTAAAAAAATTCTTAATTCTTCAATTATTTTGTTAAATAAAAAATAGTTTATTTTAGTAGTGCTACTATAGGAACAATATGTTTACTATAGGCGCAAGGAGGCTTAAATTTTAAGCAAACTATTTATTTCGATCATGTTTTGAACAAAATCGCGCTGTGTGTCAATGTTACTTAGAAAAATAGCTGCCGACCTTCATGTCAAAAAATATTTTGCGTTGATTTATAGCCTAACGGCCGTGATAAGTCACTAAATAATATTGAAACTTTGCGATTATAGGGGACTGTCTACTAAGGGAACACCGACCCTACTTGGATTTTCCCCAGTCCAAGTAATCATTATGAAAAAGAGAATCCAATATGGCATTCTTCGGAAAGGACTTCCTCAAGAACATTATTAAGAACACTTTTACAAAAGTGATCCAAATAATATTGAAGCTTTGAAAAAAGCAAGCCTTATATTCGATGTCCATGTGACACGGGAACATTTCCAGAAAAAATCAAGGCAATTTTCAGAACCCCACTCAGTGCCGTCGGGGCCAAAAGAGGAGTCATGGTACCAAACATTGTCGCATGGATACTAAATACATGATTTGCGGTGGATTTTCTAACGCTAACGATGTCTGTCCTGTGGAGAAAGATAGCAAAAAGTTTGTATGCGCAAATTTCAAAAGTCTAACTTTTGGGATTGCCCTTCGCGCAAACAAACCATTGAGGCTCGTACCTGGCAGATGAACGGCAACGTTTTTCTTAGTCGGAATTCCCCAGGCAGAATTTCAACCAATGCTCATTTTTCAGTTAATGAGCATTATTATAAATACCCGTCAGTTAAATAATAATTATGCTCATTCACAAGTTAATTTTCTTCCGTAGTGTAACCGCTCGAATCTTTTATTTGCGATTGGATTTACCAACGGAAATCCTATGCCAAAATTGTCACAGGTAATTTCAGTTCTTTCCCTTCAAATTGTCTTGCTATGGGTAACCATTCTAATTGGGTTCTTTAGTGATGAAAAATCCACAGTTTTTTGTACAGTCGCCTTTCCACATCTTGATATAGAAGGGACCATCGAGATTGGGAGGGATCGAGACATAGAACACATTTTTAATGAATGCTAGATTGAAAATCACTCCGTTACCAGGAAAATCGAAAACAAACAGACGTCATTTCGTTTTTGAAAACTGTTTTGAATCCTCAAAATCTAGTCTAGCAACCTTTGACAATGGGCATATCGACATTCGGAGAGAAAATTGGGAACAAATAATCAATAAGAACACATCAAGATATGGAGATATCGAGATAAGGAGGATATAGAGATATGGAGAGTGAAAATGTGTGCAGAATGAAGGGACCGAAAAAATCATCGACATAGAGAGAGATATCGAGATGTGGAGAGGCGACTGTAGCTTGATTGAAAGAGCATATTTTTTCTAAGTATAACAAGATTTTATTAAGAGAAAAAACTACTAATTGGACACTTCACTTTTTGCAAAACATAAAATACTAAAATCACTAGTAAGCAAATATCTTTAACTCTTGCTTATCTTGACAGATAGATATTTCGTACTAAGATTGTACCAATTTTAAAACCAGACAAACATCCTGCAGAACCTTCTAGCTATCGTCCAATCAGTTTGCTTTCCTCCATCAGTAAACTTTTTGAAAAGGATCTTTTGAACAGAATGATAGTCCACATCAACGAAAATTAAATTTTTGCCAATGAACAGTTCGGATTCCGCCCTGTTACGTGTAACAAATTTGATTCTTTCCAACAAATCTGAAGGCTATTCTACTGGTCTTGCTCTTCTAGACATAGAAAAAGCATTCGACAGTGTTTGACACGAAGGTTTGATTGTAAAATAGAAGAACTTTTATTTTCCAACATACATTGATAGAATAATTCAAAGATATCTGTCAAATCGTACACTACAGGTTGATTATCAGAACTCCAGGTCTGAAAGACTTCCTGTAAGAGCTGACGTTCCCCAAGGCAGCATTTTGGGACCAATATTATACAATATTTTCACATCTGAGTTACCTCAGGGATCTCAAAAATCCTTGTTTGCGGATGACACAGGCCTGTCGATGAATTAAGTATCTTGGGCTCATGATAGATAAGAATTTAACTTTCAAAAATCACATTGATGGCATTCAAGCCAAATGTAATAAATATGTAAAATGTCTCTATCACCTGAAAATCAAAGTAGATGAAAGAACGAATTTAGTACTATACCATTTAATTCCACTAGAGTTTGTATCCTCTGACAGATACGCGTATTTCGACCTCAACTGTAAGGCCGTCTACAGTGTCGTGTTCAAGACTCGACTTGAAGAAAACCATCGTATGCACACATTATATATTAACACTAGGTATAAACGTAATTCCCTACCCATTATTATTATTTTTTTAACTTAAAATTTATGAGTTTTTAGGAATATATCTACGAGACGGCAAGGATCAACGGATACAAGGAAAGGACGATAAAAGCCATCATCGACAAAAGGAAAGACAGCAAATTCGGAATGCTTTGACGACACTAACCCCTATCACCGAACCCATGAGGAGAGTCTCCATCCCATACGACGTACACATCAGCAAACAGCTCCGTCCAAAGCTAAGGAATTTCGGAATCGGTTTGGTATTTTCCACCAGAGACAACCAACTTAGGACTTCGTTAGGCTCTACCAAGGATCCGGTAAACACACTAAACAAGGCTGGTGTTTACAAAATCAGCTGTTCCCACTGCAGCAAGGTCTACGTTGGTCAAACAAAGCGGTCTCTCGAGGTTAGATTCAAGGAACACTTAGCGGAAATAGGAAAAGCTCAGAAGACGATAGACAAGTTACCTACGACGCTACTCAACAGAGACAATGGCAATGGCAATACATGGCTATTCAACTTGGTACCTACTAATCGTTCCCGTGATGTACCTTTCAGCATTTAAAGTTTCAACAAAAGAGGAATGGAATGTACCTAAAAGCTCATAAATTTTAAGTTAAAAAAATAATAAAAATAATAAAAATATTGGGTAGGGAATTACGTTTATACCTAGTGTTAATATATAATGGTTTTCTTCAAGTCGAGTCTAGTACACGACACTGAAAACGGCTTTACAGTTGAGGTCGAAATACGCGTATCTGTCAAAGGATACAAATTCTAGTGGAATTAAATGGTACATTCGGTTTTTCATCTACTTATAGATATTCTACTAAACAGCTCGAAGATATATTATAGAAAATCAAAACTTTGTTTTAAGAACATGCTTTTGATATTCAAACAAAATTTCAGGCCAGCCATATTTTATGCTGTACCAATATGGACTAGCTATTGTAATATTAGGGGTCCGCGTTATGTTTGTAGATGTTTGAAGGGAATCGCAGCTTGAAAAAAAGTTAGGCACCACTGTACTAAACCATCGACATTGGTGAAAAATGGTCAGCTTCCATGCCAATTGATTTGAATAGTCATGTGGACATTGTTACAACCAATCCTTCGTTTCGACCAGCTACAAAAGCGGCAGTCATGTGTTTGCCAAATTGCCAATTAATTCCGGCTTAGGGAAGGGCCTTTGGTAGATTGTGCGACTAACGTAACGCCATTTACAGCTTGTTTCGCGGCGTAGTGGGTGAAAAATGGTCACTAATTGAGGGGCCCAAATGGAGGCAGACTTTGAACTGACTATATGGTGCACTGCCTCCCGAGAAGAACAAAATTGCAGCAGAATACCAAACTGAGGTATTTAGCGCCAGATAATTCTCAATACTCAGCACCTGAAAAAGTTATGAAACAGCCCTGCATAAGAGGTAGAAACCTCAAATAACATCTCAGGCATATTGGAGTTAAATATTTCAAAAGTAGGTTAATATCTCAAGTAGTCCTCAATAGCATTCCAAAACCAATAACAACAAAGTATTTTAAATTGTTTTAAACAATATATCTAATGAAACAATGATACCGAATTGAGGTGTGAATAAATATGGTATGAATAGATAAATACGAGTAATTCGTTCCTGCTCGGACTGTAAGCCATCAAACGAAAGCCACACTTTGACAACGAAATTTCGCTTAGAACTAGGCGCATCATCCCAGAGGAAAAGGAAACGAACTTGACAAAATCGTGACTGGAATATCATTCCGATACTGTCGCTGCTGATGGTAAGCCACACGGTTCCATGATTCGCTGGAAGGTATCTTTCCTCGCTTTCAGAAATGAACCGCCAACTAGCGTAAGTGATGCTCGGAACATAAATTCTGCGAGCAGTGAGCCAAGGTTTGGAGGGCCTTCCTTAGTCGAGTGGTTAGAGTCCGCGGCTACAAAGCAAAACCATGCTTAAGGTGTCTGGGTTCAATACCCGGTCCAGGATTTTTTCGTAATGGAAGTTTACTTGACTTTTCTGGACATAGAGTCCAATCTTGTCTGCCCACGGCACACAAATGCGAAAAGGGCAACTCAGTCAAAGAAAGCTATAACTGTGGAAATGCTTTTAGAACAATAAGCTGCTGAGCAGGATCTGTTAATCGCTTTTAATGTACACAAACACGCCGGAACACTTTAGGAACATAACTATGGAAGAAGTTTCAAAATCCGATAGCCCGTTCTCAAGCTATTTCGTGACATACAAACATCACTCCATTTTTATTCATATACTAGTGGTCCTGGCAAACTTTGTCTTGCCATCAAGTAGGCTGTTGAAAAACGGTATGCAAGTCCCGTGTAGAAAATGACAGATTAGTTGTCTCCAGTTTTTCCCACTATCCCGAAGACTTTCCTAAACTTTTTCTTCGCACAAACACGTCGGAGCTCTGGACGGATTCAACAGTGAAAGAATCATGTAAGTCCAATCACCCGTACTCAAGCCATTCCATTTTTATTTATCTAGATAAGATACTTGGACTGGGGAAAATTCAAGTAAATCATTTATTCCATTTTTATCTCTTCAATAGACGGGGTTGGTGGTCCAATGGCTACCGCTTCTGCTTCATAAGCAGAAGGTCGTGGGTTCAATCCCAGGCCCGTCCCTTTCCTCGTACTTTGTAGTTGTATCTTTCACTTGCTTCTATCTCCCCCTCTTAAAATATCACAGTTGATCTATCACAGTTCATAGCATTTGCTAGAACCCGAGACGGTCAAAGAAAAAAACCGTTTCCCTACGCTTCCATTCTTGTCTCATTATACCACGCCTTTCCTTACGCCTGATACATAGGCAGTCTACTAACCAAACAGCAAGTCCCTCGGCCATAAAAGTTACCACCCCTACACACCCTTCCCGCATGAACTGGCGTAGACGCAGTGGTATATACGGTCTACCGTGGGAGCCAGTTTAATGCATCACCAATTCCTCCCCCTTCCCCTCATTGGTCTGCATTCTGATGTGGCAGGCGCCATTGTTGCCTTAAAATAGAAGATCACCAGCACTTATACACTGAGGGTGTCTGTTGATCCCAAGCAGTTATCTGATTGGTTTCTTGTGTAAGTGCAGCTGATCTGGTGATACTGGAGTAACAACCACGGGCGGTTAATAAAGCTCAAGCTCAAGCTCAAGCTATTCCATTTTTATCAATTCAGGTGACTTATAGTCACTCGAGAGGACAACTTTGAACAAACGTTCAGTTTATTGGTCATAAGTAAAATAAAATGTGCTTCGATTCTTCAAGAAGTTTGACAAGAAGTTCGCGATCTTTAAGAGTTCCAGCAAAACGCGACAATCTCCTTTCTTTGCGATTTGGAAGGAAACCTTGATTCCCCTAAAGGAGTTCAAGATTCTTCTTTCTGGCGTTACGTCCCAACTGGGGCAAAGTCTGCTTCTCAGATTAGTGTTCTTTTGAGCACTTCCACAGTTATTAACTGAGAGCTTTCTTTGCCGAATGACCATTTTTGCATGTGTATATCGTGTGGCAGGTACGAAGATACTCTATGCCCTGGGAAGTCGAGAAAATTTCCAACCTGAAAAGATCCTCGACCGGTGGGATTCAAACCCACGACCCTCAGCTTGGTCTTGCTGAATAGCTGCGCGTTTACCGCTACGGCTATCTGGGAGTTCAAGATATCCTTCCTAAATCCTCCAAACTTGGAACAACTGACTACGACGGGTGGCACTCTTTGTTTACTCACTTGCATAAAAGATCCTGAGCAAGAGGTTGCTTCATTTTGATTTTCGGAAAATTTATCTAAAGCATCGAATTGCTCATTTCGATGCAGCTATCAACATTAACCATTTGAAACCCTTAGAAGAAAGCGCGCATTCCAAAGAAACGTTCTTGCTTCCATTTCTGCCACATTTAGTGACGGATTCATCCTTCCGCTGGTTCGTGGTCCATCCATGCTAAGTGAATTAACGAAAGAAATCGTGACTTTGTCTTCTAACAGGTTTATTCTCAAGCCAGTGTCCAAGAAGGATACTTTCGCTAGCGTTCGCTAACGGGTCCAACGGAAAATCGAAGGCACGGGTCCATACAAGGATCGTAAAGAGATCAATAGTGGAAAATAGTAGGAAAAAAGTACGGAAAGGACTGATTTTGTAACACTGAAAAGTACCGTTTATGTAGCACTGAAAAGTACTGTTTTTGTAGCACTGAGAAGTAGTTTTAAAAACTTCAGAAAGCAGAAAGAATTTGTGTATGCACAGTACGAAGGTACAATGCGCACTGCCTGTAGCAATTTGTCACAGATTTTTGGAGGATATGTTCAATTTCGTTGAAACATGAATCAAGTAGAAACTGTGCAGAGTAGTGCACATGGTCATTATCATAAATCCAATTTTTTCTTACCTCATTTGCTATGATTGATTGTGCGAGTTATCGTCTCTAGAAGATTCATTCGCCGGCAATTGGTTTCATGAATTCTTTCAACCGGAGACAAATATTGTGCCTCTTTGCGCTTCTCAAGAATACGGATTTGACTCAAATCCTTCCCTGCTCCGGCAGCTGATGACTACAATCCAACAAGAGCGATGGATCCTGCTTTACACCAATATAATAAATTTCCGGAGACAAAAAAGGATCAGAGTTGTTATTGTCGTCGTCGTTGTCGTCGCAGCAGACCCGGAATTGCTTATCATCCGTTTAAATATTCAGAGTGTAGCATTTGGAATAAGCGACAACAGTCTGACAGTCAGTTGGTATGTAGCCTTAAGGTGATTATAGAACGAAGCCACATCTTTAATTTTCAAGAGCACAAAACTTGAGAACCAAACAGCGCTTCGCGTTGAAAATCTATCCCATTGGTCACCACCAGCAAGCAAACAGGTTGATTGGTTTTCAACGCGAACTGATG
This sequence comes from Aedes aegypti, assembly GCF_002204515.2. Lineage (NCBI taxonomy): Eukaryota > Metazoa > Arthropoda > Insecta > Diptera > Culicidae > Aedes > Aedes aegypti. Next base: position 217,804,421 of record NC_035107.1, on the reverse strand, counting down.
TCAGATTCTCTCGTCTTGTGCAATTGAAAATTCATGGTTTGGCTTCGTTTTATAATCACCTTAACGTAGCGAAAGTCTGGGAAATCTTCTTATGATTACAGTGATACCTCCATGAGTCGATGTTCCATGACTCGATATCGACTCATGGAACCATACTAAAAACAAAATTTCATGGTTACTATGATGGTCCCTAGAAGCAGCTTTCCAAAAGATTGCTGTTCCATGACTCGATATTTCCATGAGTCGATGGTCCCTTCAATATCGACTCATGGAGGTTTCACTGTATTACGTATCGCTTTTCCGGGTTGTATAGTAGGGTAGACCATGTAAAGGTTTTTGTTGCGTTCAGCAGAGGACGGGAAGTTTATTTTGTTTAGAAGGGTAAACATTAAAAAAAAATGTGAAAGGTATTCAATTTTGAACCGAAGCTTCTCGCACCAGTGAATCAATTCTGCACTGTTACTTCAATAGGGCCTATCTGACATTAGCGATTTCTCTTCATCGCAACATAAAAAAAATAGAATTGTTTTTGCAATAAGTTCAGTATTTTAAAACTTTAGTTAGAGTATAATCTGCCATAAAGACAACAAGCCGATAAGAAGTATCTTGGTGAAGCTTGGATCTCATTAACCCTTCCATTACCAACCCCCCTAAACGAGTGTTGGAAAAAACACGTTTTGGGCTGTAACTTTTTTGTTTTTTGATATTTTTAAACCAAATTTTGACACAAGAAGCCATATCCTTCTAGTTTGAGGGCTTGGACAGAATTTCAGGATTGGTCACCTGGTTCCGGAGTTATTCCGGAATCAATATGGGTGTTTCGAAATGGCCACTTTCGAAAAAGTGAATTTGCAATATGAAATCAGCTGATTTTTTACAATAATCAGCTCTACAACAAAGAGGACGGATGTTTACAAGGCCATCATGGTCACTGCATGCCGCGGATCACAATTTCCGGATGTTCCGGGGAACCGGTTCCGGGGCCATTTTTGGAAGCGAGTAAATACTATCATGCGACACATCAAACTTCATGATTTTTCAAATAATTGCATTCTATGACTGAGCTGCATAGTTCAAAACCCATTTGGCCACTTCGGAACCTGTATGTGGGTTTCCAAAGAACCGGTTCCGGGGTCAATTATTAAAACTCAGTAAACATTGTCTTGCGACACACCAAACTTAATGATTTTTCAAATGATTGCATTCTATGACTGAGCTGCATAGTTCAGAACACATTTGGCCACTTTGGAACCGGTATCCGGGTTTTAGAGGAATCGTTTCCGGGATCAATTATTAAAAATCAGTAAACATTGTCATGCGACACATCAAACTGCTCGATTTTGAATAACTCCGAAACCAGGTGACCAATCCTAAAATTCTGTCCAAGCCCCCAAACTAGAAGGACATGCGCTTCTTGTGTCAAAATTTGGTTTAAAAATATCAAAAAACAAAAGAGTTACAGCCCAAACGTGTTTTTTCCAACACTCGTTTAGGGGGGTTGGTAATGGAAGGGTTAAAAAAAAACTTGATAAATAAAAGAAAATCGAATTTAGTACTACAGTACTGACCCGATTTTGTCAGCCCCCGATTTTGTCTACCCCCGATTTTGTCAGCTTTTTGACCCAATTTTGTCAGCCTATTTTAAATTTGTTAAAAAAATTGTTATCGTCATGTTTTACCACGTTCACATTAAAATTGATGATGATGTTTGATGTCATGCACGCATGGGCTTAGCCAGAGGGGGCAATGGCAATGCCTTTTATTAAGTGTTAAAAATCGATATTACCAATATAAGGGAGGGGGAGCCCCTGATAAAACAAACTGACTACTCCCATGTCCATCGCCCTCTTAAAAGTCCATGTCACCATGTAACACGTCAAAATTTGAAAAACAGGAACAAAATAAAATGACCCGATTTTGTCAGGTTCCCTATTTTGTCAGCCTAAAACTCATCGAAGGGCTGACAAAATCTGGTCCTTACTGTATACCATTTAATTGCACTAGATTTTGAATACTATGACAGATACGCGTATATGATATACTTAAATTATATACCTAAACTAGGTATAAAGTTATAATTTCCTTTCCTCTTTGATAGGAAAAAAATTAATTCTGGTTTTAGATTTTAATTTTCTACTTTCAAAACAAGTTATAAATGCCTTTTATACGGCTCGCATGAAACCTAAGGAACACTCAGGGTCGGTTCAACTCCTGGCCGTTGAAGAAACTCGGCTAAGAGGGAAAACCACAGTGATCTACGGTCATAGCACGTTAATTTAAAATTGTCCTATAGTCCCTAATCACTGAACGCCCTAACTACAACCTATCAAAACAGATTTACTCACGGTGTATTTGTGGGTGAGTGATTCCGTTGGGGCCCGCACGATGCGCTTCGGTTGAAGGTCTGCTGGGTGGCAAGGCCTCCTGTCCGTCTGCGTGGGAACTCGCACCGCCTTCTTCCTTGACTCTTGATATGGAATACTCACTTCTGGGTATCGGACGTCTATCCGGACGAGGGATGGGCTAACCGGTACGGTAATGAGCTACCGGGAATATCAATTAACAGTACTCCGACTTTCCCTTTTCGGGTCACCCCCGGTCATACTCCTAACGGAAACGCGGGATAAGCTTCCTGAACTCGTTACTAGACAACTTCTTGTTATAGTTTAGACACTTGTAATTTGCTTCGTATTCTCGAACTAAGTGAACGAGTCAATCACATTCGCTGGCTCTGGGATCTTCAACCGCCCATTCGAAAGCGTTTCTTTGAGACAGTATGGGTGTAATCAACCCGGAACCTCCCGAACGGAGAAGTTTGGCTACCAACGAAGTTCAGTACCGTTGACAATATTGATTGGTGCTGGAATTTTGAGTAGTGTCGCCTGCTGTATTTAAGACCTAGATGTGTATTTAATTTGCACGTTAGGGATGGTACACAAATTATGTCACGCTAAGTTTCAACTTTTTGCCCCCCCCCCCCTTTGCCACGTTTTCTGTATGAGTCCTTCAAAAATTTTGTAGTGTTTTTTTGCTTGAACCCTTTCCCTTAAAGCGTGACATTTGTGTGCATACGCCTCCTAAGCGTGCCTACGAGCAACAGTGAGAGATTTTATTTTTAGCGTCGCACTGTTGCTTTGTTTGTACTACACTACTCATAAGCCAACATTGGCTCGATGAGATGGTTAGTATAGGTCCGGCTTTCGACGTGGCACAGTGGCGCATAGCCAGACAAAACCTCAAAAAATCATGTTCTCAAAATCACTTGTTCATATTTTCTTAAACTTTTATACCATTGAGTGACGACTTCTCAAAATTTGAGAATGGTCTATTTAGTTTTCGATTTTTGGAAGCATAGTGAGTGCGGGAAAGTCAGCAAAATGGGACTGCTTTAAATTGTCAAGTGTGGTTTACCTAGCAAACTTCAAACAGCCGTATCTCAACGAAATCATAACCGCTTTAAGATCCATAGGCTTCATTTGAAGGCGTAGTCATAAGCCTTAAATTTGGCTGTAATAACATAAATTATAATAAATTAAGTTGTTATTTGTAGCAAAAAATGTTTTTTGTAATCTTTCCCCAAAGCTTCGATAATTTTTCAAAACTTCGTCCGTTTTATGTGAAGTGATTCGAGAAAATGAGTCACTCACTATGAAGCAGCAAATCATCCATACATTCTGACTTACAATAGTTTTTCTTGTCCCTCTTTTCCCCTAGAGACGAAAATTCAATTTTCATTTTTCGTTATAATTTATCTACTTCATCATTGAGATCTGTATAATGTGTAATAATTCGTTAAAAACTTCACTCAGAATGACTACAAGGAACTTAAATATGTATCTATAGTTTAAGTTTATACACAAATTTCCGCATTAAAACCAATTTCTTTGTAATAATAGCCTTTTTATTCGAATGGATAAAAAACTGAATATGTACAAATTTCACTAGAAAATCGAATTTTCAATTTGACAGTTAATTCCAACGAGAAGATATCAGGTATTCAAGATAGTTAATAGAGTACCATTGTCAAGCGATTAGGGACGTATTTGAGGTTTTGTCCGACCTTTGTATGAAGGCCCGCCACTGTGTTTGGTCGTATCTCGTCAAATCGACCCCTTTAGGAGAGTCGAATTGGGCATTGTAACCGGTTGGTTCCAATTTTTAGGTTTTTGTGTTTGTATGATATTATGGTTTTGTGAAAATTCACGTTTTTAGATATAAAACTCAGAAGGCTACATTATAGCGAGAGACCGTACCGCTGCAAATAAACCCACTGTCGTTCGTGAAGGGTAATCTCAAATCTCGCTCAAAAGTGGTGCTAGCGCGAAAGCCGATAAAGCGTACAAAGATTAAATTTGCTGGGCGCTAAAATAGAAGATTGGCGAGAATTTATTCAGGCGTCCGTGTATAAAGACCATAGTGTAGTGCAGTGCAATAAGTTTGAAAGCCCCGGCCCTTTATGGGAAAGGAATTGGGATGTTCGCCTGCCTCCGTTCAGGTAATTAGGTCTGGATTGAACTATTGACCACCACTTTAGGACCTCGTATCCGTTTTAAGAACGATCAACACAGTCTAGACGGCTTCCGATCCTAACAGCAAAGGATTCGTCCTCGTCCGATTCCGGACAATTCCCTCAGGCCTTCGGCCTTGACCACCAACCACCACAGTTACTGAGCTAGTTCTCCGGGAGTTGTTGGAAGCCACTGTAGATTTCCAGGGGTTCCCACGGGAGTCTCGGGGGAGTTATAGCATCTAAGGGAGCCGAAGGAGATGTAGGGTTGTGAAGGAGAATATGGGGCCGTGACGGACTTTGGTTTCAGGTTGGCCGATTGCGCTGCAGCATCCATACCCGCTCTGTGGCGTAGTGGGTTAACGCGCTCAGTCTAGCGTATTGGGAGTCGTGAGATCGAAGCCCACCAGAACCCGTCGGGTTCGGGTTCGAGTCGGATTTGAAAACCCGAGACCCGACCATCTCTACTAATTTCCTCAGCATTGGATTGACTAACATTTGTCATTAGCATTGTGATTCTTTGAGGAGCACTCACGAAATTTTGACGGAAAAATCTGAAAACAATTTAAAATCAATGAAACAGTCATTCAAGTCATCGTGCAAAAGTTTGGGTTCATCTGAGCTTACTTAAAACATTTCAAACCTATCATGTATGCGCCATTATTTGCGTTTGAAAAAGCTATGAACTTTTAAAATCTGTTCGAAAATGGCAGAGTTATTGACAAAAAATATTCGAGTGCAGCTCAGGTGAACCCAAACTTTTGCACGATACATACATCATACTAAGAGGTGAACTCAAACTTTTGCACCATGACTTGAATGACTGTTTCATTGATTTTGAATAGTTTTCAGTTTTTTCCGCCAAAATTTCGTGAGTGCCCTTCAAAGAATTTAAGATTATGTTGCTAATTATACATTGATTCAAATTTTTGGTCAATCCAATGTTCAGGAAATAAGCCATGATTTTTTTAGAGTATTTTCTGTAACATTCCACATTATTAAGTAAAAATTTAGTAAATAAAATTCAAAAACTGTTTTTTGGAAAAATACATACGAAGTAATAATAACTCTTTGTGTTTTGAATGCGCCAATGAGAGTTTCAATTGGACGTTCAATTACAGAGATAGTGACAGATCACTTTTGATGTTTTAACCCAAACTTTTGCACGGGAGTGTTTTCGTCTAGAATCCAAAATTTCGACGTTTTCTATATTATCCATGCATAAAAGCTTCCGAAATATTTTTTTTTGGGTGAGTTAATGCTGGTGTCTGGGATTCGTAGCGTCTCAGTGGGGCGAAATCGAAAAAAGTGCGACATGTGTGTTTGCGCTGAAACTATTGAGTTTAGCGTTTCGACATGTTCTACAAAGTTTCATAAAAGAGACGAACCAGCCAAGGGCTGAAAGTCTCGTTAATAAAGACAATTCATTCATTCATTCAAAGTTTCATATTTTTTTGGATAGGTGCCCCTTAAAAAAACCTGTTTTCTATATAACTTGAACTCACTGTAAAAAATACTATTTTTTGTCAAAGACACCATAGCGTTCCCTTCCTTTTTAAGACATAGAACGCTTCTTATTTTTTCACATCAAATTGAAGTGTGCATATCTAGTAAAGTTGCAAGTAGTAGCAGCTAAGTTTAGCATCATGCAGTTCCGCAACCTACACTCTTTTCATATATCCGGAAATAATTGCGAGATATAGCGGGATCCAAAGCAGTTAGTTGAGCAGTCGATGAGCTCATGGTGCTGGGTGATTTCAACCTGGCTGGTATTTCGTGGAAACCTTCTCACGGCGGTTTTCTCTTTCCGGATAGCCGGCAGTCTGTACTCTATCCAGCGGCCATACATCTTCTCGATAGCTACAGTGCATCGACTCTCTCTCAAATCAACCACGTATTGAATGAAAACCAACGCAGCTTGGATCTCTGTTTCGTTAGTACCCAGGACACAGCTTCATTTATTTCCGAGGCTCCTGTTCCTTTGGTTAAGCATGTGTCCCACCACCCTCCGCTGATAGTTAACATTCCAAAGTGTCTGGACAGGGACTTTATTGATTTCCCTGAACCCGTATCGTACGATTTCCGGAAGGCTGACCATCGTAGCATAACCGACGTGCTGACTAGTCTAGATTGGGATGTCATCTTTGACACCGATGATGCGAATAGTGCTGCTCTTACTTTTTCACATGTTCTGGGATATGTTATAGACAGACATGTTCCAAAAAGAAGTCAACAGCTAAATCGTCTTCCGTGGCAGACAAGTGAATTGAAACAGCTCAAAACAATCAAGAGAGCCGCTCTTAGGAGATACACAAAATATCGCACCGTTTCCTTGAAAATTCAATACGTTAGACTGATTTATGAGTACAAACGGATTAGTCGTTTATGCTATTCTCGTTACCAACAAAATATTCAAGGAAAACTCAGGTCGCATCCGAAGTCGTTTTGGAAGTACGTTAACCAACAACGCAAAGAGACCGGCCTTCCTTCGTCAATGACGTGGAACAATTTATCCGCATCTGATCCTCAGCGGATTTGCCAGTTATTCTACTCCAAGTTCGCTGATGTGTTTACCGACGAAACTCTAACTGATAGTCAGATCGCTATTGCGGCGACTAATGTTCCTCTGTATGCTCAGACTCTGAGTACTATCGACATCAGCGTCGAGATGATCTCGACTGCCGCATCACAACTGAAGCCATCTTTCAACCCAGGTCCAGACGGAGTTCCATCAGCGGTACAGCGGTACATTACTTCAATGGTTTCGATCCTACCTCTCTGGTCGCCAGCTGATGGTCACCATCGGCGATTGCACATCAGAAACCTTTCCTGCCACGTCTGGGATACCACAAGGCAGCTATTTAGGACCTTTAATCTTTCCCTTAAAGCGTGACATTTGTGTGCATACGCCTCCTAAGCGTGCCTACGAGCAACAGTGAGAGATTTTATTTTTAGCGTCGCACTGTTGCTTTGTTTGTACTACACTACTCATAAGCCAACATTGGCTCGATGAGATGGTTAGTATGGGTCCGGCTTTCGACGTGGCACAGTGGCGCATAGCCAGACAAAACCTCAAAAAATCATGTTCTCAAAATCACTTGTTCATATTTTCTTAAACTTTTATACCATTGAGTGACGACTTCTCAAAATTTGAGAATGGTCTATTTAGTTTTCGATTTTTGGAAGCATAGTGAGTGCGGGAAAGTCAGCAAAATGGGACTGCTTTAAATTGTCAAGTGTGGTTTACCTAGCACCCGTGAAGGGTAATCTCAAACGTTTCCGGAATCAATTATTAAAAATCAGTAAACATTGTCATGCGACACATCAAACTGCTCGATTTTGAATAACTCCGAAACCAGGTGACCAATCCTAAAATTCTGTCCAAGCCCCCAAACTAGAAGGACATGCGCTTCTTGTGTCAAAATTTGGTTTAAAAATATCAAAAAACAAAAGAGTTACAGCCCAAACGTGTTTTTTCCAACACTCGTTTAGGGGGGTTGGTAATGGAAGGGTTAAAAAAAAACTTGATAAATAAAAGAAAATCGAATTTAGTACTACAGTACTGACCCGATTTTGTCAGCCCCCGATTTTGTCTACCCCCGATTTTGTCAGCTTTTTGACCCAATTTTGTCAGCCTATTTTAAATTTGTTAAAAAAATTGTTATCGTCATGTTTTACCACGTTCACATTAAAATTGATGATGATGTTTGATGTCATGCACGCATGGGCTTAGCCAGAGGGGGCAATGGCAATGCCTTTTATTAAGTGTTAAAAATCGATATTACCAATATAAGGGAGGGGGAGCCCCTGATAAAACAAACTGACTACTCCCATGTCCATCGCCCTCTTAAAAGTCCATGTCACCATGTAACACGTCAAAATTTGAAAAACAGGAACAAAATAAAATGACCCGATTTTGTCAGGTTCCCTATTTTGTCAGCCTAAAACTCATCGAAGGGCTGACAAAATCTGGTCCTTACTGTATACCATTTAATTGCACTAGATTTTGAATACTATGACAGATACGCGTATATGATATACTTAAATTATATACCTAAACTAGGTATAAAGTTATAATTTCCTTTCCTCTTTGATAGGAAAAAAATTAAGAGCTTTTAGGTACAACGGTGGAACTATTTGTATGTATCAAGTTGGAAATGAGATCAAAACTATGATAGTTTTTAGAGGAAAATCTGAATATTACTCCATTCTGGTTTTAGATTTTAATTTTCTACTTTCAAAACAAGTTATAAATGCCTTTTATACGGCTCGCATGAAACCTAAGGAACACTCAGGGTCGGTTCAACTCCTGGCCGTTGAAGAAACTCGGCTAAGAGGGAAAACCACAGTGATCTACGGTCATAGCACGTTAATTTAAAATTGTCCTATAGTCCCTAATCACTGAACGCCCTAACTACAACCTATCAAAACAGATTTACTCACGGTGTATTTGTGGGTGAGTGATTCCGTTGGGGCCCGCACGATGCGCTTCGGTTGAAGGTCTGCTGGGTGGCAAGGCCTCCTGTCCGTCTGCGTGGGAACTCGCACCGCCTTCTTCCTTGACTCTTGATATGGAATACTCACTTCTGGGTATCGGACGTCTATCCGGACGAGGGATGGGCTAACCGGTACGGTAATGAGCTACCGGGAATATCAATTAACAGTACTCCGACTTTCCCTTTTCGGGTCACCCCCGGTCATACTCCTAACGGAAACGCGGGATAAGCTTCCTGAACTCGTTACTAGACAACTTCTTGTTATAGTTTAGACACTTGTAATTTGCTTCGTATTCTCGAACTAAGTGAACGAGTCAATCACATTCGCTGGCTCTGGGATCTTCAACCGCCCATTCGAAAGCGTTTCTTTGAGACAGTATGGGTGTAATCAACCCGGAACCTCCCGAACGGAGAAGTTTGGCTACCAACGAAGTTCAGTACCGTTGACAATATTGATTGGTGCTGGAATTTTGAGTAGTGTCGCCTGCTGTATTTAAGACCTAGATGTGTATTTAATTTGCACGTTAGGGATGGTACACAAATTATGTCACGCTAAGTTTCAACTTTTTGCCCCCCCCCCCTTTGCCACGTTTTCTGTATGAGTCCTTCAAAAATTTTGTAGTGTTTTTTTGCTTGAACCCTTTCCCTTAAAGCGTGACATTTGTGTGCATACGCCTCCTAAGCGTGCCTACGAGCAACAGTGAGAGATTTTATTTTTAGCGTCGCACTGTTGCTTTGTTTGTACTACACTACTCATAAGCCAACATTGGCTCGATGAGATGGTTAGTATGGGTCCGGCTTTCGACGTGGCACAGTGGCGCATAGCCAGACAAAACCTCAAAAAATCATGTTCTCAAAATCACTTGTTCATATTTTCTTAAACTTTTATACCATTGAGTGACGACTTCTCAAAATTTGAGAATGGTCTATTTAGTTTTCGATTTTTGGAAGCATAGTGAGTGCGGGAAAGTCAGCAAAATGGGACTGCTTTAAATTGTCAAGTGTGGTTTACCTAGCAAACTTCAAACAGCCGTATCTCAACGAAATCATAACCGCTTTAAGATCCATAGGCTTCATTTGAAGGCGTAGTCATAAGCCTTAAATTTGGCTGTAATAACATAAATTATAATAAATTAAGTTGTTATTTGTAGCAAAAAATGTTTTTTGTAATCTTTCCCCAAAGCTTCGATAATTTTTCAAAACTTCGTCCGTTTTATGTGAAGTGATTCGAGAAAATGAGTCACTCACTATGAAGCAGCAAATCATCCATACATTCTGACTTACAATAGTTTTTCTTGTCCCTCTTTTCCCCTAGAGACGAAAATTCAATTTTCATTTTTCGTTATAATTTATCTACTTCATCATTGAGATCTGTATAATGTGTAATAATTCGTTAAAAACTTCACTCAGAATGACTACAAGGAACTTAAATATGTATCTATAGTTTAAGTTTATACACAAATTTCCGCATTAAAACCAATTTCTTTGTAATAATAGCCTTTTTATTCGAATGGATAAAAAACTGAATATGTACAAATTTCACTAGAAAATCGAATTTTCAATTTGACAGTTAATTCCAACGAGAAGATATCAGGTATTCAAGATAGTTAATAGAGTACCATTGTCAAGCGATTAGGGACGTATTTGAGGTTTTGTCCGACCTTTGTATGAAGGCCCGCCACTGTGTTTGGTCGTATCTCGTCAAATCGACCCCTTTAGGAGAGTCGAATTGGGCATTGTAACCGGTTGGTTCCAATTTTTAGGTTTTTGTGTTTGTATGATATTATGGTTTTGTGAAAATTCACGTTTTTAGATATAAAACTCAGAAGGCTACATTATAGCGAGAGACCGTACCGCTGCAAATAAACCCACTGTCGTTCGTGAAGGGTAATCTCAAATCTCGCTCAAAAGTGGTGCTAGCGCGAAAGCCGATAAAGCGTACAAAGATTAAATTTGCTGGGCGCTAAAATAGAAGATTGGCGAGAATTTATTCAGGCGTCCGTGTATAAAGACCATAGTGTAGTGCAGTGCAATAAGTTTGAAAGCCCCGGCCCTTTATGGGAAAGGAATTGGGATGTTCGCCTGCCTCCGTTCAGGTAATTAGGTCTGGATTGAACTATTGACCACCACTTTAGGACCTCGTATCCGTTTTAAGAACGATCAACACAGTCTAGACGGCTTCCGATCCTAACAGCAAAGGATTCGTCCTCGTCCGATTCCGGACAATTCCCTCAGGCCTTCGGCCTTGACCACCAACCACCACAGTTACTGAGCTAGTTCTCCGGGAGTTGTTGGAAGCCACTGTAGATTTCCAGGGGTTCCCACGGGAGTCTCGGGGGAGTTATAGCATCTAAGGGAGCCGAAGGAGATGTAGGGTTGTGAAGGAGAATATGGGGCCGTGACGGACTTTGGTTTCAGGTTGGCCGATTGCGCTGCAGCATCCATACCCGCTCTGTGGCGTAGTGGGTTAACGCGCTCAGTCTAGCGTATTGGGAGTCGTGAGATCGAAGCCCACCAGAACCCGTCGGGTTCGGGTTCGAGTCGGATTTGAAAACCCGAGACCCGACCATCTCTACTAATTTCCTCAGCATTGGATTGACTAACATTTGTCATTAGCATTGTGATTCTTTGAGGAGCACTCACGAAATTTTGACGGAAAAATCTGAAAACAATTTAAAATCAATGAAACAGTCATTCAAGTCATCGTGCAAAAGTTTGGGTTCATCTGAGCTTACTTAAAACATTTCAAACCTATCATGTATGCGCCATTATTTGCGTTTGAAAAAGCTATGAACTTTTAAAATCTGTTCGAAAATGGCAGAGTTATTGACAAAAAATATTCGAGTGCAGCTCAGGTGAACCCAAACTTTTGCACGATACATACATCATACTAAGAGGTGAACTCAAACTTTTGCACCATGACTTGAATGACTGTTTCATTGATTTTGAATAGTTTTCAGTTTTTTCCGCCAAAATTTCGTGAGTGCCCTTCAAAGAATTTAAGATTATGTTGCTAATTATACATTGATTCAAATTTTTGGTCAATCCAATGTTCAGGAAATAAGCCATGATTTTTTTAGAGTATTTTCTGTAACATTCCACATTATTAAGTAAAAATTTAGTAAATAAAATTCAAAAACTGTTTTTTGGAAAAATACATACGAAGTAATAATAACTCTTTGTGTTTTGAATGCGCCAATGAGAGTTTCAATTGGACGTTCAATTACAGAGATAGTGACAGATCACTTTTGATGTTTTAACCCAAACTTTTGCACGGGAGTGTTTTCGTCTAGAATCCAAAATTTCGACGTTTTCTATATTATCCATGCATAAAAGCTTCCGAAATATTTTTTTTTGGGTGAGTTAATGCTGGTGTCTGGGATTCGTAGCGTCTCAGTGGGGCGAAATCGAAAAAAGTGCGACATGTGTGTTTGCGCTGAAACTATTGAGTTTAGCGTTTCGACATGTTCTACAAAGTTTCATAAAAGAGACGAACCAGCCAAGGGCTGAAAGTCTCGTTAATAAAGACAATTCATTCATTCATTCAAAGTTTCATAATTTTTTGGATAGGTGCCCCTTAAAAAAACCTGTTTTCTATATAACTTGAACTCACTGTAAAAAATACTATTTTTTGTCAAAGACACCATAGCGTTCCCTTCCTTTTTAAGACATAGAACGCTTCTTATTTTTTCACATCAAATTGAAGTGTGCATATCTAGTAAAGTTGCAGTAGTAGCAGCTAAGTTTAGCATCATGCAGTTCCGCAACCTACACTCTTTTCATATATCCGGAAATAATTGCGAGATATAGCGGGATCCAAAGCAGTTAGTTGAGCAGTCGATGAGCTCATGGTGCTGGGTGATTTCAACCTGGCTGGTATTTCGTGGAAACCTTCTCACGGCGGTTTTCTCTTTCCGGATAGCCGGCAGTCTGTACTCTATCCAGCGGCCATACATCTTCTCGATAGCTACAGTGCATCGACTCTCTCTCAAATCAACCACGTATTGAATGAAAACCAACGCAGCTTGGATCTCTGTTTCGTTAGTACCCAGGACACAGCTTCATTTATTTCCGAGGCTCCTGTTCCTTTGGTTAAGCATGTGTCCCACCACCCTCCGCTGATAGTTAACATTCCAAAGTGTCTGGACAGGGACTTTATTGATTTCCCTGAACCCGTATCGTACGATTTCCGGAAGGCTGACCATCGTAGCATAACCGACGTGCTGACTAGTCTAGATTGGGATGTCATCTTTGACACCGATGATGCGAATAGTGCTGCTCTTACTTTTTCACATGTTCTGGGATATGTTATAGACAGACATGTTCCAAAAAGAAGTCAACAGCTAAATCGTCTTCCGTGGCAGACAAGTGAATTGAAACAGCTCAAAACAATCAAGAGAGCCGCTCTTAGGAGATACACAAAATATCGCACCGTTTCCTTGAAAATTCAATACGTTAGACTGATTTATGAGTACAAACGGATTAGTCGTTTATGCTATTCTCGTTACCAACAAAATATTCAAGGAAAACTCAGGTCGCATCCGAAGTCGTTTTGGAAGTACGTTAACCAACAACGCAAAGAGACCGGCCTTCCTTCGTCAATGACGTGGAACAATTTATCCGCATCTGATCCTCAGCGGATTTGCCAGTTATTCTACTCCAAGTTCGCTGATGTGTTTACCGACGAAACTCTAACTGATAGTCAGATCGCTATTGCGGCGACTAATGTTCCTCTGTATGCTCAGACTCTGAGTACTATCGACATCAGCGTCGAGATGATCTCGACTGCCGCATCACAACTGAAGCCATCTTTCAACCCAGGTCCAGACGGAGTTCCATCAGCGGTACAGCGGTACATTACTTCAATGGTTTCGATCCTACCTCTCTGGTCGCCAGCTGATGGTCACCATCGGCGATTGCACATCAGAAACCTTTCCTGCCACGTCTGGGATACCACAAGGCAGCTATTTAGGACCTTTAATCTTTCCCTTAAAGCGTGACATTTGTGTGCATACGCCTCCTAAGCGTGCCTACGAGCAACAGTGAGAGATTTTATTTTTAGCGTCGCACTGTTGCTTTGTTTGTACTACACTACTCATAAGCCAACATTGGCTCGATGAGATGGTTAGTATGGGTCCGGCTTTCGACGTGGCACAGTGGCGCATAGCCAGACAAAACCTCAAAAAATCATGTTCTCAAAATCACTTGTTCATATTTTCTTAAACTTTTATACCATTGAGTGACGACTTCTCAAAATTTGAGAATGGTCTATTTAGTTTTCGATTTTTGGAAGCATAGTGAGTGCGGGAAAGTCAGCAAAATGGGACTGCTTTAAATTGTCAAGTGTGGTTTACCTAGCAAACTTCAAACAGCCGTATCTCAACGAAATCATAACCGCTTTAAGATCCATAGGCTTCATTTGAAGGCGTAGTCATAAGCCTTAAATTTGGCTGTAATAACATAAATTATAATAAATTAAGTTGTTATTTGTAGCAAAAAATGTTTTTTGTAATCTTTCCCCAAAGCTTCGATAATTTTTCAAAACTTCGTCCGTTTTATGTGAAGTGATTCGAGAAAATGAGTCACTCACTATGAAGCAGCAAATCATCCATACATTCTGACTTACAATAGTTTTTCTTGTCCCTCTTTTCCCCTAGAGACGAAAATTCAATTTTCATTTTTCGTTATAATTTATCTACTTCATCATTGAGATCTGTATAATGTGTAATAATTCGTTAAAAACTTCACTCAGAATGACTACAAGGAACTTAAATATGTATCTATAGTTTAAGTTTATACACAAATTTCCGCATTAAAACCAATTTCTTTGTAATAATAGCCTTTTTATTCGAATGGATAAAAAACTGAATATGTACAAATTTCACTAGAAAATCGAATTTTCAATTTGACAGTTAATTCCAACGAGAAGATATCAGGTATTCAAGATAGTTAATAGAGTACCATTGTCAAGCGATTAGGGACGTATTTGAGGTTTTGTCCGACCTTTGTATGAAGGCCCGCCACTGTGTTTGGTCGTATCTCGTCAAATCGACCCCTTTAGGAGAGTCGAATTGGGCATTGTAACCGGTTGGTTCCAATTTTTAGGTTTTTGTGTTTGTATGATATTATGGTTTTGTGAAAATTCACGTTTTTAGATATAAAACTCAGAAGGCTACATTATAGCGAGAGACCGTACCGCTGCAAATAAACCCACTGTCGTTCGTGAAGGGTAATCTCAAATCTCGCTCAAAAGTGGTGCTAGCGCGAAAGCCGATAAAGCGTACAAAGATTAAATTTGCTGGGCGCTAAAATAGAAGATTGGCGAGAATTTATTCAGGCGTCCGTGTATAAAGACCATAGTGTAGTGCAGTGCAATAAGTTTGAAAGCCCCGGCCCTTTATGGGAAAGGAATTGGGATGTTCGCCTGCCTCCGTTCAGGTAATTAGGTCTGGATTGAACTATTGACCACCACTTTAGGACCTCGTATCCGTTTTAAGAACGATCAACACAGTCTAGACGGCTTCCGATCCTAACAGCAAAGGATTCGTCCTCGTCCGATTCCGGACAATTCCCTCAGGCCTTCGGCCTTGACCACCAACCACCACAGTTACTGAGCTAGTTCTCCGGGAGTTGTTGGAAGCCACTGTAGATTTCCAGGGGTTCCCACGGGAGTCTCGGGGGAGTTATAGCATCTAAGGGAGCCGAAGGAGATGTAGGGTTGTGAAGGAGAATATGGGGCCGTGACGGACTTTGGTTTCAGGTTGGCCGATTGCGCTGCAGCATCCATACCCGCTCTGTGGCGTAGTGGGTTAACGCGCTCAGTCTAGCGTATTGGGAGTCGTGAGATCGAAGCCCACCAGAACCCGTCGGGTTCGGGTTCGAGTCGGATTTGAAAACCCGAGACCCGACCATCTCTACTAATTTCCTCAGCATTGGATTGACTAACATTTGTCATTAGCATTGTGATTCTTTTAGGAGCACTCACGAAATTTTGACGGAAAAATCTGAAAACAATTTAAAATCAATGAAACAGTCATTCAAGTCATCGTGCAAAAGTTTGGGTTCATCTGAGCTTACTTAAAACATTTCAAACCTATCATGTATGCGCCATTATTTGCGTTTGAAAAAGCTATGAACTTTTAAAATCTGTTCGAAAATGGCAGAGTTATTGACAAAAAATATTCGAGAGCAGCTCAGGTGAACCCAAACTTTTGCACGATACATACATCATACTAAGAGGTGAACTCAAACTTTTGCACCATGACTTGAATGACTGTTTCATTGATTTTGAATAGTTTTCAGTTTTTTCCGCCAAAATTTCGTGAGTGCCCTTCAAAGAATTTAAGATTATGTTGCTAATTATACATTGATTCAAATTTTTGGTCAATCCAATGTTCAGGAAATAAGCCATGATTTTTTTAGAGTATTTTCTGTAACATTCCACATTATTAAGTAAAAATTTAGTAAATAAAATTCAAAAACTGTTTTTTGGAAAAATACATACGAAGTAATAATAACTCTTTGTGTTTTGAATGCGCCAATGAGAGTTTCAATTGGACGTTCAATTACAGAGATAGTGACAGATCACTTTTGATGTTTTAACCCAAACTTTTGCACGGGAGTGTTTTCGTCTAGAATCCAAAATTTCGACGTTTTCTATATTATCCATGCATAAAAGCTTCCGAAATATTTTTTTTTGGGTGAGTTAATGCTGGTGTCTGGGATTCGTAGCGTCTCAGTGGGGCGAAATCGAAAAAAGTGCGACATGTGTGTTTGCGCTGAAACTATTGAGTTTAGCGTTTCGACATGTTCTACAAAGTTTCATAAAAGAGACGAACCAGCCAAGGGCTGAAAGTCTCGTTAATAAAGACAATTCATTCATTCATTCAAAGTTTCATAATTTTTTGGATAGGTGCCCCTTAAAAAAACCTGTTTTCTATATAACTTGAACTCACTGTAAAAAATACTATTTTTTGTCAAAGACACCATAGCGTTCCCTTCCTTTTTAAGACATAGAACGCTTCTTATTTTTTCACATCAAATTGAAGTGTGCATATCTAGTAAAGTTGCAAGTAGTAGCAGCTAAGTTTAGCATCATGCAGTTCCGCAACCTACACTCTTTTCATATATCCGGAAATAATTGCGAGATATAGCGGGATCCAAAGCAGTTAGTTGAGCAGTCGATGAGCTCATGGTGCTGGGTGATTTCAACCTGGCTGGTATTTCGTGGAAACCTTCTCACGGCGGTTTTCTCTTTCCGGATAGCCGGCAGTCTGTACTCTATCCAGCGGCCATACATCTTCTCGATAGCTACAGTGCATCGACTCTCTCTCAAATCAACCACGTATTGAATGAAAACCAACGCAGCTTGGATCTCTGTTTCGTTAGTACCCAGGACACAGCTTCATTTATTTCCGAGGCTCCTGTTCCTTTGGTTAAGCATGTGTCCCACCACCCTCCGCTGATAGTTAACATTCCAAAGTGTCTGGACAGGGACTTTATTGATTTCCCTGAACCCGTATCGTACGATTTCCGGAAGGCTGACCATCGTAGCATAACCGACGTGCTGACTAGTCTAGATTGGGATGTCATCTTTGACACCGATGATGCGAATAGTGCTGCTCTTACTTTTTCACATGTTCTGGGATATGTTATAGACAGACATGTTCCAAAAAGAAGTCAACAGCTAAATCGTCTTCCGTGGCAGACAAGTGAATTGAAACAGCTCAAAACAATCAAGAGAGCCGCTCTTAGGAGATACACAAAATATCGCACCGTTTCCTTGAAAATTCAATACGTTAGACTGATTTATGAGTACAAACGGATTAGTCGTTTATGCTATTCTCGTTACCAACAAAATATTCAAGGAAAACTCAGGTCGCATCCGAAGTCGTTTTGGAAGTACGTTAACCAACAACGCAAAGAGACCGGCCTTCCTTCGTCAATGACGTGGAACAATTTATCCGCATCTGATCCTCAGCGGATTTGCCAGTTATTCTACTCCAAGTTCGCTGATGTGTTTACCGACGAAACTCTAACTGATAGTCAGATCGCTATTGCGGCGACTAATGTTCCTCTGTATGCTCAGACTCTGAGTACTATCGACATCAGCGTCGAGATGATCTCGACTGCCGCATCACAACTGAAGCCATCTTTCAACCCAGGTCCAGACGGAGTTCCATCAGCGGTACAGCGGTACATTACTTCAATGGTTTCGATCCTACCTCTCTGGTCGCCAGCTGATGGTCACCATCGGCGATTGCACATCAGAAACCTTTCCTGCCACGTCTGGGATACCACAAGGCAGCTATTTAGGACCTTTAATCTTCCTGCTATATTTTAACGATGTGAACCTAGTTCTCGAAGCCCCACGTCTTTCGTATGCTGATGACCTCAAGCTTTTCCTGCGAATCCAGTCTGTAAATGATTGTCATTTCCTACAACGACAACTCGGAATATTTGCGAACTGGTGCAGCATCAACCGTATGTTGGTTAATCCAGAGAAATGTTCGGTGATTACTTTTTCAAGGAAAAAAGAGCCCATCTACTTTGACTATGAGCTGTCCAACACGACAATTAAACGTTCAACTCACATAAAAGACTTAGGAGTTATCCTTGATTCGCAGCTGAACAACAACACATGTCATACGTCATAGATAAAGCATCTAGGGCTTTAGGCTTCATTTTTAGGATGACAAAACATTTTTCCGATGTTCATTGCCTGAAATCTCTGTATGGATCGTTGGTGCGCTCGATTCTGGAATATTGTTCTCCCGTTTGGAATCCATATTATAACAACGGCGTTGAAAGAGTTGAATCGGTCCAGCGACGGTTTCTTCGATTCGCCTTGCGCAAACTGCCTTGGAGTAACCCGTTCCGTCTGCCAAGTTATGAGGATCGTTGCCGGCTGATTGGTCTGGAGCTGCTTCGAGTTCGTAGGGATACGTCAAGAGCTCTCCTGGTTGCTGACATCTTGCAAGGCCGAATAGACTGCAGCTATTTACTACAGCAGATCAACATAAACGTACAACCGCGAGCCTTGCGTAACAGTGTTATGTTGAGAACGCCGCTTCATCGAACTAATTATGGCTTGAACGGTGCGATTGGTGGAATTCAGCGCGTTTTCAACCGAGTTTCTGCATCATTCGATTTTCACCTACCTCGGTCAACTTTGCGTCGGCGCTTTGTGTCACATTTTGCAGAATAGTATATTTAAGTTTTAAAATGTTTTTAATTTTAGTTCATTCTATCATTGGGGCTTTTGAAGTCTGTTGATATTGACTGTTAAATAAATAATAGTTGAAAATGACAACTCATTTTTTTAAATAAATTAATGTTTTTTTTATTGTTAGTGTTTTGAAAATGTTTTATATTTGTTTTGATATTTTACTGTTGGCTCATTTTAAACGATAATATTTTATTTCTAACAGTTTGTCAATGCAATAAAAATACACTTTTTTGCCGAAGACACCAAAGTACTATCTCTTTATTTAGATGATTTACGAACGCTTTTTTTCTCCATTTTTACATCAAATATAAGTGTGCAAATTTTGATTAGTTGCAAATAGTAGCAGCTAATTTTAGCACAGCCACCTATACCGTTTCATATATGGAGAAATAATTGCGGGATCTAGTGGGATCCATAACAACTTTGCTGTCTTCGACAATGTTTCATGAAATGATATCGCTTACAATGTTTCCTTAGACAGCCTGCAATGTGACAATAAATAAAAATGTTTTTTTTAAATATGGGATTATAGCCCTGCAAACATGTACAAAAATCCCAAACAAAATAAGCTCAAAAGGGATTTGTTTCTTCAGCAACATCCTTCATTAAGGTTTGAAGAATGAGTTTTCAATATGGGATGATAAGTTTCTACTTACATTACAGTAGTAGCGTGTTAGGAACATTTCTCAAAATTTCCCCATAGTAATTTCCATTTGAACCTACATTGTCTTTGGGCCACCTTTAAATCACCACCTAGAAAGCTAAAAAATTCACAGACCACTATTTTTATGATAAGGAGCATATGGGAGATTGGATTCTCAAACATTTTTAAAATTTGAATCGCCCTAGTGCAGATCCTCTAAAAACATAGAAATATCTTTAATACCAGGTGACCACACAGGGTCTAAAAATTAAAGAGTTGCTTAGGACTTGTGGAAAAATGGTACAAAAATATCGAGAAATAAGAGGTTATTGCGAATCAATTTAATTTTCGATTAAAAATTGATGCTGCCGATAGAGGAGTTAAGGCAATTCCAGTGATAGAGAGCACGTGTTAATGAATTTGCTATCGAGTTTGAATAACATGAAATTCTCACTTAGTTTCGAAAACATTCCGTTCTTAGAATTTTATCTACCTCCTAGTGCTCCTTTATCTATGGGGACTCCTCATCAACTTAGCATTCAGGCGGACAGCTTGTCTCATAAATATTCACCTTCCACTCATTCGCACGCAACATTCCCATTGGATCTCATTCTATTCTGCACTCACACACGAAACCCTCATCGCGTTGTGCCGAGCCTATTTTCACAATCTATTTTTTTGTTTTGTCTTCCAACTTACAGAGAATTCATCACCGAGTGTCTCTTCCCGACGACAAAGAGTCCCTACGAGCTGCCGTGGCAACTGAAGACGGCCTGGGGAGTGGTGTTCGGTGCGATGCTTCTGGTGGCCATAACCGGCAACAGTATCGTGTTGTGGATTGTGCTGGGTGAGTTCGTCGTTTGATAACAGATAAACAGACATAACACGGTCAAGCAGTCAAATTATAAATTGAGTGTAAAAATCTGTGGCAAAAGGTCAACAGTTAAAACGTTGAAAGGACAGAAGGTCGAAATATAAGAAAAGTTGAAAAATATAAGAGCGATACCACCTGCAAATGTTTGCTTTGGGCTGTGTGTTATAGAGGGTGTTAGTACGCCAACAAATAAGCCGAGAGATGTTTTTAAAGCCTCCCTTCGCCAAGTGGTTAGAGTCCGCGGCTACAAAGCAAAGCCATGCTGAAGGTGTCTGGGTTCAATTCCCAGTCGGGCCAGGATCTTTTTGCAATGTAAATTTCCTTGACTTCCCTGGGCATGGAGTATCATCGTACCTGCCACACGATATACGAATGCGAAAATGGCAACTTTGGCAAAGAAAGCTCTCAGTTAATAATCGTGGAAGTGCTCATAAGAACACTAAGCTGAGAAGCAGGTTCCCAGTGGGGATGTAATGCCAAGAATAAGAAGATGTTTTTAAAACAATTTCTTCATAGTGTTATGTCTGTTTGTTTGTGGTTGGGTGTTTTGTACTGCTTTAAGAAATGGATGCCCAAGATGGTGGGGGTGGTTGTCATTTTTTGGTGATGGGAATTTTGCGTAAGGGGTTGGGCATGCATATGTGATTACGAAAACACGCTCCTCCGAACTATGGCTGAAGCCTTGGGAAGCCTGGGTTATATTTGAACATCTGCTGTTGATGTCTTGTATTTATATTTATGGTTAGATTATGTTTTGATGTATGATGCGATGAAAGTTGTTTATCAATCCGTACCATTCGACGATAAATTATTTCAAGTTTTTACAGCACTTCCATAGGACATTAAGAAATATCGGTATGTTAATATGTATGTCTGAAGAATAGAATAAAAAACTACTTGGGAACATTCATGATTCACTTTGGAAGGGGGGATCTTTTATTGGTCAAATTGAGTGAAACTGTGCAAAAAAACACTTCAATAAAGGTCGGTTTCAACGGTCGTGGTCTATTCTAAATATTGACAGTCAAATAGACCAAACCAAAATTTTGCATCTCCACCGGGGCGTTCTAAATTTGATATTCGAACAGTTCTAGTCCAAATAAATAAAACTGTCATAAGGTTTTGTTTCAGTCTGCGCAATATTTGGAACGGCAACCAACCCGTTCTAAATTATGTGAACACTACAAATGCAAATTGAAATTTGCTCTGTTTGGCGTCGTTTGTGCTGAAGATGTGATTCTGGTGTTGATTTCAGAATGTTGTTATGTTGTGGACTGTGTTGTACAGTGGCCCAATTTCATATTCGTGCAGGATACTGTTTCCACATCAAGTTAGTAAAAAACTATTAAATGAAGTATTGAGCAACAAATACTTTATTCACATTGAAGGTAATAGGTGTCATCTATTGTTTGCCAATCACAAAATGTTTCCATTTACATTCATCTTTGGATTAATGGAAAAGTATTGAATTGATGTCTAAAATTCACCCAATTCCATATTCGTACACCTACCAAAATTCAAACGCACTACGTTCAAAACTAAATTTAGAAGCTCTATTTGATTACTGAAGTGCTTTATTATGATGTTCAGATGTAGTGAAATACATTTGGACAATTTATTAGTGTACATATATGAAATTTAGGTAAAATTATGAGAAATTCCAGTTTTCCAATGATTTTTGCTATAAAATCCAATAATTCTAACAATAACGTTTATTTCTGTCATGGGATCCAATCTATAGATTATACTCGTAAGCTCTGATAGAAATTTAGTTGAAATCTCGCATAACTTATGATCTCGCCCTAAAAGCCATTGGTAACCACGTGTGTAGCTCGTTGTTTTTTAGCATTTGAATGGATTTACACATTATTGAACAACGTTATACTAAAGAAAGGATCATTCTCGATCTGCCAGTAATGTTGGTTTGGTTGCTCATTCATTCATTTGCCCAGAAACATCGAGCTACATACGTGGTTACCAATGGCTTTTAAGGCGTTATCCCAGATTATGCGAGAAATATATACAGTTTACAGAAATCATAAACAGTTTTTATCCCTTTTGAGTTCAGAAAATTGTTGTGCCATAAGTTCAAAACTCTTCTAAAATGATATTTTTAATCAATTAAAACCAAATTTTCATTCTAAGCAACAGGTAAATGTTAATTTTGAATTTGTCTGTAAAAATAATTTGAACTATGAACTTCGTTTTACAATAAAGTACCCTAAACTACGCTGTACATACCTCCACATAATTGATGTCATCGTAATATACAATTATCTTTGAAATAATATTCAAATTATATTCAAAATAGCACCCTATTTTGCAATTTATTGATTTTATAAGAAAAATACAAAATAACTTAAATGAGCAGATAGCAATCAATTACTATTTAATAGAATATATCCTGTTGTTTTCATCATTTTAAAAAACGTTTGTGTTGCGGTTATGGCAATAATATTTATTCTATAAATCTCTATAATCATGTTTGGTAGTAAAATGTGAAGCCAAACATAAAGAAATTGACTAAAATTTTTGGTTTTGGATTTGTTATTAATGTTATATTACCTAAGATTCAAAAGTATAAGTTGTCGATATCCACTCCTAGCTACTCTAAAACTGATTATAATTAAAACTGGTATTTTTCTTAAATTTACTTAACATATTTGAATGCCCGCTTATAAATTTTCCAAATCTCGCATAACTTATGATCTCGCCCTAAGAGCCATTGGTAACCATGTGTGTAGCTCGTTGTTTATGAGCATTTAAATAAAGTTACACGTTATTCAACAACGCTATGGTGAAGAAAGGATCATTCTCTACCTGCCAGTGGTGTTGGTTTCGATGTTTATGCATTCATTGACTCAGAAACAATGAGCTACACAAGTGGTTACCAATGGCTTTTAGGGCGTTACTCCAGATTATGCGAGAAATGTATTCTACTGCATCTGAACAACACAACGAAGAGCTTATGTAATCATCTAGTTAATTAAAAAATAGTTTTGAATGCTGTATATTTCTTTTTTGTTAGGTGTACGAATATGGAACTGGGTCAATCATAGACACAATCTCAATACTTTTCCATTATTCCAAAGATTTAAGCAAATGAATACAGTTTGTCATTGCCAAACAATAGATCCCAGTGAACCACGTATCGTATAAGAATGTGCATCCAAAATCACATATTCGTACGTCTGAAATCAGAATCGCACAACATGCCAGATTAAGCATTATCAATGTCAACACAAGTTGTATATAAATCCCCAATACGATTCATAAACGACACTCTGTGTTGACAAGAAGACACGTCGTAAATAGTGCAACATAGATTCGCGTCAAGTTGTATAAACTGACAGATCATATATCAATCCAGAAAACATCATATGAAATCGCAATAACTTAGCAAAAATGCCCACTATCTACTGACGATGGGCCTCAAAGAAAAACAAAGTATGTGTCGCTGTACATGAAACATGTGTTAATATATCTAAATAATCACTCAACCACCATGTAACCCTTGGTGGTACAGTGGTAGAGTATCAGATTCCTAATCTAGAAGTCCCGCTTTCGAATCTCGCTGGTAACTTTTGTTTTTATTTTCATCCAAATTTTGTGGCGTCGTATATCTGATCGCAGAAACTCTGAAAAAGTCGTGCCAAGTACGCATATATCCTCCACTTTGGTAGGTATATAGCCTTTTCATGCATTCTATACGATTGAATTGATTCATATAGAATGATGTATAACAAAAGTTATACCAACCAAAATGTTGACTGGGATGACACCTATAACCTTCATTATTGATAAAGTATATCGAAGTCCATGCACCATTTAATAGTTTTATACCAAATTGATATGAAAACAGTGCCCCGTACGAAAATGAAATTGAGTCACTGTATCTGCGGTTTTGTAGAAAAGTTTTAACATTGCTTCCACAGTACATTTCTCGCATAACTTATTATCTCGCCCCAAAATCCATTCGTGATGACGGAAGCAATTACCACAATTGACCAGTGAATAAATTGTCACCCAACACGCAGCAACAAAGATATTGTTGCCTTCATTCTTGTTGTAACAATTATATTCTGCATCTGCGGTTTTGTAGAAAAGTTTTAACTTTGCTTCCACAGTACATTTCTCGCATAACTTATTATCTCGCCCCAAAATCCATTCGTGATGACGGAAGCAATTACCACAATTGACCAGTGAATAAATTGTCACCCAACACGCAGCAACAAAGATATTGTTGCCTTCATTCTTGTTGTAACAATTATATTCCGCAACATGAGTTTATCATCACTTGAACAGAATATGACAAAGATCGATCACCACGTGCGCGGCGATTTTCTGGGCTTCGCATTGCAATTTTCAAGAACTTTCTCCGTTTTGGTAAACATTGACACATTATCAAATAGCATCCATAAAACCAATTTGGTTTTGTGTTTAAAATTACTGATTAATTGCGAGTTAAAAAGGTTGCAACAATGTTGCGCTCTGTGATTGTCATGACAATTCTGCTTTTGATTGTGTCCTTATCCGCAAAAGCTGTGACAAACGGTTGTGAGCGAGCTTGCTTTGTTGTTTGTTTTTCGTCTATTTTGATGATAATTTGATTCACTGCAATTGACTATGCGTGAAGCTCCGATTTCTTTACATGGCAAAGCCTGGGAGGGAGGCACAGACACTACACTCAGAAATAAAAATAGTCACATAATTACTAAAGTTTATGCATTAATGACTATTTTCTATCTGTCTCTCGTTCATTCTGCTGTGAACTTTCACACTAACTGTTATTTCGACTGGGTTGAAGCTTAGCGATGCTTCAACCCAGGTGAATTGACAAATAGGAATAAAATTCCCTGCAGAATGAAAGAGAGGCAGATAGAAAATAGTCATAAATTACTAAAATTTAGTCATTCTGTGACTACCCGTGTTTCTGAGTGTACACACGAAATCTGACACAACACTTTTCCAAATTGCAAGATAACTCCAGCTCATCGACGACAATCAAGGCAGGCTTGGGAAAAATCGCTAGTTTTCTTTTGTTGTGTACCTTCGATCTTTGTGGACTAACTTGGAAAAAGGGCCATAGTTCTATGTGCATTGAATTTTAATTTTGATTGGAAAAGAGTAAAAAGATACGTGTTTCAATACTTTATATTCGATCAAATTAAAAGGTGTGGCATTGCTTTTGTGTGTGCAGGAATTTATTTTCAACCGATTGTTGCCAACTTTGTTGAAATGCAAAAATATGATTTGATCAATTACGCGCTTTTATCATGTTTGTCCATGCTTTAAGATCTGGGCTCACAGTGACAGTTCGTGACAGCAGAATCTCGGCTCACTATAACGTACCCAAGCTATGTATCGGTTTCTCCCTCCCAGGGCAAAGCATAGGAAGTCAATTTTCAAATGCTTCCCAAAATTTCAAAACGTATTTTAATTAAATTCTGTTTAGTGTACGGGATTTGATTTATGATTAGCTATAGAATCCACAGAATATTGAGGAAAAACTATAAAAATCAAAATTATGTGTCTATAATGTAGCCCACCAAAAGTTTATCAACATGTACTGAAAATATTTTAAATAGCTATTGTGGTAAATTATATATAAGCATTTGAAATTTCACTTCCTATACCTTGCCGGGTAAAATTTTTGGCGCTTCACGCACAGAGTAAACCTTTTCCAGATGGCAGCTCCGTACCTTCGTTAGAGCGAATTGGTAGCCGAGTAGCTCGTTGTGTTTTAGCAAATCAATGGACCGAGATAAATATTATCATCACTGGGAGATAGAGGAGTATCTTCTATTCATCCTAGCATTGTTAATTAACACGTGTCCATTCATTAGCCCAATAACAAAAAGCTACACACTTGGTTACCAATGGATTTAAGGGCGAAATCATAAATTAATCGAGATTTGCCCCAATAGTACCTCCTGCGTCGCTGTTGAACATACTGTAGAAATTACTGCGCGCTATGTCTAAACCAGCAGATTATATAGATCGAATGTACCTCTGATTTTTTCCCGCCAGATGTCAGTATTTGGTCTATAATTTCATAATTGGAAGGTTTCAAAATATTCTATCGGTGAAATTTTTCCCATACATTTTGTATGGGCTGAAATGTGTAGAAAAACGTGATTTTCATAGGCTGTATATGAAAAAATAGCTAAAAAGTGAAAAAAAAAAATGAAAATTTCACCGATAGAATATTTTAAAACCTTCCGATTATGAAAACATAACTCAATTACTGAAGTCTAGCGGAAAATATCTGAGGTACATTCGATTTCCATAATTTGTAGCTTTAGATATAGCGTGTACTGTAGGATTCAATAAAGTTCTCCAGGAGGAATCTCCAGAGTGATTACTCAAGGAAACAATTGCAAATTCTTGGGGTATGATTTTCTAGAAAAATCCTTAGAGTAATTTCTTTAGCGATTATTTCGTAGGGTTCTCGAAGGAATTTCTGTGGCAATGGCTTAAATAATAACAGAAAACAAATGGCATAGGAAATCCTGGATGAACTCTTGTAGGATTTGAATGAATCATTGTGAGTTTTCCTGTCAGAATTAAGGACTGTTCATTTAAGAAAGTGGACACCTAAATATTAGCATTTTGGTGTAAAAATTCCATAAAAACAAATAAAATTTTGTTTCAGTGTGATCTCAAGTGTGTATTTTGACAGCAGACAAAAGTTGACATAACAAATTTTTAAATTCTAAACGATGGGTCGAATTGACATGGCGACTCTCAAGTTTTTTCTGCACCAATGATGTACAGAAAAACTGCCGTTCCGAGATTTGGCTTAAATCGCGAAGTGTCCAAATTGAATTTTTTCAACGCTGTGGCCAAAATAGATATTCCTGACGACGTACGATACATCCCAACAGAAAAATTTGGGAAAATGATTTGGTATGGCAAGCAATTTGCTCCTGCGGTATGAAAGTACTACATATTTCACGACGGGTTCAATCAATTGAAACATATTGGGCAATAATCAAACGGCATCTTAAGAAGGATGGAAGAGAAGCAAGCTCCATCGATTTTTTCAAGAAAATGTGGTCAGCAGTTCAAAAAGCAGTTCGAAAAGTTCCGAAAAAAGTTGTGCAGAATTTTATGGGAGGTATCAAAAGAAAAGTAAGAGCATTCTCCAGCAATGCTCATTGCTCAATAAATGTTCAAATTGATGTGAATTTGATCGAAATTACGTTGATTTCCATGTATTTTAGGTAAACTCATGAATTTGTTCAAAAATAAACAGTTTACTGTAAAAACACGTGTCCACTTTCTTAAATGAACAGTCCTTACTGTTGAAATCTTGGAAAAGTCTCCTACAGTAATTACTACAGAAAACGTTGGAAGAATCTCTAAGAAATATATTAAGCTTTCCTCGAAAAATTACTAGTGGAGTTCCTGATCAAATCCCTACAAGAGCAGGTGGATGAGTTTCTTGAGGATTTTAGCGGAATCCTTGAATGATCTCCTATACGTACTCCTGAAGAAATCATCAACGAGTAACTATAAAAGCTTCTGAAGTTGTTCTTCGAAAAATCTGGAAGGAACTCCTGAAGAACTTGTGGAGATGTCATGTAAAATTCTGTAGGATACTCAGTAGCTCTTTCGATTTCACAGCGTAACAAAAATGACATTTTTGCGTGTCTCAAGGATCAAATTATGTGTCTCTAGTAGATTTGGGGTTGCTGAATCTGGTGCCATTCTCAGAAATGTTCCAGCACGTCACAATTTTTAGCTACAGGTCGCCAAAGTTGTATAAAACACTGGTTTTATTAATGTTTACATGAAATTTAAAGTACAATTTATCATACTTTTTTGTAATCTAATCCACCAAACATGCAAAATAGAACTTGAACTTTCATTTCAGACATAATTTGATTGAAATTGCGCGATTAAATTTCGATTAAACCGATTTTTTCAACATGCTTGCAGTCTCCATACAAAATTGTTCGTTTCTTCTATATGGCAAAATACAACAATTCTCTAAACCATCAAAAAATAACTTTTCCGTATCGAAAGTAATACAAACTTTGATGATAAGTATTGTTATACACATAAAGTTTGAATTCTGTGGCAAATTAAGCCAATATATACCTTACAAGCTGGCAAACTTGCATGCAAGTTGGCTGAAATAGTAATTTTTTGCATTTTCAACAGTCAATATCTCAAAAACTAGACGTGCTATGATATATCTGTAAACGGCAATGGATTCAACAACCCTTAATTAAGTGAATAGCGGTATTTTGGTGCTGGCAATAAAAACGTGTTCCGCAGTGTTTTCTTCTAAGGTTTTCCAAGAATTCTTGCAGAAATTTTATAGTGGTCAAGAAAATACCTTAATCTGTGATAACAATGATCAGTTTTTTGAATAATTCATAAACATTTCATTTGAAATAGCAATGTCTGTAGAATACGCCTGAATGTAGGCAATTTCCTAAGAAAACTTGGGATTCTTTGTAGTAATGCATTGGTTTAGCTAAATTGAACGAACTTATAAAAATTTTGACAACGGAATCGTTTTCTGCCGTGATTATTTGTAGTGAAAGCAGCATTTTCGTTGCTTATATTATTTGTAGCACTCATGTGTCATCAATAGTGTCATTCATAAAAATTAAAATACGCATAAACAAAAGTCAATTTTTGCAAATCCTTAAAAAATGTTCTGGAAATGTCAAGATGGAATCTATGGAGGGATTACTTTAATTACTGCAGTTTTCTAAAAAAAACTTTTTATTATTTAGCGGAGAATTTCCCTAGAGCAATTCTTTAAAAAATTCCTGAAGAAGTTCAAGGAATTCTGTGGAAGAATTCCAGAAAAAATGCTGAAACCCCGGGGAGTCCCTTTGGGATTTAGCTGGAGAATTCCTTGAAAAGTACCTTTTTCGAAAATATCTGATATATTTCATGGGGAAGTTTTTGAAGAAATTCTCTGAAGGATTTACTGCATTCTCTGGCCTAGTTTTCAAAAAAATCTCTGAAACATTTCCTGTTTACATGTTCCTCAGAAATTCGTTGGGAGCTCCCTGTAGGAGCTTCTGGAGTAATTCCTGAGAAAATCCTAGGACAAATTCCTAAAAAATATGTGAAAGTATCCCTAGAAAAATTACACAAAAAATTTCTGGAGGAATCCCTTCAGGATCTCGGAAGGAATGCCATGAACAATTCTAGGAGGAATCTCTGGATGGATCCTTGAAGACATTTCTAAAAATTGAATCCAGATATCTGTCCAGGTGGAAACTTCGAATGAATTACTGAAATGCTTGAATTATTTCGAGAAACCTCAGCAGAAGTTTTGGAAGGAAATCTGTGGAGGAATCCCTTAGACATTTCTTAGAAAAAATCTATGGAAGAGTTACTGGAGGTTTCCTTAGAAGAAATGCTGGGAAATATATGAATAGGGTCCTAAAGCCCTGTTCCAATTTTAGTGCCAAACGCTTAAGTTTAGGCCAAAAACGCTTGTTTACTCAACTTTTTAATGTTTTTGTTTGTGATTCCAATTTTTTTTTAGATTTTGTCACACCCCTTGGCTTAAACTTAAAGTTTGCATGTATTTATTTTTCTGTGTCTCTTCCGAAATGTCAGATAGGAACAAGCCCAGTGTTAAAACTAAAACCCTTTTGTTGTTTTTATCAACTAAGCGAACGTCAAATATGATCAAAAGTATCAAGGTTCATTTATGGACCCAATTTTAAAATTTAAGGTGATATAGCCGTTATTTGAGCGGGAAAAAATACTAAATTAGTTGCAGTAGCATGCTCTTTGGTGTTATCAAACAAAAAAAAGATTTCATTTAACATTTTAGGACCCTATTATTTCTTGGAGATAGCTTTCAAGGAAATCCTTTGAGAAAGTTCTGTAATCCGTGAAGTAGTTTTCGAAAATATATTTGAAATATTATCTGGAGAAATGTTACTAGAGAAACTCGTTTAGAAATCTTCAAAGGATCTCATGGAGGAATTTCTGAGGGAATCCCAAAGACAAATTCCTGGAGGAATCCTTTTGAGAAATTCTTCAGACCTATTAAAAAAAAGAGAAATTACAGTTGTAATTCTTGGAGTTACTCATAAGGAATTCTTTGCGAAATTTCTGGAGCAGTCTCTGGAAGATCCCGTTGAGAATTTTCTGGAAAATATTTGAATTATGGCCAGGTCTAGGTGCAAATTTTGTACGAATTACTGAAATCCTGAGTAGTTTTTAAAATAATCTCTGAATTATTTCTGGGTGAAATTTCTCTAGGAAATTCCTTGAGAAATCCCTGAAGAATTTTCTTGAGAAATACTATGTAGGTATCTCTGGAAATATTTCTTGAGAAATTCCTGGAGAGGAATTTTCGAAAGATTCCCTGGATGAATCTTTGGTAGAATCTCTGGAGTATATTTGGTATATTCGCTTTAAAGGAATTAGTGGAATACTTGGGGAGGTTGACGAAAATGTCTTTTATTTCCTGGTAAAATGATGTTAGAAAAATTCCTCGCGATATCTTTGAAGTAGATTTTTGAGAAATTCCTGAGAGAATCCCTGAAAAAATCCAGGATAAATGCCTGGAAAATCCTCTTTACTAAAGAGAGTC
Source organism: Aedes aegypti (assembly GCF_002204515.2). Lineage (NCBI taxonomy): Eukaryota > Metazoa > Arthropoda > Insecta > Diptera > Culicidae > Aedes > Aedes aegypti. Next base: position 217,773,091 of record NC_035107.1, on the reverse strand, counting down.
TTTAGGAATCCCTGAACAAATTGAAGCAGTAAATCTTGGAAGAAGCCAGGGAGGTGGCTGGTGAAATTTTAGTGGAATTTCAGAGGGAATTCCCGAAAAAAGGAGGAGTTTTCGAAAAAAAATCTCTGAATTATTAGGCGGTGTACGTTACCGATGAAATTCCTTGAAAAAACGCTGAAGGAGTTACTAGACAATTTTTTGAAGGAATTCTGTAGAAGTATCCCTCACGAGTTGCAGGACTCTCTGGTGGAACCCTGAAGGAGTCCCTTTGGGATTTCTTGGAAGAATCGCTGGAGAAACCTGTGTAAGAATTCGGGAAGGAGTCCCTGGAGAAAATTTTGGAGAAATTTCTGGGAAGTACCTGAATATTGTCAAGGTAAAATATTTGAAAGAATTACTGAAACCCTTGGAGGAGTTTTCGAAAGAATCTCTGAATTATTTGACGTCGAACTTTCCCTAGAGCAATTTTTTGGGAAGTCCTTAAGGAATTTCTAGAGGAATTTCTGGAGAAATTTCAGAAAGAATTCCTGGCGGAATCCTTGATGGAACCCTAGAAGAATCCTTGATAAAACCCTGAAAGAATCTCTATGGGAATCCTCGGAAAATTTTTTGGTTGAATCTGTGGAGAAATTTCTAGAAAAGTCTCTGCATGTATCCTTGAAGGCATTTGTGGAAAATATCTGAATTATTGCTTGGTGGAATACTTGAAGGAATCGTTTAAGAAAACACTGGAGAGACTAAAGAAGTTTCCAAACATATCTTTGAATTATTTCCTGGCATTATGTCCCTAGAGAAAATACTTGAGAAATCCCTGAAGGAATTCCTTAAAAAATCTCAACTCTCATGAAGAATTCCTAGTGGAGTTCTCTGTAGAAGTAATATCTGGAGTAATCCCTGGTGGAACTCTGGTGGAATTCCAGGTGGAGTTCTCAGAGAGGTCCCTGGAAGAATCCGTAGAGAAATTTTTGGAAAATGTCTGAACTATGTCTAGGTGAAATCTTTTAAGGAACTATTGAAATCCTTGGATGATTTTTTGAAAAAAAAAAATCTCTGAATTCATTAATGGTAAAATTTTCCAACACAAATTCCATGAGAAATGCTCGTAAAAAAATCCTTGAAGGGACCTCTGAAAAAAAAAAAAATGAAGCATATTATTTGGAGAAACACCATGAGAAATTCTTGGAGAAGTTCCTTTGAGAATTCTCGTAAGAATCTCTCGAAGAATCTGTGGAAGAATTGTTAGAGGAGTTTCTGGAGGTTTCATTGGAAGATTTTCTGAAAAATGTCTAACATATTTCTTGGTAAAATTTTTGAAGAAATCATTGAAGAAGTTACTGCATTCCGTGGGCGAGTTTTCAAACAAAAAAAAAATATCTCTGAGCTATTGCTTGCATAATATCTCTTTATAAATTCGCTGACAAAATCTTGGTGAAATGCGTATTTACTCTGATATGGTTCATATTTACTCTTCCCAGCTATTGTTAAAAAAAACAAAACATTCCTATCGCTCAAAGAATGTTAACCTTCCGCGGATGTTAAGAAAAACAACTTAATAAGATACTGGGGTCATTATGACCCAGAAATGTATACCCCTATAAATCAGCGAAATATCAACCGAATAATGAAATTTATGCCGCATTCGAAAGATATACTCCTCAAGACTCTGATCAGTACCTGGAATACCGGTTCCGGATCCAATGGCCACCGGGAATTGGCTACGAAGGGGACCATGTTGGCCACGTGGAATTTCAGTACACTCAGTCCAGAAATCTGCAGTCATCACCAAATTGTATGAGATTCAGGCCATATAGGAATGTACTGTCTTCAGCAAACTTGTTTCGGAGACCAAGAACTTCCACATGGCATACAATTTAGTTCAGAACTCGACCGCGACGTGGCGCTAGCGTCGATATGAACTTCCGGTAGGAGCTAATTATGCGATAACTCGAGATCGCGAGCACATAGAAGGATGCTGTCTTCGGCAAAGTTACTCAGGAGGATAAGAACTTCCACATGAGATACAATTTAGTTCAGAACTCGACCGCTGCGTGGCGCTAGCGTCGATATGAACTTCCGGTAGAGGCTAATTATGCGATAACTCGAGATTGCGAGCACATAGAAGGATGCTGTCTTGGGCAAAGTTGCTCAGGAGGATAAGGACTTTCACATGAGATACAATTTAGTTCAGAACTCGACCGCTGCGTGGCGCTAGCGTCGATATGAACTTCCGGTAGAGGCTAATTATACGATAACTCGAGATTGCGAGCACATAGAAGGATGCTGTCTTCGGCATAGTTGCTCAGGAGGATAAGAACTTCCACATGAGATACAATTTAGTTCAGAACTCGACCGCTGCGTGGCGCTAGCGTCGATATGAACTTCCGGTAGAGGCTAATTATGCGATAACTCGAGATTGCGAGCACATAGAAGGATGCTGTCTTCGGCATAGTTGCTCAGGAGGATAAGAACTTCCACATGAGATACAATTTAGTTCAGAACTCGACCGCTGCGTGGCGCTAGCGTCGATGTGAACTTCCGGTAGAGGCTAATTATACGATAACTCGAGATTGCGAGCACATAGAAGGATGTTGTCTTCGGCATAGTTGCTCAGGAGGATAAGAACTTCCACATGAGATACAATTTAGTTCAGAACTCGACCGCTGCGTGGCGCTAGCGTCGATATGAACTTCCGGTAGAGGCTAATTATGCGATAACTCGAGATTGCGAGCACATAGAAGGATGCTGTCTTGGGCAAAGTTGCTCAGGAGGATAAGGACTTTCACATGAGATACAATTTAGTTCAGAACTCGACCGCTGCGTGGCGCTAGCATCGATATGAACTTCCGGTAGAGGCTAATTATGCGATAACTCGAGATTGCGAGCACATAGAAGGATGCTGTCTTGGGCAAAGTTGCTCAGGAGGATAAGGACTTTCACATGAGATACAATTTAGTTCAGAACTCGACCGCTGCGTGGCGCTAGCATCGATATGAACTTCCGGTAGAGGCTAATTATGCGATAACTCGAGATTGCGAGCACATAGAAGGATGCTGTCTTCGGCATAGTTGCTCAGGAGGATAAGAACTTCCACATGAGATACAATTTAGTTCAGAACTCGACCGCTGCGTGGCGCTAGCGTCGATATGAACTTCCGGTAGAGGCTAATTATACGATAACTCGAGATTGCGAGCACATAGAAGGATGCTGTCTTGGGCAAAGTTGCTCAGGAGGATAAGGACTTTCACATGAGATACAATTTAGTTCAGAACTCGACCGCTGCGTGGCGCTAGCATCGATATGAACTTCCGGTAGAGGCTAATTATGCGATAACTCGAGATTGCGAGCACATAGAAGGATGCTGTCTTGGGCAAAGTTGCTCAGGAGGATAAGGACTTTCACATGAGATACAATTTAGTTCAGAACTCGACCGCTGCGTGGCGCTAGCATCGATATGAACTTCCGGTAGAGGCTAATTATGCGATAACTCGAGATTGCGAGCACATAGAAGGATGCTGTCTTCGGCATAGTTGCTCAGGAGGATAAGAACTTCCACATGAGATACAATTTAGTTCAGAACTCGACCGCTGCGTGGCGCTAGCGTCGATATGAACTTCCGGTAGAGGCTAATTATACGATAACTCGAGATTGCGAGCACATAGAAGGATGCTGTCTTCGGCATAGTTGCTCAGGAGGATAAGAACTTCCACATGAGATACAATTTAGTTCAGAACTCGACCGCTGCGTGGCGCTAGCGTCGATATGAACTTCCGGTAGAGGCTAATTATGCGATAACTCGAGATTGCGAGCACATAGAAGGATGCTGTCTTGGGCAAAGTTGCTCAGGAGGATAAGGACTTTCACATGAGATACAATTTAGTTCAGAACTCGACCGCTGCGTGGCGCTAGCGTCGATATGAACTTCCGGTAGAGGCTAATTATGCGATAACTCGAGATTGCGAGCACATAGAAGGATGCTGTCTTGGGCAAAGTTGCTCAGGAGGATAAGGACTTTCACATGAGATACAATTTAGTTCAGAACTCGACCGCTGCGTGGCGCTAGCATCGATATGAACTTCCGGTAGAGGCTAATTATGCGATAACTCGAGATTGCGAGCACATAGAAGGATGCTGTCTTCGGCATAGTTGCTCAGGAGGATAAGAACTTCCACATGAGATACAATTTAGTTCAGAACTCGACCGCTGCGTGGCGCTAGCGTCGATATGAACTTCCGGTAGAGGCTAATTATACGATAACTCGAGATTGCGAGCACATAGAAGGATGCTGTCTTCGGCATAGTTGCTCAGGAGGATAAGAACTTCCACATGAGATACAATTTAGTTCAGAACTCGACCGCTGCGTGGCGCTAGCGTCGATATGAACTTCCGGTAGAGGCTAATTATGCGATAACTCGAGATTGCGAGCACATAGAAGGATGCTGTCTTGGGCAAAGTTGCTCAGGAGGATAAGGACTTTCACATGAGATACAATTTAGTTCAGAACTCGACCGCTGCGTGGCGCTAGCGTCGATATGAACTTCCGGTAGAGGCTAATTATGCGATAACTCGAGATTGCGAGCACATAGAAGGATGCTGTCTTGGGCAAAGTTGCTCAGGAGGATAAGGACTTTCACATGAGATACAATTTAGTTCAGAACTCGACCGCTGCGTGGCGCTAGCATCGATATGAACTTCCGGTAGAGGCTAATTATGCGATAACTCGAGATTGCGAGCACATAGAAGGATGCTGTCTTCGGCATAGTTGCTCAGGAGGATAAGAACTTCCACATGAGATACAATTTAGTTCAGAACTCGACCGCTGCGTGGCGCTAGCGTCGATATGAACTTCCGGTAGAGGCTAATTATACGATAACTCGAGATTGCGAGCACATAGAAGGATGCTGTCTTGGGCAAAGTTGCTCAGGAGGATAAGGACTTTCACATGAGATACAATTTAGTTCAGAACTCGACCGCTGCGTGGCGCTAGCATCGATATGAACTTCCGGTAGAGGCTAATTATGCGATAACTCGAGATTGCGAGCACATAGAAGGATGCTGTCTTCGGCATAGTTGCTCAGGAGGATAAGAACTTCCACATGAGATACAATTTAGTTCAGAACTCGACCGCTGCGTGGCGCTAGCGTCGATATGAACTTCCGGTAGAGGCTAATTATACGATAACTCGAGATTGCGAGCACATAGAAGGATGCTGTCTTCGGCATAGTTGCTCAGGAGGATAAGAACTTCCACATGAGATACAATTTAGTTCAGAACTCGACCGCTGCGTGGCGCTAGCGTCGATATGAACTTCCGGTAGAGGCTAATTATGCGATAACTCGAGATTGCGAGCACATAGAAGGATGCTGTCTTGGGCAAAGTTGCTCAGGAGGATAAGGACTTTCACATGAGATACAATTTAGTTCAGAACTCGACCGCTGCGTGGCGCTAGCGTCGATATGAACTTCCGGTAGAGGCTAATTATGCGATAACTCGAGATTGCGAGCACATAGAAGGATGCTGTCTTGGGCAAAGTTGCTCAGGAGGATAAGGACTTTCACATGAGATACAATTTAGTTCAGAACTCGACCGCTGCGTGGCGCTAGCATCGATATGAACTTCCGGTAGAGGCTAATTATGCGATAACTCGAGATTGCGAGCACATAGAAGGATGCTGTCTTCGGCATAGTTGCTCAGGAGGATAAGAACTTCCACATGAGATACAATTTAGTTCAGAATTCGACCGCTGCGTGGCGCTAGCGTCGATATGAACTTCCGGTAGAGGCTAATTATACGATAACTCGAGATTGCGAGCACATAGAAGGATGCTGTCTTCGGCATAGTTGCTCAGGAGGATAAGAACTTCCACATGAGATACAATTTAGTTCAGAACTCGACCGCTGCGTGGCGCTAGCGTCGATATGAACTTCCGGTAGAGGCTAATTATGCGATAACTCGAGATTGCGAGCACATAGAAGGATGCTGTCTTGGGCAAAGTTGCTCAGGAGGATAAGGACTTTCACATGAGATACAATTTAGTTCAGAACTCGACCGCTGCGTGGCGCTAGCGTCGATATGAACTTCCGGTAGAGGCTAATTATGCGATAACTCGAGATTGCGAGCACATAGAAGGATGCTGTCTTGGGCAAAGTTGCTCAGGAGGATAAGGACTTTCACATGAGATACAATTTAGTTCAGAACTCGACCGCTGCGTGGCGCTAGCGTCGATATGAACTTCCGGTAGAGGCTAATTATACGATAACTCGAGATTGCGAGCACATAGATGGATGCTGTCTTCGGCATAGTTGCTCAGGAGGATAAGAACTTCCACATGAGATACAATTTAGTTCAGAACTCGACCGCTGCGTGGCGCTAGCGTCGATATGAACTTCCGGTAGAGGCTAATTATACGATAACTCGAGATTGCGAGCACATATATGGATGCTGTCTTCGGCATAGTTGCTCAGGAGGATAAGAACTTCCACATGAGATACAATTTAGTTCAGAACTCGACCGCTGCGTGGCGCTAGCGTCGATATGAACTTCCAGTAGAGGCTAATTATGCGATAACTCGAGATTGCGAGCACATAGAAGGATGCTGTCTTGGGCAAAGTTGCTCAGGAGGATAAGGACTTTCACATGAGATACAATTTAGTTCAAAACTCGACCGCTGCGTGGCGCTAGCGTCGATATGAACTTCCGGTAGAGGCTAATTATGCGATAACTCGAGATTGCGAGCACATAGAAGGATGCTGTCTTCGGCATAGTTGCTCAGGAGGATAAGAACTTCCACATGAGATACAATTTAGTTCAGAACTCGACCGCTGCGTGGCGCTAGCGTCGATATGAACTTCCAGTAGAGGCTAATTATGCGATAACTCGAGATTGCGAGCACATAGAAGGATGCTGTCTTGGGCAAAGTTGCTCAGGAGGATAAGGACTTTCACATGAGATACAATTTAGTTCAAAACTCGACCGCTGCGTGGCGCTAGCGTCGATATGAACTTCCGGTAGAGGCTAATTATGCGATAACTCGAGATTGCGAGCACATAGAAGGATGCTGTCTTCGGCATAGTTGCTCAGGAGGATAAGAACTTCCACATGAGATACAATTTAGTTCAGAACTCGACCGCTGCGTGGCGCTAGCGTCGATATGAACTTCCGGTAGAGGCTAATTATACGATAACTCGAGATTGCGAGCACATAGAAGGATGCTGTCTTCGGCATAGTTGCTCAGGAGGATAAGGACTTTCACATGAGATACAATTTAGTTCAGAACTCGACCGCTGCGTGGCGCTAGCGTCGATATGAACTTCCGGTAGAGGCTAATTATACGATAACTCGAGATTGCGAGCACATAGAAGGATGCTGTCTTCGGCAAAGTTACTCAGGAGGATAAGGACTTTCACATGAGATACAATTTAGTTCAGAACTCGACCGCTGCGTGGCGCTAGCGTCGATATGAACTTCCGGTAGAGGCTAATTATACGATAACTCGAGATTGCGAGCACATAGATGGATGCTGTCTTCGGCATAGTTGCTCAGGAGGATAAGAACTTCCACATGAGATACAATTTAGTTCAGAACTCGACCGCTGCGTGGCGCTAGCGTCGATATGAACTTCCGGTAGAGGCTAATTATGCGATAACTCGAGATTGCGAGCACATAGAAGGATGCTGTCTTCGGCATAGTTGCTCAGGAGGTTAAGAACTTCCACATGAGATACAATTTAGTTCAGAACTCGACCGCTGCGTGGCGCTAGCGTCGATATGAACTTCCGGTAGAGGCTAATTATGCGATAACTCGAGATTGCGAGCACATAGAAGGATGCTGTCTTGGGCAAAGTTGCTCAGGAGGATAAGGACTTTCACATGAGATACAATTTAGTTCAGAACTCGACCGCTGCGTGGCGCTAGCGTCGATATGAACTTCCAGTAGAGGCTAATTATGCGATAACTCGAGATTGCGAGCACATAGAAGGATGCTGTCTTGGGCAAAGTTGCTCAGGAGGATAAGGACTTTCACATGAGATACAATTTAGTTCAAAACTCGACCGCTGCGTGGCGCTAGCGTCGATATGAACTTCCAGTAGAGGCTAATTATGCGATAACTCGAGATTGCGAGCACATAGAAGGATGCTGTCTTGGGCAAAGTTGCTCAGGAGGATAAGGACTTTCACATGAGATACAATTTAGTTCAAAACTCGACCGCTGCGTGGCGCTAGCGTCGATATGAACTTCCGGTAGAGGCTAATTATGCGATAACTCGAGATTGCGAGCACATAGAAGGATGCTGTCTTCGGCATAGTTGCTCAGGAGGATAAGAACTTCCACATGAGATACAATTTAGTTCAGAACTCGACCGCTGCGTGGCGCTAGCGTCGATATGAACTTCCGGTAGAGGCTAATTATACGATAACTCGAGATTGCGAGCACATAGAAGGATGCTGTCTTCGGCATAGTTGCTCAGGAGGATAAGGACTTTCACATGAGATACAATTTAGTTCAGAACTCGACCGCTGCGTGGCGCTAGCGTCGATATGAACTTCCGGTAGAGGCTAATTATACGATAACTCGAGATTGCGAGCACATAGAAGGATGCTGTCTTCGGCAAAGTTACTCAGGAGGATAAGGACTTTCACATGAGATACAATTTAGTTCAGAACTCGACCGCTGCGTGGCGCTAGCGTCGATATGAACTTCCGGTAGAGGCTAATTATACGATAACTCGAGATTGCGAGCACATAGATGGATGCTGTCTTCGGCATAGTTGCTCAGGAGGATAAGAACTTCCACATGAGATACAATTTAGTTCAGAACTCGACCGCTGCGTGGCGCTAGCGTCGATATGAACTTCCGGTAGAGGCTAATTATGCGATAACTCGAGATTGCGAGCACATAGAAGGATGCTGTCTTGGGCAAAGTTGCTCAGGAGGATAAGGACTTTCACATGAGATACAATTTAGTTCAGAACTCGACCGCTGCGTGGCGCTAGCATCGATATGAACTTCCGGTAGAGGCTAATTATGCGATAACTCGAGATTGCGAGCACATAGAAGGATGCTGTCTTGGGCAAAGTTGCTCAGGAGGATAAGGACTTTCACATGAGATACAATTTAGTTCAGAACTCGACCGCTGCGTGGCGCTAGCATCGATATGAACTTCCGGTAGAGGCTAATTATGCGATAACTCGAGATTGCGAACACATAGAAGGATGCTGTCTTCGGCAAAGTTGTTCAGGAGGATAAGGACTTCCACATGAGATACAATTTAGTTCAGAACTCGACCGCTGCGTGGCGCTAGCATCGATATGAACTTCCGGTAGAGGCTAATTATGCGATAACTCGAGATTGCGAACACATAGAAGGATGCTGTCTTCGGCAAAGTTGTTCAGGAGGATAAGGACTTCCACATGAGATACAATTTAGTTCAGAACTCGACCGCTGCGTGGCGCTAGCATCGATATGAACTTCCGGTAGAGGCTAATTATGCGATAACTCGAGATTGCGAGCACATAGAAGGATGCTGTCTTGGGCAAAGTTGCTCAGGAGGATAAGGACTTTCACATGAGATACAATTTAGTTCAGAACTCGACCGCTGCGTGGCGCTAGCATCGATATGAACTTCCGGTAGAGGCTAATTATGCGATAACTCGAGATTGCGAGCACATAGAAGGATGCTGTCTTCGGCAAAGTTGCTCAGGAGGATAGGAACATCCTCATGAGATACAATTTAGTTCAGAACTCGACCACCGCGTGGCGCTAGCGTCGATATGAACTTCCGATAGGTGCTAATTATGCGATAACTCGAGATTGAGAGCACATAGAAGGATGCAGTCTTCGGCAAAGTTGCTCAGGAGGGTAAGCACTTCCACATGAGATACAATTTAGTTCAGAGCTCGACCGCTGCGTGGCGTTGGCGTTGCTATGAAATTCCGGTAGGGGCTAATTATGTGATAACTCGAGATTGCGAACACATAGAAGGATGCTGTCTTCGGCAAAGTTGTTCAGGAGGATAAGGACTTCCACATGAGATACAATTTAGTTCAGAACTCGACCGCTGCGTGGCGCTAGCATCGATATGAACTTCCGGTAGAGGCTAATTATGCGATAACTCGAGATTGCGAGCACATAGAAGGATGCTGTCTTCGGCAAAGTTGCTCAGGAGGATAAGAACTTCCACATGAGATACAATTTAGTTCAGAACTCGATCGCTGCGTGGCGCTAGCATCGATATGAACTTCCGGTAGAGGCTAATTATGCGATAACTCGAGATTGCGAGCACATGGAAGGATGCTGTCTTCGGCAAAGTTGCTCAGAAGGATAAGAACTTCCACATGAGATACAATTTAGTTCAGAATTCGACCGCTGCGTGGCGCTAGCGTCGATATGAACTTCCGGTAGAGGCTAATTATGCGATAACTCGAGATTGCGAGCACATAGAAGGATGCTGTCTTGGGCAAAGTTGCTCAGGAGGATAAGGACTTTCACATGAGATACAATTTAGTTCAGAACTCGACCGCTGCGTGGCGCTAGCGTCGATATGAACTTCCGGTGGAGGCTAATTATGCGATAACTAAAGATTGCGAGCACATAGAAGGATGCTGTCTTCGGCAAAGTTGTTCAGGAGGATAAGGACTTCCACATGAGATACAATTTAGTTCAGAACTCGACCGCTGCGTGGCGCTAGCGTCGATATGAACTTCCGGTAGAGGCTAATTATGCGATAACTCGAGATCGCGAGCACATAGAAAAATGCTGTCTTCGGCAAAGTTGCTCAGGAGGATAAGGACTTCCACATGAGATACAATTTAGTTCAGAACTCGACCACTGCGTGGCGCTAGCGTCGATATGAACTTTCGATAGTTGCTAATTATGCGATAACTCAAGATTGCGAGCACATAGAAGGATGCTGTCTTCGGCATAGTTGCTCAGGAGGATAAGGACTTTCACATGAGATACAATTTAGTTCAGAACTCGACCGCTGCGTGGCGCTAGCGTCGATATGAACTTCCGGTAGAGGCTAATTATGCGATAACTCGAGATTGCGAACACATAGAAAGATGCAGTCTTCGGCAAAGTTGTTCAGGAGGATAAGGACTTGCACATGAGATACAATTTAGTTCAGAACTCGACCACTGCGTGGCGCTAGCGTCGATATGAACTTCCGGTAGAGGCTAATTATGCGATAACTCGAGATCGCGAGCACATAGAAAAATGCTGTCTTCGGCAAAGTTGCTCAGGAGGATAAGGACTTCCACATGAGATACAATTTAGTTCAGAACTCGACCACTGCGTGGCGCTAGCGTCGATATGAACTTTCGATAGTTGCTAATTATGCGATAACTCGAGATTGCGAGCACATAGAAGGATGCTGTCTTCGGCATAGTTGCTCAGGAGGATAAGGACTTTCACATGAGATACAATTTAGTTCAGAACTCGACCGCTGCGTGGCGCTAGCGTCGATATGAACTTCCGGTAGAGGCTAATTATGCGATAACTCGAGATTGCGAACACATAGAAGGATGCTGTCTTGGGCAAAGTTGCTCAGGAGGATAAGCACTTCCACATGAGATACAATTTAGTTCAGAACTCGACCACTGCGTGGCGCTAGCGTCGATATGAACTTTCGATAGTTGCTAATTATGCGATAACTCGAGATTGCGAGCACATAGAAGGATGCTGTCTTCGGCATAGTTGCTCAGGAGGATAAGGACTTTCACATGAGATACAATTTAGTTCAGAACTCGACCGCTGCGTGGCGCTAGCGTCGATATGAACCTCCGGTAGAGGCTAATTATGCGATAACTCGAGATTGCGAGCACATAGAAAAATGCTGTCTTCGGCAAAGTTGCTCAGGAGGATAAGCACTTCCACATGAGATACAATTTAGTTCAGAACTCGACCACTGCGTGGCGCTAGCGTCGATATGAACTTTCGATAGTTGCTAATTATGCGATAACTCGAGATTGCGAGCACATAGAAGGATGCTGTCTTCGGCATAGTTGCTCAGGAGGATAAGGACTTCCACATGAGATACAATTTAGTTCAGAACTCGACCACTGCGTGGCGCTAGCGTCGATATGAACTTTCGATAGTTGCTAATTATGCGATAACTCGAGATTGCGAGCACATAGAAGGATGCTGTCTTCGGCATAGTTGCTCAGGAGGATAAGGACTTTCACATGAGATACAATTTAGTTCAGAACTCGACCGCTGCGTGGCGCTAGCGTCGATATGAACTTCCGGTAGAGGCTAATTATGCGATAACTCGAGATTGCGAACACATAGAAGGATGCTGTCTTGGGCAAAGTTGCTCAGGAGGATAAGCACTTCCACATGAGATACAATTTAGTTCAGAACTCGACCACTGCGTGGCGCTAGCGTCGATATGAACTTTCGATAGTTGCTAATTATGCGATAACTCGAGATTGCGAGCACATAGAAGGATGCTGTCTTCGGCATAGTTGCTCAGGAGGATAAGGACTTTCACATGAGATACAATTTAGTTCAGAACTCGACCGCTGCGTGGCGCTAGCGTCGATATGAACCTCCGGTAGAGGCTAATTATGCGATAACTCGAGATTGCGAGCACATAGAAAAATGCTGTCTTCGGCAAAGTTGCTCAGGAGGATAAGCACTTCCACATGAGATACAATTTAGTTCAGAACTCGACCACTGCGTGGCGCTAGCGTCGATATGAACTTCCGGTAGGGGCTAATTATGTGATAACTCGAGATTGCGAACACATAGAAAGATGCAGTCTTCGGCAAAGTTGTTCAGGAGGATAAGGACTTGCAAATGAGATACAATTTAGTTTAGAACTCGACCACCGCGTGGCGCTAGCGTCGATATGGACTTTCGGTAGAAATTACACAAATATTGTCCGTGCATCAGAATCATAGTCCCTACTTCTTCAAACTAGAGAATCAATTGAATGAAGGATTATGAAACAAATTGTTCAATTTTTTTTCCTTGTCTCGATCATTGTCAGATCATTCTCTGCAACTGGAAAAACCGAGACTTGTCACTTTCAACAAGGTTTAAAATGTTACAAGGACTAATAAGTGTTCCTTTCATTACTCGAACATCCTGTTCTCTTCGTTTGAAGCAGTCAGGACTAGGGTTCACTGGTATATCTTTTCTCCTTAACGCACCATGAAACTGTGACATACCCGCGTTATGGGTCATTTAGAAGGATGCTGTCTTCCACAAAGTTGCTCGACCACCCGGTGGATTTGACGTCGATTTGTATTTCCGATAGAGGTTAATTATTAGAGGGGGGTTTCACATTTTTTGAGCCCAAACACGACCCGTACCCGACTTACTTTTTTTTTTTAAACCCGGACCCGACCCGTACTCAGACCTGACCCGAACTTGAAAAAAAATCCGCTGTTCAAATCCGAATCTGACTCGAAACCTAAGCATTTTTTGTAAGAAAAGACCGAGTTTTAAAAATAGATAAATTCATCGTTTCTGATGCATAAGGAAGCTTTTTGGTTGTTACTCTTACTATAACTCTTACTAAAGTCCACCTAAATCCGAATTTTTACAAGCCCGATTCCGACGTACTCGAAAAAAATGTTCTAGCCTTTAAATCCGTCCCGAACCATTCGAGTCCGGGTTTGAAAACCCGAGACCCGACTTATAGAAGGATGCTGTCTGCGGTAAAATTGTTCGAGAGAATAAGGAATTAGTCATGAACATACGTTCAAAATTTAACCAGCATTTCCAGAAGGAACTCTTTTTTGAAGGTTTTATCTTCGGCAAAGTTGTTCAGTTTTTTTTTAATTCTGCGTAGTAAATTCCGCGTGACGCTCGTCATTATATTGCTCTTATATGATATGAACTCTGAACTTGTGGGCTTCGTGGCCGTGCGGTTAGTGTCGTCAGGCAATGAGTGCATCGTGTCATGGGGTGTGGGTTCGATTCCCGCTGCAGCCATTGAAACTTTTCGTGAGGAATGTTTCTCGGCTGTACCATTGGAGCATGCTTGTTCTTTGTCTAGTGTTAAGTAACAGTCTGTGCAGCTAAATGGCTGAAGACGGTGTCCGTGTCCGTGTCTTTTAACTACACGATCCACGAAATATATGTTACGATATAAACTACAGTCGACTCTCCATAACTCGATATTCAAGGGACCATCGACTTATAGAATTATGGTATAATAGATTATACCGACACAAAATCGAAGGAACAAATTTTTGTATTTCCAATACTTTTATTATCATTTTTGTAAGAAAGCAGTATTATTTTGTTGATAGCATTTTACAAACTATTATTTGAAAACATTTTTCGAAGTGCTCGAAAAATCACGTTATTTTTACTAACAATAGTTTTTATCATTTTCATGTCATTACAACTTGTAAGTATTTATTCACCTTCAAACAAAAATTAGATCACGTTTCCCCAAAAAAGAAAAAAAAATAAAATAGATATCGAGTTATGGAGAGAAATTCACATCTCAAGTAACATTAACTTGTGGAGATATCGAGTTACAGAAATATCGACTTATGGAGAGCACAATGTATGGAAATTTGAAGGAACCGGAAAATCCATCTAGTTATAGAGTATATCGGGTTATAGAATATCGAGTTGTGGAGAGTCGATTGTATATAATATAAAATAAGCTCTATGATATACTTGTTTTAATTATGAATCGTGGTTTACGGCCAACCAGCCGAGTGGAAGTTTAACAACTACCGAAAAGCTAAACATTACATATAATTTGCAATTGGATTAGATGGACAAATTGATGTGAAGATTTGCGAAAAAGTTACACGTGAGAAGACGTGTAACTTTTTCGCAAATCTTCACATCAATTTGTCCATCTAATCCAATTGCAAATTATATGTAATGTTTAGCTTTTCGGTAGTTGTTAAACTTCCACTCGGCTGGTTGGCCGTAAACCACGATTCATAATTAAAACAAGTATTTATCGAGCAACGGACTCATGTTCCGTAACCGGTCGTTTGAGAACGTCGCGACCCATTGGAAGCCCACACAATAGAAACCTCAGCCAGCGCAGTTGCTGGCTAGTGTAGTGTGCTATTCCTATACCGCCGTGCGGGGTGACATTGGGCCTAGGGGGTGACTTTGACCGCCCTTTTCGATGCATCTCATTACTAGTACGGGAGCCAAAAAACTAATCCATATCCATCCAGCGGCTATTTATGACGTATTCTTTAAGCTTACCACATTGTATTCATTATCCTGTTTTTAGTTTGCTGTAAAAATCTTGGCCCAAAGTCAGCCTTATGGCCCAATGTCACCCCGCACGACGGTACCTAAAAAACAATGCGCTCTCGGGCTAGGCATTGGATATATATAGAAAGCGTTGTGTTTGGATGGGCATCTAATTCTTCCGAAAGAGGTGCACTTTGCGAAAGAGGACCACGTGATTATTGAGCTGAAATCGAATTCAGGTTAACTTCTGCGTTCATGAGTCCTCTCATGGCGTAGTGGTTAACGCGCCCCAACTAGAGATCGGGGAGTCGTGAGTTCGATTCTCACTGAGAAGACGTGTAACTTTTTCGCAAATCTTCACATCAATTTGTCCATCTAATCCAATTGCAAATTATATGTAATGTTTAGCTTTTCTCTATGATATGATATGAACTATATTGTACTCACTTCTAAAATTCCAACAAGAGTTCAGATACAGATAACGTCATGAAGTTGCAAAAACAATTACTTCTAGTTTTCTTTAGAAGTTGTTGCAGTAACTGTGCACTTTAGTTTTTAACTGGATCCGCAGGAATCTTATGACTTTATACCAGTAATTCCTTCTGGATTTCCTCCAAAAAGTTATCTAGATCTCAAGACGTAGTTCACATCGGAGTTATTCAAAGGATATAGTCCAGTAACCTTAAATGTTTTGTATGATGGATTCTACAGTTATTTACCGAGAGCTCATCCGATGGAATACAAACCCATGCCCTTCTGTCCTCATCCTCTCGAAATATCTCCAGAGACTCTCCCAAAGATTTTTCCAGGAAATCTTTCGAAGATTCCTCCAAGTATTTTACCAGAAAATTATCCAAGCTATTCTGTACCTTAATCTCTACAATGATTTCTTCTGGGGTTCCCTAGGACTTTTGCCAGAGATTCTTTCAGGAAGAACTTTTGTTTGCCATGCATGGAATAGCTTCCTCCAGGGAGTTGACATGGAATTTTTACAAGGATTCCGACAAAAAAAAATATGCATAAGGATTTTTTCAGAGATTTCACAAAGGTTTCCAGCAGAAATGTCTTAAGTGATTCCTTCGTAGATTCCTCCAACAAAATCTTTATTGGGATTCTTTCAGGATTTTTTCCAAGGGTTCCTCCAGGATTCGTTTTAGGAATACTTCGAAGTTTCTCCGGAGATTTCTCCAGGGATTTTTAAAGTTATTTCTTCTGGTATTCCTCTATAAAATTTTCCGCAGACTTTTGCAAGGATTTCTCCAGGAAAGTGTCTTCAAGGATTCTTGCACAGATATCTTCAAGGCTTTCTCCAGGAATTCCTCCAGGAGTAACACTTAAAACAATTTCTTCAAGGATTACTAAAGATGTTTCTCTAGTTGTGAAGCTCAGAATCGTTGCTGGCAAGCGGGAGCACCACGAAGAACCTTGCATTCCATTCTGACATTACTATAGGAGTGAGGCGTCGAAGTTGTGCCATGCCTACTAGATCGTTTGATGTCCGATCCGATGTTACATTCTCGGAGTTCTTTCAACAGGCTTTTGATTGTCAACCATCATAACAGGGTTGGAAGACAAGATCTATGACAATGTTCATTCAGTACCACACATCCTCCCTCTTCTCAGGAAAAAAAAGTTTGAAGTGATGAGTTTTCACATCGTTTCCGTCATCACGAAAGCTTTCAGGAATTCAGGGTGTATATTTCACATCGCTAAGAACTTCACCGATGTATACTGTTTCATATTTCAACTGTTCACTTGTACATGCGACTTTGAAACATTATTCCGCTGTAGAATACCCACACAATCAGAACGGCGTTGAAATTATTGATCGGTTGAATGTCGTTCCATGCATTAGAAACGGCAAGCTAATTATATGAAATGACATATCTGAGATGAATTTCGGACAAAATATTGCTATTAATAAACTGACATATATGCGTTCAACAGAGTAGCATCAGTGTTTGGCTTTCATCTTGTTGTACATTCAATCCACCGTACTTTCACGGAAATACTCACTCAAAGACTTGTTTGACTGTTGTTACTTGTTTTGATATAACATATCTACTAAGTTACTAGCCATCATTGGGCTTACATATCTTATTCTATAGATACAGTCGCGCATGCATGTGAACATCACTTTTATTAGGAACCAATTTGTGACCACTAGTCGCGATAGCAAGTGTACACCACCGTTACTTAGAGCAAATATACGACCACCAGTCGAGTTAACAACATCAATAGCAGTTACTATGAACAAGTATGCGACCACCAGTCGCGGTAGCAAGTATACACCACTATTGCATAGAACAACTATACGACCACCAGTCGAGTTTACAACATCAATAATACTTTCTAGGAACAAGTATACGACCACCAGTCGAGTGAACAATATCAATAGCAGTTACTATGAACCAGTATGCGACCACCAGTCGCAGTAGTAAGTATACACCACCATTGCTTAGAACAAATATGCGACCTCCAGTCGCGCTAGCAATATCAATAACATTGATTGCTAGGAACAAGTATGCGATCACCAGTCGAGTTAATAACATATTCATTGTAACCATCTGTCGCGTTAAAGACAACCAAATACCAAACCAAATGCAACCACCAATCGCGGCAATAATATTTTTTTAATTGCAACCACCAGTCACGTTAAGGACATATTTTTTTTTTGCATTGCATACACCAATTGTGTTAAGGGCATTTTTTCATAGCAACCACCAGTCGCGTTGAGGATATTTTTTTGAAACATGTTATTATTTTTTTTAACATGGCATTTATTTAGAAATTATAATGAATTAAGTAGATTTGAATAGTTTGGATCTCACCGGTTATCGACACAAAATTCACAAATTTCACCGATTCAGTATGCTTCACACTTAACTTGTTCGTTAAACATTACGGGATACACAATGTACTGAAGCAAATAGGAAAGAAAACAATCATGTGCATTATAGGTCAAATTTGACCAAAACATCGATAATACTGAACGATTAAAATTCGATTCGTCCTTTGTATCGATATTATTCAAATCGATTCGATTTCTTTACTCGTAAGCAAATTTACAAGAACAACGACTCAAAATAAGATCAAATCCCTTGTATTAGGATTTCATGTTGTTTCAACATCAAAAAATCGATTAATTGGAACGAAAAATCTACTTTTGGAACACCAATTCAAAATCGCCATGGTTAGGAATATTTGCACACACTTGCATTCATTTTTCACTCTATTTTATTTTATTGAAATTATTTTGTTTTTTATTTGAAAGCAGGAGAGATAAGATATAGAAATGTGTGTATCATCACAGAAGAAACGATGAAATGATAACATACAATCAAAGCGAAGTTTTATTATTATTTATATAGAAATTTGCACAGTTGATAAATGTTACGGGAGTTTTTTTTTCGATTGAAATTACTAATTGATAAGTTATACAAATTGATTAATATTCATGAAAACCACTAATAACTTTAACACTTCACTTCTCTTTTGCAAAATCACATTATTTTACAAATTATACTTAATTATACGATATTTTTTTATACACGTTTTGTACGGATATGTTCAATTGACTTCTGCAAAAAAAATAGTTCAGTTCCTAACGTTATTCTTTTTTCCGTTCAACCTATGCAGAAAATAGGTCCCTGATAAAAGCAGAATGCGCACTTCATAACTTAGATGAATCAGCTCGAAATGATCATAATCTTTGAATCGGATAAAATAGATGAAACACTTTCTATTACATTCAAATATTTCCATCGAAGCAATCTGTTTGAATTCAAATGCAAAACAAAATATTCACTTCAAAGCCTGCATCGCGCAACTCAAATAGTTGAGGTGATGCTGGTGTTCAATAAGAGCAACAACAAGAACAGAGAGAAACATTGCTGCTTCAGCGAGTAGTGAAGCGGCTAATGCATATTAATGTCATATTTCCTTTTCAATCAGTTTTCTATTATTCATAGAAAATACCACATTGCTGTTTACTTACAGATGCCTTTTTATCAGATTCAAACTTCACTCCACAATCACTCTGAATACATATTTTCACACGCGGTTTAAGAAGCACTCGACACAAACACATTTCCTAGTGGACACTCCCGCTTGCTATCGAATCCAGGCTCTCCAGGAAAAACGAAAATTTATTTAAAACTCCTGGCAGGATCGCCAAATGTGAAGCTCAGAATCGTTGCTGGCAAGCGGGAGCACCACGAAGAACCTTGCATTCCATTCTGAGGGGGCTCTTGCAAGAATTTCTCCAGCGATCCCTATAAGAACTCATGAAATAATTTCTTGTAAAATCCCCAATTGAATGATAGAATCTCTGGAATAATTCGTTATAGAATTCCTGGAGCGATCCCTGGAGGAAATCTTAGAAGTAAGTCCTAGAGGAATCTTGAGAGGACTACCAGCGGAATTTCTGGAGAATTCACTGTGGAAATATTTTAAGTAATCCTTGAAGAAATGTTTCTTAGAGAAACCTCTGGCATTCTGCAAAAATCTCTGTAGAGATCTTCTTGGAGGATTCCTTAGGGGAATCTCTTATTTTTTATTAGAGGAATGTCAGGAGAAATCGCTTGAAGAATCTTTGGAAGAATCGCTGGAGAAGTGCTTGAAGTAATCTATGCAATAGTTCCTGGAAAAGTTCCCTGAGGATGGATTAATTCCCGGAGAAATCTATCTGGAGTGAATTCTTCAGACTTTTTGCAATTCCCTCACAGGTCTTTTTTTATTGAATTCTTCGACGATCTGATTTTAAAATTATTTTCGGTATTTCTCAAGTTATTATTTTTGGATTTGACGGAATAATAGTCTGATTTTTTTCTAAAGGATAATTTTGAATTTTCTCAAGAGGATTTTTTAAAAACACTTCAGAGTACTTTTTAATAATGCGTCCCAATGAAGCTATTTTTGGAATTCCTTCAGCTGTTCTTTCTAGTATTAGTCCATAAAATATTTCCAACATTCGTTCGAGTTGATGTATGAATTCCTCCACGGTCATTTATTCAATCTAATTTGATTCTTCTAATCATTTATTATAGAATTCTACGAGAAATTTTGATTTTTGGGATTTTTTCATTGGTGTTTGCGAAATTGCTTAATTTTTTTTACAAACCTTTTTTCAAGATAATCTGACGAAATTTTTCTGAGTTCTTCCTGCCAAAATTGTTATCATACAAAACCTTTATGCAAATTCTTGTTGAAATTTCTGCAGAAGCTGATTTAAAAGAAATGTCCAGAAGTTAACGGAGAAGAATGTTTTATTTTGGCGTTACTACCCTGTTAATTATTATAACTTACGCAAAAAATAATTGATTCTGAATCAAATCAACTACTTCAGCACTAAATTTTACTTTAAATCAAATTCACACACTCTATTGATTTTACAGTAATGCCTCCATGAGTCGATGTTCCATGACTCGATATCGACTCATGGGACCATAGTAAAAACAAACTTTCATGGTTACTATGATGGTCCCTAGAAGCAGCTTTCCAAAGGAATGCTGTTCCATGACTCGATATTTCCATGAGTCGATGGTCCCTTCAATATCAACTCATGGAGATTTCACTGTACTATAAATTTTTAATTATCTCAATAATAATATTGATAATTATCACTATCCGAACACATTCACATCTTTATACTTCAAGTCATGCTCGCAAATCTACTTACTCTAACTTGCGAAGAATAGTGTAGGTGATTAGATAATCACAACTCAAGCAGAAGATTACGTTCAAATTAAAGTTTATGACGTGCACTTTTTTAAGTGGGGGTAAGAAAATGTAGGAAGTTTCTTATGAAATGTGCTAAAGAGCATCCTTCTATGTGCTCGCAATCTCGTGTTATCGCATAATTAGCCCTTACCGAAAGTCCATATCGACGCTAGCGCCACGCGGTGGTCGAGTTCTGAACTAAATTGTATCTTATGTGGAAGTCCTTATCCTCATGAACAACTTTGCCGAAGACTGCATCTTTCTATGTGCTCGCAATCTCGAGTTATCGCATAATTAAATCCTACCGGAAGTTCATATCGACGCTAGCGCCACGCAGCGGTCGAGTTCTGAACTAAATTGTATCTCATGAGGAAGTGCTTATCATCCTGAGCAACTTTGTCCAAGACAGCATCCTTCTATGTGCTCGCAATCTCGAGTTATCGCATAATTAGCCCCTACCGGAAGTTCATAGCAACGCCAACGCCACGCAGCGGTCGAGCTCTGAACTAAATTGTATCTCATGTGGAAGTCTTTATCCTCCTGAGCAACTTTGTCGAAGACAGCATCCTTCTATGTGCTCTCAATCTCGTGTTATCGCATAATTAGCCCTTACCGAAAGTTCATATCGACGCTAGTGCCACGCGGTGGTCGAGTTCTGAACTAAATTGTATCTTATGTGGAAGTCCTTATCCTCATGAACAACTTTGCCGAAGACAGCATCCTTCTATGTGCTCGCAATCTCGAGTTATCGCATAATTAGCCTCTACCGGAAGTTCATATCGACGCTAGCGCCACGCAGCGGTCGAATTCTGAACTAAATTGTATCTCATGTGGAAGTTCTTATCCTTCTGAGCAACTTTGCCGAAGACAGCATCCTTCCATGTGCTCGCAATCTCGAGTTATCGCATAATTAGCCTCCACCGGATGTTCGTATCGACGCTAGCGCCACGCGGTGGTCGAATTCTGAACTAAATTGTATCTTATGTGGACGTGCTTATCCTCCTGAGCAACTTTGCCGAAGACAGCATCCTTCTATGTGCTCGCAATCTCGAGTTATCGCATAATAAGCCCCTACCAGAAGTTCATATCGATGCTAGCGCCACGCAGCGGTCGAGTTCTGAACTAAATTGTATCTCATGAGGAAGTCCTTATCCACCTGAGCAACTTTGCCGAAGACAGCATCCTTCTATGTGCTCGCATTCTCGAGTTATCGCATAATTAGCCTCCACCGGATGTTCGTATCGACGCTAGCGCCACGCGGTGGTCGAATTCTGAACTAAATTGTATCTTATGTGGACGTGCTTATCCTCCTGAGCAACTTTGCCGAAGACAGCATCCTTCTATGTGCTCGCAATCTCGAGTTATCGCATAATAAGCCCCTACCGGATGTTCGTATCGACGCTAGCGCCACGCAGCGGTCGAGTTCTGAGCTAAATTGTATCTCATGTGGAAGTTCTTATCCTCCTAAGCAACTATGTCGAAGACAGCATCCTTCTATGTGTTCGCAATCTCGAGTTATCGCATAATTAGCCTCTACCGGAAGTTCATATCGACGCTAGCGCCACGCGGTGGTCGAGTTCTGAACTAAATTGTATCTCTTGAGGAAGTGCTTATCCTCCTGAGCAACTTTGCCGAAGACAGCATCCTTCTATGTGCTCGCGATCTCGAGTTATCGCATAATTAGCCCCTACCGGAAGTTCATATCGACGCTAGCGCCACGTCGCGGTCGAGTTCTGAACTAAATTGTATCTCATGTGGAAGTCCTTATCCTCCTGAGCAACTTTGCCGAAGACAGCATCCTTCTATGTGCTCGCAATCTCGAGTTATCGCATAATTAGCCTCTACCGGAAGTTCATATCGACGCTAGCGCCACGCGGTGGTCGAGTTCTGAACTAAATTGTATCTCATGAGGAAGTGCTTATCCTCCTGAGCAACTTTGCCGAAGACAGCATCCTTCTATGTGCTCGCGATCTCGAGTTATCGCATAATTAGCCCCTACCGGAAGTTCAGATCGACGCTAGCGCCACGTCGCGGTCGAGTTCTGAACTAAATTGTATCTCATGTGAAAGTCCTTATCCTCCTGAGCAACTTTGCCGAAGACAGCATCCTTCTATGTGCTCGCGATCTCGAGTTATCGCATAATTAGCCCCTACCGGAAGTTCATATCGACGCTAGCGCCACGTCGCGGTCGATTTCTGAACTAAATTGTATCTCATGTGGAAGTTCTCATCCTTCTGAGCAACTTTGCCGAAGACAGAATCCTTCTATGTGCTCGCGATCTCGAGTTATCGCATAATTAGCCTCTACCGGAAGTTCAGATCGACGCTAGCGCCACGTCGCGGTCGAGTTCTGAACTAAATTGTATCTCATGTGAAAGTCCTTATCCTCCTGAGCAACTTTGCCGAAGACAGCATCCTTCTATGTGCTCGCGATCTCGAGTTATCGCATAATTAGCCCCTACTTGAAGTTCATATCGACGCTAGCGCCACGTCGCGATCGAGTTCTGAACTAAATTGTATCTCATGTGGAAGTTCTTATCCTCCTAAGCAACTATGTCGAAGACAGCATCCTTCTATGTGCTCGCAATCTCGAGTTATCGCATAATTAGCCTCTACCGGAAGTTCATATCGACGCTAGCGCCACGCGGTGGTCGAGTTCTGAACTAAATTGTATCTCATGAGGAAGTGCTTATCCTCCTGAGCAACTTTGCCCAAGACAGCATTTTTCTATGTGTTCGCAATC
Organism: Aedes aegypti; assembly: GCF_002204515.2. NCBI lineage: Eukaryota > Metazoa > Arthropoda > Insecta > Diptera > Culicidae > Aedes > Aedes aegypti. The sequence continues at coordinate 217,749,450 of NC_035107.1, read as the reverse complement.
TCGAGTTATCGCATAATTAGCCTCTACCGAAAGTTCATATCGACGCTAGCGCCACGCGGTGGTCGAGTTCTGAACTAAATTGTATCTCATGAGGAAGTGCTTATTCTCCTGAGCAACTTTGCCCAAGACAGCATCCTTCTATGTGTTCGCAATCTCGAGTTATCGCATAATTAGCCTCTACCGGAAGTTCATATCGACGCTAGCGCCACGCGGTGGTCGAGTTCTGAACTAAATTGTATCTCATGAGGAAGTGCTTATCCTCCTGAGCAACTTTGCCCAAGACAGCATCCTTCTATGTGTTCGCAATCTCGAGTTATCGCATAATTAGCCTCTACCGGAAGTTCAGATCGACGCTAGCGCCACGCGGTGGTCGAGTTCTGAACTAAATTGTATCTCATGAGGAAGTGCTTATCCTCCTGAGCAACTTTGCCCAAGACAGCATCCTTCTATGTGTTCGCAATCTCGAGTTATCGCATAATTAGCCTCTACCGGAAGTTCATATCGACGCTAGCGCCACGCGGTGGTCGAGTTCTGAACTAAATTGTATCTCATGAGGAAGTGCTTATCCTCCTGAGCAACTTTGCCGAAGACAGCATCCTTCTATGTGCTCGCGATCTCGAGTTATCGCATAATTAGCCCCTACCGGAAGTTCAGATCGACGCTAGCGCCACGTCGCGGTCGAGTTCTGAACTAAATTGTATCTCATGTGAAAGTCCTTATCCTCCTGAGCAACTTTGCCGAAGACAGCATCCTTCTATGTGCTCGCGATCTCGAGTTATCGCATAATTAGCCCCTACCGGAAGTTCATATCGACGCTAGCGCCACGTCGCGGTCGAGTTCTGAACTAAATTGTATCTCATGTGGAAGTTCTTATCCTCCTAAGCAACTATGTCGAAGATAGCATCCTTCTATGTGCTCGCAATCTCGAGTTATCGTATAATTAGCCTCTACCGGAAGTTCATATCGACGCTAGCGCCACGCGGTGGTCGAGTTCTGAACTAAATTGTATCTCATGAGGAAGTGCTTATCCTCCTGAGCAACTTTGCCGAAGACAGCATCCTTCTATGTGCTCGCGATCTCGAGTTATCGCATAATTAGCCCCTACCGGAAGTTCAGATCGACGCTAGCGCCACGTCGCGGTCGAGTTCTGAACTAAATTGTATCTCATGTGAAAGTCCTTATCCTCCTGAGCAACTTTGCCGAAGACAGCATCCTTCTATGTGCTCGCGATCTCGAGTTATCGCATAATTAGCCCCTACCGGAAGTTCATATCGACGCTAGCGCCACGTCGCGGTCGAGTTCTGAACTAAATTGTATCTCATGTGGAAGTTCTTATCCTCCTAAGCAACTATGTCGAAGATAGCATCCTTCTATGTGTTCGCAATCTCGAGTTATCGCATAATTAGCCTCTACCGGAAGTTCATATCGACGCTAGCGCCACGCGGTGGTCGAGTTCTGAACTAAATTGTATCTCATGAGGAAGTGCTTATCCTCCTGAGCAACTTTGCCCAAGACAGCATCCTTCTATGTGTTCGCAATCTCGAGTTATCGCATAATTAGCCTCTACCGGAAGTTCATATCGACGCTAGCGCCACGCGGTGGTCGAGTTCTGAACTAAATTGTATCTCATGAGGAAGTGCTTATCCTCCTGAGCAACTTTGCCCAAGACAGCATCCTTCCATGTGTTCGCAATCTCGTGTTATCGCATAATTAGCCTCTACCGGAAGTTCATATCGACGCTAGCGCCACGCGGTGGTCGAGTTCTGAACTAAATTGTATCTCATGAGGAAGTGCTTATCCTCCTGAGCAACTTTGCCGAAGACAGCATCCTTCTATGTGCTCGCGATCTCGAGTTATCGCATAATTAGCCCCTACCGGAAGTTCAGATCGACGCTAGCGCCACGTCGCGGTCGAGTTCTGAACTAAATTGTATCTCATGTGAAAGTCCTTATCCTCCTGAGCAACTTTGCCGAAGACAGCATCCTTCTATGTGCTCGCGATCTCGAGTTATCGCATAATTAGCCCCTACCGGAAGTTCATATCGACGCTAGCGCCACGTCGCGGTCGAGTTCTGAACTAAATTGTATCTCATGTGGAAGTTCTTATCCTCCTAAGCAACTATGTCGAAGATAGCATCCTTCTATGTGCTCGCAATCTCGAGTTATCGCATAATTAGCCTCTACCGGAAGTTCATATCGACGCTAGCGCCACGCGGTGGTCGAGTTCTGAACTAAATTGTATCTCATGAGGAAGTGCTTATCCTCCTGAGCAACTTTGCCCAAGACAGCATCCTTCCATGTGTTCGCAATCTCGAGTTATCGCATAATTAGCCTCTACCGGAAGTTCATATCGACGCTAGCGCCACGCGGTGGTCGAGTTCTGAACTAAATTGTATCTCATGAGGAAGTGCTTATCCTCCTGAGCAACTTTGCCCAAGACAGCATCCTTCTATGTGTTCGCAATCTCGAGTTATCGCATAATTAGCCTCTACCGGAAGTTCATATCGACGCTAGCGCCACGCGGTGGTCGAGTTCTGAACTAAATTGTATCTCATGAGGAAGTGCTTATCCTCCTGAGCAACTTTGCCCAAGACAGCATCCTTCCATGTGTTCGCAATCTCGAGTTATCGCATAATTAGCCTCTACCGGAAGTTCATATCGACGCTAGCGCCACGCGGTGGTCGAGTTCTGAACTAAATTGTATCTCATGAGGAAGTGCTTATCCTCCTGAGCAACTTTGCCGAAGACAGCATCCTTCTATGTGCTCGCGATCTCGAGTTATCGCATAATTAGCCCCTACCGGAAGTTCAGATCGACGCTAGCGCCACGTCGCGGTCGAGTTCTGAACTAAATTGTATCTCATGTGAAAGTCCTTATCCTCCTGAGCAACTTTGCCGAAGACAGCATCCTTCTATGTGCTCGCGATCTCGAGTTATCGCATAATTAGCCCCTACCGGAAGTTCATATCGACGCTAGCGCCACGTCGCGGTCGAGTTCTGAACTAAATTGTATCTCATGTGGAAGTTCTTATCCTCCTAAGCAACTATGTCGAAGATAGCATCCTTCTATGTGCTCGCAATCTCGAGTTATCGCATAATTAGCCTCTACCGGAAGTTCATATCGACGCTAGCGCCACGCGGTGGTCGAGTTCTGAACTAAATTGTATCTCATGAGGAAGTGCTTATCCTCCTGAGCAACTTTGCCCAAGACAGCATCCTTCTATGTGTTCGCAATCTCGAGTTATCGCATAATTAGCCTCTACCGGAAGTTCATATCGACGCTAGCGCCACGCGGTGGTCGAGTTCTGAACTAAATTGTATCTCATGTGGAAGTGCTTATCCTCCTGAGCAACTTTGCCGAAGACAGCATCCTTCTATGTGCTCGCGATCTCGAGTTATCGCATAATTAGCCCCTACCGGAAGTTCATATCGACGCTAGCGCCACGTCGCGGTCGAGTTCAGAACTAAATTGTATGCCATGTGGAAGTTCTTGGTCCCCGAAACAAGTTTGCTGAAGACAGTACATTCCTATATGGCCTGAATCTCATACAATTTGGTGATGACTGCAGATTTCTGGACTGAGTGTACTGAAATTCCACGTGGCCAACATGGTCCCCTTCGTAGCCGATTCCCGGTGGCCACTGGATCCGGAACCGGTATTCCAGGTAGTGATCAGAATATTGAGGAGTATATCTTTCGAATGCGGCATAAATTTCATTATTCGGTTGATATTTCGCTGATTTATAGGGGTATACATTTCTGGGTCATAATGACCCCAGTATCTTATTAAGTTGTTTTTTTGTGGCGCCATCTTAGAATCACCTTAAGAAAAATTTTTTTTTAAGGAAAAATTTCCCACCAAGCAAAACATTTTCGACCTTTTGTCCTTTCGACTTTTTGTCTTTCGACCTTTTGTCCTTTCGACGTTTTGTCTTTCGATCTTTTGTCCATAAACCCTACCGATACTGATCGATGTAGTACCGTTGAATCGGTATTCAGCAAAAGTAGTCGGAGCCGGAATCCCTAATTGACCACCTACTTCATATATGGAACTAGCGTTAGAAAAGTGAACGATGAAAAGAGTGCATGATATTTAGTCTGTTTGTCTGTGATAAACATGTCTGAACAGATAATTCCGACCTTTTGTTGATTGATTATATTGTTGACTTTATTGCATAAAATTCGATACAGTGATGCCAGATATTCAAGTTAAGCCAATATAGGGTGTAGTGAATAAGTGTAAATTATATCTGCATGTAAGTAAACATTTTTTTCAGACTTTCTTTTGACCGTCAGGCTAAAGCAGGCTAAAAGCGGCTTTCTCTGCATTTCATAGTATTAGTTTCAAACCATTGGATGAACATGTTTCAGACTGCGGAAATGTGCGCGACCTAATGATTTTTAGTGTCAAAAAGGTGCAAAATTTTATATAAAACCTTCAATAACTCAAAAAGTATGAGAGATAAAAATATGCTCTTTTGGAGAAAGTTATGAGTTTTTGCAAGTAACAAATAACACTAGAACAATTGAAAATTGTACAAAATCATCCAACCAAGTTATGATAAAAAAAGTGATTTTTAGGGGCGATCCACAAAAAAATCCACAAATGTACATGAAAATAAAAAATAGGCATACGGTGTCTTCAGCAAAGTTGTTTCTTCTAATATTACCTACAACTTTCCCGAATAAAGTTTATTTTTAAATTCATAAATACGAAAAATAAAATTTCGTTCTCACTTTTAGGTGGATTAATCACCAAATTGACACTTTCATAAAATAGCGATTATTTTATGGAAAAACTTTCCCGAAGACACTATAGTACTAAAATCATGTTTTCAAGGTCAAAACAATTTCGATCCCGTTTTTTCAGCGACGGCTACAGTGTGCGGTGAATATCCTGGGACTTATATACACACAAACACGTCGGAACCCTTGACGAGCAAAACTGAGAAAGAATCATTCAAATCCGTTGGCCCGTTCGTAAGCCATTTCGTGACATACCAACACCATTCCATTTTTATTTATACAGATGGAGTTTAGATCAAACTGCGGTGGAAGCGGATCAAATTTATTCTATTTTTGTTGGTCTATTTTTTTGGAACTGTTATACAATTGGACCAAAAAATGGAGCACCGGAGAAAACCTAAGACGCGTATTGTGTAGTTCTTCTGTATAAAACAACAACACAGTCACGAGTGAAGAACTAGCCAACTCATCATCAATGGCGATAGTGGCAAACGTCAAATACGAATGAAAACGATGCGCGATGATCGTGAGATATGCATCATAGAAATTTGGAGTGACCGTTTAGATTTTGGTCGATGAAAAACTCATTAGTGATATGTCTGTTTATCTGTACCTGAAAGAGACTCGCGAAGAGGAAAAATATCAACGTCATCTGCAGCCCAGATTCCGCTGTCACGAAACGTCAAATGCAGCCCACCGTTTTTATGGCTACAAAAGTGAAAAGTATTCTATTCACAATAAACTCTTATTGAAAATCTCAGTCAGCGGAGCAGTTTTTTCCAAAGTTGCTGATGAATCTGAACACAAGATTAGCTATTTCTAATGTCTGCTACGTTTGCTGGCATGAAACATCACTCAAAAGGCTATTAATGATTCGGTGTGATGCAAACTCAATCATTTTTTGCTGAGAGGTTCATGTGAGCGTTTGAACGGCTTGCGCATGATTGGTATGAACACAAAGTTGAATAAGAAAAAGCTCAGCAATCACAGAAAAAGAAGACCGTCTCCGCGAGTCTCGTCTCAGATCTGTACTATAGCGAGCTGATGCTAGAGACTTTCAAAAAAAAAAAAAATATCTAGAGATGTTCTGTCCACACATTCGGGGAAGTGTGTGTTGAATTCACACCCCAAAACATCTCTGACAGAAGTTTAGCCACCATTAGTCGTATGAATTTCAAACTTCTAGATGCAATTCCATGTCTAGTTGTAATGAATAGTAAGCTCAGATGAAGCAACTGTCTTGCTTACAAATTGCACACACCGGAGCACAATCAAGTATGGCTCTAACTTTCTTACGGAAGTAATTCATTCATACACAAACTCCATGTTCGACTATGCCAAATTGATGGCAGCTATTTTGCTTACCTTTGGAAAGGGATGGGATCACTTTATCATTTTGCCCGAACGTAAGAACAACTTTCTTGAATCGAGGCGCAAAGTTTATCTTGGGGACGACGAATTGCAGAATAAATTACGGCAGGTAGGCTGTGTTTGCAATTGACAAGACGAATTATGCGGGCTTCTAGGTGTGTTTCGTGATTCAGTTAGTTGAGAACGTGACACCTGGCGTAAGGAAGGGATCCAGTTGTGTACACATTTAAGGGGAAACTGTGCCTAATGCGAACAAACTCACTTTATCGGCAGTGCTCATATGTGTGAAACTTAAAACAAACGATGAACGTGTCAGTGGTGTTCGGGAAATGGAAGTTTGAAGCTCGTGAGCGGCAATTTCAACGATTCTGCTATGATAATTTGATGGCAGGATCTGTATAGAGAAATCAGCATTTTGAGACCAATATTATACAATATTTTCACGTCTGACTTATCTGAGTTACCTCAGGGATGCCAAAATCTTTGTCTGCGGATGACACAGGCATCTCCGTCAAAGTACGAAACCTGCGTGTCATCTGTAGTACATTACTAAAAAGTTTAGATGTTTTTTCTTCATACTTGCAAAACAAATGTTAATAAATGCTTGATTTAGTTTTACCAAATTAGGATGGTAGTACTGGCTAACAAAGAACACCTTGATATAAGAAACGAATATAATGTTTGAAACATTACTTATAAAGGCATTTAAAAAACAACAAAACAAAATTGTTTCGAAAAGTTGAGAATTTTACGCATAAGCAGAATACAATCAAAATAAAAATTTTAAATATAAAAATAATTTTATGGGCTCATGGATATAAGAAAGGTTGTTTCGAACTTATTGTCATTCCCATCAATGTTACCTTATCGATCAATGATCCACGGTTAACGATATTAAATTATTCTATTTTCTCATGATTTAATTGCTTTCTTTAACCTTTACCATCGAGAATAGTGGCATAGACATATTTGTACCGATAACACCCCTTTGTAGCATCATCCACAACTCAAGTATTCGAAACCAACAATGCATCCGCCAAAGTTTTCCACCTGTTTTTCCCGGGTTCAGAGCTGTTATGATGGGGTGCCACCGTTTCCATGAGACGCGACACCCCAAGGATATGCAAAAACTCCGCACACTAACCCATCATGCAGGCAGACCCCAAAGTATAAAGTGGTAAAAACTTCGGTTCATCCTTTTATTGAAATGCACTTGTTGTTGTCGTCGTCGTCTACGGTTTTTGTGTGCGTCTCTTCAGCGTGGAAACTCGATGGTGTTACGAAACTTCAAACCACCGTATTCCAGGAGGCCACATCAGTTATGTCAGACGCTACCGGAGTGAGGGAATCTTGGGAATTTTGTATTGCGGTTGCTGGGATTATTCCGGGAATATTTGCGCATATCGAAAAATCAAACGAACGCCACAGTGTTTCAGAATGCATTTTTACGCTCTTAATCAAAAGGATTTGAGACAGACTCAAGACATGATAGGTATGACATGCATCACCCAAATAATCATAAGCACTAATAATAAGCCCTAAATCAGCATCATAATTGCATACCGGCATTATAATAGCACTACAAAAGCAGACACGTCTAATAACAGCATTTAAACCGTATAAGAACCCTATTACTGCACCATCGATGTTTCTAAACTTGATGCATATTGTCATTAAATAAGCACTACATTGGCTCTATATTTGCATGTTTCAATGCTATCCAGTGTTATGACATACATACCACGTGCTTAGCGTTTGCTTGTAGTGATAAGAGGGAGCAAAACATCAATCTTCTCACTATGGGGACGGACCTGGTGTAGTAGTTAAAACACTCGCCTCTCACGCCGAGGACCTGGGATCGAATCCCATCTCCGACATAGTCACTAAAAATTTCAGTGACGACTTCCTTTGGAAGGGAAGTAAAGCCGTTGGTCCCGAGATGAACAAGCCCAGGGCTAAAAATCTCGTTAATAAAGATAGAAAAAAAAAAATCTTCTCACTACCACAATCGCATATTTCATAACGGAGGAAAGTGATGATTGAGGAATAAATTGTTTGAAACAACCAAAAATACCTACATGAGGTATTGGTATTTTAACTTTTTCATTCCCACGACTTAGATTGACTATTTCTCTACAAAAAAAAAAGCGTTGGTACCTTATTCAATATTACCTTATTTTAATCTTGAGAATTGCAAGGAAAATAAAGGAGGTGGAATTTTGAAACCTGTATGCTATTTGAATTGTCCTAATGTCATTCCAATAATTTTTGCCGAAGACGTCAACCCAGGGAGCTAATAATTAAGAGCGAAAAAATGGAATTTTAAACCATCGTGGAACGGTACGACGGTTTTGTAAGAGAAAGTGTGCAATTCAATTGAGGCTCTCACTTCCAGGTAATCGTTGCGAAAGTGATGGCTTTTATGTGGAATTCGATTGAAGCTCTTTGATATGGTATTGCAATGCACAAGGGAGCATGCATTGAGCGCTTCGTAAGAATGCGTTAATTGAATGCGGCGGAAAATGTGATCAGTCTTATACATCTACATAAGTATTGATAAATGTTATAGTTGTTGAAAGGATGATACCTTATAGCTTCTATCTTTCAGCTTCTAGCTATCAGCGTCTAGCTTCTAACTTCTTGCTTCTAGCTGCTAGCTTCTAGTATCTAGCTTCTAGCTCCTAGCTTCCAGCTTCTAGCTTCTAGCTTCTAGCTTCTAGCATCTAGCTTCTAGCTTTTGGCTTCTAGCTTCTAGCTTCTAACCTAGCCTTTAGCTTCTAGCTTTTAGCTTCTAGCATCCAGCTTCTAGCTTCTAGCTCCCTGCTTCTAGCTTCTAGCTTCTAGCTTCTAACTTCTAGCCTTTAGCTTCTAGCTTTTAGCTTCTAGCTTCTAGCTTCTAGCATCCAGCTTCTAGCTTCTAGCTTTTACCTTCTAGCTTCTGGCTTCTGGCTTCTGGCGTCTAGCTCCTAGCTTCTAGCTTCTTGCTTCTCTAGCTACTGGCTTCTAGCTTCTAATTTCTAGCCTTTATCTCCTAGCTCCCAGCTTCTAGCTTCTAGCTTTTACCTTCTAGCTTCTGGCTTCTGGCTTCTAGCGTCTAGCTTCTAGCTTCCAGCTTCTAGCTTCTTGCTTCTAACTTCTGGCTTCTAGCTTCTAACTTCTAGCTTCTGGCGTCTAGCTTCTAGCTTCCAGCTTCTAGCTTCTTGCTTCTAACTACTGGCTCCTAACTTATAGCTTCTAGTATCTAGCTTCTAGCTTCTAGCTTCCAGCTTCTGGCTTCTAGCTTCTAAAGTATTTCTTCTAGCTTTTAGCTTCTAGCTTCTAACTTCTTGCTTCTAACTTCTTACTTCTAGCTTCTAGTATCTAGCTTCCAGCTTTTAACTTCTTGCTTCTAGCTTCTAGCTTCTAGCATCTAGCTTCTAGCTTCTAACTTCTTGCTTTTAACTTCTAGCTTCTAGCTTCTAGCTTCTAGTTTCTAGCTTCTAGCTTCTAGCTTCTAGCTTCTAGTTTTTAATATTTAGCTTCTGGCTTCTAGCTTCTAGCTTCTACTGTGATATCGGAGACAGATCTAGTTAGCCTTGATATGATAATGTACATGAGAGCCAGTTTGAATCAGGTGGTTAACACGAACCGGTCAATATACGAGTTGTACTATTCCTAATCGAGTTTGCTATTTCCGGAAGTGGTTTTTGTGTCTTCCGGTATTTCCGAATCAACGATTCTACATTTACCTTTTTTCTTCTGGCTTCTATCTTCTAGCTTCTGGCGTCTAGCTTCTAGCTCCCAGCTTCTAGATTCCAGCTACTAGCTTCTAGCTTCTAGCTTCTGGCATCTAGCTTCTAGCTCCCTGCTTCTAGCTTCCAGCATCTGGTTTCCAGCTTCTAGCTTCTAGCTTCTAACTTCTAGCTTCTAGCTTCTAGCATCTAGCTTCTAGCATCTAGCTTCTAGCTTTTAACATTTAGATTCTGGCTTCTAGCTTCTAGCTTCTAGCTTCTTTCTTCTGACTTCTATCTTCTAGCTTCTGGTGTCTAGCTTCTAGCTCCCAGCTTCTAGATTCCAGCTACTAGCTTCTAGCTTCTAGCTTCTAGATTCTAGCTTCTGGCGTCTAGCTTCTAGCTCCCTGCTTCTAGCTTCCAGCTTCTAGCTTCCAGCTACTAGCTTCTACCTTCTTGCTTCTGGTTTCTGACCTCTTGCTTCTGGCTTCTATCTTCGAGCTTTTAAGTTCTAGCTTCTAGCTTCTACCTTCTAGCTTCTGGCGTCTAGCTTCTAGCTCCCAGTTTCTAGATTCCAGCTACTAGCTTCTAGCTTCTAGCTTCTATCTTCTTGCTTCTGGTTTCTGGCTTCTAGCTTCTAGCTTCTAACTTATAGCTAATGGCCTCTACCTTCTGGCTTCTAACTTCTAGCATCTAGCTTCTCGCCGGGGCTTTTGACAGCTTTCTATGCGACGACGCATACTTCCCTTGGGCTGGCCTCGCATCAGAGCCCCGTTGAACTTCTTCTGGACGCTCATGTGCACTTCGTTGCTCTGCGACGACTCGTTCTCCGCTGCTGCTGTTCGAGCTCTCCTCGGTGACCAGTTGGATGACAAGGTCGGCCCAGCTATTCCGGTTGGTGGATGGCTTCCGATTCACTAGCGCTCCGGCGACCCAAAACTGGTTTGTGACGATCGGTGCTACTCGTTCTAGTCCCCGACGGTGGAGCTAGCCTACTCCGGTTACGCGCTTCTTCATGCTTCGATACTGGCCGGTGGAGTGCTGAAGTCGGTCCAGCTATTCCAGTTGGTGGATGGCTTCCGATTCACTGCACAGTGGTCCAGGAATCAGTTTTACGCGGAAAGATGCATTTTGAGCTTTAGAATGAAATATTAGACAAAAACGGTCTTCTACAAAGTTGTTTGTATTAGTTAAGCCCTTTGTTTGGTGTTATTGAAAATTAGGGTGGACCACATTTTCATAGAAATTGTGTAACTAACTTTCTTATTTGTAGAAATTATATTATACATGCTTCAGCAAAGTTGTAGACCATTCAATTTCTAGCAACTTTGCCAAAAAAAGTTATTTTGTATCTCTTAAATTGACCGATTTAGAGCTTTTTTCCTACGGTGACATAGGGTGGTCCGAACAAAACTGGTTTTCTGGCTCTAGAGTTTTCAATTCAAATTTCTCATCAAAGTAGTCTATGAAACACTTTTAGAGCTTTAAAAAATGCGTAATTTGGTGAGTGAAGTAACTCGCTATCTCCTTCCGTTTAGGAGTTATTGTTGTTTTTCTCTCAAAAACATGCCTACTTTGATTGTGAATATCTCTGATTGGGGCAAACATTAAAAATATCTTTTGACGGTATTCAAAAGACAAAATAAAATTGTATATTATATCAAAAAATCACAGATGTGTTATTTTTGTAACTCTAATAAAACGTCTTGAAAGTCAAATATTTTTTATCACAAAAACTTTAATAACTTTTGAACTAAAATAGATATCATCAATATTTTTGCATGAAAATTTGCGTTTTATTAAATTCTAAAAGTCGTTCATAGACCGCTTTGACGAAGAACCTGAAATAAGAAAGATAGGTATCAGGTATCAGAAGGCCGGCTCCAAAGGCACGTTCCCCACCAGTTGGGAGATTTGTGCCATCGCCATATTTGAGCCTATTTCATCATCTACCCGATGGGAGAGGAAAGGAAAGGGAAAGATGGGAGGAAATAGGAGTGGGGTCCCTTGAAGAGGGAAAATCGCATAAGCGAAATGAGAGCATGTAGCTCCATACCACAATGGGTTCGAACAGCGCCCTAAAAAGGGCACTGCAAAACGCATGAGCGTAAAGAGAGCCTATAGCTCATTACCACAGCGGGTTAAGAATAACAGAATGTCCTGAAGATTCAGGCTTCTGTATTCAGTTTCACTTAATAAGTGTTTACCAAGTAATTGGAATCGCATTTGCGCAAAAACTGGACAGTTACATATCAGGTGATACGAAGTTCCATAATCGGAGTCACAACTATCACACACAAATGAGTCAGCACGCTGAATATTTGCCATGTGATAGTTGAGTCGGCAGTGGCCTGTCAACGCTCTGACCAAGAGACTGCAATTCTGCTTTGACAGATTTGTTAAATACTTCGCCACCTTTGGAGATGGCTCAGTAACGTACAATTTTGTTTGACGACACGACTCCAAACTATTCCAATATTGCTTGTGCTGAGTTGCCGCCCAAGAGTTTATCTGAAGCTTCACCCAGCACTTCGAAATTGGAATAGCCGGCTCAGGACCAATGAAGTCATGCGATGCTCCATCGCGAGCTAGCTCATCAGCCAATTCATTTCCAGCGATGGAAGAATGGCCAGGTACCCATACAAGGTTTACAGAGTTGACTGAATTCAGTTCCTCAATTTGAGTTCGACATGCGATAACAAGCTTCGACCTTGAGTTGGCCGAAGCGAGAGCTTTTATAGCAGCCTGACTATCTGAACAGAAGTATATGACTTTACCCATTACGCGCTGTTGAAGTGCTGATTGCACTCCACACATAAGAGCAAATATTTCCGCCTGGAAAACGGTGCAGTTTCTACCAAGTGAGTAAAACTGATTCAGCCTTAGCTCACGAGAATATACTCCTGCACCAGCTCTACCTTCAAGAAGGGAGCCATCAGTGTAACATACTATATTGTGTGATATACTTCTTTCCAAATAGCCAGACGTCCACTCTTCCCGTGAAGGGAATTGTGTGATAAATGTCCTGTGAGGAAAGTTACAAGCAATTGTGAGATCACTTGGAGCAAGGACAATTTTGTCCCAATTCACCAAAAGTGGAAACAACGAAGTGTGTGTAGATCTACGATTCACTGGATTTTTCTCCAGTAGATCCAGTACCCATAAACGGTAAGAGCAAGAAAGTGCTTCTTGTTTAAGATTTATGTGTAGTGGCGCAACGTCGAAAAGGGCCTCGAGCGCTGCTGTGGGAGTTGTAGAGAACGCACCAGACATCGCCATCAAGCACATCCTTTGGAGATGGCCCAATTTTGATTGGATTGTTCTCACTTCGCCCTTTTGCCACCACACAAGACATCCATATGCCAATATTGGTCGAACAACTGTTGTGTAAATCCATTTGATATATTTGGGTTTGAGGCCCCAAGTTTTACCAAAGGTTCGCCGGCATTGACCGAAGGCCATACAAGCTTTTTTGACTCTGAAATCAATGTGAGCTGTCCATAAAAGTTTGGAATCTAGAATGACTCCGACATACTTTACTTGATCAGTCACATTAATCTCAGTGCCAAAAAGACGTAAAGGTCGAATTCCATCGCGGTTTCGTCTTTCCGTAAAAAGAACAATAGATGTTTTACTCGGGTTAACCGAAAGGCCATATTGGCGACACCAACTCTCGACTACCTGAAGAGCACTTTGCATCAGGTCGAATAGGGTGCTTATGCACATACCAACTATCAGAGCTAGATAGTCGTCGGCAAATCCATATGTTGGAAAACCGCTATTATTGAGTTGCCTCAATAGCGTATCTGCTACGAGATTCCACAAAAGTGGTGACAAGACTCCCCCTTGGGGGCATCCGCAAACACTCAATTTTCGAATCGCTGCTTGACGCAATGTCGAGAAGAGATGTCGGTTTTTGAGCATTTGATGAATCCAATTGGTAATCATTGTAGGTAGCCCATGGTTTCGTGCGGCTTCCAATATGGCATCGAAAGACACGTTATCAAAGGCACCCTCAATATCCAAGAAAACACCCAAGCAGGATTGCTTCTGAGCGAATGCTTTCTCGATATCGTATACAACTTTGTGTAAAAGAGTCACAGTGGACTTTCCAGATTGGTAAGCATGTTGATTCACATGAAGAGGCATGTTTGCCAAATAAACATCACGGATGTGATGATCGATAATGCGTTCCAGACATTTCAGAAGAAAAGAGGTCAGACTGATTGGTCTAAAACTCTTCGCTTCCTCATACGACGCACGTCCTCCTTTTGGGATAAACTTTACAGTAATATCACGCCAGGATTTGGGAATGTACCCGGTAGCAAAACTGCTTACAAGTAGCTTTTTCAAAACATGTTTGATAAACTCAAATCCCTTTTGGAGCAGAACAGGATAAATCCCATCCGCTCCTGGAGATTTGAAAGGAGCAAAACTATTAAGTGCCCATTGAATCGATTCATTAGTTACGATACTGCGAGCCGAGGCCAGAGACTCGTAACTACATGAAAAGACATTTGGTTCATCCGTAGATGCTATGTCCACACATCCGGGGAAGTGTGTATTGAATAAACATTCTAAAACTTCTTCATCGGAAGAAGTAAAGTCACCATTAGGTAAGCGAATTTCGTTCACTTGGAAATCCTTAGATTTTGCAAGAATTTTGTTCAACCGACTGACTTCACTCAAACTGGAAACATTTGTACAAAGGTTTTTCCAGCCGGATCGTTCAGCAGAACGAAGAGCCTTCTTGTAAGCCTTGCGAGCCGACTTGAACGACTCTGATCCAGCTGAACGGCGTCTGTTCCAACTCCTTCTACATTGTTTCCTGAGTCTAGTCAGATCGGAATTCCACCATGGGGTCCCTCTTGTAGTCTTTACAGACCGCAGAGGACATGCTTCTTCAAAAGCTTCCATAATGTAGGATGTTGTAGTATCAACGGCATCATCTAGATCACTTGGATTTTCAATGGACGGAGAATATCCATGAAATTTGGTCGCAACCAATTCAATATAGAGTTCCCAGTTTGTTGACCGGGGATTCCTAAAACGCAAAGTCTGCGCAGTTACATTTGAATGTTCAAAGAAGATGTAGCGATGATCAGATAATGATTCCTCATCTGATACATGCCAATTCGTCAACTCGTGACTGATTCTATTCGAGCAGAGCGTTATGTCTAACACTTCTTCTCTATTAAAAACCATGAAGGTTGGGCGATTGCCTATGTTAAGTAATCCAAGGTCTGTACTACTTAAGTATTCCATCAGACTGGAGCCTCTCAAGTTGATATCCGAGCTGCCCCAGATGATGTGATGAGCATTGGCATCACTGCCTACAATCAGCGGAAGGCCTTTTGTTACGCAGTGTACGACAACTCGTTTGAAGTAATCCGTTGGGGATGGTTCATCATGTGGTAAATATACCGAACAATAGACGTATTTCCTGTTGAGGTCACCAACAGAAACATCGATTGTGACAGCACATACATCTCTGGTAGTTAACTCAGAAATGAGTGTAGCAACGATTGCTTTATTAACGAGCACGCATGCGCGGGGCATGGAGCGCGAGTTTGCAATTTCAAGCTTGCTAAAAGTAGCAAAAACTGGGTCCACAAGGTTACCTAGATAGAAGTTCCCTCTACGAAAGTAGGGTTCTTGAACTAGCGCCACTTGGGCTGCACCATTTTGCATGAGTCTGCAAAGATTGATCGTTGCTGTTCTTTTATGCTGAAGATTGATCTGAGCTAACCAAACCGTAGCCACTACCCAAACTAGGCAGGATTAAGCTTTTTGCAATCTCAGCACGAAAAAGACCAGCAACGAAAAAACCAGATCGGTATCTATTTAAAGTCGCCAAAGGCGAAAGAGCACAGAATACACTGTGTAAAACGCATAATGCGAATCCATATAGGTGATAATTTAAATTAAATGTCAACATATTCATAATCCCACCCTTATTAAGCCTCAGGATAGAGACTGAAGAAGGGCAGCCGATTATCTCGGAGAAACACAAGGTCACCTGCACCATTGCTCCGGGTAGCACAGGAAGGACTCAATACTGTGGAGGGCGCCCTGGTACCCCACAGGCTCCGTTAGCGGTTAGGTTTTATTTAGACCCCCCCTAACCATTCATTCTTAGGCACGGTACGCATCACACCATAAATTAGAGGTCACCTGTGAGGTGGACTTTTACCACCGGAACAGGCAGTCCGTAGTGTTAATTCTTAGCCAGTTGAAACAACCGCTACCGACACTACGCGGCTATCTAGGCTGCTCGGGAAAAGGAGGTTAATATTGATGATTAACTCCTGACGTGCCCAAGCAGCCGTCAAATTCTAAAAGTCGTTCATAGACCGCTTTGACGAAGAACCTGAAATAAGAAAGATAAGGCTCTAAAACTATTTTGAAGATTTTCATAGTATGTATTTCTTTTGTATTTTGCATTTTGAGCATGAAAATGAAATTTTAGACAAAAATGATCTTCTACAAAATTGTTTCTTAAAATGTAAGCTTACATATTGTGTCATTTGAAACTAGGGTGGTCCACAATATCACACATATAATATAATCAACTTTTTTATTTGCAAAAATACTGGTATATGCTCTTAGGCAAAGCGGTAGAACTTGAAATTTTGATCAAATTTGCCAAAAAAAGTTTTTCTGTAGCTCAAAATTTGACCAATCTAGAGCATTTTTTCCAAATCATCGCAGGGTGGTCCAACAAAAATAAGTTTTTCAACTCTAGTTTTTTTAATATTATTTTCTCGTCAAAGTCGTCTATGAACGACTTTTAGAACTTAACAAAACGCAAATTTTCATGCAAAAAGATTGTTGATATCTATTTTAGTTCAAAAGTTTTTAAAGTTTTTGTGGTAAAAAATATTTGACTTTCAAGACGTTTTATTAGAGTTACAAAAATAACACATCTGTGATTTTTTGATATAATATACAATTTCATTTTGTCTTTTGAATGCCGTCAAAAGATATTTTTTATGTTTGCCCCAATCAGAGATATTCACAATCAAAGTAGGCATGTTTTTGAGAGAAAAACATCAATAACTCCTAAACGGAAGAAGATAGCGAGTTACTTCACTCACCAAATTACGCATTTTTTAAAGTTCTAAAAGTGTTTCATAGACTACTTTGATGAGAAATTTGAATTGAAATCTCTAGAGCCAGAAAACCAGTTTTTTTCGGACCACCCTATGTCACCGTAGGAAAAAAGCTCTAAATCGGTCAATTTAAGAGATACAAAATAACTTTTTTTGGCAAAGTTGCTTGAAATTGAATGGTCTACAACTTTGCTGAAGCATGTATGATATAATTTCTACAAATAAGAAAGTTAGTTACACAATTTCTATGAAAATGTGGTCCACCCTAATTTTCAAGAAAACCAAACAAAGGGCTCAACTAATACAAACAACTTTGTAGAAGACCGTTTTTGTCTAATGTTTCATTCTAAAGCTCAAAATGCATCTTTCCGCGTAAAACTGATTCCTGGACCATAGTGCACTGGCGCTCCGACGACTCAAGCCGGTGGTACGCTACGTACTACTCAGAGTAGTCCCCGTCAATGAATCTATCCTACTCCAACGAAGATTTCGCCGGCGGCGGAAGATCTCCCAAACCGATGCTATCCGGGTAGATGCCGAGGTCGGTCTTGTGATTCCGGTGGAGGGAAACTTCCGGTTCACAGGCGCCCCGACGACCTTTTGCCGGTGCTGTTCCGCTCTACTCAGTCTAGTCTCCGGCGGAGGACCTAGCCTACACCGATCGCGACCCGGAGCTCTCTGGTCTTCTCGCCATCTCCTTTGTAGCAACGACATAATCGCCTTTATTCCCCTGTTCACCGCATTCCATGTGCTTTCATGCTGGCACATGTTCTGCACGATGTTGTCTGGATTTAGGACGCTTGCGGTTTCTGGCATCATCTCGCTTCGTATATTCCTGAATCGAGGGCAGTCGAATATAACGTGCTCCGGTGTCTCCTCGCTGTTTGGATAGGCTGGACAATGTGGAGACTCTGCGTGTCCGAATCTGTGCAGATATTTCCGGAAGCATCCATGGTCTGACAGAAACTGGGTCAGGAAGAAGTTGACTTCTCCATGCTTTCTGGTCATCCAGACTGACACGTTAGGAATGAGCCTATGGGTCCACCTTCCTTTCTCCGAGTTATTCCACTCCTGCTGCCACCTGGCCATTGTTTCCAACCTAATGGTATTCCTCACATTCCTAGTGTCCCTTTGGTGGTAGCATGCGATGTCCTCAGCCAGAGTGATGCAGATAGGGATCATTCCGGCGATAACGCTCACTGCTTCCGATGATATAGTGCGGTAGGCACTCGCCACTCGTATAGCCATGAGCCGGAACGTACCTTTCAGCTTATCTGGGTTACGTTTAATTCACAACGCTGCAGCCCAAGCCGGGACACCGTACCTCAGTATAGACGATGATACGGTCACCAGAAGACGCCTCGTGCTGCTTCTTGGTCCTCCTATATTGGGCATGACCCTAGCTACGGTGTTACCTGCTCTCGCTGCCTTTTCGCAGGCATAGTCTACGTGGCTGTTGAAGTTTAGCCTGTCGTCGACCATTACTCCAAGGTGCTATAGAGAGCGTTTCGATGGGATTGCGTGCCCTCCGATGTTGATCTCCAACTGCTGAACTGCCTTGCAGTTGCTGACCAGCGCCACCTCCATTTTATGATGAGCCAACTGCAGCTTTACTCCAGTCATTCACGATTCAATAGTGTCTAGTGATTCCGTCGTCAGCATCTCCCCCTTCTCTGCAGTCTCGCCAGCTATCGCAAGAACGACGTCATATGCGAATCCGACGATCTCGACTTCATTCGGCAGTGACAAGGTTAGCACTCCATCGTACATCATGTTCCACAATGTTGGACCAAGTATGGACCCCTGTGGAACTCCCGTCGTGACTTCAATTGACATCCGTCCCTGGTTTGTGTCGTAAACCACTACCCGGTTCTGAAAGTAACTTTGCAGAACTTCACACAGATATTCGGGAACCCGCTTTCTGTGTAGGGCTGCGGCGATAGCCTCCCAAATAGCGCTGTTGAACGCGCTCATAACGTCTATTGTTACCACTGTGCAGTATCGAATGCCTCTCGTCTTCCGCTTGGACGCTTTCTCCGCGCACGCGATGACTGCTCGAACAGCATCCACTGTCGAAGTCTTTATCCGCTTGCCTTCCGTATAGATCGTCAGCCTGCCGAGGCTGACCTTCTCCAGAAGTTTACCAAGAGTATCCAGCAAGCATATAGGTCTATATGAAGCAGAATCTACTGGTGGTTTTCCTGGTTTTGGCAGCAAAACAGGCTTCTGCAGCTTCCATCTGTCTGGGAAGCAGCTTTCCATTAAACACTTCTGCAACGCTGTCCTGAATATGTCTGGTAACGCCAAGATTGCTGCTCTTAGCGCTACGTTAGGGATACCATCTGGGAGCTTTGTTCAGCTTCAGCCCTTTCGTAACCATCATCAGCTCGGCGTTAGTCACTTGTATACCGGCATTTTCGTCATCTACATACGCGTACGGTGTGGGCGGCCACGCGGTGGGAGCATGCGTAGAAAAAAGACCGTCCACTATCGCTTTCAGTTTGTCGGGGCACATTTCAGCTGGTGTTACTGGGTTTTTAATCTTCGCTATCACTACTCGATAGGCGTTGCCCCAGGGATTCACGTCAGCTTCCCGGCACATCTCCTTGTAGCAGTTCGTTTTAATCGTCACTATTTCCCGTTTGAACGCGGCTCTGGCCTGCCGGTAGGTCACCTTACGCTCTTCCATGCTGGCTTCCGATCTAGCTCTCTGCACGCGTCTTCTGGCTCTTAAGCAGGATGCACGGAGGGTGCTGAGTCTGTCGTTCCACCAGTATGCAGGACGCCGCTGATTTCGTGGCGCCAATTTTCTCGGCATAGTTGCTTCCCACGCCAATGCTTCTGTTAACTCTCCTGCATCCATGTTTGGAGCGTCGCTTACTGCTCGGAGTGCTTCGACGAAAAAATCCCTTATCGAAATGCTTCGGTTTCCACCTTCGTTCTCCATTCCTCGTCTCGTCCATACTGCACAACTTCTCTGGTCAACGCAGTAGTGGATCGCTTGATGGTCACTGTGGGTGTATTCTTCACTAACTCTCCAGTTCATATTGGTGTTCAGCGACGGGCTGCAAAAGGTCACGTCGATGATGGATTCACCCGAATCAATGCCTTTTCGACTTTTTCCGCTCTAATCCGTGATTCCTTCTGTCCGCGTTCTGCGGCTGTAACGGCGGACTTGATGCTCTTAACTTGATCTTCTAGTTTCTGACTTCTAGCTTCTAGCTTCTGGCTTTAGCTTTAATCTTCTAGCTTCTGGCTTCTAGTTTCTAGCATCTAGCATCTAGCTTCTATCGACTAGCGTCTAGCTTCTGACTTCTAGCTTCTAGCTTCTAGCTCCAAGCATCTGACTTGTAGCTTTTGACTTCTAGATTTTTGCTATTAGGTTCTAGCTTCAAACTTCTAGCTTTTAGGTTCTAGCTTCTAGCTTCTGACTTTTTGCTTTTAGCTTCTGGCTCTAGCTTCAAGCTTCTAGCTCTTAGCTTCTAGTTTCTATCTTCTAGCTCCAAACTTCTAGCTTTAAGCTCATAGCTTCTAGCTTCTGACTTCTAGCTTTTAGCTTTTAGGTACTAGCTTCAAGCTTCTAGCTTCTTGCCTCTAGTTTTTAGGTTCTAGCTTCTAGCTTCTAGCTTCCGATTTCTAGCTCCTGACTTCTAGCCTCTAGTTTTTAGGTTCTGGCTTCTGACTTCTAGCTTCTGCCATTTAGCTTCTAGCATCTAGCATCTAGCATCTAGCTTTTAGCTTCTAGCTTCTGACTTCTTTCTTCTAGCTTATATGTTCTCGCTTCAAGCTTTTAGTTTCTAGCTTCTAGCTTCTAGCGTCTAGCTTCTATCTTTTGACTTCTAGCTTCTAGTTTTTAGGTTCTAGCTTCTAGCTTCTAGCATCTAGCTTCTAGCTTCTGACTTCTAGATTTTAGCTTCTGGCTCTAGCTTCAAGCTTCTAACTCCTAGATTCTAGTTTCTAGCTTCTAGCTCCAAACTTTTAGCTTTTAGCTCCTAGCTTCTAGCTTCTAGCTTCTGACTTCTAGCTTTTAGCTTTTAGGTACTAGCTCCATGCTTCTAGCTTCTAGCCTCTAGTTTTTAGGTTCTAGCTTCTAGCATCTAGCTTCTATCTTCTAGCTTCTGGCTTCTAGCTCCTGACTTCTAGTCTCTAGTTTTTAGGTTCTAGCTTCTGACTTCTAGCTTCTGCCATTTAGCTTCTAGCTTTTAGCTTCTATCTTCTAGCTTCAAGCCTCTAGCTTCAAGCTTCTAGCTTCTAGCTTCTAGTTTCTAGCTTCTAGCTTCTAGCTTCTGACTTCTAACTTCTGGCTTATATGTTCTAGCTTCAAGCTTTTAGTTTCTAGCTTCCAGCTTCTATCTTCGGATTTCTAGCGTCTAGTTTTTAGGTTCTAGCTTCTAGCTTCTAGCTTCTAGCTTCTGACTTCTAGCTTTAAGGTTCTAGCTTCTAGCTTCTGACTTCTAGCTTTTGGCTTCTGGCTCTAGCTTCAAGCTTCTAGCTCCTAGCTTCTAGTTTCTAGCTTCTAGCTACAAACTTTTAGCTTTTAGCTTCTAGTTTTTAGGTTCTAGCATTTTAGAATTACGGCTGGAGTGATTTTCATTATTTTTAAGAGTGTGCGTAAACTTCACCGTTCTGTCATAGTGCCAGCCTGTTGAGTTATTGATAGGTTGATACAGTTTATTTTTCTGTCCTCTTTTATGTTCTACGGATGGAGTGAACGTAGCTGGCGGTGGAAACCAACTTTAAATGAAAAAAGTTTTTTTTTATTAACATCTTTGATGTTTTGCTGCCCATCGCACATCATTGTTGTACTACATCACGAAGTTCGATCAGTGATGGAACGCTCTTGACCGAGTTATTTTTTGTTTAGGGGAAATGGGGGTAAAATGAACACCCTAAGCAATTTTCATGTATTCTTGCTTATGAAGCTGTCAGATACTTTTTCAATTGCTCAGAATTGAAGAAAAATGTTTATGCAATGTAACAAGTTGAAATATAATGATGGAATTTGAATTTTATCAACATTATTATAATTTTGAAAAATTCTTTCCACACAGTCAATGTTCCAAACATGTGGGTAAAATGAACATATAACGGGGGTAATATGAACATACAATGGGGGTAATATGAACACATGCTGGGGGTTAAATGAACATATAGTGGGGGTAAAATGAACACCATTCAAATTGAACGGGTTGCGGCATGATTCTCGGCATCTGGTACATAATCAATACATATCTCACAGCCATTCCGGAATCGATGGAACGTTTAGCCCCGACCATTTGGATGGCAGTCCATGACTGTCTTTGTATTTCCTCCGGAAAACTCTCGGCATCTGAAATAAAATCCGGTAGTATTTACCCTGCCATGGGGTTCATATTACTTCCATATCAAGCGGTTCATTTTACCCCCAAAGAATCAACATATTCAAATCATTTGTTTTTCTGACTTCTATCTTCTAGCTTATATGTTCTAGCTTCAAGCTTTTAGTTTCTAGCTTCTAGCTTCTAGCTTCTAGCTTCTAGCTTCTAGCATCTTGCTTCTGACTTCTAGATTTTAGCTTCTGGCTCTAGCTTCAAGCTTCTAACTCCTAGCTTCTAGTTTCTAGCTTCTAGCACCAAACTTTTAGTTTTTAGCTCCTAGCTTCTAGCTTCTAGCTTCTAGCTTCTGACTTCTAGCTTTTAGGTACTAGCTTCTAGCTTCAAGCTTCTAGCTTCTAGCTTCTATCTTCTAGCTTCAAGCTTCTAGCTTCTAGCTTCTAGTTTCTAGCTTTAAGTTTCTAGCTTCTTGCTTCTAGCTTCTGACTTCTAACTTCTGGCTTATATGTTCTAGCTTCAAGCTTTTAGTTTCTAGCTTCTAGCTTCTATCTTCTGACTTCAGGCTTCTAGTTTTTAGGTTCTAGCTTCTAGCTTCTGACTTCTAGCTTTAAGGTTCTAGCTTCTAGCTTCTAGCTCTAGCTTCTAGCTTCTGACTTCTAGCTTTCAGCTTCTGGCTCTAGCTTCAAGCTTCTAGCTCCTAGCTTCTAGTTTCTAGCTTCTAGCTTATAGCTCCAAACTTTTAGCTTTTAGCTCCTTGCTTCTAGCTTCTAACTTCTGACTTCTAGCTTTTAGCTTTAAGGTACTAGCTCCATGCTTCTAGCTTCTAGCCTCTAGTTTTTAGGTTCTAGCTTCTAGCATCTAGCTTCTATCTTCTAGCTTCTGGCTTCTAGCTCCTGACTTCTAGTCTCTAGTTTTTAGGTTCTAGCTTCTGACTTCTAGCTTCTGCCATTTAGCTTCTAGCTTTTAGCTTCTATCTTCTAGCTTCAAGCCTCTAGCTTCAAGCTTTTAGCTTCTAGCTTCTAGTTTCTAGCTTTTAGTTTCTAGCTTCTAGATTCTGAGTAGTGTTTGATCTTACGATCTTGACACTTGCTCCTGTGGGGGCGAGCGATGAGGGCAGGATCAAACATGTCGCGCGTCGTACGAGTAAAGTGAAAAAGTTCCGCGTTCGATTAGTTCTTTTTGATCCTTTGACCTTGACGCTTGCTCCTTGGCAGTGCGTCAAGAAAGCCCGAGAAGTCGTCAGTTGTTTTCCCTTTCGGGTGCGCGCCTATTTTCTCTGAGTGCTTTTGTATAGCCGAGCAAACGAGTGAAGCTGAAAATGGATTGTTGCTGCTCAATCAAGGATGACGGATCAATTGGTGAGCTTGTTTCATGCTACTATTTTTAATCTATAGAATATATATGATTGCACATTTAATCGCTTCAACGGTGGGGCGTAAATATGATTTTTCAACAAGCTATAGAGGGTCCGTCACTGTGAGTCGACATAAGCTCTGATTCATGAATTATTTATGTTTAACATTTGTTTTCAAAACACCTCTTTCTTCTTACTTTATTTTTAGTAATTAAAAAAAAACTTTGAATGGTTTGACACTACAAGTGTAGACTTGCGAAAGGTTCACTTTATTCAACAAACTTTGGATGGTTCGTCACTGTACATGTCGGCATAAGAATAAGAGTGTTAGGAATGTTACATTTAGGTATTTGTTCAACAAACTTTGAATGGTTCGTCACTTCAAGTGTCGGCATAATTTTCCTCTACATAGAAATTGTTTATATCAAATTAAAATATTATATTTACATTTAAGCATGTTTATATATCACAAATAATTATTTATCATGGTCTAATCGCTTATCAAAGCGAATCCTGTGACCCAACGATCCTTCCCATTAACAAACATCCCTCCCTCCTATGTGGAGATGCAGAGGAAAACACGGTCCCCAATTAGCAAAGGTTACAAATTAACATTCCTTCCCCCAATCACACCTGACTGCAAGGACGTGGCCGGCGCCGTTATTGACCCTTATAAATAGAGGCACTGAATTATGCACACTGAAGAAGATTATGGCCAATCCCAGCCGAACTTCTAGTTGATTCTTTTTGCATTTTCACTGACTTCGGTCAATCACGGAATACACAGCGTAACAAAAATGACACTTTTGCGTGTCTCAAGGATCAAATTATGTGTCTCTAGCAGACTTTGGGTCGCTGAATCTGATGCCGTTCTCAGAAATGTTCCAGCACGTCACAATTTTTAGCTACAGGTCGCCAAAGTTGTATAAAACACTGGTTTAAGTGATGTTTACATGAAATTTAAGGTATGATTTATCAAACTTTTTTGTGCTAAATAGGACTTTAACTTTCAATTTAGATACAAATCAGTTGATATTTAATGATAAAATTTAGTTTAAATCGATTTTTTTCAACATGCTTGCAGTCTTCATATAAAATTGTTCGTTTCTCTCATATGGCATAATACAATACTTTTCTGAACCACCAAAAAATAACATTTTACCATCGAAAATATTATGAACTTCGATGATAATTATTGTTCTATACATGAAGTTTGAATTCTGTGACAAATTGAGCAAATAAATCACCGTACAAGTTGGAAAACTTGCATGCAAGTTGGCTAAAACAGTCATATTTTGTACTTTCAACAGTCAATATCTCAAAAACTA
The DNA here is from genome assembly GCF_002204515.2 of Aedes aegypti. Taxonomy (NCBI): domain Eukaryota; kingdom Metazoa; phylum Arthropoda; class Insecta; order Diptera; family Culicidae; genus Aedes; species Aedes aegypti. The sequence continues at coordinate 217,724,519 of NC_035107.1, read as the reverse complement.
GACGTGCCATGATATTTCTGAAAACGGCAATGGACTCAGCAACTCTTAATTTAGTAAATAGCGGTATTTTGGTGCTTGAGACAAAACCGTGTTCCGCAGTGATATCAACCATTGATATGTGTAGTCAGTCTAAGCTAAGCTTTAGTTTCTAGCTTCTAGATTTTATCTTCTGATTTCTAACTTCTAGCTTATATGTTCTAGTTTCAAGCTTTTAGTTTCTAGATTCTAGCTTCTAGCTTCTGGCATCTAGCTTCGAATATCTAGCTTTTAGCTTTTAGCATATAGCTTCTATCTTCTGACTTCTAGCTTCTAGTTTTTAGGTTCTAGCTTGTAGCATCTAGCTTCTATCATCTTTTTTCTAGCTTCTGTCTTCTTGCTTTTAGATTCTAACTTTCGTCTTCTAGTTATTAGCTTCTAGCTCGTAGCTTCTATCTTCCACCTTTTAGCTTCTAGCTTCTAACTTCTGTCTTCTAGCTTCTAGCTTCTGTTTTCTAGCTTTTAGCTTCTGTCTTGTAGCTTCTAGCTTCTAGCTTCAAGCCTCCAGCTTCTAGCTTCTACCTTCTAGCTTCTAGCTTCTGGCTTCTAGCTTCTGTCTTCTAGCTTGTTGCTTCCAGCTTCTTGCGTCTATCTTCTTGATTCTCTACATTCTAGCTTCTAGCTCCTTGCTTCTTGCTTCTAGCCTCTAGCTTCTAGCTTCTAGCTTATAGCTTCCAGCTTCTATTTTCTGTCTTCTAGCTTATATATTCTGTCTTCTAGCTTCTAGCTTCTAGCTTTTAGTGTCTGTCTTCTAGCTTCCAGCTTCCAGCTTCTAGCTTCCACCTTCTAGCTTCTATCTTCTATCTTCTATTTTCTATCTTCTATCTTCTCTTTTCTATCTTCTATCTTCTATCTTCTATCTTTTATGGTCTATCTTCTATCTTCTAGTTTCTATCTTCTTTCTTTTAGATTTTAGCCTTTATCTTCTTGCTTCTTTCTTCTAGCTTCCAGCATCTATCTCCTAGCTTTAATCTTTTTCTCCTAGCTCTAGCTTTTTTCTTCTATCTTTTATCTTCTGTCTTCTATCTTCTATGTTTTATATCTTATTTTCTAGGTAAATCATTTATTTGCGGATATCTGGTAAACTAATCATCGGGTTGCTAACCCAGAGATGAACCTATGACAAGAGGTCGAAAGACAATACGATGAAGGACGAAGAGTAAAAGAAAAGGAACGCCCACTTTGGGGAACACTGGTGTAACCTTACATGCAAGTTCAATACATGATACCAACTGTCGAACATCATTTTTTTTACGTGTTGCGCTCCTGTATTTTTGACGTAGAAGTACGTCTTTCTTCTCTATACAGGAGTGAAATTGGAATTTCAAAACCAAGAGCGTTACGCTGGCATGAAATATTTTAAACGTTTATAACTTCTCGCTGGCTTAACGAAATTTCTTGATTAGCACCTCAATCGAAAGATAAGACATCAAAGCTTCATGTCGTTTACTTACTGAATCCCAAATACCAGTCCAAATAGTTTAATAACTGTTTTAAAATAGAACGTTGATTTCAAGCAAATCTATAAATAGGGGTGGCTAGAGAAAATTTGACGTCATTTGCTTTCCACTCTCCGATTGGCTCGCATCACAGCAGGCGACAGATCGGTTTGCTCTGACCGGGCGTGCTTCGCAGGCACAGACATCGATAGCGAAGGACGCCCCCGTTTGTCTTGCTTCGCTCAAATCAAACTGTCGAGCGAGCGAGAGAAGATGCCGTCCGAAGCTAAAGCCATCACCGCTGCCGCCGCCTAGAAGAAGAAGAGGAAGCAGTCCACAGGTGAATTTGCGGTCGAACTGTGAACACGGTCGGGCGAGTCATTCTCGCTTTGTGGTTCACCGCTTGTTTGCGTTCACCCAGTCATCGTCATCGCCGCCGCAAATTTCATCGGCCGAGGAGCTGTTGACCCGCGCTTCAAAATTTCGACTCGTGATGAAATCATCATTGGTGGTCAAGAAGCAATCCCGTTAGGAGCAAATACCAGAAGCCCCCTGAGTTTTGCTGGTCCGAACAGTGTAATTTATTCGTAACAACATCGAAGCTAACAAAGCCATCGGTTCTTTTCAGAGCCATCAAATTTGTGGAAAAGAGTTAAAAGAGAAATATTTCCGACTTTATTTATAACTTCTAATATTTCTAAATCAATTTCACGGCTTCATACAAAATTTCATTTGTCATGAATAATTTATGACTCAACCATTTGAGATTGTACTCGCGGACGCTGCTGCAGTGCCGTCGGGGTGAGTGCTCAACATTTCACAACGATTGTAAAATAGAGTGGCTTTTCCAACAGCGCCTTTTATGTTCCATATTTTATGGGAACACTTTGATTAGGAAAATTATCCCATGTAACAAAATTGCGACATATTTAGAATGCTTTTGATAAGACATTCTCATTGAACAATTGTAATAATTTTGGCACCCATGGATCCGAAATTTACCGTCATAATAAAGAAAACTATTGATTATCAATAGCTCGTATTGAATATTTAGGGAATGCCAATCATTCCAACAATTCATGTTCGACCAATTTCTCACGTATTAGTATTCTCCACAATTTTCAAGTAATTCCAAGCCCAACACATTATTGGCACATACCCATTTCCCAGATTGGTCGATCAGAAAGCGAAGAGCACAAAAGGGAGGAGCATCATCTGCTATTCCAAGGTTATAAAACATGCTGCCTTCGTTGGATTCAGTTTCATTCCATTTCCGCTTTCGAGCTGGTAAGAGCTCTTGCTTAGCGAGAAGTACCTCGCTGCTAGAAGCCTGCTGAGCTGTTAATCCAGAATCTCGTTTGTGAAATCGCTCAAGATTTCAAAATTGAGCTACGTTTCCAGATTTCAACTAAATCCCTGTGATCCGCTACCCTATTGCTGTTGTGCACCCATTAAATATTTAGCTGGTTTGTGGAATAAACTGAGAACTTATTCACATCTTCTTATTCTTCTTCTTGGCATTAACGTCCTCACTGGGACAGAGCCTGCTTCTCAGCTTAGTGTTCTTATGACACTTCCACAGTTATTAACTGAGAGATTTCTTTGCCAAAGTTTCCATTTTTGCATTCGTATATCGTGTGGCAGGTACGATTATACTCTATGCCCAGGGAAGTCAAGAAAATTTCCATTACGAAAAGATCCTGAACCGACCGGGAATCGAACCCCCCCGCGGACTCTAACCACTCGGCTAAGGAAGGCCCCAACTTATTCACATGCATTTGAAACTTTTTCAATTTTCCATACAAAATGACCAACTTTGGTAAGTTAGATCTCAGTTATTTATGGAAATATTTTCGAATGAAACTTTCACAGAACATCAGATGTAACTTGAGTTTTAACATATATTTTTGAATAATTTTTCCAATCACAAGTTTATAAGTAATAACGGTTTGACTAAACTGTAATTTTCGACGAAAAATTCAAAACTTTTTATCTTAAAATCTGATAGCCTTACACAAAAACTGTCTTCAGCAAACTAATTCATCTCTTAAAAATCTACAACTTTGCTGAAGATACCATGAAGCTATTCCTTCAATATGTTTAGTTATGTCAATTATAAAAAATCGTCACAAAATTCACTTTAGTCAAACCGTTACTGCTTTTCAACGTATGATTGGAAAAATCACTCAATAATATATGTTAAAATTTAAGTTATGTCTGATATTCTGTGAAAATTTCATTCAAATCGGTCCATAAATAACTGAGATATAGTTTTTCAAAGTTGGTCATTTTGCATGAAAAATCAAAAGAGTTGCAGTTTTTTTTCTCAGCGAAGAATCACACCATCAACAAAAATAGCGCGAAAGCAATAAACAATCGCGTGCGAGTAGCGAACGGAGTGACGAAGCGAAACGAAGCAAAAGCAACAACTGAAAATCATTCAGTGGACGGATTAGTAGTCAGCGCCAACCGGTGACCTGTTGGAAACTAACGCCAGCGAAATATACACCATCTGCCTCTCCTTACCATTCATATTCTTGTACTTGATGAATTCAATGAAATGGTTTGGTTTGGCGATGGAGCAAAGAGTTGCTTAGGATGATTTGACTTAACAAAGAGTTGTTGATAAATATTCCAATCAATAAGAGTTGTTTTGAAAAAGTTCACTTTTAGCAGAATTTTCCTCGGAAAATTTCTGCTTTACCAAAGAGTTGTTAATGAAATTCCTGCAGCAAAGGGTCGAGTTTCTCCCCACGAATATTTCCAGCCAGGACCAGTCATGGAGGACAATCCATCCCGAGCATCACGGCCCCCGCTTCCAAAATTCTCGAGTACGGAAATTGGAAAATGTATTAAAATTGCGACAGATTTTAAATACTGTTCAATAAACTGTTTCTTGACCAATTGTAATGAGCAACTATTGATCTGAATTGATTTTTCTACATGTTGTCTATTGCGTTAATCTGAGAAATAGGCTATATGAAATTGATGTCTTGGCAAGGGATGTACAAGATGAGCATTATGCTGTTATTGCATCCCGACGACACTGCAGCAGCGTTCTCGAAACATCCTCAAATTGTCGTATTGTCGATTATTCGTGATAAATGAGATATTGTATGATGCTATGAGATGAATTAAGAGATTATAGCAAGTATGTGGTAAGCACATTAATAAATATTACTAGCTATACTGTGTTTATCATGAGAAGTTCTTACTAGCTCGAAAGTGTAAATGAAATGAACCGAATCCTGTTGTTGTTACAGAGGGATTTCAATCCGAAGGTCATTCGTCCCTTAAATGAACCGAACACTGAGGAAAGCAAACGTAAGACTGTCATAAGATTTGCTTATGGAATTACGACACAAGAAAAATCTTTGAAATTCATAAGACCATCGTATGGTTTTCGGCAGATGTTGTTTCCAAAATACACCTCGAAGGAATTTCGTAAGATGATCTTATGAACCAGCATTGACTTGATAACAAAATCCATAGATAGTCTCATGAAATACGTTCTGATCCATTCTTGGTTCCATAAGACTCTCTTGTGTAATTTGAGCTTTAGATTATAAATTTCAATGAATGAATAATATTAATCCGCGTTGAAAAATAGGTTAACCAACTTGAGAAAATCAAATTTTCATCCATTTTGTCATGTCGCAAATCGATTAAAGCACTTTACTGTAAGCATTAGAATCGATTTGCGATACGACAAAATGGATGAAAATTTGATTTTCTCTAGTTGGCTAACCTATTTTGAACGCGAAGAAGTATATTATAGCAGCGAAACATTATTGAGAAAAGTTGTGAAGAACGCCGGAATTGGTGCAGGTTTACGTTAGGGCGGATTAATGGATGAGGGGGGTTTGTGATTTCTTACGCGTCATACAAATTGTTTTGAATTTTCATTCAAACATCTTATTCTTTGGATCCAATTCCTTAATCTGATTGAAAGAAAATGTTAGTTACAGCGGAATTGATGATAAATATAGAATATTTACCCTTTGTTGCATTAGAAACGGAGTCAGCCAGCGACAAATCAGCAAACACGTCCATTTCGGAAGCCATATTGAATTTATGATAGTGAAATGGCTGTACCGAGAAAATTTGCCTCACGTGGTTCTTCACAATGATGAGCAATGGGGTTCATAAGCGTTCTTATGACATTGACAATTGATTATTATGAAAAAATTACACTTGTCTTATGAATCTCAATCTCGTCGAATGAAATACGCAATTGTCTTATGAACCAACAAAAAAATAATAAAAAACGCGTTCATTAGTGTGATCTTATGAAAATCATGCGAGATTTTTGCCTCAGTGAATGTGTCGAAGATAGTATGTTTTACATAATTTGAATTGCAGACAATGCTCCTCCTTTTCGTGTTCTTCGCCTTCTTCTGATTGACCAATCTAGGATAAGATACATGAAGTTGATGTCTTGGTTAGGGATTTACATATCTTGGAAAATTCACATGCGCGTTCGTATGGACAGTAAGAATATCAACATTATTTTAACAGCTTACAATAAATTAAAATCACGCATGTTTTGGTTTCGTGCAAATTTTAAATATTTCTGATCAATGTTCAATGTGTTCTGATTTATATACTATGACATTTGCAATAAACTTACTTGTAGAAATATTTCAGATCAATAGTTGCTCATTACAATTGGTCAGGAAACAGTTTATTGAACAGTATTTAAAATCTGTCGCAATTTTAATACATTTTCCAATTTCCATACTCGATAATTTAGGAAGTGTTCCCCCATTATATGATAAATCAACGATGCTGTAAGAAATACCATACAATGCTGAGTAGTATGATGTTATTACGGTCCGACGGTGCTGCAGCGGTAAATTCTCAAATTCATGTAATTATGTGGGGTAAATTATGTGAACCAAATTATAGTATACCGCGATATTTAGATCATTTTAGACAAATCAGTAAACATCATCCAATAAACCCTTTTATGAACGTATGTTGGCCCTGAAAAGGGCCGATTGAGCTTGGATGCTGTGACCACGAGTTTGCCACGAGTCGAAATTTAGAAGCGCGGATCGGTCAACCTAGAAATCTTGAGCGATTTCACAAATCAGAAGCTCGATTGGCAGCTTGAAGATTAACAGCTCAGCAGATTTCTAGCAGCGAGGTACTTCTCGCTGAACAAGTTCGGAGGAGCTCTTACCAGCTCGAAAGCGGAATTGGAATGAAACTGAATCCGACGAAGGAAGCATGTTTTATAACCTCAGAATAGCAGATGATGCTCCTCCCTTTTGTGCTCTTCGCTTTCTGATCAACCAATCTGGGAAATGGGTATGTGCCAATAATGTGTTGGGCTTGGAATTACTTGAAAATTGCGGAGAATGCTAATGCGTAAGAAATTGGTCGAACATGAATTGCTGGAAGGGTTGACATTAACTAAATATTTAATACGAGCTATTGATAATAAATAGTTTTTTTTTATTATGACGGTAAATTTCTGATCGATGGGTGCCAAAATAATTACAATTGTTCAATGAGAATGTCTTATCAAAAGCATTCTAAATATGTCGCAATTTTGTTACATGTGATATTTTCCTAATCAAAGTGCTCCCATAAAATATGGAACATCAAAGACGCTGTTGGAAATGCCACTCTATTTTACAATTGTTGTGAAATGTTGAGCACTCACCCCGATGGCACTGCAGCAGCGTCCGCAATTACAGTCTCAAAATGTTTAGTCATAAATTATTCATGACAAATGAAATTTTGTATGAAGCTGTGAAACTGATTTAGGAATATTAGAAGTCATATATAAAGTCGGAAATATTTCTCTTTTAACTCTTTTCCACTAATTTGATGGCCCTGAAAAGGGCCGATGGCTTTGTTAGCTTTGATGCTCTTACAGATAAATAACACTGCGGGATGTTATCAGTTGATTGCCATGGTCAAACGGGGAATCCTCAACTCAAATGTATAAATTTGAGCATATTTGCTTATACGACGAACCGAAAGTTTCGTGACGTGGATGGCGCACAACAGTAACAGGTAGTGGATCACCGGGCTTAAGTCGAAATCTGATGATGGCGGCGATGACGATGGCTGGGTGAACGCAAACAAGCGGTGAAGCACAAAGCGAGAATAACTTGCCCGACCGTGTTCACAGTTCGACCGCAATTTTTCCTGTGGACTGCTTCCTCTTCTTCTTCTTCTTCTTCTTCTTCTTGGCGGCGGCAGCGGTGATGACTTTGGCTTCGGACGGCATCTTCTCTCGCTCGCTCGACAGTTTGATTTGAGCGAAGCAAGACAAACGGGGAGGTCATTCGCTATCGATGTCTGTGCCTGAGAAGCACGCCCGGTCAGAGCCAGACGATCTATTGCCTGCTGAGATGCGATCCAAGGGGAGAATGGAAAGCAAATGACGTCAATTTTTCTCTAGCACCCCTATTTATAAATTTGCTTGAAATCAACGGTCTCTTTTAAAACAGTAATTAAACTATTTGGACAGGTATGTGGGATTCAGTAAGTAAACGACATGACCCTTTGATGTCTTGTCTTTCAATTGAGGTGCCATTCAAGGAATTTCGTTAAACCAGCAAAAAGTTATAAGAGTTGAAAATATTTCATGCCAACGGCTCTTGGCTCTTGGCTCTTGGTTTTGAAATTCCAAATTCACTTCCGTATAGAGAATTTTTATTTTACTTTCAAACTGTGTGGCATAATCAAATGCAAACGCATTCAGTTCCCGATGGTTAGTGCCTGTGCTTTTACTGTTCATAAGTCGCAAGGTGTAACTTTCTCCGAGGTCGTGTACGACTATGACAAAAGCCAGGATCAGCAATTGGTATATGTTGGTTTGTCGCGGGTTACTTCATTGCAAGGACTATTTTTGACAAACTTTACTTTTTTCAAGTTCCATCACGCCAAAGGCAGTAATTCTCCCAAGATAGTTGACTTAAAGAATGAGCTGCAGCGCTTAGGCAATCATCGATTAGTGACGCTTTGAGACGAACTGCGTGAAATACTGGATCATAGCGGCCAAGCCTGCATATTGATGAGTATCAATGTACAGAGCCTAAATGCTCATGCAATGGATATTGCTACAGACCAAAGCACTGGACCGATTCTATCGATTCTAACGATCGAAGCACCCGAGCTATCAAACATCTAATCTACTGGAGGAGTTTGGCGAACTACAGCTGGAGCCAGAAACCGATTACCCAACCAAGCAACGACCAAACAAACAAATTCAATCATCTGGCATTATTCCTGGAACACCAAACACTGGTTTTCGGAACCACAGAAAGACAAATGGTTCTTTTTAGGACTACCAAAATGAGTCCAAAAAGAGTTAACTTCTGAAAACTTCATCCGATCAATAACAACACAAAACTAGTACACTTACAAATTCATACACATGACAAATCAAATTATTAATCATCGTAGTTCTACGTCAACCTCGCGGTAATGTAATAGACATTACCCACCCCAAATTTTTTCCACTCATTCTTTCTCAGCCTCACCATTTTCATCGAACACAGGCAAAAAGAAAAGTTCCACTTGTGGCACTTTGTATCCCCAGCTTTATGGATGGTAGGTAAACCCATCAGCCTCGACCTATGGCTTCCGCCGTCAATGATGACAGTTTATTGTCGCTTGCCTGCCAATGAGGGCGCTTTTCGATCAGGCGACACACTCTTGTCTGGCAAAATCCATTCAAGCGTGATTGATGGTGGCAATTCCGTGAATGCGGTATATGGTGTAATGGATTTCATCCAGATTCCAGACCGTGACTTGCATGTTCAGTTTTAAGTTGTTTTATCGCTCAAAAATTGATTTTATATGGATGAATTAATTAGATGGGATCAAAGCGTTAGCTGCATGATAGAATTACTGTAACTGACCGGATTTATCGTTTAATCACACAGCGGAGCAAGTTTTGGCATCAAGAACCAAAACATCGCCATTTTCCTCTATTTGAGGTCGTTCAATCCATTGCTGCTTTTAAAAATGTCGTGGCACGTGGTTTTTAGATATTGATGATTAAAAATGCATTATTTATAGATCCATGATACAAAAAAAAGCAAAATGTCATGTTTTAATGATTGAAGTTAAATTATCGTTGCTTTAAATGACCCGTGAATCCCGATGCAATGTATGCAGTTTTCCGGTGAACTCCTGATCACTTAATTAAATCCAACAACGCACACCACACAGTAATGAAATTGCGCCAGGTCAGCAACCGAATGGTAATGGGGTCGGAAACCAAATACCGTTAATTGAATTGACCGTTAGGGGTTGTTCATGGTCCACTTTATACATATCCCGGGTGCTAATCTCCTCCTGTTCTGGCATTATATATTGGCATATATTAAAAAATTGCAAGAAGAGTAGGTACAATTTCAGAATATTATCATCATATTTGAACGACCCCTGATCTGACAGTATTTATTTGGGAACCGTGAGAGGCCATACCTAGTGGCAAATCGACTTGGAACAAATTTGGTTTAATCAGTGACACGTTTGTTGAGGGAGCAAACATAATCGCTTTGCAGACGAAACGTTCGTAGGATGGAAGATTTAGACCACATGGTTGCTGTATAATGCTGATTGGCATTTTTTAGTTCATGGGATGCTGCATTTTACTAGCTATGATAGGAAGTATGAAAGCTCGATTTTCCGTAGCTTATCATTCTTAATTGATATATTAAACCAATATTTTCAGTTGGTATATTTTCCTGACAAATGGAAAAATGCTTAGATTGTACCGTTTTGACTCATATTCCGAACACTTGAGGCCAAAAGCGACTTCAAAATGTTGCTATCTTCTATTGCCATGATATGTGGTCTTCACCCTTAACCGAATGGTTAGTATCCGCGGCTACAAAGCAAAGTCATTCAGAAGGTGTCTGGAAATATTTCCCGATCGACCTAGGGTCTTCACATGATGGAAATTTCCTTGACCTCCCTGGGATACTCTATTCCCATCTCATCGTACCTGATACATAATAAACTAATGCGAAAATGGCAACTTTGGCAAAGAAAACTCTCAGTTAATAACTGTGGATGTGCTCATTGAACACTAAGCTGCAAAACATGCTTTGCCCTAGTGAGAACGTAATGCCTAGAAGAAGATGTATTCTACATAAGAAGTCTTAGTTAGGTTACGTTCATTACAAAGTGTTTTTACTATTCTTCAAGCAGATGGAACTTTTTCGACCTTTGAAATGTAATTATATTTAATTTTTCTCAATCAGGATAATAGTGCTGCCTAATTCCTGCATTTTTTCTTATGTTGGCATGGCTCTGTGCACATCAATTTGTTCCAACCAGAAATTTCACATATTTTTTTCTGGATGAACTTCGCCGTTCTGTCACAATGCCAGCCTGTTGAGTTATTGATAGGTTGATACAGTTTTTTTTTTCTGTCCTCTTTTATGCTCTACGGAACTCTAGTGAACGTAACTGGTGGCGGAAACCAACTTTAAATGAAAAAAGTTTTTTTTATTAACATCTTTGATATTTTGCTGCCCATCACACATCATTGTTGTACTACATCACAGGAGTTCGATCAGTGATGGAACGCTCTTGACCGAGTTGTTTTTTGTGTAGGTAGTGTTGGTTGGTTAACCTTCCGCGGATGTTAAGAAAAACAACTTAATAAGATACTGGGGTCATTATGACCCAGAAATGTATACCCCTATAAATCAGCGAAATATCAACCGAATAATGAAATTTATGCCGCATTCGAAAGATATACTCCTCAAGACTCTGATCACTACCTGGAATACCGGTTCCGGATCCAGTGGCCACCGGGAATCGGCTACGAAGGGGACCATGTTGGCCACGTGGAATTTCAGTACACTCAGTCCAGAAATCTGCAGTCATCACCAAATTGTATAAGATGCAGGCCATATAGGAATGTACTGTCTTCAGCAAACTTGCTTCGGGGACCAAGAACTTCCACATGGGATACAATTTAGTTCAGAACTCGACCACCGCGTGGCGCTAGCGTCGATACGAACTTCCGGTAGAGGCTAATTATGCGATAACTCGAGATTGCGAGCACATAGAAGGATGCTGTCTTCGGCAAAGTTGCTCAGGAGGATAAGGACTTTCACATGAGATACAATTCAGTTCAGAACTCGACCACCGCGTGGCGCTAGCGTCGATATGAACTTCCGGTAGAGGCTAATTATGCGATAACTCGAGATTGCGAGCACATAGAAGGATGCTGTCTTCGGCAAAGTTGCTCAGGAGGATAAGAACTTCCACATGAGATACAATTTAGTTCAGAACTCAACCGCTGCGTGGCCCTAGCGTCGATATGAACTTCCGGTAGAGGCTAATTATGCGATAACTCGAGATTGCGAGCACATAGAAGGATGCTGTCTTCGGCAAAGTTGCTCAGGAGGATAAGGACTTTCACATGAGATACAATTCAGTTCAGAACTCGACCACCGCGTGGCGCTAGCGTCGATATGAACTTCCGGTAGAGGCTAATTATGCGATAACTCGAGATTGCGAGCACATAGAAGGATGCTGTCTTCGGCAAAGTTGCTCAGGAGGATAAGGACTTTCACATGAGATACAATTTAGTTCAGAAATCGACCACCGCGTGGCGCTAGCGTCGATATGAACTTCCGGTAGAGGCTAATTATGCGATAACTCGAGATTGCGAGCACACAGAAGGATGCTGTCTTCGGCAAAGTTGCTCAGGAGGATAAGAACTTCCACATGAGATACAATTTAGTTCAGAACTCAACCGCTGCGTGGCGCTAGCGTCGATATGAACTTCCGGTAGAGGCTAATTATGCGATAACTCGAGATTGCGAGCACATAGAAGGATGCTGTCTTCGGCATAGTTGCTCAGGAGGATAAGGACTTTCACATGAGATACAATTCAGTTCAGAACTCGATCACCGCGTGGCGCTAGCGTCGATATGAACTTCCGGTAGAGGCTAATTATGCGATAACTCGAGATTGCGAGCACATAGAAGGATGCTGTCTTCGGCATAGTTGCTCAGGAGGATAAGGACTTTCACATGAGATACAATTCAGTTCAGAACTCGATCACCGCGTGGCGCTAGCGTCGATATGAACTTCCGGTAGAGGCTAATTATGCGATAACTCGAGATTGCAAGCACATAGAAGGATGCTGTCTTCGGCATAGTTGCTCAGGAGGATAAGGACTTTCACATGAGATACAATTCAGTTCAGAACTCGATCACCGCGTGGCGCTAGCGTCGATATGAACTTCCGGTAGAGGCTAATTATGCGATAACTCGAGATTGCGAGCACATAGAAGGATGCTGTCTTCGGCATAGTTGCTCAGGAGGATAAGGACTTTCACATGAGATACAATTCAGTTCAGAACTCGATCACCGCGTGGCGCTAGCGTCGATATGAACTTCCGGTAGAGGCTAATTATGCGATAACTCGAGATTGCGAGCACATAGAAGGATGCTGTCTTCGGCATAGTTGCTCAGGAGGATAAGGACTTTCACATGAGATACAATTCAGTTCAGAACTCGATCACCGCGTGGCGCTAGCGTCGATATGAACTTCCGGTAGAGGCTAATTATGCGATAACTCGAGATTGCGAGCACATAGAAGGATGCTGTCTTCGGCATAGTTGCTCAGGAGGATAAGGACTTTCACATGAGATACAATTCAGTTCAGAACTCGATCACCGCGTGGCGCTAGCGTCGATATGAACTTCCGGTAGAGGCTAATTATGCGATAACTCGAGATTGCGAGCACATAGAAGGATGCTGTCTTCGGCATAGTTGCTCAGGAGGATAAGGACTTTCACATGAGATACAATTCAGTTCAGAACTCGATCACCGCGTGGCGCTAGCGTCGATATGAACTTCCGGTAGAGGCTAATTATGCGATAACTCGAGATTGCGAGCACACAGAAGGATGCTGTCTTCGGCAAAGTTGCTCAGGAGGATAAGAACTTCCACATGAGATACAATTTAGTTCAGAACTCAACCGCTGCGTGGCGCTAGCGTCGATATGAACTTCCGGTAGAGGCTAATTATGCGATAACTCGAGATTGCGAGCACATAGAAGGATGCTGTCTTCGGCATAGTTGCTCAGGAGGATAAGGACTTTCACATGAGATACAATTCAGTTCAGAACTCGATCACCGCGTGGCGCTAGCGTCGATATGAACTTCCGGTAGAGGCTAATTATGCGATAACTCGAGATTGCGAGCACATAGAAGGATGCTGTCTTCGGCATAGTTGCTCAGGAGGATAAGGACTTTCACATGAGATACAATTCAGTTCAGAACTCGATCACCGCGTGGCGCTAGCGTCGATATGAACTTCCGGTAGAGGCTAATTATGCGATAACTCGAGATTGCGAGCACACAGAAGGATGCTGTCTTCGGCAAAGTTGCTCAGGAGGATAAGAACTTCCACATGAGATACAATTTAGTTCAGAACTCAACCGCTGCGTGGCGCTAGCGTCGATATGAACTTCCGGTAGAGGCTAATTATGCGATAACTCGAGATTGCGAGCACATAGAAGGATGCTGTCTTCGGCATAGTTGCTCAGGAGGATAAGGACTTTCACATGAGATACAATTCAGTTCAGAACTCGACCACCGCGTGGCGCTAGCGTCGATATGAACTTCCGGTAGAGGCTAATTATGCGATAACTCGAGATTGCGAGCACATAGAAGGATGCTGTCTTCGGCAAAGTTGCTCAGGAGGATAAGGACTTTCACATGAGATACAATTTAGTTCAGAACTCGACCACCGCGTGGCGCTAGCGTCGATATGAACTTCCGGTAGAGGCTAATTATGCGATAACTCGAGATTGCGAGCACACAGAAGGATGCTGTCTTCGGCAAAGTTGCTCAGGAGGATAAGAACTTCCACATGAGATACAATTTAGTTCAGAACTCAACCGCTGCGTGGCGCTAGCGTCGATATGAACTTCCGGTAGAGGCTAATTATGCGATAACTCGAGATTGCGAGCACATAGAAGGATGCTGTCTTCGGCATAGTTGCTCAGGAGGATAAGGACTTTCACATGAGATACAATTTAGTTCAGAACTCGACCGCGACGTGGCGCTAGCGTCGATATGAACTTCCGGTAGGGCTAATTATGTGATAACTCGAGATTGCGAACACATAGAAAGATGCAGTCTTCGGCAAAGTTGTTCAGGAGGATAAGGACTTGCAAATGAGATACAATTTAGTTTAGAACTCGACCACCGCGTGGCGCTAGCGTCGATATGAACTTCCGGTAGAGGCTAATTATGCGATAACTCGAGATTGCGAGCACATAGAAAGATGCTGTCTTCGGCATAATTGCTCAGGAGGATAAGGACTTCCACATGAGATACAATTTAGTTCAGAACTCGACCGCTGCGTGGCGCTAGCGTCGATATGAACTTCCGGTAGAGGCTAATTTTGCGATAACTCGAGATTGCGTGCACATAGAAGGATGCTGTCTTCGGCAAAGTTGTTCAGGAGGATAAGGACTTCCACATGAGATACAATTTAGTTCAGAACTCGACCGCTGCGTGGCGCTAGCGTCGATATGAACTTCCGGTAGGGGCTAATTATGTGATAACTCGAGATTGCGAACACATAGAAAGATGCAGTCTTCGGCAAAGTTGTTCAGGAGGATAAGGACTTGCAAATGAGATACAATTTAGTTTAGAACTCGACCACCGCGTGGCACTAGCGTCGATATGGACTTTCGGTAGAAATTACACAGATATTGTCCGTGCATCAGAATCATAGTTCCTACTTCTTCAAACTAGAGAATCAAATGAATGAAGGATTATGAAACAAATTGTTCAATTTTTTTCCTTGTATATCTTTTCTCCATAACGCACCATGAAACTGTGACGTACCCGCGTTATGGGTCATTTAGAAGGATGCTGTCTTCCACAAAGTTGCTCGACCACCCGGTGGATTTGACGTCGATTTGTATTTCCGATAAAGGTTATTTATTAGAGGGGGGTTTCACATTTTATGATCCCAAACACGACCCGTACCCGACTTACTTTATTTTTTTTAAACCCGGACCCGACCCGTACTCAGACCTGACCCGAACTTGAAAAAAAAAAATCCGCTGTTCAAATCCGAATCTGACTCGAAACCTAAGCATTTTTTGTAAGAAAAGACCGAGTTTTAAAAATAGATAAATTCATCGTTTCTGATGCATAAGGAAGCTTTTTGGTTGTTACTCTTACCATAACTCCTACTAAAGTCCATCTAAATCCGAATTTTTACAAGCCCGATTCCGACGTACTCGAAAAAAATGTTCTAGCCTTCAAATCCGTCCCGAACCATTCGAGTCCGGGTTTGAAACCCCGAGACCCGACTTATAGAAGGATAAAATTGTTCGAGAGAATAAGGAATTAGTCACGAACATACGTTCAAAATTTAACCAGCATGTGGTGCTGGCGTCTATATGTATTTCCAGAAGGAACTCTTTTTTGAAGGTTTTATCTTCGGCAAAGTTGTTCAGTTTTTTTAATTCTGCGTAGTAAATTCCGCGTGACGCTCGTCATTATATTGCTCTTATATGATATGAACTCTGAACTTGTGGGCTTCGTGGCCGTGCGATTAGTGTCGTCAGGCAATGAGTGCATCGTGTCATGGGGTGTGGGTTCGATTCCCGCTGCAGCCATTGAAACTTTTCGTGAGGAATGTTTCTCGGCTGTACCATTGGAGCATGCTTGTTCTTTGTCTAGTGTTAAGTAACAGTCTGTGCTGCTAAATGGCTGAAGACGGTGTCCGTGTGTTTTAACTACACGATCCACGAAATATATGTTACGATATAAACTACAGTCGACTCTCCATAACTAAGGGACCATCGACTTATAGAATTATGGTATAATAGAATATACCGATACAAAATCGAAGGAACAAATTTTTGTATTTCCAATATTTTTATTATCATTTTTGTAAGAAAGCAGTATTATTTTGTTGATAGCATTTTACAAACTTATTTGAAAACATTTTTCGAAGTGCTCGAAAAATCACGTTATTTTTACTGACAATAGTTTTTATCATTTTCATGTCATTACAACTTGTAAGTATTTATTCACCTTCAAACAAAAATTAGATCACGTTTCCCCAAAAAAGAAAAAAAAAATAAAATAGATATCGAGTTATGGAGAGAAATTCACATCTCACGTAACATCAACTTGTGGAGATATCGAGTTACAGAAATATCGACTTATGGAGAGCACAATGTATGGAAATTTGAAGGAACCGGAAAATCCATCTAGTTATAGAGTATATCGGGTTATAGAATATCGAGTTGTGGAGAGTCGATTGTATATAATATAAAATAAGCTCTATGATATGATATGAACTATATTGTACTCACTTCTAAAATTCCAACAAGAGTTCAGATACAGATAACGTCATGAAATTGCAAAAACAATTACTTCTAGTTTTCTTTAGAAGTTGTTGCAGTAACTGTGCACTTTAGTTTTTAATTGGATCCGGAGGAATCTTATGACTTTATACCAGTAATTCCTTCTGGATTTCCTCCAAAAAGTTATCTAGATCTCAAGACGTAGTTCACATCGGAGTTATTCAAAGGATATAGTCCAGTAACCTTAAATGATTTGCATGATGGATTCTACAGTTATTTACCGAGAGCTCATCCGATGGAATACAAACCCATGCCCTTCTGTCCTCATCCTCTCGAAATATCTCCAGAGACTCTCCCAAAGATTTTTCCAGGAAATCTTTCGAAGATTCCTCCAAGTATTTTACCAGAAAATAATCCAAGCTATTCTGTACCTTAATCTCTACAATGATTTCCTCTGGGGTTCCCTAGGACTTTTGACAGAGATTCTTTCAGGAAGAACTTTTGTTTGCCATGCATGGAATAGCTTCCTCCAGGGAGTTGACATGGAATTTTTACAAGGATTCCTACAAAAAAAAATATGCATAAGGATTTCTTCAGAGATTTCGCAAAGGTTTCCAGCAGAAATGTCTTAAGTGATTCCTTCGTTGATTCCTCCAACAAAATCTTTATTGGGATTCTTTCAGGATTTTTTCCAAGGGTTCCTAAAGGATTCGTTTTAGGAATACTTAGAAATTTCTCCGGAAATTTCTCCAGGGATTTTTTAAGTTATTTCTTCTGGTATTCCTCTATAAAATTTTCCACAGACTTTTGCAAGGATTTCTCCAGGAAAGTGTCTTCAAGGATTCTTGCACAGATATCTTCAAGGCTTTCTCCAGGAATTCCTCCAGGAGTAACACTTAAAACAATTTCTTCAAAGATTACTAAAGATGTTTCTCTAGTGATATCTTCAGATTTTTTTTCCGAGGATTCCTCCACGGATACATACAAAAATATCCCCAAGCAGTTCTCTCGCGATTCGTTCAGAAATTATTCCGGGATTCCTCCAGGGATGATTCTATGAGGAAATTCTACAAGGATTCCACAAGGAATTTCTGCAGGTGTTCTAAAACTCACGAATTCCTCAAGGAAATTTCATGAAACGCCTCAAGAATTTCTCAAGGTAATCTTCCAGGGATTCCCCAAGAATTTCTCCAGGGATTCGTACTGGGTCTTCAATAATACTCCATGGATTCCCCCAAGAGTTCTTGTTGAAATTTCTCTAAAGATTCTCCCATTAATTCCTGCTAGAATATTATCAGAACTTATTCTAAAAATTTCTCCATGGATTTCATTAAAAAAAAATCTCTACATATCCTACAGTAAAATCTCTATAATTTTTTTTTTTTGAAAATCTATTCATGGATTTCTTAAGATATTTCTCCTTAGATTTTTTGAGAAATTTTTCTATTTTAATACTCCTATAAGGATTCTTTCAGGGATTTATCCAACAAAAATCTACAGGGGTTTTTCCAGCAAAAAATCTACAGGGGTTTTTCCAGGGATTTTTCTAGCGATTCCACCTGCAAAATTTCTACATCGATTCTTCCTAGGATACCTCCATTCATCAGTGATTCCTCCAAAGATGTCTCCAAGAGTCCTTCATGGATGCCTACACTGCCCATATCTGCATATTTGTCACATTCGACATTTTTGACAAATTGAAGTTAATACCATGGAGAGTCATCAAATGATTAATACTTTCGATCAGCTTACTGAAATATGTGAGATTGTTCTAGAAAATTCGAAAAAAATACCAAGTTGTTTTGTCGCATTGGTAATTATAACCGCATAACAGTAACATTGAGATTATAAATGAGCCTCGTAATGTAACAGCAATGAAATTTCTACCAGAATTATTTTCTGACTATTCACCTAGTATGCGATATGAGTTGTACAAAATATCAGCCTCAAATAAGCACTTTTGAGTTCGTGGTAATTTTTAGTAATTTTAGTTTCCTCCCATACTGTCATCAAATGTACTCTTGGTATTCCATTTACTCAATGCCTACTTTTGTCGAATGTTACAAATATGCAGTTATGGGCAGTACATGAGTCTATCCAAAGACTCCTACAGAGATTTCTCTATGCAAATCTTTACAGGAATTCCTGCAGAGATTTCTCCAGCTATTTCTTCAGGAATTTCTCCAAAGATCGCTACAGAAAAATCTCTACATGGTTTCCTGTAGATATCGTTTCAGGAATGAACTGGTAGAGATTTGACTGTATATATACATGAAATATGAGTTTCGTCTACGCAGTCTTCATCATAAATAGAACGTTGAAAAAAATAGAGACTGCCTAACTGAAAAGCATGTATGCTGTTCCGGGGATTTTTGTAAGGAATTCCGCCAGAGCTTTACTCGAGAATCCCTTCTTGGGCTCTTGCAAGAATTTCTCCAGCGATCCCTATATGAACTCATAAAATAATTTCTTGTAAAATCCCCAATTGAATCTCTGGAATAATTCGTTATACAATTCCTGGAGCGATCCCTGGAGGAAATCTTAGAAGTAAATCCTAGAGGAATCTTGGAAGGACTACCAGCGGAATGTCTGGAGAATTCACTGTGGAAATATTTTAAGTAATCCTTGAAGAAATGTTTCTTAGAGAAACCTCTGACATTCTGCAAAAATCTCTATAGAGATCTTCTTGGAGGAATCCTTAGGGGAATCTCTTATTTTTTATTAGAGGAAATTCAGGAGAAATCGCTTGAAGAATCTTTGCAAGAATCGCTGGAGGAGTGCTTGAAGTAATCTATGCAATAATTCCTGGAAAAGTTCCCTGAGGATGGATTAATTCCCGGAGAAATCTATCTGGAGTGAATTCTTCAGAGTTTTTGCAATTCCCTCACAGGTCTTTTTTTATTGAATTCTTCGACGATCTGATTTTAAAATTGTTTTCGGTATTTCTCAAGTTATTATTTTTGGATTTGACGGAATAATAGTCTGATTTTTTTCTGAAGGATAATTTTGAATTTTCTCAAGAGGATTTTTTAAAAACACTTCAGAGTACTTTTTAATAATGCGTCCTAATGAAGCTATTTTTGGAATTCCTCCAGCTGTTCTTTCTAGTATTAGTCCATAAGATATTTCCAACATTCGTTCGAGTTGATGTATGAATTCCTCCACGGTCATTTATTCAATCTAATTTGATTCTTCTAATCCTTTATTATAGAATTCTAAGAGAAATTTGGGTTTTTGGGATTTTTTCATTGGTGTTTGCGAAATTGCTTAATTTTTTTACAAACCTTTTTTCAAGATAATCTGACGAAATTTTTCTGAGTTCTTCCTGCCAAAATTGTTATCATACAAAACCTTTATGCAAATTCTTGTTGAAATTTCTGCAGAAGCTGATTCAAAAGAAATGTCCAGAAGTTAACGGAGAAGAATGTTTTATTTTGGCGTTACTATCCTGTTAATTATTATTACTTACGCAAAAATAATTGATTCTGAATCAAATCAACTACTTCAGCACTAAATTTTACTTTAAATCAAATTCACACACTCTATTGATTTTACAGTAATACCTCCATGAGTCGATGTTCCATGACTCGATATCGACTCATGGGACCATAGTAAAAACAAACTTTCATGGTTACTAATGATGGTCCCTAGAAGCAGCTTTCCAATGGAATGCTGTTCCATGACTCGATATTTCCATGAGTCGATGGTCCCTTCAATATCAACTCATGGAGGTTTCACTGTACTATAAATTTTTAATTATCTCAATAATAATATTGATAATTATCACTATCCGAACACATTCACATCTTTATACTTCAAGTCACGCTCGCAAATCTACTTACTCTAACTTGCGAAGAATAGTGTAGGTGATTAGATAATTACAACTCAAGCAGAAGATAACGTTCAAATTAAAGTTTATGACGTGCACTTTTTTAAGTGGGGGTAAGAAAATGTAGGAAGTTTCTTATGAAATGTGCTCAAGAGTTTCTTTCGGAATTCTATCTCTTATTTCTTCTAGGGATGCGCCACAGAATTTTTTTTTCGGGGACATCCTTATAAATTATTTCCTAGGAGAGACACCCCCAGTTCTCCTCAAGGCGTAATTTTATCAATTTATTTATTTATCCAATGATTTTAAAAATTACTCCTTAAATTACTGTTTAGTTCTTTTTGGAGTTTCTCACGAATTTCTTTCAGCAATTTATTTCTTTGTTTACATGAAAAATTAGCCACGTGGTGGTCGTGTTCTAAACTAAATTGTGTCTTATGTGGAAGTCCTTATCCTCCTGAGCAACTTTGCCGAAGACTGCATCTTTCTATGTGTTCGCATTCTTGTATTATCGCACAACTAGCCCCTACCGGAAGGCCACATCAACGTTAGCGTCACGCGATGGTCGAGTTCTGAACTAAATTGTATCTCATGTGGAAGTCCTTATCCTCATGAACAACTTTGCCGAAGACTGCATCTTTCTATGTGCTCGCAATCTCGAGTTATCGCATAATTAGCCTCTACCGGAAGTTCATATCGACGCTAGCGCCACGTCGCGGTCGAGTTCTGAACTAAATTGTATCTCATGTGAAAGTCTTTATCCTCCTGAGCAACTATGTCGAAGACAGCATCCTTCTATGTGCTCGCAATCTCGAGTTATCGCATAATTAGCCCTTACCGAAAGTCCATATCGACGCTAGCGCCACGCAGCGGTCGAGTTCTGAACTAAATTGTATCTCATGAGGAAGTGCTTATCCTCCTGAGCAACTTTGCCCAAGACAGCATCCTTCTATGTGTTCGCAATCTCGAGTTATCGCATAATTAGCCTCTACCGGAAGTTCATATCGACGCTAGCGCCACGTCGCGGTCGAGTTCTGAACTAAATTGTATCTCATGTGAAAGTCTTTATCCTCCTGAGCAACTATGTCGAAGACAGCATCCTTCTATGTGCTCGCAATCTCGAGTTATCGCATAATTAGCCTCTACCGGAAGTTCATATCGACGCTAGCGCCACGCGGTGGTCGAGTTCTGAACTAAATTGTATCTCATGAGGAAGTGCTTATCCTCCTGAGCAACTTTGCCGAAGACAGCATCCTTCTATGTGCTCGCAATCTCGAGTTATCGCATAATTAGCCTCTACCGGAAGTTCATATCGACGCTAGCGCCACGTCGCGGTCGAGTTCTGAACTAAATTGTATCTCATGTGAAAGTCCTTATCCTCCTGAGCAACTATGTCGAAGACAGCATCCTTCTATGTGCTCGCAATCTCGAGTTATCGCATAATTAGCCCCTAACGGAAGTTCATAGCAACGCCAACGCCACGCGGTGGTCGAGCTCTGAACTAAATTGTATCTCATGTGGAAGTCCTTATCATCCTGAGCAACTTTGTCGAAGACAGCATCCTTCTATGTGCTCGCAATCTCGTGTTATCGCATAATTAGCCCTTACCGAAAGTCCATATCGACGCTAGCGCCACGCAGCGGTCGAGTTCTGAACTAAATTGTATCTCATGTGGAAGTGCTTATCCTCCTAAGCAACTTTGCCGAAGACAGCATCCTTCTATGTGTTCGCATTCTCGAGTTATCGCATAATTAGCCTCTATCGGAAGTTCGTATCGACGCTAGCGCCACGCGGTGGTCGAGTTCTGAACTAAATTGTATCTCATGTGGAAGTCCTTATCCTCATGAACAACTTTGCCCAAGACTGCATCTTTCTATGTGCTCGCAATCTCGTGTTATCGCATAATTAGCCTCTACCGAAAGTCCATATCGACGCTAGCGCCACGCAGCGGTCGAGTTCTGAACTAAATTGTATCTCATGAGGAAGTGCTTATCCTCCTGAGCAACTTTGCCCAAGACAGCATCCTTCTATGTGTTCGCAATCTCGAGTTATCGCATAATTAGCCCCTACCGGAAGTTCATATCGACGCTAGCGCCACGTCGCGGTCGAGTTCTGAACTAAATTGTATCTCATGTGGAAGTCCTTATCCTCCTGAGCAACTTTGCCGAAGACAGCATCCTTCTATGTGCTCGCGATCTCGAGTTATCGCATAATTAGCCCCTACCGGAAGTTCATATCGACGCTAGCGCCACGTCGCGGTCGAGTTCTGAACTAAATTGTATCCCATGTGGAAGTTCTTGGTCCCCGAAACAAGTTTGCTGAAGACAGTACATTCCTATATGGCCTGCATCTTATACAATTTGGTGATGACTGCAGATTTCTGGACTGAGTGTACTGAAATTCCACGTGGCCAACATGGTCCCCTTCGTAGCCGATTCCCGGTGGCCACTGGATCCGGAACCGGTATTCCAGGTAGTGATCAGAATCTTGAGGAGTATATCTTTCGAATGCGGCATAAATTTCATTATTCGGTTGATATTTCGCTGATTTATAGGGGTATACATTTCTGGGTCATAATGACCCCAGTATCTTATTAAGTTGTTTTTTTGTGGCGCCATCTTAGAATCACCTTAAGAAAAAATTTTTTTGGTCTTGCGCTTCGTTTCCACAAAATATTAAAAGTCAGGGAATTTCAGAAAGATCCGTTTGATAACAACAGAGATATTGCAGGTTGAAATTCGATTTTGGGTCATTATGACCCCAGTATCTTACTAAGGTTAAGGGTGCATCAGGTATCAGCAATTGAATTTTCTGGTCTGTCTTTGTTTGGAAAAAATAATTTATTATTGACTTTAAAGTGACGTTTTTCTAGTTATGAATAGTTTTCTGATGAAAGTTGATTAATACTCATCAATGGAAACAGATTTATAAGAATGTTTAATTTGATAATGATAGTCGTTATAGAAAAAAAACATTGAGAAGCTACGATCAACATACAAACTATAATCAAAATTCTGTAATATACCGTATGGACGCCGTTAAAAAAACTAAACAATTTTTCGCAATAAAAGTTATCAACATGTTTTACATACAAAGGTATCGACCGTGATAATTTTATTTTGAATTTGTTTATCGGCATATCGGTCTATTTTGCTCGAAGTAAGAGGAAGCATGGAGAAGAAAGCAATGAATACTAGATGGATAGGTACCGTAAGGGAACGGCGAGAGAAATTGGATTAGATGTTGAAGAGGGCATACCATATGAAACAGTATTACTTGAAACGTCACTTCCTTGTGGCTAACGTCCCCTATGGGAACGGCTTGGGTGTGTTTTGAGAATGACACTACCAAGACAGCCAAAATCAACATGTATTTGCATATCAAAATAGATTGTATGAGAGTGAAACTCATATGATTTAATATTATATATTTTGCATAAAAAATATTTTCATGTTATTAAAGGTAGCTAACATGAGTACATCAATGATTTTATTATGAGAGATCAAAAAATGCTTCTTAGCTGCTATGGTTCAATATGTTGTATAATTGTAATACAAAGATAACAGCCAGCTAATGAAAATATATTCTTCCCAACTAGTGCTATATATAGTGCCTCATGAGCAGCGAATGCGGCCTTAAAAAGATCGAAAGTGATTTGCTTGGTGGGAAATTTTTCCTTCTTTGAAAAAAGATTTTCGACCTTTTGTCCCTTCTATTTTGTTCCTCGACCTTTTGTTATTTCGACCTTTTGTCATTGATTCGTCGTATCTCGCGTGTAATGAAAAAAGTTGTGTAAAATAACAAAAAAAAAAAAAAACATATTTGACAACATTTAACTAGTTGAAATGCTGTTGGATGAGCGGTGAATGGCGTCCTTACGGTAGCTTTCATTTGAAGCTTAAAACAGTTGAATTTGTTCAACATCTTGAATTTCGCAAGAAAAACCGTAAATTGACGCTTATATTGAGCTGTTCGGTAATCCAATCCGCATGGTTATTAAATTAATTAACTCATTACGCGTGGTAAAGATGGACAAATTATGGGTGAAATTATGAGAAAAATCAACGTGCTCGGCGTTTTTTCTCCATTAGCGCACCGCTCGTTTTGAATTCTGAGATCACTATCAGAAAGCTGGGAAAAATCTGGGTAAGAGCAGCTACAATAATTAAATGAGAAATGACGTACATGTCGAGTGCAATCAATGCAGACATCAGTTTTCGTAGGCCATCATGGATTTTGATGCCATTTTTATTTTAAACTAGTGGTCCCGGCAAAATTCGTCATGCCATCAAGTAGGCTGCTAAAAAACATAATGAATCGTCCCATACAAAATGACAGTTCGTTTCACGCTCGTTTTTCCGACTTTCCCGGTAAATATCCTGGGATTTTTATACTCACAAACACGTCGGAACACTTGACGAACAAAACGGAAATATAATCATTTAAATCCGTTGACCCGTTCGGAAGCCATTTCGTGACATACAAACACCATTCCATTTTTATTTATATAGATAGTAAAATGAGTGTAAACAAGGCGATTCTTAGGCATGGTTTCTAGTTTCTGTCTTCTAGCTTCTATCTTCTATCTTCTATCTTCTAGCTTCTTGGGCACGTCAGGAGTTAATCATCAATATTAACCTTCTTTTCCCGAGCAGCCTAGATAGCCGCGTAGTGTCGGTAGCGGTTGTTTCAACTGGCTAAGAATTAACACTACGGACTGCCTGTTCCGGTGGTAAAAGTCCACCTCACAGGTGACCTCTAATTTATGGTGTGATGCGTACCGTGCCTAAGAATGAATGGTTAGGGGGGGTCTAAATAAAACCTAACCGCTAACGGAGCCTGTGGGGTACCAGGGCGCCCTCCACAGTATTGAGTCCTTCCTGTGCTACCCGGAGCAATGGTGCAGGTGACCTTGTGTTTCTCCGAGATAATCGGCTGCCCTTCTTCAGTCTCTATCCTGAGGCTTAATAAGGGTGGGATTATGAATATGTTGACATTTAATTTAAATTATCACCTATATGGATTCGCATTATGCGTTTTACACAGTGTATTCTGTGCTCTTTCGCCTTTGGCGACTTTAAATAGATACCGATCTGGTTTTTTCGTTGCTGGTCTTTTTCGTGCTGAGATTGCAAAAAGCTTAATCCTGCCTAGTTTGGGTAGTGGCTACGGTTAGGTTAGCTCAGATCAATCTTCAGCATAAAAGAACAGCAACGATCAATCTTTGCAGACTCATGCAAAATGGTGCAGCCCAAGTGGCGCTAGTTCAAGAACCCTACTTTCGTAGAGGGAACTTCTATCTAGGTAACCTTGTGGACCCAGTTTTTGCTACTTTTAGCAAGCTTGAAATGGCAAACTCGCGCTCCATGCCCCGCGCATGCGTGCTCGTTAATAAAGCAATCGTTGCTACACTCATTTCTGAGTTAACTACCAGAGATGTATGTGCTGTCACAATCGATGTTTCTGTTGGTGACCTCAACAGGAAATACGTCTATTGTTCGGTATATTTACCACATGATGAACCATCCCCAACGGATGACTTCAAACGAGTTGTCGTACACTGCGTAACAAAAGGCCTTCCGCTGATTGTAGGCAGTGATGCCAATGCTCATCACATCATCTGGGGCAGCTCGGATATCAATTTGAGAGGCTCCAGTCTGATGGAATACTTAAGTAGTACAGACCTTGGATTACTTAACATAGACAATCGCCCAACCTTCATGGTTTCTAATAGAGAAGAAGTGTTAGACATAACGCTCTGCTCGAATAGAATCAGTCACGAGTTGACGAATTGGCATGTATCAGATGAGGAATCATTATCTGATCATCGCTACATCTTCTTTGAACATTCAAATGTAACTGCGCAGACTTTGCGTTTTAGGAATCCCCGGTCAACAAACTGGGAACTCTACATTGAATTGGTTGCGACCAAATTTCATGGATATTCTCCGTCCATTGAAAATCCAAGTGATCTGGATGATGCCGTTGATACTACAACATCCTACATTATGGAAGCTTTTGAAGAAGCATGTCCTCTGCGGTCTGTAAAGACTACAAGAGGGACCCCATGGTGGAATTCCGATCTGACTAGACTCAGGAAACAATGTAGAAGGAGTTGGAACAGACGCCGTTCAGCTGGATCAGAGTCGTTCAAGTCAGCTCGCAAGGCTTACAAGAAGGCTCTTCGTTCTGCTGAACGATCCGGCTGGAAAAACCTTTGTACAAATGTTTCCAGTTTGAGTGAAGTCAGTCGGTTGAACAAAATTCTTGCAAAATCTAAGGATTTCCAAGTGAACGAAATTCGCTTACCTAATGGTGACTTTACTTCTTCCGATGAAGAAGTTTTAGAATGTTTATTCAATACACACTTCCCCGGATGTGTGGACATAGCATCTACGGATGAACCAACTGTCTTTTCATGTAGTTACGAGTCTCTGGCCTCGGCTCGCAGTATCGTAACTACTGAATCGATTCAATGGGCACTTAATAGTTTTGCTCCTTTCAAATCTCCAGGAGCGGATGGGATTTATCCTGTTCTGCTCCAAAAGGGATTTGAGTCTATCAAACATGTTTTGAAAAAGCTACTTGTAAGCAGTTTTGCTACCGGGTACATTCCCAAATCCTGGCGTGATATTACTGTAAAGTTTATCCCAAAAGGAGGACGTGCGTCGTATGAGGAAGCGAAGAGTTTTAGACCAATCAGTCTAACCTCTTTTCTTCTGAAATGTCTGGAACGCATTATCGATCATCACATCCGTGATGTTTATTTGGCAAACATGCCTCTTCATGTGAATCAACATGCTTACCAATCTGGAAAGTCCACTGTGACTCTTTTACACAAAGTTGTATACGATATCGAGAAAGCATTCGCTCAGAAGCAATCCTGCTTGGGTGTTTTCTTGGATATTGAGGGTGCCTTTGACAACGTGTCTTTTGATGCCATATTGGAAGCCGCACGAAACCATGGGCTACCTACAATGATTACCAATTGGATTCATCAAATGCTCAAAAACCGACATCTCTTCTCGACATTGCGTCAAGCAGCGATTCGAAAATTGAGTGTTTGCGGATGCCCCCAAGGGGGAGTCTTGTCACCACTTTTGTGGAATCTCGTAGCAGATACGCTATTGAGGCAACTCAATAATTGCGGTTTTCCAACTTATGGATTTGCCGACGACTATCTAGCTCTAATAGTTGGTATGTGCATAAGCACCCTATTCGACCTGATGCAAAGTGCTCTTCAGATAGTCGAGAGTTGGTGTCGCCAATATGGCCTTTCGGTTAACCCGAATAAAACATCTATTGTTCTTTTTACGGAAAGACGAAACCGCGATGGAATTCGACCTTTACGTCTTTTTGGCACTGAGATTAATGTGACTGATCAAGTAAAGTATGTCGGAGTCATTCTAGATTCCAAACTTTTATGGACAGCTCACATTGATTTCAGAGTCAAAAAAGCTTGTATGGCCTTCGGTCAATGCAGGCGAACCTTTGGTAAAACTTGGGGCCTCAAACCCAAATATATCAAATGGATTTACACAACAGTTGTTCGACCAATATTGGCATATGGATGTCTTGTGTGGTGGCAAAAGGGCGAAGTGAGAACAATCCAATCAAAATTGGGCCATCTCCAAAGGATGTGCTTGATGGCGATGTCTGGTGCGTTCTCTACAACTCCCACAGCAGCGCTCGAGGCCCTTTTCGACGTTGCGCCACTACACATATATCTTAAACAAGAAGCACTTTCTTGCTCTTACCGTTTATGGGTACTGGATCTACTGGAGAAAAATCCAGTGAATCGTAGATCTACACACACTTCGTTGTTTCCACTTTTGGTGAATTGGGACAAAGTTGTCCTTGCTCCCAGTGATCTCACAATTGCTTGTAACTTTCCTTACAGGACATTTACCACACAATTCCCTTCACGGGAAGAGTGGACGTCTGGCTATTTGGAAAGAAGTACACGGTGTTCAATAAGTTCGAATACAAGTTTTCATCATTGCGTAGGTATGCGCCATGTACATATTCTGCATTGGTATTGGTGTCAGCTTTAGCTTCATTCATACGCTACCGAATGTGCGCGGTGTTGACATTCTGTTAGTTGTTGTTCGTTTGTTACGCGCGATGAAAGAGTATCGGGACTTCGTAATTAAGCGTTTTTTGAACGGTGAGCGACCCGGCGATATATTCCGGCTGCTGAAATCGCATGGGGTCAAGCGGAACTTTGTCTACACGACCATCAGGCGATACCGGGAGACGTCCTCGACCAATGACCGTGCGAGATCCGGTCGGCCGCGTTCAGCGAGGACGCCACGGGTCATCAAGATCGTGAGGGAGCGAATTCGGCACAAAAAGAACCGCTCAATCTGGAAAACGGCTGCAGATCTCAACGTTTCCATTGGAACCGCTCACACCATACTCATCAAGGACCTTGGTTTCAGGCCTTACAAAAAACGTAAGGTCCATGGCGTTTCGGAGGCTATCAGCAAAACGCGGTTGGATCGAGCTAAGAGGATCCTCTCTCGGCACGCTGGTCAGGAGTTTGTTTTTTCGGACGAGAAACTGTTCGTGCTGTAGCAGCCGCACAATGTGCAAAATGACCGGGTGTGGGCGCCATCGAGGGACAGCATTCTTGAATCCAATATAAACATCCCTCGGTTCCAAAGTGCCGCGTCGGTGATGGTTTGGGGGCCAGTATGCAAACGTGGTAAGCTACCCTTGGTGTTTATTGAAAAAAAAACGTCAAAATCAACGCGGCGTACTACAAAACTGAGGTTTTGGAAAAGGTTGTTGCCCCCAGTCTCCGAAGCCTCTACGGCGATGAGCACTACGTGTTCCAGCAGGACGGTGCACCAGCCCATACGGCAAATGTGGTTCAAGCCTGGTGCCGGGACAATTTAATCGACTTTCTGGACAAAACTTTGTGGCCTCCCAGCTCCCCGGACTTGAATCCTCTCGACTTTTTTGTTTGGTCCTATATGATGGCGAAGCTGAACGAATACAAGGTCAGCACTTTGGACCATTTCAAGACGGTAATTCTCAAAATCTGGGACGAAATGCCCATGCAGTCCGTGCGTGCCGCTTGCGACGCGTTCGAGAAACGTTTGAAGCTCGTTAAGGAGTACAAAGGGGGGGTCATTCCAAGAGAAATGTTGTAAACGTTCCTTGTAAACATAGCTTTCAATAACATAAATCCAAAAAATAAAAAAACATGTTTTCATTTTTTTAACAAATTTTGAATGTGTATCCGAACTTATTGAACACCGTGTATATCAAACAATATAGTATGTTACACTGATGGCTCCCTTCTTGAAGGTAGAGCTGGTGCAGGAGTATATTCTCGTGAGCTAAGGCTGAATCAGTTTTACTCACTTGGTAGAAACTGCACCGTTTTTCAGGCGGAAATATTTGCCCTTATGTGTGGAGTGCAATCAGCACTTCAACAGCGCGTAATGGGTAAAGTCATATACTTCTGTTCAGATAGTCAAGCTGCTATAAAAGCTCTCGCTTCGGCCAACTCAAGGTCGAAGCTTGTTATCGCATGTCGAACTCAAATTGAGGAACTGAATTCAGTCAACTCTGTAAACCTTGTATGGGTACCTGGCCATTCTTCCATCGCTGGAAATGAATTGGCTGATGAGCTAGCTCGCGATGGAGCATCGCATGACTTCATTGGCCCTGAGCCGGCTATTCCAATTTCGAAGTGCTGGGTGAAGCTTCAGATAAACTCTTGGGCGGCAACTCAGCACAAGCAATATTGGAATAGTTTGGAGTCGTGTCGTCAAACAAAATTGTATATTACTGAGCCATCTCCAAAGGTGGCGAAGTATTTAACAAATCTGTCAAAGCAGAATTGCAGTCTCTTGGTCAGAGTGTTGACAGGCCACTGCCGACTCAACTATCACATGGCAAATATTCAGCGTGCTGACTCATTTGTGTGTGATAGTTGTGACTCCGATTATGGAACTTCGTATCACCTGATATGTAACTGTCCAGTTTTTGCGCAAATGCGATTCCAATTACTTGGTAAGCACTTATTAAGTGAAACTGAATACAGAAGCCTGAATCTTCAGGACATCCTGTTATTCTTAACCCGCTGTGGTAATGAGCTATAGGCTCTCTTTACGCTCATGCGTTTTGCAGTGCCCTTTTTAGGGCGCTGTTCGAACCCATTGTGGTATGGAGCTACATGCTCTCATTTCGCTTATGCGATCTTCCCTCTTCAAGGGACCCCACTCCTATTACCTCCCATCTTTCCCTTCCCTTTCCTCTCCCATCGGGTAGATGATGAAATAGGCTCAAATATGGCGATGGCACAAATCTCCCAACTGGTGGGGAACGTGCCTTTGGAGCCGGCCTTCTGATACCTGATACCTGATATCCTCCACGTTCTAGCTTCTAGCTTCAATCTACTAGCTTCAAGCTTTTAGCTCCTAGCTTCTAGCTCCTAGCTTCTAGCTTCTAGCTTCTAGCTTCTAACTTCTAACTTCTGACTTCTAGCTTCTAGCTTTTAGCATTTAGCTTCCAGCATCTAGCTTCTAGCTTCTAGCTTCTAGCTTCTAACTTCTCTATTCAAGCTTCTAGCTCTTAGCTTCTAGCTTCTAGCTTCCAGCATCTAGCTTTTAGCTTCTAGCTTCGGACTTCAAGAAGTTTCGAGCCCATAAAAAGTAGTCATTTTTTATTTTTATTATTAAACCGTCGTTTGAAATAAACAACCAATATTTTGAACCATATGCATTGTTGCTCATTGAATGTCGATAAAAGATTCGGGTATAAGTAAGTCCCGTGGTGATATACTTACTTTAATTTTATTTTGATATTTTTTTTAATTTTGACATAGAAAATGCACCAAAACACAAAGTGATGTAGCAGAAAAACTACGCGTCGTAGCATCTTGGTGTCTTTAGCGCATTTGTTCATTGCGCGATAAGGACCAAATGCGCTGAAGACACCTAAAGGATACGACGCACAGTTTGTCTGATACATTACTTTTCATCTTGGTGCATTTTTTATGTCAAAATTAAACCTATCTGTAACTTTTAAACCAATAATTTTCACACAACTTTCTGAATAGTTATCAAAATTTGAGGTAATTTGTAGTTCGTCACAGAAAAAATGAGAAAAATCGGTTGAGAAATGGCGGAGATATAGCTCTCTGAAGATGACCATTTTGTGTGGGAAAACGGCTTTGGTGCATTTTATATGACCGATACTGTACATATTTGCACGTAAAAAAATTGTGCGGTAAGAACTACCATTTTAGGGAGATCACTTGAGCGCTCGCACCAGCAATTTTCAAAAGACCAGAAATGCGCTTGATTTTACCATGTCTGTAGTCGAAACCACACTCTTAAAAATAATGAAAATTACTCTGGACGCAATTCTGGTTATGACTGAATGATACATGATGTAAGTGATGGAACGACACAAAAACGTGTCCTTGAAGATGTATTGAACAAAAAATGTAATTTTACATGTTAAAGGACACGAAAACGATGGAACTGTGATCGTCATTTCCCGAATCAGACACTAACGTATTTGAAATTGGACACCAATTTACGTCATTCGGCTCGCTTCTTTTATGTGCATCCCAAAAGACGTAAATCACATTATTTTTTGGTACTGTGCAGATTGATGAAATTTATTTCTGTCAAATGTACCAGTTCACTATGAACGTAGAAAATTGTTCTTAAATCCCATGGTAGTTTAAGGAATGGGCATAGTCAGCTATGATTGTAATATTTACCAAAGATTTTTTTCCAGTGTACATTCTTCTTCTTCTTCTTTTTCTTCTTTTTCTTAGCATTAACGTCCCCACTGGGACAGTGTTGGCTACTCAGCGTAGTGTTCTAACCCAAGTAACATTAGTAGCTGAATAACCGTTTATTCAGCCAAAGTATGCTTGAGAGTGATTTGTTCAACTCTTATTCAACGAAAATGTTTGTTGGGAAGAGCACTTCCACAGTTTTTGGCTGAGAGCTTTCTTTTGCCTAAATTGCCATTTTTGCATTCGTATATCGTGTGGCAGGTACGATGATATTTTATGCCCAGGGAAGTCAAACAAATTTCTATAACGAAAAGATCATGGACCGACCGGGCATCGAACCCAGACACCTTCAGCATGGCTGTGCTTTGTAGCCGCAGACGCTAACCGCACGGCTAAGGAAGGCCCCAGTGTACATATGTAACAACTAATTAGTTTAAACTATTAAGATGAACAAAGTAATGACTTATCGTTAGAAAACTTCAAACTTAAAGCTTTCAATGATAGTTATCTCAATTATGCGAAGTTATAAATAGTGCTCAGATACGCATAATCAATACTTATAAGTAAAAATATTGAATTTTTTCAACTGGCAGAAAAGTGGCAAAGACACGCAAAGACACGAATGAGTCCACCTGGAAAAATTCTAGAGATGTTGGTCTTTCTAATGCATGTAATTT
The DNA here is from genome assembly GCF_002204515.2 of Aedes aegypti. Lineage (NCBI taxonomy): Eukaryota > Metazoa > Arthropoda > Insecta > Diptera > Culicidae > Aedes > Aedes aegypti. The sequence goes on along the minus strand of NC_035107.1, from coordinate 217,691,435 downwards.
TGATGGCAACTTTTTGCAACTTTTTAAGATATTTTAGTGTAAAAAGGTGAATTTTTCACAATAAAATTCTTATAACTCATAGAAAAAATGAAGATATTGTCTTGGTATGTTCAGCAAAGTTTTGTATTTTGAAAATACATAAATAGTCCTTGAATATTGTTAGCCATGAAAATCGCTGCAAAAAAGTTAATTGAGTATTTGTACTTTTGAAGTGGTTTTTATATGAAAATCGCTATAAATCATTTATTGTAATAGATAGAGTTAAAGTATCTTCGACAACTTTTCTTCATTTAACAATTCCAACAACTTTGTCGAAGACACCAATTGCTTTTGACGACAAACAGAGAAAACAAAAATATTATATCCGTTATGAGTAAATTAATCAAAAATTTGTGAATGTCAAAAGTTGCAGTAACTTTGCCGAATATAGTATGGCAATATTTTCACTCTTTGATTCTGAAAAAGCTGATGATCGTGTTTTTTGGGTTTTAAACCACTATGCAACGGTTACAATACAAAACAATGTTCTACATCATGCTTCATATTGTGACCAGTCGTTGTACTCCGCTCACTGCTTGTGCGACACATCTGGGTCCATGAAGGGTAAATTATACGGAAAACTCTAAAAGGAAAAAACACACAAATACAACTTATCTAGTAGGGAATTATTAGACTTTAAGATATATAATACTATGAAAACTATTTCTACAATTAAATAAAAAGTTCAACTTAAAACTCGAGAGGGATTCGCGATAAGGGCGTATCTGACAAATAAATAACAATGAGAAAATTACCAATGAAATTTTCATGTACAATTTTAAATCCCAATTGGAGAAAATATACTCAAACTTTAACCTTTTCACTTTAATACACATTTCATAAATCTAGTTTCAAAATCCTCATCAATACCGCATACATCTCCTACAATTTCCCTAGCTATTTCGTAATAAAAACAATATTATAAGGTTTCGCCTTATGCGCACTTCAGAATGCCAGTATCGCCCGATTGTTATGAGCCTGTAATCGATATTATTTTCAGTGTCGCCTATTACTTTTGCGCCGTGTTTACATTCGGGTTTCAATTAAGCCCGCCATGTACACCTTGTTTATTTTTTGTTTGCAGTGTCGCCGTTTACTCTCGCCGTGTGTTGATTTCGATTTCAGATGAACAAAAACACAGGCGTAATCAATAAAGTGTTTGGTTTGGCATGAGGTGAAGTTTCGTCTTCTACAAATTTGCGTTTTTTGAATAGTTAAATTATCGATAGGGGAAAAGTTCAAGTGCAGTGAATAGACAATCAAGCTACAATTTTAACGCTATACACACTTAAACAGAGTATGCGAGTTCGGTAAATGAAATCACCGAAATGAATCGGTAATTCACGATATTACCGATGTATCGGTAGTCAAGCAGTTTTTGACAGAGCGCCAAAAACAAAATTACCGAACTACGGTGAACTGTTGAATATCCGTCAAAAAAATTACCGAAAGATCTGTGAATCGTTAGTGCTACCGAAAACTGTAAAACATTTTACTGATGTTTCGGTAAACGGACTATAAGGTTACCGAATTCTGTAATTTGGCTGAATGACATGCTGCGCAGCATGAATTCGTATTGTGTATTTTTGTTTCCCCGTTGCAACGATTATCTGTAATGTATGGTTGATTATTATTCTCAGCATCCTATAGATTTTAGGGACACTTCGTTATGATTAAGGTGAGTAATATGAACTGATTTTTTTTATCTATCTCTAACATAATTATTTGCAGTCCAGCCATCAGCCTCCGCTGCTCTCTCACTGTTCCCGGCGCATCCAGGAAACTGAAAATGTGACATTATACCCGACGTCATATCTCACATCTGTTGACTCATCAAAATATTGAGTATGCTGGATCCGGGAACATATTTCTCAATATTTATAAAAAGCAATAACTTATTAATAAAAAGGCCATTAACTAAAATTGCCAACGTTGTTCTTTTTTATCTGAAAAATGGATTCCGAGGAACAAAAATCGGTGCACCGTGTTTACAGTTCTTCGGTAAACTATTACCGATCAATCTGTTGTTTTGACAACTGAGATCGAAAATGCGAATTACCGAAAGGTCCGTAATTTATTCGTTTACCGAACGGATTACCGACCGTTCAGCTGTTGAGATTTCGGTAAATGGATTACCGAATTCGGTGATTTGATCTAAGTGTGTAGTTTCTTTAATTGTGCACATTTTGTTAGTTTCGCCTAGTTCGCGAATCTTTCTAGAACTAGAACTTATCAAAAAGCTAGATAGACGGATGGCATAACGTTAAATTGAATTGAAACACCTAGGCATTATAAACAGTAGGTAATACTTTACATAATGCTAGCACTGGTTGACAGTGTGAACGAGGCTGAACAGTGTTGGTAGCCAAATTTCTCCGTTTGGGAGGTTCCGGGTGGATTACACCCATACTTTCTCAATGGAACGCCTTCGAATGGGCGGTCGAAGGTCCCAGATCCAGCGAATGGAATCGACTCGTTCACTTAGTTTGAGAACGCGAAGAGAAAGCGGAACACAGTTAATTCCTTGAAAAAGGCACAATAAATGTGTCCGAAACGTCGGATGAAAACTTAAAGTCCGTTTTTGAGCATAATAGACTGAAGGCCATAACCTGGTGTTTGATTTTTTTTCGGGGTCGCAATTTGCTGGGAAGTGGGGTAGTGTGTAGTATTTTGAGTCTGTTCATGTTCCTGCGGAGCAAGCGATGGAATCAAGGTCAATCATTTCTGGTTTACGTTGTGCTAGTGCGAAAAGATATTCGCGTTCAGTTGAGGATGGACTACAAAACGGTGAGCTCGTTCCATGTTTATGATTAAACATTTGTATTAAGGCAACGTAACATTTTTGTATTTCTCAAACAAGCTATGGATGGTTCGTCACTGCAAGTGCGACATAAACCTTCATTGGAAAAAGATATATGCCTTTCTTTTTTCTTCAATACTAAGAGTAACCTTTGAATAGATCGACATTACGAATGTTGGCGTACTATAAGGTTACGCTTTTTAATAAAATCATTTTTTTCCTTTTCCGTCATTACTAAAGGTAACCTTTGAGTCGCAATCTTCTCACAAAAGGCTTTGTTCAAGAACAAGCAGCTATTCACATTGTAGATCTCTTATATGATTCTTTTGGAGGTAATGTGCCTTTGATTAACTATATTCCGAATTGCAATGATTTTTTTATAACGACTAACGAATTATTCGTACACTAATGTTATATTTATGTGCCTAATAAGCACGTGCTAAATTCGCACTCTCTTAAACCTTGTAATCACTCTCCGTCACTAAATTACCGGTTCGAATTGTTCCTCGCCGACACTGTAATATTTCACTTTAAGGGTAACTGTAGTATTTCACTATAAGGATAAGCTTTCTAACTTAAAAGTAACGAACTCAAAGATAGACTTTTATAGACTCACTCGTCATCGTTTATTCCTTCGCTTTTTATACATGTTTGTGGTCACTCAGTGAGGATCTCAGTATCTCAGACAGTGAGCAAAAGTGAAGTGCAGTGAGTGATTTGATGTATGTTTCTGGTGCGGAGGTTCAGCTAGATTTCAGCTGCCGTATCTAGGACGGAATGTATTTTTGCATCCAGATGAGACAGACGACTCCAAAAAATCAATCCGGTGAGTTTGTTCCGATTACTTGAAAGTAGCATCTTAGAATCTATTAGGTTTTTGCGTTCCGACATGCATGACGAAGTGAAGTTATTTGTTACGCCTTTTTTTTTTCGCGTTTTCCGGTTGTAATGCGGCAGGTATTTTAAATATACGCGTTCTAACATGTCAGTTGTCAGGAAACTGGCTGTGTGTTGTCGTTTCTCAAATTTTGTTCCGCGTTTTTTTTGTCGTTAGAAATGAAACTGCTGCTCGGTTTGCACGTTCCAATCGATTTATTATTAGGCACTTGATAAAGCGTTCTGCTTACACGACTGTAACCACCCGCATACATATTCAGAACGTGTTTTTTTTCTTTTTGTTTTTTTCGTTTTTTTCTTTTTTTTTCTTTTTTTTCAGAATTATCCGATGACCCTAGAGGGATCGGTTCTGCTTTATATTTTATTGAGCAGAAAACTAATTATCACCACAGTTAATTACACACTTAAACAGACACTCGGAGTTCGGTAAAAAAAAATTACCGGAATAAATCGGTGATCTAGAAATTTACTGATAAATCGGTATTTTAAGGCCTGATTACCGACATCCGTAAATCAAAAGACGAACGATCTGCGAATTCTCACAAATTTAACGAACACGGTGAAATATTTTACTGATTAATCCGTAAATCAGCTATATTACCGAAATCCGTAAAACTATTAGCTGAGTTTCGGTAAATCATGTCCGTCATTACCGAGATTGATAACATGGGTAGCGAAAACGTCAAATTCGCCATGTTATGTTTCCATTCAGCTCTTGTGTTCTGATTCGACGTTTCTGAGTGGTAAAACTAGGTGTTAGTGGCGATTTTAAATAAAAACGGAATGAGAATATATGCTATATATGAGCAGCCACGCCATAAGGTAAGATTTCTTGAAGAGAAATTATTCAGTGTCCTATATTCACGAAGCAAAACATGTTTCTTTTCAGATGGCAATTAGTTGGGTGATGATTACTTGTACTCGACAGGCGCTGGCTAATTACGTATATGAAAAACCAAATTCAAGTGCTCGAATCCTACTCAACTATCGTAAAATCATGTCGTGCTCCAGAAACGGCATCATTCTACATGCAACTGTAGAACGTAACCTTGATCCCAGCTGAAGCACGAGAAGAAGGATTATTGGGCATGGGATCCAGATTTTTGAATTGCCGTGAGCATCAACGAGAGCAAGATTGGGCCGAACAAATGATTTTTAACAATCAAATATATCAACTGAAATAGAAAACATGATTATTGTCGTTTCTTTTAAAGAGGATTCCGTAGAAATAATTTACAATGAAAATACAGTTATTCTGTAAAATAAATTACAAACCCCACAATTGTTTTCGATAAATGTTACCGATCAGTCGGTAAATTTGACAGTTGCTGCTCATGTCCTAGCTTACAGATGTGTCGGTAATTTTTTCATTTACCGAAACGATTACCGACAATTCAGCTGTTGAGATTTCGGTAAACGAATCACCGAAGTCGGTAATTTTTCCTTAGTGTGTAAGCACAGTTTTCTCTTTTGATTGCCGGCTTTCAAAAGATTAAATTAAAAAAAAAACATAAACAACAAATGCCCTGGGTCATCGCCAGCTTTTCAGGCGAACCATGACCTAATACCTTTCCCAACCTCCTCCTCCGTAGCACTTATGAGGGCGTTGCTGAGCCGGTGGCCTCTCATTACGTAAGTGCTACATCAACATTTCCTTCCCCTATCCCAAGTTACGGTAAAGATGGGCGTGGCCAGGAATAGCAATATTCATGAGCTTGGTAATATTGTCCAAGATTGGGTCAAGGCTTTTTCCCCAGCCTTGTCTCTGAAAGCGGTCTGGATGAAATTATCAAACGAAACATTAATGTTGCTAGTATCCAATCTACGAAGTATACCGTAACTGCGCTAACGCTAGACTGAAGGCCATAACCTACAACATAATCATCACAGTCGTATCCCCGAGGAAGCCAACAAGAAATGTCCAAAAAGATTCGAGAAAACCCAAAGGAATGAGGTGGTTAGGGCCGACAGGGCAATTTCCCCAATAAACCTTGAATTATTGTGGTTTTCCCTCTTACCCGCGTCCCTTCAACGGTAAGGATTTGAGCCGACCCTGAGGGTTCCTAGGTCGTGTAAAAAGGCTGTTACAGTATGGCCATAAAACATTGAAAAACAAGAGGTCCTTTTATGTCGTTTTTTGAATTAACGCGGTTTTTATTACACAGGACATCGATCGACGTAAAAAATCTCTGTGCATCTTCAAAAACCAAAGGTGATACAATGATATATATCGACACTGATTCCAAAGAAAGAACCTAAAAAAATGGTGCGGAAATACCGAAACTAAAAAAAGTTATCGTGATATGATTTTTTGTGATTAAAAATAACGATATCGGGGAGAAAAACATTTCTTGGAATTCTGGCGATTGATACATTCTGGCAAATGGTATTCTGGTAAACGGTGAATTGTTGTGAAACAGACCATAAACATTTTATGTGTTTGTTCAAATTGATTGTGCATTTTGTTGACCACAACACCTTCTCATTAACCATAGATAGGTTTAAATCGTCATTGTTCATCTGAAACCGCATGATGAACTCATTTCACTTTTGCCTTATATAACACATGCTCTTAACAGATTAAACCAAAAAGTTTCACCGATGTTGCAGTTGAGAACCCAATCTTGTACTAGAGACTGCACCCACTCTAATGCATCCGACTGAATCATCTTTACAATCCATATATAGATGTACTGTTGAAACCACCAACCGAACCGTCATAAACCCAACTGGCTTTCCTCATAACGCCAGCGTTTTTTTTCCATAGGGGGACTGGGGGTAATATGCCCATGTTAAGGAAAGCAGCGATTTTAGATGTGAAAAATATTATTTTATGCTCCTTATAGGGTCATGGTCGAATAAACAAACATGTTTTCTATCAGATAGTAGAAACAGCTATCAATTTTAGCTATTTTAGAGATTATAAATCCATTTTTCAAAAAATGTTTGCTTAGGCGGCATGCACAAATTACGTAATGCTCGAAGGGGTGGGGGTATGCTCGAGCATTACGACCCATACAACATTTTGAAAATTTCCATACAAAAAGCGTTACGAAGGGGGGAGGGTCAGAAACTTCCAATTTTAGCGTTACGTAATAAACGGATGCTGCCTTAACTGCATATGTATTGTTTTGCGGGGTAAAACGCCCTGCTTGAGTTCGACGTTACTCGTGCAGTGAACGTACGCACACAATCATGCTTGCTTTTAGGCTGCATACATCCGGGCGTTTGTTCAGATGTTATCGTTCAATAAAAGTACACATGCTGATGCGAAAATTGTACATTTGTTAGGTTCAATTTTTTGCGTAACTTCAACGCGGCATTACTTTTGGTAGAATTTGAATTCAAACCAAAAGATCCAAACGGCTGTTTTGGTGTTATGAAATAGGGGTGGGCGTTTTGCCCCGCGAGTTGATTAAAGTTTAGGTTCTTCAATAAGCTTTTTAAGGACATATTTTACATATTTTTTGCATGTAATACAAACTATGACAGTGCACACGTTGGCTCTCGTCGTTAGTTTCAGAACCTTGGTTATTTATCGACCTTAGAAATGACCTTGCAAATCGCACAAAATTGCAACTAAAACAGCGAAAAACCCCTGTTCCTCATGGGCAAATTACCGCCAGTTCCCCTATATATGAAACATCTGCCACAGCCGAGTAAAAAAACTTTTCTCTCCGCTTTTCTCGGTTTCTCGACGACAGCCCACCGCCGGATGCGCACCGTGACCAACTACTTCCTGCTGAATTTGAGTGTGGCCGATCTGCTGATGTCCTCGCTCAACTGTTCGTTCAACTTCATCTTCATGCTGAACTCGGACTGGCCGTTCGGAGCCGTCTACTGCACCATCAACAACTTCATGGCCAACATGTCGGTGGCGTCGTCCGTTTTCACCCTGGTGGCCATCTCGTTGGATCGGTAAGTTTTCACACTGGGAATCTGTTTCCTGCTAGAGATTAGGGAAGGAGGAAAAGCCAAACTAAGCTCCCTGTGTCTCGATGGAATGTGAAGCTGAGGTTTGGAAAGGTTTTTTTTTTCAGATATATCTTTGAGAAAAACTCTTTTATTGATTCCTACAGAAATTCTGCATTGTATACTTTAAGGACACATTCAAAATTATCACACTATGGATCTAAAAATTTCTTTCAGGTCATCAAAATTAATAAGGATTTCTCCTCGGATTTTTTTAGAAAATACTCAAAAATAGTAACATTAAATTCAATAGGAATAATTTGGAATAATTCATCCAAAATTTCATCCTGAATATTGATATTAAGAAAAACTACTAATTGAACTTCGACACTTCATTTCACTTTTGCAAAAAAATAATAAAATACTCAAAAATCACTAGTAAGGCATATTTCGTCTGCGACTTACAGACTTCTTCTGACACTGCGATCATTGACATAAAATTGGAATTCTAACTATATGTGCCGTTGGCGGCCTCGTTTCAGTGAGAATACCAATACCAATACGACTTACCAACGGGCACTAAATATATCGAAAGTTTAGAATATTCCGGTCTAGTCTGGCACTCATGTGTCTGGATTTCCCCGCAAAGTGGCTGTGACAGCTCGTGTTGACATATTCCTAAGGCGAATTATGAAGTTGACAGCGAAAAAAGCAGAGGCGTTCATTGTTAGCTTTTACTGTTTCAGCATCGTGGAAAAATTCCAGTCTCAACTTGTCTTGTCACTCGTTACTTGTTGGCCGTCCCACATTTCCTGATCCTTCGCCAACAGGAAGGACTTTTGTTTTCGTTTGGGAAATAACACAAAGCGGAAGAGGATGTCCGCAGCGCAAGCCAACTTGGTTCGGGGGAAATCTTCCTCGAGAATTCTTTATGCTGAAGTGTTCTGCTCTGGTGGTAACACTTTTGGAGGATAGCTGACAGTGCTACTGTAGGTATGCAAAAGAAAGTTGGGATAAAAACTAAGAATGATAAACTCCTTGCTGGATTTATGTGCATTGTTTCCGACACGGTGAAAGTAAAGTGATAACTATTTAACATCAGCTACTTCTGTGGTTAAACGTATGTTACAACTAGGGAAAATAATTGTGACAATTACACTCACATGTTTGTTTATTTATCAAACATTTTCACACATCTAGCAAAAGTCTACCAGAGTGACATCGGTAGACCTTATTAGTTTCTTTAGGCCTGTTATAGTACTAGAGTAGAAGCAACGATTTTTGCAAGATCGTAAATACAAGCTATAGTGGATTATGTATTGGAGTTGCAACGCAGCTCCCTGGAGAATCTAAGCAGTCATTGAAGTTTGATAGAATTAATGTTCAATTATGTTACAATAAACTCATTCTCATTCCAACTGTTCCATAAGATAGATGTGTTTCATTACTGTTCCTGCCCCGATCGATCTCTGACTGCCAATAGGTTTTGGGCCGCACCTGAATCGAGATCGGTGAAGTTTGAAGATTTTTTCAACAGAAGAGCAGAAACACGAAGATGGAAAAGTCGTTTGCGAAGTTGAACGGGACCAATTACGACAACTGGAGCTCTCGCATGAAGTTACTCTTGATGATGGAAGGAACATGGGCTACCGTAAAGGATCCGAAACCCGATCCGGTAACTGCTGCCTGGACGTCGAAGGATGAACAAGCGTTGGCGACCATTGGACTGGCCGTGGACGACAATCAACTGGTTCACATTAGGAAGGCCAAATCCGCTCGCGAAGCTTGGGAAACACTCGAGAAGTTCCATGTCCGTTATGCGAAGAATTTGTCGAATGCGTCTGGAGAAGAACGGGGACATGGAAGCCCACATCTCGGCTCTGACGGAGCTGTTCGAGAAGCTGAATGGTCTGCAACCCGAAAAAGTTCTCGATGATCAGTGGCTGGTATCCATCCTGTTTAGCAGTCTGCCAGAAGAATATGAAACTCTTGTGACCGCGCTGGAGGCAAGGTTAGAGGAAGATCTTACGTTGAACCTAGTGAAGGGGAAGCTGATCGATGAATGGCAAAAGCGGGAGCGTCGCATCAATTCGGACGATGGATCTGAAGCTGCGTTGCAAGTTGGACCCAAGACGAATTTCAATAGGTGTTTCTTTTGCAAGAAGTCGGGCCACTTGAAGGTAAATTGTGAGAAATTTAAGGCATGGAAGGTAGAGAAGAAGAAATTTCCGAAAGCAACCAGGCAACAGAAAGTCAACAGTGTGGTGCAGCAAGATGACGAGGACGAAAATTGGGCGTTCTGTACCGGAAATGCGTTGAGGCGTGAGGACCAATGGATCCTGGATTCCGGAGCAACGTGCCACATCTGTGATCGTCGCGAATTCTTTGATCACCTGGACGAGTCAGTTCTGGAAGCTGTTTGGGTCGCTAATGGCATGAAGGCACAATCAAAAGGTCGCGGTACTGGTAAGTTAGCAGTGCTCGATGGTGAAGGCGTGGGAGGGAGGCACAGATACTACAAACGAAATATTGAACAACACTTTTCCAAATTGCAAGATAACTTCCGCACACCAACGACAATCAAGGCAGGCTTAGAAAAAATCGCTAGTTTTCTTTTCTGCGATCTTTCTGGACAAACTTGGAAAAAGGGCCATAGGTTTATGTGCATTTAATTTAAATTTTGATTGGAAAAGAGTAAAAAGATGCGTATTTCAGTACTTTATATTCGATCAAATTAAAAGGTGCTATCGTAGCATTGCTTTTGGGTGTGCAAGAATTGATTTTCAACCGATTGTTGTCAAATTTGTTGAAATGCAAAAATATGTTTTGATCAATTACGCGCTTTTTTCATGTTTGTCCATTCCTTAAGATCTGGGCTCACAGTGACAGTTCGTGACAGCAGAATCTCGGCTCACTATGACGTACATAAATTTTGTATCGGTTTCTCCCTCCCAGGTGAAGGCAACCGCCGAGTGTTAACGCTGGAATCGGTGCTGTATGTTCCTGAGATGAAATCCAACCTCCTCTCAGTCAAGCGGATGGCAACGAAAGGCTTTGTCGTGTCGTTTGAGGAAGAACATGCTAAAATTTCCAGTAGCGGGACGATTGGTGCTGTAGCCGAGGTCGAAAGAGGTTTGTTCGTGATCAAGCAATACCGGGAATCTGCATCTTTGGTGACGTCGGCTGGTGAGTGCGTCCACGCTTGGCATCGGCGTTTTGGCCATAGAGATTGTGATGCTGTCATGAAGTTGAAGAACCTTGTTCAAAGAGTTAACGTCAAAGGGTGCAATTGCAAGGAAATTTGCGAGGCATGTATTCAAGGTAAGATGCAGAGGAAACCGTTCCCGAAAGCTTCCGAATCGACGACGTTGGAGGTGATGGAGCTCGTTCCCACCGACATTTGTGGACCGATGCGAACGAAGACTATTGGCGGAAAACGATATTTCTTGATATTTGTGGACGACTACAGCAAATATACAGTCGTTTACATACTACGGAAGAAATCGGAAGCCTTTGAGAAGCTGCAAGAATACGTAGAGATGGCCAGAACTCAGTTCAACAAGATACCGAAAATCCTTCGATCCGACAATGAAGGTGAGTACACCGGCAAGCATATGAGAGCATATCTGAAGCAAAACGGGAATGCTGGCCAATTCACGGCGCCGTACAGTCCGCAACAGAATGGCGTTGCCGAGCGCAAAAACAGGTACCGTAATCCGGGGGCAAATTGATCACTGGGGTGAATTTGATCACGTCGGTACCAAATAGCATTTCCCTTCAAGCATGCTTAATACTTCGTTGCCATCACAGACATTCCATGTTTTCTCGTTTATAGATGTCTAATGATGATTTTGAACTATTTCATTTTTAATGAAGTCAGTTTTACATAGAAATATTCACAGTTTTTGAAGGTGTTAGCAATGCTGTTGGAAATGTCGGTACTAAACAATCCGCTGGTACTCAGTCTGCATGTAAACTTTAAGTTTTCAAAATGTTGTGTAAGCTTCAGTGTGAATTGCTGAACTCATTTTTGAAATCGTACAACATTTCAAGAATAGTTTTTTGCCCATAAAAACTGTTTATTGTTGAAAAACGTGCATATTTCAATGGAAATTGCATACATTTAGGCGTATTGTGCAGATTTACAAAGTTATATTTTGCAATAAAATGATGATATACACGAGTTGTAAGAATTTTGACGTCATTTTCAGATTCACAAGATCTAAATTTAGTAGATAGGAAAATTTTACATTCTAAAATATGCTTTATTATATAGTGATCAATTTAACCCCAATATGTCATTTTTAATTTTTGATATTAAAACTAATTTTATGAAATTATAAATTTTATTTATTAAAAAGTCGATTACATATACTGATAGAGATCAATGAAGTACTGTTTTACCGAAATAAATTTGACAATTTTTGAATTCCAAAGGAAAACATGTCAAAAAGATGTGAAATAGTGATCAATTTGCCCCCGGATTACGGTATTTGGTTGAAATGGCCCGCTGTATGCTGATAGACGCCAACATGGATCATCGATTCTGGGGTGAAGCGGTGGTGACAGCAAACTACCTGCAAAACCGACTACCTTAACGATCAATCCCTGGAACACCGTACGAACGATGGTTCGGAAAGAAACCTATTTTGGGGCACATTTAACGATTTGGAATGGATGTGTTTTGTCACGTTCTGAGTGAGAAGCGGGGTAAGTTGGACAGCAAAGCAATCAAGTTCAAGTTTGTTGGTTATAGCGAAGTTTCAAAAGCGTATCGTTTGCTGGATCCAAGAAGTGGAAAAGTCACTATTAGTCGCGATGTCAAGTTCCTGGAGAGCAGTCAGCCTGTGGATGAAAATGAAGTGGAAGATCTCGTTGTGGTTCCTCCAATCAATAATCCCCTGGTGAGCACTGAGGAACGTGATGAATCTGGCAATCCTGACATTGAAGAGTCCGACGATGATGACGTGTGGAACGATCCGGAAAACATTGAAGAGCTACCCAATGAAGATGAAGTTGTTGTCCGAAGATCTGCAAGGATGAATCAAGGTCTACCACCGGAAAGGTACGTGTGTATGGCTGGTCCGCTGTTTCAGGAGGAGCCGAAATCTTTCAAGGAAGCAACATCCTGTTCCTTGAGCCGCAAATGGAAAGAGGCGATGGAAGAGGAACTCAATTCGATGAACTCCAACGAAACATGGGACCTGGTGGATCTGCCTGCCGGACGGCGTGCCATTGGTTGTAAATGGGTCTACAAGCTGAATCAAGGCGCTCCTGTCTGCTTCAAATCATTGGCAAAATGGAACCGGGTTGCGATATGCTTCGTTCTGTTACTGAATTTTTCAGAATCCAGCATCTTGAGATAACTTTGATTATCTTCGTTTTTGGGCAAATTTTCTCCTAAATCCGTAAGCAACCGATTCAGCCTCAGGGCTTCTTGCGAGGCCTCCGAAAGCGCGACGAATTCTACTTCAGCTGTCGATAGGGAAACACATGTCTGCTTGCGACAGGTCCAAGAGATTGTTACTTCGTTGAATTTGAAGATGAATCCACTATATGATTTTCGATTTTCACGGTTTTCTGCCCAGTCCGCATCCGCAAATCCGACTAGTCTTGAGTGGTCATCATGTTTGCTCAGCCTTAACTTCAATTCGATGGTTCCCTTCAGGTACCGAACGATTCGTTTTAACTCCGTCCAATCTTGCTGGGTGGGACAGGATACTTTCCAGCTCATGATGGAGATCGCTGCAGCTATATCAGGCCGGGTGTTGACTGTGATGTACAGTAGTTGGCCTACTAGCTTTTGATACTGCTTGTTGTCCGGGAGAATGTTGTCGTTATAAGTTTGTTTACCATATCCAGTGTCCAACGGAATGTTAGACGGTTTGGCATCTTCCAGTCCGGCTCATGCAACCACATCTCTGATGTATCTCCGTTGACTGAGGTAGAAATCTCCTGCTTCATCACGTTCTACTTCGATGCCCAGATACCACTGAACATCACCAAGGCTACTGATTTCGAAGTTCTGTCGCAGGACTGCTTCCAGTGGTTTGATAATCCGCTCTTCCTCGCTTGCGACAATCAGGTCATCCACGTAGACTAAGATATAGCACCTCTTTCCTTTCACCTGTCTGCTGTATAAACAGGGATCCGACTCACATCGCTTGAATCCAGCTTCCTCGAGCACTTCATTGAGTCGGTGGTTCCAAGCTCGCGCTGCCTGTTTCAAGCCGTATATGCTTTTCTTCAATCGGCAAACCTTGTTCTCCATATCAGGAACCGCATAATCGGGAGGCTGCCGCATAAAAATCTCCTCCTCAAGGTTTCCATTCAGAAAAGTCGTCTTCACATCGTGCTGTTTGACAACCATTCGTCGCTTCGCCGCTACTGACATCAGTGTCCGGAATGTTGCTTGACGGACCACCGGCGCGAATACTTCGTCGTAGTCGGTTCCATATCGTTGGCTAAAACCTTGAGCTACCAATCTTGCCTTGAAACGATTGACTTCACCGTCCTACAGAATTTCTTTAGACTTCACTCCTAATATTTTTTCAGAAACTCTGCCACACAGATTCCAGAATGCGATTTAATTGTAACAATTCTTTGTTATTTTTTAAGACATTCTTTTTGGCACAGCAGTTTTTTTATGCAGAGGTTCATATAAGAGATTCTCTGTGGATTTTTATAGAATCTCTTAACAGTTAGTTTCTCAAGAGCTCTTTTTGAAATTATTTTAAGTATAATTTAATAGATCCTTTCAGATTTTTAGCTGAGATTTTTACATGATGTTACACCTGAAAAATCCAACAAGGAATTTCTTCAGGAATTTTATTCTGAAAATACATCAAATTTTTTTTCTAAGAATGTTCATTGCAAAAGTTAATATCATTCAAGAAGTCTTTATCTTTAGAAATTTCCTTTGAACCGTTCAGAATACTTTTCAGTCTTGTTATTGGAGGTATGCATAGATAACCATTCATTTATTTAGTTAACATCCAAACAAATAACACTGAATCAGCAATTTCACGCCACAATACTCGGTTTGTGCCCGCATCTATCTATCCTCGGTTCTGTCCACGCTCGCCAAATCGATACGCACTTGATCCGCCCACCTAGCTCGCTGCGCTCCACGCCTTCTTGTAGCAACCGGATCCAACACGAACACCATCTTTGCAGGGTTGCTGTCCGGCATTCTTGCAACATGCCCTGCTCATCGTATCCTTCCAGCTTTGGCCACCTTCTGGATACTGGGTTCGCCGTAGAGTTGGGCGAGCTCTTAGTTCATCCTTCGCTGCCACACACCATTTTCTTGCACACCTCCAATTTCGTCCTAAGCACCCGACGTTCGAAGACTTCGAGTGCTTGCAAGTCCTCCTCGAGCATCGTCCACGTTACATGCCTGTAGAGGACTACCGGCCTTACGAGCGTTTTGTGCATGGTACATTTGGCGCCGGTGTGATACCACTGCCAGATAGCCGTAGCGGTAAACGCGCAGCTATTCAGCATGACCATGCTGAGGGTCGTGGGTTCGAATCCCACCGGTCGAGGATCTTTTCGTAAAGGAAATTTTCTCGACTTCCCAGGGCATAGAGTATCTTCGTACCTGCCACACGATATACACATGCAAAAATGGTCATTGGCATAGTAAGCTCTCAGTGAATAACTGTGGAAGTGCTCATAAGAACACTAAGCTGAGAAGCAGGCTCTGTCCCAGTGGGGACGTAACGCCAGAAAGAAGAAGAAGAAGTGATACCACTGATGATGCGCCTCTGTATTTCACGGCTAACGTTATTGTCAGCCGTCAGCAAGGATCCAAGGTAGACGAACTTGTCGACCACCTCGCAACACTGCTACCTTGGCGAGCCCTGTCGCGATCAGCCCCACCAGCTAGCATGTACTTTGTCTTGGTCGCATTCACCACCAGTCCAACTCTTGTTGCCTTGAGTTTCAGACGGGTGTACATGTCTGCCACCTTTTCAAATGTTCGGCCGAAGTGAACAAGTTGACTGGATCTCGTAAAAATCGTACCCCGGTTGTTAAGCCCGGCTCTCCGCATAACACCTTGTAGCGCAATATTGAACAACAGGCACGAGAGTCCATCACTTTGTCGTAGTCCCCGGAGGAATCCAATCGAACTGGAGTGTTCGCCTGAAACCTTCACACAATTTTGCACACCTTCCATCGTCGCTCTTATCAGTCTCGTAAGCTTCCCGGGAAGCTGTTCTTGTCCATGATTTTCCATAGCTCTACGCGGTCGATACTGTCGTATGCCGCCTTGAAATCTATGAAAAGGTGATGCGTTGGAACCTGGTATTCTCGACATTTTTGGAGGATTTGCCGTACACTAAAGATCTGGTTCGTTGTCGATCGGCCGTCAACGAAGCCCGCTTGATAGCTTCCTACGAACTCATTTACCATAGGTGACTGACGACATAAGATGATCTTTGTAGGCCGCATTTAGAATGGTGATCACTCGGAAATTCTCACAATCTAACTTGTCACCTTTCTTGTAGATGGGGCATATTACCCCGTCCTTTCACTCCTCCGGTAGCTGTTCTGTTTCCCAGATTGTGCCTATTAGCCGGTGCAGACAAATGGCCAGCCTATCCGGGCCCATCTTTATGAGTTCAACTCCGATACCATCCTTACCAGAAGCTTTATTGTTCTTAAGCTGGTGAATGGCATCATTAACCTCCCTCAAAGTTGGGACTGGTTGATTTCCGACGTCCCCATTTCCTCCATTGTCCCGTCCTTCATTGCCTACGCTCTCAGCGCCTTTCAGATGTTGCAGCTTCCACCTTTCGATCACCTCACGCTCGTCCGACAAAATGCTCCCATCTTTATCCCTGCACATCTCCGCTTGCGACACGAAGCCGTTGCGGGATGCGTTGAGCTTCTGATAGAACTTACTTGTCTCTTGAGACCGGCACAGCTGTTCCATCTCCTTGCATTCCGTCTCCTCCAGGCGGTGTTTTTCTCCCGAAAGATGTGGGTCTGCTGTTGCCGATTCCGTCTATAACGCTCCACGTTCTCCCGGGTCCATGCTGCAGGACCGCCCACGCTGCGTCCTTTCACTCCAGAATCTGCCTACATTCCTCGTCGAACCAATCGTTCCGTCGACTCCGTCCTACGTACCGGGGGTCATACCGGGGCGGCCGTCGGTACTGTACGTAGTTGACGACGGATTTGGGCGCAACCATCACCAGATAGTGGTCAGAGTCGATGTTAGCGCCACGATAGGTCCTGACGACGATAATGTCAGAGAAAGGCCGTCCATCAATCAGAACGTGGTCGATTTGTGATTCTGTGTGCTGTGGTGATCTCCAGGTGTATCGGTGTACACTATCCACCTTAAGTATGGAATCGTTGCAATACTGAGTTTTGCAGCACTTTTAAGTTTAACATCATCCAAAATCCAGTGATAACATTTTTTTCAACAAAAATAAAAAAATCGCAGGGGCTCAAAGACGTATTTTTTTAAGATGACCTCAAAAATACATTGATCTAGCACTTCAGAATCACGAGATAATATTCATTTTAGGTGATGCTAAACTTTTCAAGGTGCTGCAATATTGAGTATGAGTGTTGTAATACGCGATTCCATACTTATGGTGGGTAGTGTATGTGCTGGAAGTAGGTGCTAAAATGGCCATATTCTCGGAGGCGCCGAAATCAATCAGTCGTAGGCCGTTTCCGTTAGTCAGCCGGTGGGCGTTGAACTTTCCACTAATCGGTTTGAACTCCTCCTACTGGCCAACCTGAGCGTTCAGATCTCCTATGAAGATTTTGACATCGTGGCTTGGGCAGCAGTCGTAGTCTCGTTCGAGCTGTGCGTAAAATGCGCCACAACTTGTGTTTATTCTACAACTTGTTGCGTAAACTTCTACAACCGAACTAGAACTCGAACTTACTACTCTCAGCATGATTTTGCTGCGCGTTCAAGTACGACTACAGCTATATGATGGTGTTTGGATAGATATTATTTATTAAAACCAAAACAGTTTTTGCATTTGAATTATATTTTCATAAAGTCATTTTCACATTAAATTTTTATTATTCAATTCACATAAAATCATCTAACAGTGCAATATCCTCCTAAGTCCTGGGCACGGTCTTATCGATATGGATGACGTTCACCGACTGGATAGCCATGTTGGGCGTCACAAAATTGGACAGCCTATCGACTCCGGTCCGGGCCAGCCGATCGAACGGGAAACCCATGGCCTTCCGGTCCGGATAGAGCCTATCGCGCACTCCACAGTACGAAGCCGCGTCGTTGCAAGTTCCGACCAGATCCTGAACCACCCGATCGTCCTCGTAGTTGGAAACCATCACAAACAGATCGGCCGGGAAACCCTCCGGTAGACCCTTGGGCACCAACATGTGGGCGGGCCATCCGCAACCACAGAAGTTAAAGGCTTCCTCCTCGGGAGTGCCCGTTTCCGGTCGCTTATCGTCCAGGTTACGGAAGGTCCGCTCGAACGGAATGGTTACGGTGGACTCGTTCGATCGGCGTCGAATGCGATTGGCACCGGGACGAACTGCAAAACGGGGTTTGGATTAGCTTGAGTCAAGGGGAAAGGTCATCATCTCGCAAAACTTACGTGCCACCAGGAACTTATCCATCTCGACCATGAATAGACGCTGGTCTCGGAACAGCATCGGTTGGCCACGTTCATCGTTCTTCGGGGCCATGAAGATTCGCACGAAGCCCATACGTTGTGCATCGGAAGTGTTGTCGATCTGGATGACGTACTGGAAGGGTGCGTGCTGCAGATGGGTGAATCTGAAGGCAAACATAAAGAGACCGTAATTAGTTAACAAATCATTATTCAGATCTTTTCACCCGTAAATATCCATGATGACATTCTAGGTCAGCCACTAACTCCAATGGAACCAGATTAGAAGGATTATGAAGAATACGTTTACGTTGATACGTATACCGACTTATAAAATTATATTCTACCAAAATTTGATTACACCGAGTGTTTAAGGTAAAACATCTCGGAATCTAAAGATGGCCGTCACAATGGCCGACTTCCCCCCCTATTCACGTTTTCAAAGGCACAAAACTGGAGAAGTAGTTGGCAAACGTTCCTGATCTTATTTTAAGCTTTCTGCTAGTGCACAAAGCCAAAATAAAAAGTGCACTGTTGTTGGATGCTTTCTTCGCGAGATTTGTGCCTTTGAAGTTTTAGTGCAATTTTAGAAGTTGATTCCAAACTGTTTCACCTTAGTTATACGCGAACTACTTAGATGACAGGTCATCGGTCGTTTCCACAACCTTTTGAACTAATATTATATCCATACAGGCTCATGAAGGTAGGTTCTACCAAGTTTTGAGATCAAATAGTCGTTAATATCGTCATATATCATCGGTTATTCAAAACCTTCTTGTAATACAGGTCTTTAGCTCTACAACTAGTGATCTGTCGAAAGTTTATGAACAAAATTTATACTTATATAGGCTCATGAAATTATATTATGCCATGTTTTGAGATCAACGGCCTTTTAAGGTTCTGAACAAGGTTTTCTTAAGGTCGGGCTTTTTATCGAGAAAGCAGAAGGAGAGACTTGTTACTACATAAAATCGTCTTATTTTTTAGACAATTCCCTCCCCTTGGTTATGCGACCTTGCCGCGATGGGAGAGCATAATCCATTAGCCCATATGATGGAAACCAAAGGCGTAACCTGTAGTGGTGGTATCAAATTTTTGCATTTTTTGCTTAAAGCCGCGTCATAATTTATATGGCATAGACGCAATAATACATCGGATGTGATCCAACGGACATTCTGCATCATTGATGGAATTGATGCCCATTTCAAATAATTAATCTATTCGAAGTGGACATTAATACTATTGGTGACGATCAGTTTGCCTTTTGCTTACCTGAATGATCCATAGCCACTCTTACTATTAGCTAGCGATGTGTCTATCGTTATGACATTCGACGTAGGGAATATTACTCTGAGGAAAATTACTAGTAGATTTACTGAGTAGAAATAAGTGGCGACAATCTTATTTTAATATGGTTTTTACATTGCCATAATAAGAATACCTCTTTTGTAACAATGGTATAAATAATCTGATTCCAGCTTCATTTTCGCAAAATTTACAGGTATGAAGTAGGTGCTGTGAAGTATTGCATTTGCCACCGAAAAGTGAATCTTGTAGGAGACTGTAATAGAAGTCTAAGGTAACTTTACTCTTAAATATCCACTATAAAATGACTATGGAAAGTAAGACGCTGAGATAGATCATTATGGTACACTTGCTAGTTCCCAGAAATTGTTGAACAGACAAGAAAAGTGACTTTTTTCTTGAATGTAAAGACCTAAAATTAACTAGAACTACTACTAAACAGCCTAATTTTGTTACGACTTGACGACAATTAACATTGAAGACTCTAATCTTACGTAAAAGACAGGAGTAATCAGAATAGCATTTAAATTACAAATTATTCAAAACCATTTCGACTAGACAGTATTAGTAATGACACTACTACACAATGCTTCCTTTTCTCAGAAGCAAGGGAATATGGGTACCGTAATTCGGGGTGTAGTTGATCAGCGGGGAGAAGTTGATCATTCCCGTACCCACATGTATAGACTGTTATAAGAGCTATGCGACGATTTCAATTATCACAATTTCTGAGTTGTGGCATTACCTGATAGCTACTCTTGATTTTCATAAAATCGGTTTGGCATTCAAGGTAATTATTTCATGGAAAAACAGATTTTTTAGGAAATGTTTCATGAACTGTTGAAGGGTTCTTCTCCAAACAATCGACTTTTTCCACGGCTATACAAAGCTACAGTTTTAATAAACTGTTTCATACATTTCAGATATGTTTTGTGTACCCAGTTTCGAATTTGTATTGAGGATAAAAATTCTTATTTTAGAGAAAAAATTATCTTTTTGCAAGAGGGTTGCTAACTTCAAAGAAAATTGCCTACTTTTAGGCGTTTAATGTGGTGTAATCTGTAATTCACAACTTTCAATTAAAAAATTACCCGATTTATCAATAAGTTGTAAGATTTTCAAGCCTTGATTCAGATTCAGAGACCCCAAATTTATTGAATAGCATACTTCTTTATTTTAGGAAACCTATCGCAGTAATTGATCAACTTCACCCCGGAATCAAAAACACCACTTTTTGAACTCCAAAAATTGTTTTTGTTATTACGATAACAATTCGCCAAAATTTCGTTTGTAAAATTCGTTAAACATTCAACCAGTACAGGTTTTAAAAATATTTGGATGTTAATACATGCATCTCACTAGGAATTATAGCATAGAAACGCTCAAAAGTGATCAACTTCCCCCCAGTTTACGGTATATTTAAAAAACTACCACATCACAATACTAATGTTCATGTGGGCAACAAATATTTACCCAGATATTTGTTCAATTCCAACGAATTCATACAGGCTCGTCTCCATACTGGTTTCCCGTACTAGATGCATAGTCAGATCTTAATCACCTCATTCAGCAGAAGTAAAACTTTTTTTTCAATTAAGAGCAACTATGCTCGGGGGGATTACCCATCGGGTGTAATTCATTCGAAGTATGTCCATTATTTAATAGTTTTAGCATCGTACTCGTCGTTTTACCGCAATAGTTTATATTCCATGTAGACAAATGTTCAACCTGTTTCGAAGAGTCCAGTTATGCACAGGATGTATGGAGCAGCCGAAAGAAATGCAGTTGGCATAGAGAGCCGCCACCCCTCGTATTATGGGAAAATTGTCCCAATGGAAGACGACTTTCGACAACTATTTCCATTTGCAAGCGACTGTTTGGTCAGTGAAAATAGTTTGTGTATCTTGTGCTAATAGAGTTGGATTATCGTTTGCTTGGTTACATAAGTGGCAAGGTTGAGAGGGGATTGGAAGCCGCAATGGCTTTTTTTTTTTCCGTTAGACATGTGTAATAGTCAATTTGGGACAGTTGATTGTCAATTATGAGAAAGACGAACATGATGTAACGAGATATAGGGAGCACGGATAGCCGTAGCGATAAACGTGCAGCTTTTCAGCAAGACCAAGCTGAGGGTCGTGGGTTCCAATTCCGCCGTTCGGGGATCTTTTCGTAAAGGGAATTTTGTATCTTCGTGCTTGCCATTCGATATATACATTCAAAAATGGCAAATTGGCAAAGAAAGCTCTCTGTTGATAACTGTGGAAATGCGCATAAGAACATTAAGCTGAGAAGTTGGTACGTAACGTCAAAAAGAGATACATTTCCGAAACATTATCAATATTACATCGCGTTTTACTTTAATTACAGAAAGACATTGAAATCATCCTCACTTTTTTACTGAACACTCGTTATGAATGATTATGAATTACATTTATGAAGTTTCAAGAGAAAAAAATGTTAATTTTCAAAACATGTACACCAATATACAGCCAGTGATAAAAGTTAGTAGCCAAATGCTACCGTCCAAACAAAGTGTCCAAGTTTGAAGGTCTGCATTTCAGTTCCTAGTGGTCCAAATTGGCTGAAATATGAATACCGATTTACAAATAATTGATAAATCGTTAGGAACAAAATAATTTCTTATTCCTTCGCTGTTGTTCTTCGACAAGTTTCAGTGAGTTGTTTCAAAGACGAAAGTATGTAATCGATAGCCTCTTTAACCTTTGTAGTACTGGGTGCCGACATAAAAGTTTAAAGATTCTCTAGTTTTGACATCGTTTGATAGATATTGATGAGATTTGAACATTTTAAATTCAATGGATTTACATCCAAATTGGTTGAGGTACTTAGTGTATTCAAGAGAATGGGGAAGATGCAAGAAAATTCATCAAAAACTTACAAAAATCAATGAAACATCGATCTATTTAACCCGTTAGCGCCCTGCGTCCTCAAATGAGGACAGTGCTTTGGGCAAATAACTTGAAAATGACACCAAATATAACAATATTAGGTTTGGAGAACTTGTTCATAGACCATTACATTTTATTCATAGAACATTACATTTGGAATTCAGATACCATAACACCTGCACATCAACCCTCCTGAAATAGTCGGAAGTCAAACTTTGACAAAACATATCTTTGTTGGTTGTCGAAGCGATTTCGGAAATTCTTGCAGCTGTGGATCCTAGGATCATTCAAGATCAACGTTCATTTTAATTAGCTCGAAATAAATGCCTCTACCCAAAGTTATTAAGCAATCAACACTACATAGTATTTTGTAAATCACTTTCAGCAGTAAAACTAAATTCAAAACGATGACATATAGTTTTTTCGCCTTAAAATTATTGCAAAAGTGCAGTGAAAATGTTTTAGCAGGAATAGAATTTGTAAATTACTTGAGAATGTTGATGAAACGGGTAGTTTCAGGATTAATTGCGGGGTTATCGATTCTGGTAATCCTTTGGCTTTTGTTCGATTGTCTCGATCTCTGGAAATGCTTTCAAAAAATTGTAATTGCGATTAACAGAGTTTTAAATTCCTACACTAGTACTTCCAGGTGTTAGGTATCTCTTCAAGATTTTTTTTAGACACCTCCAGAAGTTACCTTAGGGACTCCTCCTGAGGTTTCTTCAGGAATTCCAAGACTTAATTCAGGAATTCCTCCAAGAGCTCATACAGGAATTTCTCCACGAGTTGTTGATGAAATTCCTCTGGGAGTTTTATCAAGAATTCCTCCAGAGTTCCTTCAGCAATTTCTCCAGGAGTTCATTCGGGAATTCCTCCAGGTGTTCCTTCAGAAAGTTTCCAGGAGTTCCTTCAGGAGCTTCTCCAAGAGTTCCTTTAAGAATTTCTCCAGGAGTTCTTACGGGAATTCCTCTAGGGGTTAATTAAGGAATACCTCCAGGCATTCCTTCAGGAATTTCTCCAGAAGTTTCTTCCTACAAGAATTCATTCAGTGGTTCCTTCAGGAAATCCTTCTGGAGCTTCTTCAGGAAATCCTCCAGGAGTTCCTTTATAAAACCCTCCATGAACTGCTTCGGTAATAACTCAAGGAGTTCCTTCAGGAATTCCTTCAGGAATTCCTTCAGGAAATCCTCCAGAAGATCCTTCAAGAAATCCTGTTGGAGTTTTTTCAGTAATCGCTTCAGGAGTTCCTTCAGGAATTCCTCCAGGAGTTCCTATGGGAATTCCTTCAATGGTTCCTTCAGAATATCCTGCAGAAGTTCCTTCAAAAATCCTTCAGGAGTTCTTTTAGGAAGTCCTACAGAATTTCGTCAGGAATTTCTCCATTAGTTTCTTTAGGAAATCCTCCGGATGTTCCATCACGGAATCCTCCGGATGTTCCATCACGAGATCCTCTAGGAGTTCCTTCAGGAATTCCTTCAGGAGTTCCTTCAGAAATACCTCCAGGAGTCTTTTCAGGAATTCCTGCAAGAATTCCTTCAGAAATTCGTCCATGAATTTCTTCAAGAATTCCTCCAGAAGTTCATTCAGGAATTCCTCCAGGAGTTATTCCATGAGTTCCTTAAGGAGTTCTTCTGGGGACGGACCTGGTGTAGTGGTTAGAACACACGCCTCTCACGCCGAGGACCTGGGATCGAATCCCATCCCCGAGATAGTCACCAAAAATTTCAGGGACGACTTCCTTCGGAAGGGAAGTGAAGCCGTTGGTCCCGAGATGAACTAGCCCAGGGCTAAAAATCTCGTTAATAAAGATAAAAAAGGAGTTCTTCTAGGAGTTCCTTCAGAAATTTCTTCAGGTGTTCCTTCAGAAATTCCCCCAAGATTTCCTCCAGAAATTTCTCCTGGAATTCCTTCAGGAATTCTTCCTGGAGTTACTTCAGAAATTCATCCAAGAGTACCTTCAGGAGGAATCCTGAAGGAATTCCTGAAGGAACTCTTGGAAAAATTCCTGAATGAACTCCTGGAGGACTTCCTGAAAGATTTTCTGGAGGAATTCCTACAGGAACTCCTGAAGGATTGTCTGAAGTAACTCCTGAAAGAGCTCCTGGGAAAATTTCTGAATGAACTCCTGGAGGACTTCTTGAAGTATTTTCTGGAGGAATTCCTACAGGAACTCCTGAAGGATTTACTGAAGTAACTCCTGAAGAAACTCCCAGATAAATTCTAGAAAGGATTCCTGGAGGTATTACTAAGAAACTCTGGACGAATCATTAGAAATGCTTCTGTAAACAAATCCTAACGAAACTCTTGGAAGAATTCCTGATTGAACCTTGTAGTAATTCCTGTAGCTAATTATGGAGGAATTTTTGGAGGTATTAATGAAAAAACTCCTGGAAAGATTCCTGGGGATAATCATGGAGGAATTTCTGAAGGAACTCTTGGAAGAATGCCTAAAGGAACTTCTGGAGGAATTCCGACGAGAACTCTTGAACTTCCTGTGAATCATGCTGGAGGAATTCCTAAAAGAACTCCTGGGGGAATTTCTGAAGGAACTCCTAGAGAAATTCCAAAAAGGATTCCTGGAGGTATTTCTGAAGAAACTCTGGATGAATTTGAGATGCTTCTGGAAAAAATCCTTAAGAACTCTTAAAAGAATTCATGAAGGAACTTCTGAAGGAATTTCTGTAGGAAATTATGGAGGAACTCTTCAAGGAATCCTTGGAGTTATTAATGAAGAAACACCTGAATAAAAACCTGGGGATGATCCTGGAGGAATTCCTGAAGGAACTCTTGGAAGAATGCCTGAAGGAACTTCTGGAGGAATTCTCAAGGCAACTCTTGAACTTCCTGTGAATAATCTTGGAGGAATTCCTGAAAGAACACCTGGGGGAAATTCTGAAGATACTCCTCGAGAAATTCCTAAAATGATTCCTGGAGATATTACTGAAGAAACTCTGGACGAATTATTTGGGATGCTTCTGGAAAATTTTTTGAAAAAACTCTTGGAAGAATTCCTTAAGTAACTTCTGATGGAATTCCTGTACAAAATTATGGAGGAACTCTTGAAGGTATTAATGAAAAAACTCCTGGAAAAATTCATGGAGATGATCTTGAAGGAACTCTTGGCAGAATGCCTGAAGGATCTTCTGGAGGAATTCCCAAGGCAACTCTTGAACTTTCTGTGAATAATCCTGACGGAATTCCTAAAAGAACTCCTGGAGGAATTTCTGAAGGAACTCCTAGAGAAATACCTGAAAGGATTCCTGGAGGTATTATTGAAAAAACTCTGGACGATTTTTTTGAGATGCTTCTGCATAAACTTCTAAAGGAACTCTTGGAAAAAATCCTGGAGGAATTCTTTGAGATATTACTAAAGCAACTCCTGGAGGGATTCCTGGAGATACCCTTGGAGGAATACTTGAAAGAACTCTTTAAAGAATTCCTGAAGGATTTGCCTGTAGGAACTCCTGGTGGAATTCCTTAAAGAACTCTTGGAGGTATTACTGAAGAAACTCTTGGAGGAATTCCTGATAGAACTCCTGTAGGAATTCGTAAAGAAACTCGTGGAGCAACTCCTGGAATAATTCCTGAAGGAACTTCTGGAGGATTTCCTGAAGAAACTCCGGAAGCAATCCCTGAAGAAACTCCTGGAGGAAGTCCTGAAGGAACTCATGGAGGAATTTCTGAACGAACTTCTGGAGGAATTCTTGAAGATACTCCTGGCAGAATTCCTGAAGGAGCTTTTGAATACTTTCTTAGAAATTCCTGGAGCAAGTCCTGGAGGTATTCCAGAAAAAAACTCTTAAAGATACTCCTGGTGGAAGTCCTGAAGGAACTCGTGGAAGAATTTCCGAAGATATCCTGGAGAATTTTCTGAAGGAACTCCTGGAGGAATATTTAGACGAATTCCTGGAGAAATACCTGGAAGACTTCTGGAGTAATCCCAGGAGAAACTCTTAGAGGAATCCTCGGTGGAACTCCTGGAGGTATTACTGGAGGAACTCCTGGGTAAATTCCTGGAGGTTCTACTGGAATGATTCCTGAAGGAACTCCTGGAAGAGATCCTAAAGGAACTTCCGAAGGAATTCCTTAAGGAACTCCTGGAGGTATAACTGAAGGAACACTCGGAGTAATTACTGGAAATACTCCTTGAGGATTTTCCTGAATGAACTCCTGGAGGAAGTACAAAAAGAACTTCTAGATTTCCTCCAGGTATACTTCCAAATATTTCTCCAAATATTCCTCCAGAAGTTCCTCCATGGATTCTTCCAACGGTTCCTTCAAGGATTTCTACAGGAGTTCCTTCAGAAATTCCACTAGGTTTATTTTCATGAATTCTTCCAGGAGTAGCTTCAAGAATTCCTTGAGGAGTTTCTCCAGAGCGATTCTTCCAAGAGTTCCTCGAAGGATGTCCAAAGGAGTTCTGCTAGGGATCCTCAAGCAGTTCTTCCAGAAATATCTCCTGGTATCCCTTCAAGAATTCCTTCTCGAGTTCCTCCAGAGATTTTCCTTCATGGATTCTTCCAGGAGTTCCTCCAGGAATTCCTCCTGAAGTTGCTTTAGTAATTATAATCTCTGGAGTAATCGTTTGAATTATTTCTGTATGAATCCGTGGATGAAAGCTTGAAGGAATTCCTTGATCCTGAAATCTCCTGGAGGAATCTCTGAAAGAATTCCTGGATGAATTCTTGGAGAAGGAAGTTCCTGAATAATAATATTCTGGGAATGAAGAAATTTGTCGTATGTTTGCATCTGAAAAAATATTTGAAGAAAAGTTATAATTTATTCCAAGCATTTGATTATAAAGATTTATTTTTGCAAATATTCTTTCTGGGATCATTCTAGAGTTGTACGAAAATTTATTCAAACTTTTTCTAAGGATTTCTTGTAAATCTCAAGCACTAATCATTCTAATAGCATCTTCAGGAATGCACCACAAAACTTCTTCGGAAATACACAAGATATTCTCCCTAAACATATCACCAGAACTGCTTTAGGTTGTTCAATAGAACTTCCAACAAAGATTTCTGAAAAAAAAAAAACAACAGCATTTTTTGCAAGGAATTTCTCTTGAAATTTTTCGATAGTATATCCACACTCAGCTAAATAGATCACCAAAAGAAATTGAATTGAATTTCTTAAATTTGTCCAAAGAAACTAAAATTTGAAAACAAAATAGCTTCCATGGCAACCTGCAATCGAACCAAGATTTTTACGATCGACAGGCTTGTGCGAACACCACGCTTCAAAAATTTCAAATGTTTACTTAAACAAACCCTCGAAGAAATTAGTTCATACATTCAAATTACGGATAAACTTTTTGAAAGAATCCCCTAAAAATTTCTATGTAATTTAACGAAGAGTCTGTGAAGAATGCATTAACGAATCTTTGAAAATGTTTCTTTAACTTTTTTCAGAAGAGGTTCTTAAAATTTTACAAAAAGAAATTTTGAAGTAACTTGATTTTTTTTAAATATATGTTATAATCTATGGATGAATTGTTCAAGTTAATCCTTGATTCTCTTCATCCTTTATGAAACAAATATTTTTAAGAAAAATACCGGAAAAAGATTAAGGAAGATATAAATTCATCTTATGGTAAACGTTTATTAAAAATACATTGAAGTGATTCTTAATATGAAGTTTTCATAGAATACTTCCGAAGAGTAAGCATGTAAGTCATTAATAAATACCAAGACTTATGGAATTTTCTTATGCTTTTTTAAAATCAGTCATGTCGGTGTTATTTGTTAGATAAATATTAAAAAAAAAACATATTAAAATTTATTTTGCGAGAAATTTTGGATCGATTCATAAAGTTGTGTTTTATATGCAATATCCTCGAAAAAAGTCTCAGAGAATTCCAGGAAAAGGAAAGGTACCTAGATGAATGTATTAAAAAAAATATTGGCTGGTATCTGGTATCCAATAATGTTTAGAATTCATAGGGCTTCGTGAAAAAAATCCCTGAAAATACCTTTCTGGAATACCGGCAAAAAGCGTGAGACAACCGAAAAAAAAATGCCACCTTGCAGTGCATTACCGAAGAACAGACAAAATGTTCTGTAGTGAAAGTTTTTCACTACAGATCGAAAGGCAGTTTCCTTGACTAGCGTTTAATACAAAAATCGCAACAGAATAGGTTAATGTGACTCAGTTATTGATTAAAGAGAAAGTAAACAAAGAGAGCCTCTCAATGTTAGATAGGTCCTTTAGTAAAGTTTCGCGAGATTTTTTCTTCTACAAAGCAAAGCCATGCCGAAGGTGTCTGGGTTCGATTCCCGGTCGGTCCAGAATCTTTTCGTAATTGAAATTGATTTTTGATGGACATGTTGCGAACTAAGTAAAACTCAAATTGTTCTTCTAAATGGCGCAAATGTATTGAACGAATGAAGTACTATTGCTGAAGTTAAAACATTCAAAATACAAATTGACAGAAATCGAGTAATTTTCAAATTGTTTTCGGCATTGGGAGTCACCTTTTTGACTGACCAATTTGGTATTAGAATACATTATCAAAATGTTATGTCATCTATCTATGTAAATAAAAATGGAGTGGTGTTTGTATGTCACGAAATGGCTTACGAACGGGTCAACGGATTTTTATGATTCTTTCTCCATTTTGTTCGTCAAGGGTTCCGACGTGTTCGTGTGTATTAAAGTTCTAGGATATACACCGGGAAAGTCGGAAAAACGAGAGTGAACGGAACTGTCATTTTGTATGAGACGATTCATAGCGGTTTTCAACAGCCTACTTGATGGCAAGACGAAGTTTGCCGGAACGACTAGTATATAAATAGATAAATAATTCATATTCATATTTTTAAATTTATTTGTGTACGCTACAAAAAGGATAATACTTTGCATAAATAGGTAGCAAGATCACATAAAACCAGTATATTTTTAATTATAAATTATGTGACTTAAGTGTCCAATACTGGGGGATCTACCCTACATTTGATGTATTTGAACATTCATTCTTATTGTCTTGGCTCGAAGTTCATTGGTGAAAAATGCCAAGAAGTGATTTTATATCGAGTGGTTCTGACCATTCTCGAACACTCGATGACAGATTCCGATAGAGTTCTAGATGGCTAATTCTTGAACCTTTCCTGCCGTTACTATATGATGGCTTGAAAAAATGATTACTTTCTTCTAAAATTGACCATTTGAATGCAATAATCTTCAATATGAAACAGGTGGCACATTCTGTCAAGCAGATCAATTTACAATGAATTTAAAATATTTGTCATAACTTTTTTTTACATTACCGCCACATTTTAATTTTAAAATACCCCAGGTACCATAACAAATTTGTACCAAATATGAATCGGTCACTGAATTTAAAGCAAAAATAAAACTCACTTGTGATTTTTTTTCTCAAAATTTAATCAAAATCGATCCGAACGATGGTAAAGTTACAAAATTGTGTAGCTTCGATATCGATATCGAATTTACTCACTTTCAGCAATGAAAAAAGAGTAAGTAGAACATACTAACCACCCACAAACTTTGATTTCCAAATATTATTACACCGGGTGCACGACGTTAGGCATAAGGACGTTAGGCATAAGTACGAAAGGCATAAATACGATAGGCATAAAGGACGTTTGGCATAATAGATGTTTGGCATAATGGACATTAGGCATAATGGACGATAGGCATAATTCCCCAAATAAAAAAATTGAAATTGTTTGTGTGAAAAGTGAGCTGACTTTTTTGGTGATTGTGGAGGGCTTCAAAGAACAAAAGTGTGTCCTTTGAAATACGATTTACTTGCAGTCGTCCCATAGTTGTTAATCCTTTGCGGTCAATTTCTAGGACAAAACTTGAATAAATGATTAGCATGAAAGTGCTGGTAATTGCCCTAATTAGCTTTGTGGTAACTTCTGTGACCATAGAGTGAAGTCATTCTGAAGGTATCTTAGTTCGGTTTCAAGTCGATCCAGGATCCTAGGCGTAAAGTATAAACGTGCTCATGTATCGTGCACAAATAGTAATGCAAAATGGCCACTTTGGCATAGCAAACATTTGGTTGATAATGGTGGAAGTACTCCTAGAATACTAAGCTAAGAGCTTGGGTTGGGGCGTAATGCCAAGAATATGAACGACGCTGTAACTGCTGCTCATCTTTTGAGCTTGGTTGAACACATTAGCAAATTTTTCATCAGAGATTATTCCTTCTTTAAATTGAAGGCTGTTCTTTTTAGTTATATTGTCGAGAAAATTGTTGGAGTTAGTGCTGCTAATGTTTTAATCAGAATTTTTTTCTTCTTTTTGTAATTAAACTGTTCTTTCGAGACATACTTATTCAAAAATTTATGTCACTATTGCTACTTCCATCATACATTTTGAATCATAGGCTATTCTTTATACTTATATGATCAATCTAATGACTGTAAAAATTGGACCTTCTTTCAATATTATGCTGTTTTGTTGATTTTTCTGTTCTAATAGTTATTGGAATTGCAAGTGTAAATATTTCCTTAAAAATGCACGCCATGCTAAATGCTGAATACTATGCTATGTTAAATTTGAGCTATTAAATTGAGATCGAAGTTTAGCTTTCAGTTCGTCGAATTTCAAATATTTTCAAAGTGCTTTTGGCATATGTGGCTGATTAAAACTGTTTGAAAATCATCGAAAATTGTTGGTAGAAGATGCAAAGGAACTGTTTTCATCACACTAAATTGATGAGCAGATTCGAAGAAGGAATGTAAAGCTTCTATTGGCGTCCCACTACCAGAATATTATTGTTGAAGATAATGTTATCTATCATACTTTGAATTTTTGATATGACTCTAGATTGTTGTCTTCAAGTTAATCATTTACATTATAAGTACTAATAATAACATGGAAGATTTCCCTTCTTTAGAATTAACGCAATCATGTAAGAAAAATATAACAAAAAATCAAACTAAACATCTCTAGAAATAAGTAACACTTGATCATCGCAAATATAAATGGATACTTAGAAAAATGGATTGAACTGGACTTAAGTATGCTAATAATGTCCATGATAACAATCTTCTTCCATATTTTCCGATAGCGGATTCATTGTCAAGTTTCATAACACCGGAAATAGTAATTTATAACCAATCAATTAACCCACACCCTCGTAACGCTTTTTGTATGTGTTGCCGCAACCACTGTGCGCAATAGATAGAAGTGGTGAAGCAACCGAATTCAGCTATCTCTATCTACGTTTACATGTATACCGAAGATGAATCTTTCATTGTATTTGGTTGATAATAGTTCACAATCGAAACATTTGTCAAAAGTATTGACACAGCTCATGCATTCGCAGTTAGTTTGCATTCTGTTGGTTACGTAGTATGTACACCAAATGAGCTCTCTGTAGTAAAGAGAAATAGTTTAATTAGTTTAAAAGAATTAGTTGGCGCAGGTTAAGAACTAAAAGTACACATAAATGTAAGTAATCTGCACTCCATGAAATAATAGTTATAAAATGAAGTAAATATATTTGCAGCTTTGAAGCTGCCAGGTTTGGCAACTACAGGACTGTGTTTTAATCCTCTAAGCTACGCCAACAGTATGTGGTCCCAAAAGTGGCCACTGTAGTCAATTATCCACTTTAGGTCTACAATAGCCTTATTTAGCACGAGACATGAAAAATGAACCGTCGCGCGATATGTATTGGAGTTCAATTTCAATTGTCCCTAATTGCAGATTCCCTCGGGGACATCCGGTGGTCCCGGAAGTAGTCACTGTAGTCAACTATCCATTTTGAGTCTACAGTTGCCCTATTTACGACAAGACATGAAGAATGAGCCGTCGCATGATATGCTTTGGTGTCAAAATCGAAATGTCCCCTATGCAAGGTTCCCCCGGGGCACTTGGCGGCGCCATGAGTGGCCAAATCTGTACAAGACTCATTTTCAATTTATAATAGGGTATTTTATGATGAGCTAGGGAGAAAACAATATTGCGCGACATATTTTGAGTGAATAAATTGTTTGATCCCAATTCGGATCCACTACCGGCACCGATTCCGGGGAAATGGCCATATCTTGGTTGTTTCTGAACCGATCTTAATACTTGGTGCACCAATCCCTTCAGAATTTGATCTTCTATCTTCATGTGTAGTAAAATTTCGATTTTTTAGCCGAGACCTTTGCTAAAAACACGTCATAATTTTACTGCATAAGACATGCTTCCGGAAATCCGGATTATCACCGGTATCCGGTGGTCATAGTTCATCTCCGTGGATGCACCTCAAAACTAGATTAGTTGACCCGTCCATTACTTCTTAAAGAATTGAAATCGGTCAATTTTTGTCAAAGTTACAGCATTCCAAAGTTGGCCCAATTTTTGCAAGTCCCAGTTATTTTGACAACCTCCTGTACATCAAATATTCCATCATTTGCGATACTTCAAAAATGGGGAGGGTACAAAAATAGGGGGGAGGGCTCCCTGCAAATCTTATTACAACTCTTCATATTATATTTAAAGTTGAAAACATTATGTGGCACATGAATTCCGCTGTCCTGAATATAAAACACTGTGTCGATTTAATGATTAGATTAGATTTTTAAATAAAAAATGCAAAAAGTTCAAGTATACTTTAAAAATGACCTGGGGCAGAGACGAACATTCTGAAAACGCCATTATTTTTGTTTATTTTTATACTTTCAAGCCCGGGGTGTCCGGTCTCTGTGCATTCAGATCGACTTTTTTTGTCCAACAGTGTAATTATTACCAGATTGGAAAAAAAAATCAAAACTGTCGCACAACACATGTCAAAGCTACGCGGATTTCTCAATTTTTATGCGTCGTATTATTGTTTTTTTTTTTCACCAGAGCTTGAGTTTGTTTTATATTTATCAGTTAAAAATATTATATGACATGGTTCTTGGGAAAAATTCCAAAATCGGTGAAAAAATGGTTTTTATCTAGTTTTCTCTATTTTTGTCAATAACCGGAAAACGTTTATGTCAGTAGATGGTCCTCGTTGTTACATAAAACTTTGCCAAAGACACCAAATGCCGGAAACGCATCGTTACCAAATTAATCATTTTGTCCCGCCAGATTGCGTCCCTGGTCCATAGTGCACTGTTTTGTTCTCTTAATCTTTACTCTTAGCAATTTAGAGGAACTTTTATATTTTGCCTTTATTATGTTTTTTTGACGTTATGGTGGATGCCATAACACTGACCTTCAAGTTTCTTTGAAGTTGCTCAAAATTTTATGGCACATCAAAGTCTAGAATAAGCCTATGCATGCTATAAAACATTTGACTTTTACAGTGCGCCCTGTTTTCAAGTTGCCCGTGAAAGAGATCGAGACAGCACCTACACACGGCGCACAGTTAAAGTCAAAAGAACAAAATAATTCATGGCACGTATGTATAGAGGCTCATGTTGTGAAAAGTGTACTGCGATCTGTCAAACTTGAGAACCGAGTGTAGTAGCAAGGGAGAAAATATAGTAGGGTAGAAGCACCGGTTTTGGCCATACGCCAATTGTAGCCATAGTGGTGTATACACATTCATTTACACGTCCAAATTAATTCAAAACATAAGAAAAACAATTAATTTTCCTTCTAATTTTAACTCCCATACACCTTACTTTGCCAGGGTACTCTTAATTTGGCCACTTTCATTACAAATCAATGCGATTTGCCAATTTAGGAATCGAAGTTTGGCAAATCGAAGGTGGCCTATATTAACCAACAAGATTTTCAAAGCGAAAAAATGGGTTGGGCTTAGTGTCAATATTTTACATGCATAATATGGATTGAAAGCTTGCATTTGACATATTTGTTGTATAATTACGGCCTCCCATATATTTTTTATTGATATTTTCTCTTAGGCTGGCAAAAACCTCTATATTAGACAACAATATTTCACTACACTTAATCATTTTAAACCTTTTAAATGCTTACTTCATTCTTTGTCGAGCTACCGTGCGAGACAGTCGACAGTTCTCGTTGTTCCCGGTTCTCTCTCGGTTTTTTTTCCCAATCGTGGTTTTTTTTTTTCGAGGTGCAAAGTTATTTTCTGTGCAGTGAGAAGCCTAAGTTCAGATTGGAAGCGGTATTCTTTTGGCCAATCAAGTTTTGGTGCTGAATCAGCCACGCGAGACGACGTGGTTTTCGTCATCCGTGCATCATTTACTGCGGCTCACCACGCCACGTGTTTGACCTAGTGAGTGATCGTGCATCGTAATCGACGCCTGTAGTGGTTTGTTCGATACCAGCAGCGCGTACCGCGTGGACGGCGGCTGTTCCCCGCGCCGTGCGCTCGTATCGTTGGTCGACGTCAGTGGTTGTTTGTTGGCAGAGAGAAAGGCAGAGAGCAACAACAATACATTCAACATAGTAGCGCTCATCGCATCGACGACGCCTGCGTAGAGAGTAAAAAGATAAGTAACCTTCGTTGTTCCCCCCTCCTCCGTCTCAATTGATTAGATTTTTTGCAGTTTTTTTTTTCTTCTCCCTTTCCCTTGTGTGTGCTTGTTTTTTTTTTTTTTTCTCTTTTACAATTTGGTTCAATTATCATTCCTGCGATTAGTGTTAGTTAAATTTATTTGTGTACCCTTTGCGGTGTTGAGCTACTGCAATGGGCGAAAGTAACGATGGCGGGGGTACATCGTATCCCCTCACAGAGTCGTTGCTGTTGGATCCGAATGTGTTGAGCCAACAGAACACAAACTATGCGCCTAATACTTGTGTGCCTCCTCAATCTGGTGCATCTCAAATGGACACCAGTAATGTACCATCTCCAACGTGCCCCCGCCTCAAGGCCTACCCGCCCGACTCTAGCGGGCCGTATGTTGTTTTTTTCCGACCCAAAGGCAAACGGTTGAATACTAGTCAGATCAGTAAGGATCTGACTAAGCGGTTTTCTACCGTTGTCTCCATTGACACAGTAGGTACCGGTAAGCTTCGCGTCACCGTCAGTGACCGTAAACAGGCCAATGAGATTGTGGCCTATGAGCTCTTTACACGAGAGTACCATGTTTATCTGCCAAGCCATCGGGTCGAGATCGCGGGAGTTGTCACCGAAGGAAGTATGACCTGCGAAGAGTTGATGCAGGGTTGTGGTCGTTTCAAAAACCCTTCTCTTCCGGCAGTCCCAATACTGGAGTGCAAGCAATTACACTCGGTGTCTCTGGTGGGAGAGAAGAAGGTGTATTCTAATTCAGACTCCTTCTGTGTGACCTTCTCCGGATCTGCTTTGCCGGATTTCGTCGTAATCGGCAAACTTCGACTACCTGTTCGGTTGTACGTACCGAAGGTAATGAATTGCACCAATTGTAAGCAGCTGGGCCACACTGCCCAGTATTGCTGCAATAAACCCCGCTGTGCTTCTTGCGGGGAGAGACATGTGGATGGTGCCTGCAGTGCGCCTCCAAAATGCGTTTATTGCAATGAAGGGCCTCCACATGCTCTCGAAAACTGCCCGACGTACGTACGCCGGCAGCAACATCAGCGACGGTCTTTAGTGCAGCGCTCTCGGCGAAGCTTCGCTGAGATACTAAAAAAGGCTGCTCCGTCTGCTGATTCTCGGAACATCTACTCTTCTCTGCCTCTTGATGATCAGGGCTCTGACTCTGAGGTTGGTGAAGGGGTTCCCTTCGTTTTCAAGGGTACAACGAGGAAGCGTGTGAGGCTCCAGAGACCCACAAAAAAGCCTCGTAATCTGTCTAGCAGTGACCACCCACCAACCATGAAAAATTCTAAGCCTGCCGAGAAAGTCTCCAAGTATTCACCTCCTGGATACAAACTCCAAGAGGAAAGAGACTTTCCATCGCTACCGGGCACATCAAAAATCCCAGATGTCCCAACTTTTCAGACTTCTCAGCCAGAAAGCCCACATATGGAGCATCAGGAGCAATCTCAGGGTGCTGCAATGTTCACGCTCTCTGGCATCGTGGATATCATCCTCAATTTCTTCAATGCTTCCGACCTAGTGAAGAACATTGTTAACGGTCTTCTTCCTTGTGTGACTCCTCTTTTGAAGCAACTTGCTTCAACAATGCCCCTCCTTGCAACGATCATATCTTTTGATGGATAATTTATCCACCGAGGTCGAAGATGTGATTTCTGTTCTACACTGGAACTGTCGTAGTATTATGCCTAAATTAGATAGTTTTAAATTTTTAGTTAGTAATTTGCAGTGCGATGTTTTTGCGTTGTCAGAAACATGGCTAACACCTGATGCGACCCTTCCTTTCCATGATTTTAATATTATTCGCCTGGATCGTCCCGACTCGTATGGAGGGGTGCTTTTAGGGATCAAAAAGCATCACTCGTTCTACCGAGTCGATCTGCCACCGATGACAGGCATTGAAGTCGTTGCATGTCAGGTGACTATCCGAGGCAAAAGCCTCAGTGTCGCCTCCATATATCTTCCGCCGAGAACTGCGATCTCTCGCAGAGATCTTTCTCACATCTGCTCAGTTATGCCTGAGCCACGGTTGCTCATGGGGGACTTCAACTCCCACGGAACAGGCTGGGGGGAACTGTATGACGACCACCGATCAACGTTGATATATGACCTTTGTGACGACTTCAATATGACAATTCTAAACACTGGGGAAGTTACGCGAGTTGCACCTCCAGCGCAAGATGGAAGTTCAAGGGATAGCCGTTTAGACCTCTCCATATGTTCGAGCTCACTATCACTGGATTGTTCATGGAGGGTAATCCAGGATCCCCATGGTAGTGATCACTTGCCGATCGTAGTGTCAATTACTAATGGAACACATCAGCCTTCATCCATTGATCTTGCATACGACCTCACGAAACACATTGACTGGGGAAAGTACGCTGAAACAATCATTGATGGAGAACATGCGGTACAAGTTCTTCCTCCGTTGGAAGAGTATCGATTTTTATCCGAGTTGATTCTCAACAGCGCGCTTCAAGCACAACGTCGTCCTGTGCTAGGTCCGTCGATTCGTAAAAAACCTCCCAATCCGTGGTGGGATGACGAATGTACGGAACTCTATCGCGAGAAATCCGCCGCGTTTAAAATTTTCCGGAAACGTGGTACAATTCACAACTATGAGCACTATTCTTCCCTTGAACGTAAGTTTAAAAACTTGGTCAAAGCGAAGAAAAGTGGTTATTGGCGCCATTTCGTGGAAGGATTATCACGCGAGACCTCGTTAAGAACGCTTTGGACCGTCGGAAAAAGAATGCGTAACGCGTCGTCGATTAATGAAGATCGAGAGAGCAGTCCGCGGTGGATTATCGATTTCGCCAAGAAAGTTTGTCCGGATTCAGTTCCAGTAGATCGCGTTCGTCGAGCCCCTCCAGATGATAGGGATGTCATGGATAGACCGTTTTCGATGGTTGAATTCTCACTTGCCCTCCTTTCATGTAATAATTCCGCTCCAGGAATGGATCGAATAAAGTTCAATTTGCTTAAGAACCTCCCTGACGTCGCGAAGAGGCGCTTATTGAACTTGTTTAATCAGTTTCTGGAGTGTAACATTATTCCGGATGATTGGAGGCAGGTGAGGGTGATAGCTATCCAAAAACCTGGGAAACCAGCGTCGGATCATAATTCGTACCGTCCAATCGCAATGTTGTCATGTCTTCGCAAGTTGTTAGAGAAGATGATTCTCTTTCGACTGGATAAATGGGTTGAATCGAGTGGCTTGCTGTCAGATACGCAGTTTGGTTTTCGCAGAGGCAAAGGAACGAACGACTGTCTTGCGCTACTTTCTTCAGAAATTCAGCTTGCCTTTGCTCAAAAAGAGCAGATGGGTTCAGTATTTTTGGATATTAAGGGTGCTTTTGACTCAGTTTGTGTTGATATCCTTTCAGACAAACTCCACGCAAGTGGCCTTTCATCAATTTTGAATAATTTTTTGTACAATTTGTTGTCAGAGAAGCATATGAGTTTTGCTCATGGCGACTTGACAGTTTCACGAATAAGCTACATGGGTCTCCCCCAGGGCTCATGTCTGAGTCCCCTGCTTTATAATTTTTACGTGAGGGACATCGATGGTTGTCTCATGGAAAATTGTTCGTTAAGACAGCTTGCAGACGACTGTGTTGTTTCTGTCACAGGACCAACCGCAGCCGAGCTGCAAGGACCTTTACAGGATACTCTAGACAATTTGTCTACTTGGGCCTTAAAGCTGGGTATCGAATTCTCTCCGGAGAAAACTGAGATGGTTGTCTTTTCTAAAAAACACAAACCTGCTAAGTTTCCACTTACACTCATGGGTAAGACAATCTCTCATAGCATGTCTTCTAAATATCTCGGGGTCTGGTTCGACTCCAAATGCACCTGGGGGAAGCACATTGTGTATCTGACACAGAAATGCCAAAAAAGAATCAACTTCATGCGAACTATAACCGGAACATGGTGGGGAGCCCATCCGGAAGATCTGATCAAGCTGTACCAAACAACCATCTTGTCGGTCTTAGAGTACGGTAGCTTTTGCTTTCAATCCGCGGCGAAAACACATATGCTGAAGATACAGCGGATTCAGTACCGCTGTCTTCGCATCGCGCTAGGCTGCATGAACTCGACTCACACAATGAGTTTAGAGGTACTTGCAGGAGTACAGCCCCTGACAGATCGTTTCGCGGAGTTAACACTCAGGTTCCTCATCCGTTGTGAGGTTCTCAATCCATTGGTTATTGAAAACTACGAAAAGCTGCTTGAACATAACCCTCAAACTCGTTTCATGAGTGTGTACTACTGGTACATGACGCTGGAGGTCAGTCCATCTTCGGTTAATACCACTCGAGGTGACTTCCCTGACTTCGACCGTTCCTCTGTAGTTTTCGATCTGTCCATGAAGCAAGAGATCCATGGAATACCAGATCATTTACGTTCAAAGTTTATCCCTCCCATGTTTGCAAGTAAATTCGGGCATGTCAGCGAGGACCGACAGTTTTTCACTGATGGATCAAAAATGGACGATATCACTGGTTTCGGTGTTTACAACATTTCCCATAGCGCCTCCTTCATGCTTCAAAAGCCATGTTCTGTATATGTTGCTGAACTAGCAGCTATACATTACACCTTAGAGTACATCAGTTCTCTTCCACCCGAGCATTTCTTCATTTTTACCGACAGT
The DNA here is from genome assembly GCF_002204515.2 of Aedes aegypti. Classification (NCBI taxonomy): domain Eukaryota; kingdom Metazoa; phylum Arthropoda; class Insecta; order Diptera; family Culicidae; genus Aedes; species Aedes aegypti. Next base: position 217,651,891 of record NC_035107.1, on the reverse strand, counting down.
CTAAGTTCTCTGGAGGCTGTCCGGTCAATGAAACCGGTAAAGCACTCAGCGTACTTCCTGAATGGAATACGCCAAGCATTGAGTGCATTGTCAAATCGCTCATACACTATTACCCTGGCTTGGGTCCCTTCTCATTGCTCCATTCCGGGCAATGAGAAAGCGGACTCTCTGGCTAAGGTGGGCGCAATAGAAGGTGATGTTTACGAGCGTCAAATCACCTTCGATGAATTTTTTGCATTGGCCCGTCAGGAGACCTTGATCAGCTGGCAACAGAAATGGAGAGACGGAGAAATGGGTAGATGGCTGCACTCCATATTTCCACAGGTGTCGAAAAATCCATGGTTTAAGGGATTGGACATGAGTCGTGATTTCATTCGTGTTATGTGTCGGCTTATGTCCAATCACTATTCGTTAAACGCGCATACCTACCGTATTGGGCTCTCGGAAAGCAATCTCTGTGTTTGCGGCGAGGCTTACCAGGATATTGAACATGTCGTATGGAGATGCGATGAGCACCGTGGCATCAGATCTGAACTGACTGAAACACTCCGGGTCCGAGGAAAACAACAGAAACCTGTTAGGGAAGTGTTGGCGAGCCTTGATTTAGAATACATGAATGCGATCTATATGTTTTTGAAACGTATTGATGTCAGAGTTTGATTGTCGTTCGTCCCCCTGTCTATCGTTTTCCCGTTCAAATTGTCCTCGTCTTGTCGCTGTCTCCCCCGTTTAATACGTTTTTTAGTTTCGTTACAGTTCTGGACAACCTGTCCCATCGAACCTTATCAAGCTAGTAGTCTAAGTAGTTTAAGTATCACTATAAAAGTACAACAGAAACCCTAAGAAATCCTTTCCTTTCCTATTGTTCAAATGTAATCCCTAACCTCGAATCAACCGCGAGTACTTCGGTTACCCAAACTAACATAGTTTTAAAGTAATTACAAAATATAATATTTAAAAAAAAAAAATAAATGTAAAAGATTGAATAATTTCGGCTCTGTTATGCCCTATGGCGCCCGAGCCTACCAAATAAACGAGATAAGTAAAAAAAAAAAAAAAAAAATGCTTACTTACTTATTAAATGCTCCAAGCAAAAATTTCAGATTATTTGTAGGTCATTTTTAAAATTCCAACCGATAAGAACATATGAATTTAAGGATACAGAGCATTGAATCACTAACTAATATCAATGACTATTTGTTTGATTTAGTAATTAAAGCTTTTTTACTATTCATTCCATCAATCACGATTCAAAGGGTTCCTTTCTGCTTTGTACCAGACTGAAACAACATGTTTAGAAAAAAAAACAGCCTCATCAATTCAACTCAACTTCAACCTAGCTGTAAACAGCCAACCAGCCATAGCAGTAAATGACATATTTTTTTCTAACAAATATTTTAATCAGCTTCTCGGAAGGTTGTGTAAATTTGCTCGCTTTGTCGTTCCCTCCGGGGATGCCTCGCGTACTCCGGCGATATCTCTGGCTCGTACGCCCAACCACGAAATGGGGCCCCAAAATATATTTCCTCGTACGAGAGCTATAGATTAATGTCGTAAAAAGGGGTAACATTAATCAGCGAACGGATTGATTGGAATGTCACTCCTAGTAAGTTCGAATCATCATTCAAGGCGTTTTTAATTAAAAAACTCGAAAAGTGAATGACTTGTAAGAGTTTGGCCTTCATATTTAGTCTCAGGGTAATGATTTTAAGTAAGTTATTATAATATTACTGATTACTGTTTATATGAGTGCCCAGACAACCAGAAATCGCATGAAAGTTCATGTTACAACTCGTTTATTCATACTAATTACATCAAACTCGCAAAACACCGTTGATAAACTCGTCAGATTAATGAGCTTCCTCGCATAAAACACTTCTTTTCTGAGTTCATTTGTACATTTTGTTTCGTCCCGTACACTCGTACATAAGTTAAGTCGCATAAGATCACAGGTTAGTTCGGTGGAATATTTATACACTCGCATTGTATGTTATTATTCATCACATAATATATGCACGCATATCGCCTCCACTTTAGTACGTAGAAGGCCTTTTCGCGACATCTTATAAGTGAAATGTTGCACATACAAAGCCTCCAGGTGATTTCGTTATACGTACATTTTGGTTGTCTGGGTGATCAATGTTACCCCATATCAGCGAAATCAAAATTCACATAAAACATATTTTAAACATGCTTAAAACTTTCAGGAAACAAAATACGGTATATAGTTACTAGCGCTGAATGCCATTTGAGTTCATTTAATTAAGATTTTAAATTAACATCAATAGAACTGATCAATGTTACCCCGGATTACGGTACACACATACGTAGCAACCGAATCCCCACCCTTTGTTGTGACCGAATAATTAATTTACGCAACGCCCACCCAATCGACACCGAACCGGTTGGTTGGTTGGGCGACAAGAACATATTTGCATTTTCCGCATGATTGGTTTCCATTTCTGTCCGATACAAGCGTTCCAGATCGGAAAACCGAACAGCAGCTTGTTATGGAAGGAAAAACAGGAAAAATGAATCTGCTACAAATGTTATAAATAATATGATTCACAATGACAGTGGGGTTGTTCTCTTCTTCCCGGAAAGAAACGACAGAACCCAACGAAAAGTATTTAAAAGTTCAGTAAGCATGCGTTTTTGGTCTGAAATTAAGCGTTAGGTACTAAGGGTTTAGGTTTTAGGGCTTTATTTCTAGGAAAACATCTATGAAACTGACTGGAGGCAAAAATGTGCTGAATTTTACGTAGAATTCAATAAAACGTCTGAAAGTGATTCCTGGAAAATCTCAAAATAATCCCGATAAGCTCTAGACCAGGGAATGAAATTTTCGGTCACGACACAATTAAATGACGATTTTTTTAGCCAATATTTTAAAGGTTAGAAACGTGCGATAGAAAAGAACCCGTTTGCACTGGTTGAATATGTTTTCACGAGTTTTGTAGCAGTAAAATAGTTATTTAGGCAACAAGTTGCAAAATGATGATTTTTTCAGCACGAGTTGTACATTTATCCAACGAGGCTCGCCGATACAGTAGTACCTCTACCCATGAATGTCACAAGTTTTCACGCTCCCACCGATATCAGGTAAGACAGCACAGCATTCATGAGGAGAGGGAGGGTCTGGCCAATGATCACGGTCCATACGAATTTTATAAATTTGTGTATGGACAAATTACCACGAGGAGGGAGGGGGGTGGCCTGGAATCCCAAAAAAAAAAAAACTGGTCACGTGATTAATAATCAGCCCCTGTCGGAATCAAATCGCACAACGGACCTAGAAACAGATGCAAATATGCTTATTCTGCGCGGCATGTCGAATGAGGGACAATTGTCGACTCGCTCCCATTGGATTAACATTAGTCGCCTCACATCACCCGAGGTGAGAACGACTCGTCTCGACTCGCACGCCGTGCAATTAAGCACTAATAGCATGAAGTGACAGGGTTGTTCGGTTGATGCCTACCAAAACAGTACTGAAAAGTGCTACTCTTCAGCACCGAAAAGAGTGCTGAAAAGTAGCACTTTTCAGCATTGTTTTTTTTTTAGTAGGAAAAGTAGGCCGTTATGATGATCAACTTCTCAATGAAAAGTTGATTGATTTGCAACGGAATTGCAAAAATATATTATCAATATCAAAATATACTTTTCATGTGTGTTCGAACCTTAACGTTTTAAATCCATAGTTGTATTTTGAGCATCCCCATCACATTAATTCTGTGTACTGTCCTCAGGATTTCATATCATGTACTAAAACAAAGAAACAAATTCGTTGACGGGATTGATTGTGTTGAGTGAGAACAAAAGCTGATGACTGGAACCGATACATTTGTCGTCAAACCATTTTCGATGTTTAATTGCGTTATAATTGGTATCGACACACACGGGACGATATCAATTCGTCCAATCAAATTCGGCCGGGCCTTGTAATCTATAGTTATCGCCTGTAATGGTTGCTGGTTAGACAAATGACCAATATGTTTCGAGCTCGGAGAGACGTCAGATGGCGTGACATCGTGCCTGATAGATGTTTGATTGTGCTTGTGCCAGGATAAAGAGATAATCTCGGACATGACAATGAAGCACGATGCTTCGCATAAATTAGGGGTTATGGGATCTGGGAACTCAGCAATTGCACGGCTTCAGACTCCATCAGGATGGATGTTTTCGTTAATTACCAGGATGGATGTTTTCGTTAATTACTTATTCGATTGAATTATAAGCTTTATACACTTAATTTGAATAATAAGTAGACTAGGTGATCCAGAATGGTATATGCACCCCTGGTTAGATAATAACTGAATACTGTTGAAATAATAATGATCAGCGGCTGGTTTGGCTTGATATCTTGTTAATTTTAATTATCAGGCGTTAATTATCCACCTGGAAAACGGACATATTAACTCATGTATACCGCAATTAATTTGCCTATCCATCCATATCATCTGATTTCAATTTGATTCTCATTAGCCCTCTATCCCTTCGATCCTCGCACAACTTACCTTGCAAACACGTTACCCCGTGGGACAAAATCCATTCCACGCGACAAATCCACATCGGACTGCTGCCAGTATGTGTGCAGAGTATTGACCGGGGCTCCTTCCGATTGGACGATGATACCCGTTACGGATATACCTTCGTAGGTGAGCTGTCACAAAAATAAAATCTTTCTGACATTTACCTCGCTAAAATCTATTTCTTCTCCCACTTACCTGACTCTTGGTGTACGCCGGCAGTTTAATCTTGTGCTCCTGGAAGATGTCATCAATGAACGAGTGCCAACGGTAGAACACTGGATCACGCATAGCCGTAGCTACATCACCCATCACTCCAAAAGATTCCAGATGTCGATGATCCGGATCGTGAGTGTACGACAGGAACACGTGACCCACGTTATGCATGTCTCCGTACAACTGCCGATTGGGCGACAAAATCGACGACTCGATGATGTTACCCAAGATGTCGATGCCCTTTTCTTCGTCCAGAAAGATGCGATTGCCGGATTCGTCCACCACGTAGCCCTGGTGGACGGCTTCGTAGATACGGTCGATCCAGCGTTCCAGATCCGACACGTCCTGCTTGATCTGGTCCAGCTCGCGGTTGAGATCCTTGATTACGGCGTTGTCCACCCGACCGGGCCAGGTACGGGACGCCACCAGGGAGTCCAACTTGGGGAAATATCCCTCAGCGATTGGCTCGCGGAGGTTGTTCAACCGCTTGACGCGCTGCAGTCGATTGCAAAATCGCTCGAAGTTGTACCGCGCGATCAACTGGGAATGCATGTAGTAGAACAGTTCACCGCGGCGGTCCTTATCGACGATCGCACGATTCGAAGCCTCAAACGGATACACCAGATGCCAGTGCCAGTGGTGCAGGTTGACTCCGATGTCCTCGCGGAAGTACCACAGGCGGTGCTCCTCGTCCAGATCCGAAGCGGTAAAGTCCTTGGGGATGACGATGGGCATACGCATGCCCTCGGGGACAACCGTGGCTTCCTCGCGGATCTGTTCGAAAACTCGCGAGTCGACGTACTTGTCCGGGAAGACCTCAACCACTGACGGAAGGTCAAGGTTTTTGGTGTCCCGACGGTGCAGCAGCGCCACCGACAGGGCGTAGTTGAACAGGTACGGGTTGATGCGGTCCCGAGCGAACACTGCACAGCTTTGGAGTTCCTCGATGTTGCGCATTCCTGGTGGGAGGTGGGAAGAGGTGGAATGGAACGTTATTATGATTTCACACAACTTCTGATTATTTTAATAGCATTCGCCTTTTAGAATACAATGTGATTATAATTGTGAATTTCTTTATTTTATAACGGCAAATGAAAAACCTTGTAAATTTTATATCAGAGGCGTCGCGTGGCCTAATTATCAACCTGTGCACTTCTAATTTATGTCGAATTCGTTTTTGAACCTAGATTGGAACTGGCGCAACTTGTTCTGAACCACAGTTTCAACCCCAACCCGATTCAAGTTCGACCGAACTACAATTTGCTTGACGTTGGTTTATTTATGTGCTAATAACCGACCCAGTTCCTAAAAACGGAAACAACATTAGTGTCATTTTATATATGTTATTATTAGGTACACCTTGGATTCAAACCATTTTTCCTAAGGTAATAAAATGTATATTCAAGCTTTACTAACCTTCGTTTTCAAATATATTTTTTTTCTAGTCTTTCAGTTGATTAAAAATATTTATGATTGCATATGCTAATCGGGTTGTTTAGTTTTATTGTTTCACTTTTTCAATTTTAACAATTAGTCATCATTATGGAGAAATTGTAAAATTGCATATGAAAATATTTCAAATCATGCGGGTCATCAGTTTCGATTTATAAAGCACTGGATTCTAACTAATATTGCAATATAGAGTTAGATCATAACCCACATATTTTTACATAGAATTAATACAAGATCGTTCGCTTCGTGTACTTGGTGCACGCATCAAGAAAATTGCTCGCTTTTAAACCACACCACAAGCGTTATACTGACGATGACGGTACGGAGGGCATGACCGCTTTTGAATTCATTTTCTGATTGTCTTCTGATTGACCATCACAAGTACCACCGTGCTAATACTGTATGCTGGAAGCGAGGTTCTTAACCAGTATTGTACAAAAAAACGCGCGGGCCCTGAGTCTCAAACTTACAGACACTTCTTACCGCAGCCGTCTAAAAAATCACGCCAGTACTCCACACCACAAGCGTGGTGATGTTGAAAGCGCGAAGGAAAAAAGAGAGCAAGCAAAATGGATCTCTCTCGTGGATTGATTTGTCTCTTGTCTCCCCACCGCACGCTCGCACAAGACTGGCAAGACTGTGCACCGGCCAGAGTTGACGCTTTGGCTACTTACACACTGGCATTTGTAGTGCAAAAAACATTCTACCACATATACAGGATTGTGTGTACGATGAAAGGCAACGCGTCTCCAGATGAGAGTGCACACGTTGGGTTTCATCGTTACAGCAGCAACGTGTAGCGTGGAACAAAGTGTTGTGTAGTGCGATGCATGGCACTGAGCGCGTAGGGAAAATTAGGGCACAGATCTCGCGCCGCACCAAACAGCATTTGCATTTAATTTGAATAGCAAAAAAAACAACAAATATTTTGAAAGGTGAAAATTGTGATGATCAATGATAAAGATAATTGAAATAGGCTAAATTTTATTGAGAGAATTAAAGAATCGTTCTTCAATAATAGTAGAAATTGTAGGTTGTTATGATGAACGATTTGCCACCTGTGCAGTGCACATGTTGCACATGTGGATGCGACGCCTCTGTTTTATATACAACATCAGAAGGCCTCGTATCTTCAAAACGAACCCCAGCTTTTTTTTTAGTTTTTTTCCAGACATGCAGTTTACCCAAGTAGCACTGGTAACAAATGCAATATTTTAGAAAAATAAAACAAATTACATTGCAGTTGCATTTAAGATAATTTGTAGCATGTCTTGTTGACGGTTTTCAATTTTGGTTGCTAGGCTATTACATTGTAACTTACGTTTTGTTTACATTACATAGGTGTTGCATTTTTCCTCGCATGTAACTTAGCCTAGAGCTGTCAAAATGAATAAATTACGTTGAAATTAAATTTGTGGTTGCAAAGAAACACATAACAAATTAGGTTACATATAGATTGCTAAGTCACTTATGTGTAACAACATGAAGTTGTATGCAATGTGTCATAGGGGAAGAGGTGAAAAAATGAACAGGGTGGTGAAATGAACACAGACCTTGTAACGCATGAAAAACAAATTTAGTTAAGCCGAATTGAAAACGAAAGATGGAAATGAATTTGGCGCTCGATGGCCAGCCCCGGCGTTCGAAAAGGACGCGAAGAAATAATTTCAAAAGTGAATTCAAGTATTATAATTTTTGAATAACGGTTACGGTTCTAAGAATCATTGAAAAAGTTATTAGATATTAATTTCCTGTTTTCCTAGTTCATTTTTCTTAAAAAGGGAAGGATTGATGTATCCATCGATATGGTTATTTTCTGAGTGCATTTGCTATAAAACAAATAGGATTAATTTGTAATCGAAATCATTACCGTTCAGCGAACGTGTATTTCCATAAAAAAATTTATAGTTTAAACGTCAAATAAAAGATCCGACGGCTGTAGGTCGCTCTCTTGTATTCCAGACATCAAAGGTGTTAGACGTCTTTTATCACAGCTCCGAAATTTAGGGAATATTGAAAGTGAAATTCTTAAAGTCCGCTGTTTCTGCGGTGGTTAATTTAACCTGTTCTCGAGTATCCTCCTTAAGCCGTGAAACACCGTTTTTCTACCGCTCAAGCGGATTTAATAAACATCTCTATTTTTGATATTGTGCGATAGAACTAAATAAAATAAATAAACAAAAATAATAAATTAGGGAAAATTTTGCGAGCAGACATATCACAGAACATTGAGTTGTATTTTTAATGTTCTCTTTACTACTTTTGTAGGGAACGTCAATTTTTGAGCCCCACGGGATGACGAGGTTTCGTTTACGGGGGCAGGATCAACATGATAATTTTCAGGTTTTTCGCTCAAAATCATGAATATTTTCATGAAAATGTGTTCACTGTATTGTATTCTCCAGGTCATAGTTTGTATTACGTGCAAAAAATGTGTTAAATTTGTCCTTAAAAAACTTATCGAAGGTGCTAAACTTTAATCAACTCGTGGGAGCTAAACCCCCACCTCCTATTTTATAACACCAAAACCGCTGTTGAATTCAAACTCTACCAAACGTAATGCCACACTGAAGTAACTCACAAATTTGAACCTTACAAATGTACATTTTTCGCATCAGCATTATTTAACAATAACATCACAAACGCCTGCATTTTATACGCAAGCATGATCGAGTGCGTACGTTTACTGCACCACTAACCGCCTTGCTGAATTTTGACCCCTGAAAAATTGCTAACAAAACCGCATCTTGTCACCTTTATTCACAGAAGAGAGGATCGATGAAGAGAAATCTATCATTGGACTGGTGCCCTTTTTCTAGCACACGCTTGATTTTGCCTTCTTTTGCGCCATTTGAGCACGTCACAAACCATGTACTTTCTTGGATGGAGCATTTAATTTTCATACCTCTGTAAGGTTCCAATCAATTGGCTTGGGGATTTTTGCACATTATTTAGTGATTTATGCATCATTTTCCCATTAGAAGCAAGACGATATCCTTAAGGTGGTCATTTTAACACCCCTTCCCCCTATTGACAGCAGTGTAATTTAATGACAGTTTCAATATAGTTACACATCAGTTTCAAAATAACATAAGATTTCTGGGTAACTGATGTGTAACAAACGAATAACTTGCTCACAGTAGTCAACACTACAGACCAAAAATGTTCATACGTATCGTGAATTTTTAAATAAGAACTTGACTAGATTATGACCAGTTATTGTTTTCATAGATATTTTTCCAGTGATGAATTAAAATTGATGGATTCACAATATGCAGCCTTTCTAACAACTTTTTAATAGTTGTCATCATTTTAGACTGGCAGTTTTCAAACAGTTATTCGGAAGTGTATTTGCAGCCAGATGAAATTAAATGGCGGTTTATGATAGGCAATCAAGAAAATCCAACAGCGGGATAAGAGAAAACGTGATTTTGGAATCACAAACAATGAAATACAAATGAGAAACACTACTGATTTGAGTAACAGTTTAAATTTCCATTTTTTATGATATTTACAATGGCATATTATCTAAGCAATCCACGTATCATGTATTATTCAATTCAAAATTATAAGATATTTCATGAGCGCGTCAATTTTGAGCAAGTAAAATGATTGACTTCACCACAAATTTAAAGTTGCATGTTTAATTTAATATGTACTTGTGAATAATTACGCGTTCCAAGATAATAGGCATAATATTTGTTGACATTCAATACTAAAATGGTTGTTTGGTTTCGAAACTGTCAGAATGAAACAATAAGTTCAACGCCGTTCCTATTATTTTGTCGCAGGAAAACCCATGCATAATCAACAAATTGCATATCCGTCGCCAGTAAACTTCTTATGTAACGACCAACAAGTTACATAAGGCTCGACTTTTTTCGGTTAAATAGCAGTATGTTTCCATGGTACAATGTGTCCTATTGTAACTATTGAATGTGTTAAGTAGTCGTTGCTGTTACTTACTTGTAACAATATGTGCTGCTTGGGAGCTATAGAAACTAACATTATCGAATATTCTATTTCTGCTCATATTGAAACTCTCGGCTTCTAATTATAAATAGCATTCAACAGAACGCCCAATCCAGCTGTCATGAACCGGAACCGGTTCTCGTCTAATAGCTGCAAAAGCTTAGTGCATAATACTTTAGAAGCTGATATTCTGCGTCTTCAATGGCAAATTAAACCAGTGCCTTTGCTTCATTCACCACACAAAAGCATCCTCCCGCATCTCGACGACGCCTCCATTCATCGTCAGACAAAACTGCAACAAGCACTGTTTCGGGCTGAGATTGTGCGACTAGGGAGTGCTTGGAGCTTTTGCGCCAACAATGGCCAGATATCATCAAAGCGGGTAGCGGAATATGACACCTTTTCCACCGGGCACACGCGGATTTAAAACAGACAACGGCAGCGTTGAGTAGCATAAGGACTGTGTCGAAAAGTATTTAACGACATATTCAACTGTCTTAGAAAAGTTATGCCGAGCTTGTTATGGTTCTCAGTGTTGTGTATGTCCTCTAGAAACAAAACCCCGGTGATATTTTTCCGTTATTATATTTTTAGAGCTAGCAAAATAATTTGTTAATGTCTTAAAACGTTAAAGATTGCAAAGAGATTCAATAAATTACGCCCAAATATTCTAAAACATGTTTCCGATCATATGAAGAAAAAAATAATTACAAAAAACTCGTAGAGGTTTATTAGCCTCTACGAGTTTTTTGTAATTATTTTTTTTAATAACAATAATTTATTCACATGTTAGTTTAATAACAAGCATGCCATTTTCAACATACTCAACATACGGAATTGGTGGTTTAATAATTGTCGTTTCTGCATCATAAGAAAAAGATCATGGGTTCAATCCCAGGCCCTTACTTTGTTGTTGTATCTTTCACTTTCTTCTATCTTCTGCTCTAGATCCTTTTTTTACGCCTGATACTTATACAGTCTGCTAACCAAAAGCAATCCTCTCGGCCATAAAAAAATACCCCTTACCCCTATACCTTCCCGCATGAACTGGCGTAGATGCATGGTATATCCGGTCTACTGTAGGCCTGTTCTAAATGCAACATCTATTCATCCCCCTTCCCCTCATTGGTCTGCATATGACGTAGAAGGCGCCATTGTTTTCTAATAAATATAGACGATCACCAGTACTTGGGACAAACAGTCATCTGGTTGGTTTCTTGTGTAAGTGTAGCTGATCTGGCTATACTGAAGTAGCAATCACGGGTAGCCAATCAAGCTGAATATCAAGCTCAAGTCAAGAAGAATGTGCAATTTCCAGGAGACCAAGCTGAACCAGACTGTTGTACCGCCAGACTTCGTTGGCAGAAACTACACGTTGCTGCTAGAGTCAAGGAACGCCAACTTCTGGCAACACGGAGTAGGCCTTGTCATCCGGGAAGGCATACCTTTCGAACGCATGCAAATCGATACCTCTCTACATCTTGTCGCTGTTCCCTTTCACGTGCCGATGCAGGCAACCGTTGTGTCGATATACATTCCGCCGAGTTCAGTTCAGTGCCAGTCTGCACTGGCTGAATTGTTCGACCAGCCGGAAGGTCCGATTTTGCTCCTGGGAGACTTCAATGCTCGCCACATCGCAAGGGGATCTCACCAATCAAGCTCACTTGGGCGATTCATAGCTGAAACGACTCTGTTGTCTTGGTTCACCTACTCGCAGTAGGCTAGATCCTCCGCCGGAGACTAGCTGGCTAGCTGAGTAGATCGCGGAACAGCACCGGAAAATGGTTGTCGGGCACCTGTGAACCGGAAGTTTCCCTCCACCGGAATCGCAGGACCGACCATGGCATCCGCCCACATAGCATCGGGTCAGAAGATCTTCCGCTGCCGGGGAAATCTTCGTCAGCGTATGATAGATCCACCGTCGGGGGCTATTCTGAGTAGTACGATGGTATCACCGACTTGAGTCGTCAGAGCGCCAGTGAACCGGAAGCCATCCTCCAACCGGAATCGCTGGGTGGACTTCGGAACTCTATCGGCCAACAACGGAATATGAACAACGCGTAACGTTACTGGTTTCGGGAGATTTTCTTCCGTCGAGGTACTCTCCGTCGGCTTCACTATGTCAGCTTCTAAAAGTGTCCGTTGCCATGTGTGCTCATCCAGACACAGGGTCAGTGGGCCTCCGATCAACATCAACAACCAAGCCATCCCCGTCCGTAAAACAGCAAGAGTCCTTGGTGTCACCATCGACCGAGGCCTGACCTTCAAGCCCCACTATGAAGGAGTCAGAGCCAACTGCCGTAGTCGCCTAAATTTATTGAGGTCCCTATCGAGACCACATCACAGCAACAACCGGAATATCCGATTCCGTGTAGCCGCTGCCATCATCGACAGTCGCCTGCTCTACGGATTGGAAATCACATATCTGGCTATGAACAACCTCATCGACGCGCTATCCCTGATCTATAACCGATATGTACGAATTGTCTCGGGGCTCCTCCCTTCCACTCCGGCCGACGCTGCATGTGTGGAAGCCGGACTCCTACCTTTTCGCTTCCTCGTCACCGTGACCCTCTGCACGAAAGCAGCCACCATCGCAGAGAGAACCGCGGGAAACCGCAGAACTCGCCTCATGGATGAAGCAGACCGTCTGCTAGAGAACACCACCGGCTTGCATCTCCCACCAATTGCCAAAACACCCTGGTGTGGTGAGCGAGATTGGCGCAGCTCAAATCTTAAATTTAATGACAAGCTTTAGAGCAGGAGACTCATCCATTCGGTTGCGAAAAACCGTCACCGAGATTCTACGGAAAGACTACTCAGCACACCAGCGTCGATACACTGATGGATCGCTTTCCGTACGAGGTGTTGGAATAGGTATAACGGATGAAAACCTAGCAACCAGCCTCAGCCTCCCTGGACAGTGCCCAACCTTCTCCGCCGAAGCAGCTGCTATTTTATACGTCGTCACTGCACCTACTACTAGCCCAAAAGTTATCATCACCGATTCAGCGAGCTGCTTCACAGCGCTCCAGTCTGAAGCCCTCCGTCACCCGTGGATCCAGGGGATAATAAAAAAAAGCTCCTAACGATGTCACCATAATGTAAGTCCCAGGACATAGTGGTGTTCCTGGTAATGCAACCGCAGACTTCCTAGCAGGATCCGTCCCTTTTGGCCCTCGTTACAGCACTAAGGTGCTCCTTGCCGATACTCGACGGTGGGTGAAATCAACCATACGCCAGACATGGCAGGCAGAGTGGGCGAACTCACGAGGGGCCTACCTGCGAAAAATCAAACGAAGCACTGATGCTTGGACAGACCTAAAGTCAATGAAGGACCAAAAAATAATTTCCCGGTTGAGAACCGGCCACACAAGAGTATCCCACAATTACGAAGGAAATCCTTTCCATCGGACATGTGTGGTATGTAACACGGGTAACACAGTTGAGCATTTTATCTGCAACTGCCCAGCCTTTGATGGCCCCAGACAGATGTATGGGATTTCTGCTAGTATTCGAGAAGCTCTGCAGGACGACCCCTCTTCAACGGCGGCGCTTTATCTCGTTCATAAAGGACGCCGGATAATACTTTAAGATTTAGAGTTAGCGTCCTTGAAAAATTTTACGTGATCGTAACTCACTATTTGTTGTAGTCCCGTGATGTACATGTTTTGTAGTAGTTTTAAATTTGTCGGATCTTTTGTGCGTTCTGAGCGTTAGTCACAAACGATACGTGCATATATTATTCGTCTAGTTCTTTGTTGTTTTAATCCGTGCCAACTTATAAACTCTGTGTAACAACTCTGTGTGCATAGGTTAAGTTACAAAACTTTTGTAGTTTTTTCTCAGGCTGGCTCTTCAGGCTTGTTCTGTTTTCTTCTTTTTTTCTTTTACCTGACTGGGGATGAACCTGCCTACGGCAGAAAATCCCTTCAATAAAAAGTAATTCAATTCAATTCAATTCCATCTTAGTAGGCTAGCTTCACCGTCGGGAACTACGCCGAGTAGTATCGATCACGACGAACTGCCGGCTTTGTGTCGTCCGGGCGCTTGCGAACCGGAAGTCACCCCTCAACCGGGCTTGCAAGACCGACCTCGGCATTCGTCCGTAGAGCATGACGAGCAGAGATGTTACCATCTGTTCGGAGAGTTTGCTTGGAGGTTCATCTGATGAACCTTATCAGACACGCACAACAGCGATCGCTTCCCGATTGCGATGTCCATACCTGGGTAGTCAAATGAGTAAACAACGCAACGAAAATGGTTGTACGATCGAGCTGATTGGGAGTTATATGAACGGATTACATTAGAAACTATCCACCCAGAGGTCGAGTGGGATGTAGGAAGCTCCACCGAAAAAATAATTGCACACGCTCAAAAAAGAGTTCTGGAAAACGTGAACTGACAAAAATACACCATGAACTACCTCGAACGGTCACATAAACATGATCTAGTTCACGGTGTATTTTTGCTTGTTGAAGAGTTCACGTGTGCTGTTCACGGATACGAGAACGGATTTTTTTCTGTGCAGCAGCAACTTAGTCCATCCAGCGAATTAGTAACCGAATCGGACCGAAAGCGGAACCGTGGCAGTGCATCCAAGGCAAAGGCGGCAATACGTCGGCAACAAAAGTCTCTTTGGTCGCTCCGACGTCTATAGCTGGTCAATCCAAATCAACCCGAAGCTTTGGTGGAATTCAAAGCAGCAAGAACTGCGGCGCGAAAGGCGATTGAAGAAGCGAAGAAGCAATCGTGAGAAAACTTTTTAGAGAAAATCTCGCCGCACAGCACAACGACCGAATGTGGCACACGGTTAGCACACTAGGAAGAAATAGGCAGCGCCCAGTTGTTCTCAAACGGCCAAACGGATTCACGGACAATTCCGAAGCAGTAGCGAAAGATCGGCGACGTTTAGCTATCCTCCATCGTTTCAGATGGCGAAACTGGCACCTGAAAGACTATACATAGATGTTTCACCTTATACCGGCGAAGTGTGCAATACAAAAGGGCGAGGTGCCTCGACAGGTACCGATATGATAGGATGTCCGCTGCTTATCCGTGAAAATTAATTCTGACTGAGCTCCTCAACAAAATCTGACACAGTGGTGAATTATCTTCCAGTTGGCGAAACGCTTAGATCGTTCCCATCCCGAAGCCGAACTGTCAAGATTCCGGGCTTGGTGCCTTTTGTCCCTTACTAGCTGCATGGCCAAGCTTCATCTTCCTGGCATTAACGTCCTCACTGGGACAGAGCCTGCTTCTCAGCTTAGTGTCCTTATGAGCACTTCAACAGTTATTAACCGTGAGCTTTCTTTGCCAAAGTTGCCATTTTCGCATTCGTATATCGTGTGGCAGGTACGATGATACTCTATGCCCAGGGAAGTCAAGGAAGTTTCCATTACGAAAGATCTTGGACCGACCGGGATTCGAACCCAGACACCTTCAGCATGGCTTTGCTTTGTAGCCACGGACGCTAACCACTCGGCTAAGGAAGGCTCAATCAATCAATCAACAATCGGGTTAATCATGTCCAAAATTAAAAATGTTCCAGTTCAATTCAAGATTACCAGTTCAGGGTAACTTGCGCAAACGCCATTTGGCCGAACGCCATTTGGCCGAAAGGGTCATTTGACCGAATGCCATGTGGCCGAAAATGAAAACAAAAAAATTGTAGTCTATTTGAATTTGAATCTATTTTTTATTTATTTATTCATACCTCAACTGATCGATGTCTTAAGGGGCAGGATCCGTCATTGATTCCGGAATTTTCACTTTTCTCCAACCAACACACAGGGAACATATTTTCATCGAATAATTTCTAGTTTTGAACAGAAAAACTGATTTTGAAGTTTCAATGATAACGATGATTAAGATGACGGAGCGTTTATCGTTAAAGAGGATTAAGATATTTTTATAACAACGGAGAAACAGTGAGCTTGTCTGACGGGACTGTATACCGAGTCGTTCGGTTTAGCTTGAAGCAATAAGCAAATAAATTAATTATTTCATTTTATTGTGTAGACATTTTCTGATTTCCTTCCATTGATGTTATAGAAATAATCCTATTGTGACTGGATTAAGCAATATGCTTTTAAATACTCAATTTGATTTTCATAACGGTGAATGAACAAACGATTGTCTAGCATTGCTTCAATTAAATGTTCAACAACATTTCGCGATCGAGAAGCTATTGCTTTCAGAAAAGCTCCACTGTCGGTCAACTAAAGCTTTTTTTTTTTTTTTTTTTTTTTTTTTTTTTTTTTTTTTTTTTTTTTTTTTTTTTAATTTCTTTATTAGTATCATTCCAAACATTACATTCATTATTTCTTATATCTAGGTGTTCTGTGTTCTTAGACAACACTATCATCCTAATTTGGTAAAACAAATTTAAGATTTTACTAACATTTTGTTAACAACATATTACATTTCATTTGCCGTAGCAGTTCAGATTTTTTACAGGTGAGTTGATTTCACCTGCTTATAAGAGAAAAAAAAAAGTTTTTAATATACTTAACCTAACTTAACCTAATCATATAACGCATTAATCGTGGCAATAGAAGATTGTAACGATTTTTGCCTGAAATTATTGATTATTTTATTTGACATTTGTTCCAATGTTTCAACATTGGATATCCTATGTAACTCATTGGTACTATACCAGGGAGGAAGCCTCAGAATCATTTTCAAAATTTTATTTTGAATTCTCTGCAGAGCTTTCTTCCTGGTATTACAACAGCTAGTCCATATTGGTACAGCATACAACATGGCTGGCCTGAAAATTTGTTTGAATATCAAAAGCTTGTTCTTAAGACAAAGTTTTGATTTTCTATTAATAAGGGGATAGAGACATTTTACATATTTATTACATTTGGCTTGAATGCCCTCAATGTGATTTTTGAAAGTTAAATTCTTATCTAGCATGAGTCCTAGATACTTAACTTCATCTGACCAATTTATTGGAACCCCTCTCATCGTGACAACATGTCTACTTGAAGGTTTCAAATAAAGAGCTTTTGGTTTATGTGGGAATATTATTAGTTGAGTTTTGGAAGCATTAGGAGAAATCTTCCATTTTTGCAAGTATGAAGAAAAAATATCCAAACTTTTTTGCAATCGACTACAGATGACACGCAGGCTTCGTCCTTTGGCGGAGAGGCCTGTGTCATCCGCAAACAAAGATTTTTGACATCCCTGAGGTAACTCAGGTAAGTCAGATGTGAAAATATTGTATAATATTGGTCCCAAGATGCTGCCTTGGGGAACACCAGCTCTTACAGGAAGTCTTTCAGATCTGGAGTTCTGATAATTAACCTGAAGTGTACGATTTGACAGATAACTTTGAATTATTCTAACAATGTATGTTGGAAAATTAAAGTTTTTCAATTTTACAATCAAACCTTCATGCCAAACACTGTCGAATGCTTTTTCTATGTCTAGAAGAGCAAGACCAGTAGAGTAGCCTTCAGATTTGTTGGAACGGATCAAATTTGTTACACGTAAAAGTTGATGAGTGGTCGAATGTCCATGGCGGAATCCGAACTGTTCATTGGCAAAAATTGAATTTTCGTTGATGTGGGCCATCATTCTGTTCAAAATAACCTTTTCAAAAAGTTTACTGATGGAGGAAAGCAAACTGATTGGACGATAGCTAGAAGCTTCTGCAGGATTTTTGTCTGGTTTTAAAATTGGAACAACCTTAGCATTTTTCCATTTGTCAGGAAAATATGCTAATTGAAAACATTTGTTAAATATATCAACTAAAAATGATAAGCTACTTTCTGGAAGTTTCTTGATGAGGATGTAGAAAATTCCATCATCACCAGGAGCTTTCATATTTTTGAATTTTTTAATAATAGTTCTCACTTCTTCCAAATCAGTCTCCCAGGCATTTTCGAAAACGTTCTCTTGATTGAGAATATTTTCGAACTCCTGAGTAACTTCATTTTCAATTGGACTAGTAAGTCCTAAATTAAAATTGTGAGCACTTTCAAACTGCATAGCAAGTTTTTGAGCTTTTTCGCAATTAGTTAGTAATAATTTGTTTTCCTCTTTCAATGCCGGTATAGGCTTCTGAGGTTTTTTCAAGATTTTAGATAATTTCCAAAAGGGCTTAGAGCCGGGGTCCAATTGAGAAATTTTATTTTCAAAATTTTTGTTTCTTAAATCTGCAAAACGTTTCTTGATTTCTTTCTGCAAATCCTGCCATATAATTTTCATAGCAGGATCACGAGTGCGTTGAAATTGCCTTCTCCTCACGTTTTTAAGACGGATCAAGAGTTTAAGATCATCGTCTATAATCACGGATTCAAATTTTACTTCACATTTTGGAATTGCAATGTTCCTGGCTTCAACAATGGAATTTGTTAAAGTTTCAAGAGCATTGTCAATATCAATTTTAGTTTCTAAAGAAATGTTAACATCAAGATTAGAGTCAACATACGTTTCATATATATTCCAGTCGGCTCGTAAATAATTGAAAGTGGAGCTGATAGGATTGAGAATCGCTTCATGCGATATTTGAAATGTAACAGGGACATGATCAGAATCAAAATCAGCATGAGTAACTAATTGGCTACAAAGATGACTAGAGTCGGTTAAGACCAAGTCAATCGTAGATGGATTTCTAGAAGAGGAAAAACATGTAGGGCTATCAGGGTATTGAATTGAGAAATATCCTGAAGAGCACTCATCAAATAAAATTCTGCCGTTGGAATTACTTTGAGAATTATTCCATGACCGATGTTTGGCATTAAAGTCACCAATGACAAAAAATTTTGACTTATTGCGAGTCAATTTTCGCAAGTCAGTTTGAAGCCAATTAACTTGCTGTCCAGAGCATTGAAAAGGCAAATAGGCAGCTATGAAAGTATATTTACCAAACTGTGTTTCAACAGAAACACCTAAAGTTTCAAAAACTTTAGTTTCAAATGACGAAAACAGTTGATGTTTTATACGCCTATGAATGATGATTGCAACTCCCCCACATGCCCCATCAAGTCGATCATTACGATAAACAAAAAAGTTAGGATCTTTTTTAAATTTGGATCCAGGTTTTAAATGAGTTTCGGTAATAACTGCTATATGCACTTTATTAGCTGTAAGAAAATTAAACAGCTCGTCCTCTTTACCATTCAGAGAACGAGCATTCCAATTTAAAATATTTAAATTATTATTTGGATCCATTAGAAAAACGTAATCCAATAACAATTTTATTTGTAAATTTTACACCTACTTGGACTGCTTCAGTCATAGTGGTGGCTTTGAACATTGCATCAATCATTAGATTCAATTGTTCAGTTAGAAAATTAAAATCAGAGGCAGACATATCATCTGATGATTTCCCATTGGAATTTTCGGTAGACGAAGAAGCGGGGTAGGAGTTACCTGTGGCGGTAGGGTTTTTTCCATTTGATTTGAAACAAGTAGAATGGGTACTCATGGAACGAACAGGGGAAGAGTTCAAATTACCTGCTACGATATCGGCAAAGGATTTACCGTGGGTAGATACATTCGAAATTGAAAGATTCGAACGGCTACCCGACGGATTAAAATTTGTTTGTGAATGAGCATGATTATGATCTTCCTGGTGGGTATGATTCCTAATCAAGCGATCGTTAACTGAAAAATGAGCATTGTTCGATACTCTACCAGGCAAATTCCGGAAACGACCGTTATCGTAACGGATATTATCCTTCATCTGCTTGGCACGAGCCTCAACGACTCTTTTGCGTGAAATGCATTCCCAAAAGTTAGCTTTGTGAGGGCCCTTGCAATTGGCGCATTGAAATTTTCTGGTATCTTCTTTTACAGGACAGTCGTCCTTAGCGTGAGAAGAACCTCCGCAAATCATGCATTTAGCATCCATGCGACAATTTTTTGTACCATGACCCCACTTTTGGCACCGACGGCACTGAGTGGGGTTCTGGTAATTTCCTCCAGGTTTCTGGAAATGTTCCCACGTCACACGGACATCGAACATAAGTTTAGCTTTTTCTAAAGCTTTAATATTATTTAGTTCTTTTTTGTTAAAGTGAACTAAATAATATTCTTGAGAAAGCCCTTTCCGAACAATGCCAGATTGGGTTCTCTTTTTCATAATGATTACTTGGACTGGGGAAAATCCAAGTAAATCATTTATTCCATTTTTGATCTCTTCAGGTGACTTATAGTCACTTGAGAGACCTTTCAAGACGACTTTGAACAAACGTTCAGTTTTGTCGTCATAAGTAAAAAATTTGTGCTTCTTCTCTTCAAGATATCTGAGAAGAAGTTCGCGATCTTTAAGAGTTTCCGGCAAAACGCGACAGTCTCCTTTCTTTGCGATTTGGAAGGAAACCTTGATTCCCCTAATGGAGTTCAAGATCTCCTGCCTAAATCCCCCAAATTCGGAACAACTGACCACGATAGGCGGCACTCTTTGCTTCCTCACTTGAATCAAAGAGCCTGGGCTAGAGGCTGCTTCGATTTGGTGTTCGGAAAATTTGTCTAGAGCATCGAACTGATTGCTCATTTCAATACAATTATTCATTTCACCCTTGGAAGAAAGTTCGCATTCCGGGGAAGCGTCCTTTCTTCCATTCTTGCCACGTGTAGTGACAGTTTTAAAACCCACTTTTTTGGAAGGAAGTAGTGAATTCAGAGATTCACCCTTCCTTTTGTTAGTTGTTGATACCATGTTTAGTTAATAAACGAGAAAGACGTGACCTTCGAGAGGTTTTTTCCCTAGACGGTGTCCAAGAAGGATTACCACCGCTAGCTTTCGCCAACGGGTCCAACGAAAAATCGAAGGCACGGGTCCAAACAAGGATCGTAAAGGGATCAATAGTAGAAAAAATAGTACTGAAAAGTACTGTTTAAGTAGCACTGAAAAGTACCGTTTTTAATTTTAGCACTGAAAAGTACTGTTTGTCTAGCACTGAAAAGTACTGTTTTATTGCTTTAGGTAGTTTTTAAGAAAACTTCCAAGAGCAGAGAGAATTCGTGTACGCACAGCACGAAGGTACGATGCGCACTGTCAACTAAAGCTTCTAGAAGCCTTCCCCAAGGCTCATGTCTTTGCCCCTTGCTTTATAATTAATATGTTCCAGATATTTCTTTATTTCTTTATTTCTTTATTATTGAATAATTCAACGGATCATCTTGGATCTAATTGAATCTTAACCTATGGTACAAACATAAATGCATTTTTAGCTGTAGTACATTCAAGCATTTACACTACACAACATATATGAATTAAGAACAGTTTGCAAAAATTAAACAATCCTATGCATTAACGAACCAAAGGCTGCCATGTATTGCATTGTTCGCGAAATTCTCGAAAGTTAATTCCAGTTGGCCATGTTGAAGAACACATTGCACGATCGCGAAAAATAGGGTCAATTCCAACCTTAAATGAAATGAATGGCAGCAGCGACACATCCTTCCAATAAGGAACTAACTTCTTGATCAGGAAACCATCATCAACGCCTAGAGATTCAGCAACCATCGCATGCATTTCATCTTCGGTAACGTCGTTTTTTATCCGCGTGAAGAATAACCAAAACCTTTCATTCACATTTGAAGCTGAATTATGCGCTACGTTCCTGTGATCATCTATTTTGCGGCAGCCATGTGCGAGCTTGTACGGCGAAGCAGGTGAAGAGTGTGCTATCGGCTGATCAACAACAGATTGATTCGACTCACAGAGGCGGGAGGTGGTGAACTCAGCTAGAGTTTTATTTATTGCTTCGATCTGTTTCTTCATGTCTGCGATATCGTTTCTCACATCAGGTGGAGTCGAGCGATCCTCACTACAATCCGATGGGCTTTGAGTTTGCTTTCGGAACTTGCTCTGCATTTCATTGCTGTAACGTACTTTCCGCAATAGACTACTACAGTCAGCACAAATCCAGAACATATGAGGATTTACAATACAGCTCTTCTTTTCATTCGTTGATAAACCAACACATTTGGTGTGATATGCACTGGCGCAAAAACCTTCACAGGCGATGACTTCTTCTCCAGCAACTGTTGCATTCGAGCAGCTCTTGCAGGTCATTTCAATACGTCGATGGCAGTTACTAACTTTAAATGTATGCGATTGTGCGGCAAATGGGATGGTTTTTTCGTAGTTCCGAACACAGGTGTTTCCACAAAAATCACGGCAGACTACATTTGATAAGCAAACTTTATCCTTTAAGAGACGCCTTATACACCGTTAGGACATTAAAATAGTCATGTGCATCACAATATGAACGATTAATTGCGGATTTGCAAAGCGATCAATCACGGGCAACACACACACATTCCTATTGACAACAATTTGGGAGAACTATGCACGCTTAAACGACTTGCAGATAATGCTATAATCTCTGTAAATAGTGGGGATCTTGCAAAGATCATAGCAATATTACTTCGATAATCTATATACTTGGGTTTTTGTAGTTTGGGTCAAAAGCATGGTAAATTTTTAAGCTCTTAGTAAAAATTGGAATATTCAAACAAATTATGTGGATTTGGATCAAAATTATAATAAACTATGAAAATATCAATGCAAAATTATAAAAAATCATACACAATTGGAAATGAGTTCAGTAGAATATGGATACATCGAATTTCCGGAGAAATTTCGAATATGTTTGATAGAATGGTAGTTTAAGTACCGTGATGATAAAAGCAAAAAAATGTGTGAAGAAAATGTAAAGAGCACTGTAATTTTGACATTATCTCTTAAGACAGCTATGGCAGTTTGCTTTATATTAACCAGAGAAGGGTGTAAAGTTTTTTTTTATATAACCTTTATGGTTTTCATATGCAAGTATTAAGATTTTCGTTTGAAACTGAAAAATTCAGATAAAATCGAATGGAACTTGCTACCATCTATAAAATAAAATAATCTAATGTTATAATATAGGGTGTTCCAAAAAGTATGGCCACGACTTTGATATTGAGGTTCATAATATATTTTTAACCTTCCTTAGTCCCTAACAAAAAGTTACAAATTGTGACTTAGGGTCGTTTTCGACCCGAAAATTCAAACAGCTCGCAAAAATCAGTGTGTTGACCGAATTTAGTTCTGTTGGGCGTAAATGAAGGGCACACATGTCTAGTTTCAGAAACCCTCCCGGAGATCCGGATTTGGTCACTGTGGCCACCGGGAACCTGCTACATTTGATAGAAGTTCCTTTAGAGACCCTTACTTTGACGACCTGTAGTTTCGTAACTAAACAAGCAATCTGAACCGTTCTCATATTGTTGAATAGGTATTCACGTGGACTGGGAATAGAGGTTCTCAAATCACTTAGTTATCCATACCCGGTTCCGGAAACCCGGAACATCCGAAAAGTAAGTTCCCATCGCAGTTCTGTATATGTAATTCACATCGGTACTATTCGGTTGATGGATATTTCGGCATAATTTTTTCCTGTAATAAGGAACCAATTACCGGCACATAGTCCCTGATAAATTTGGTCCAGTATGGTCCATTCGGAACCGGTTCCTGGAGTCCCGGGAGGTGGCCAATCTGGACAATTCGATTAAATTACTAAGATTTGAACCCCAAATCCAAATGAATTGTGTCCAATTCTTTACGATTTTTTATGTTTGGATATATTTTGCCAAAAGAATGAATGGATGGTTATGCTGGTCCTTTTGGAGCACCGGAATGGCCACCGGGAAACCCGTAATATGGGACCACTAAGTTTTAGCACCAAAAGTAGGCATGCGACGGCTTAATCTTCATGATTTTGAATCCCTGTGACTCTTCTAGTTCAATTATTGATGAATTCCCACTTTGGTTCTTCTGGCCCACCGAAATAACCCAGGAATGGCCACCGGAGATGCCCGTATTGTGGGTCATTTTAGTTTTTGTACCAAAACTAGGCATGCGACGGCTCATTCTTCATGATTTTGAACACCTGTGACTCTTCTAGTTCAATTATTGATGAATGACCACTTTGGTTCTTCTGGTCCACCGAAACAACCCAGGAATGGCCACCGGAGATACCCGTTTTGTGTGTCAATTCAGTTTTTGTACCAAAACTAGGCATGCGACGGCTCATTTTTCATGATTTTGGATACCTGTGACTATTCTAGTTCAATAATTAATTAATGACCACTTTGGTTCTTCTGGCCCACCGAAACAACCTAGGAATGGCCACCAGAGATGCTCGTATTGTGCAGCATTTTAGTTTTAGTAGCAAAACTAGGCATGCGACGGTTAATTTTGAATACCTATGACTCTGCTAGTTCTATTGTTGTTAGTTCTCAGCGAAGTGTTCTTATGAGCACTTCCACAGTTATTAACTGAGAGCTTTCTTTGCCAATGTTGCAATTTTCGCATTCGTATATCGTGTGGCAGGTACACTGATACTCTATGCCCAGGGAAGTCAAGTTCAGCATGGCTTTGCTTTGTAGCCGGGGACTCTAAACACTCGGCCTTCCCCTTATATTTCTTAAAAATCGTATTGGATTTTTTATTTCAAACTAGTGATTCCGGAAAATTTCTTCTTGCCATCAAGTAGACTACTGGAAAACGCTAGGGAAGCCCTCACACAAAATGACACGTTAGTTTTCTCCAGTTATTTCTACTATTCCGGAGCGTTTCTTAGACTTTCTTCAAACAAACTAGTAGCATCCCTTGGCGAACCTAACAGTGAAAGAACCAGGGAATCCCGTTGACTCGTTCTCAAGCCATTTTGTGACATACAAACACCATTCCATATAGATTTGAAATTAGTTGGCCTGGCAAACGTTGTCTTGCCACCTAGTAGGACGTTTTAAATATAATGCTATGAAGGCTTCCATACAAAGTGACAGCTTTATTTCAACTCAGTTTTCATACTTTCCTGGTGAATTTCATAAAATTTTTGTTCATACGAACACGTTTGAACCCTTGAAAAACAAAATTTAGAGAGAATCATTCAAATCCGTTGAACCGTTCTAAAGCCAACTCATGACGTACAAGCACCATTCCATTTTTTATTAATATAGAATACTAATATAAAAAATAATTCATTGAATTGTGTTTCACTTTTTTCACTTTTCAGAGGCCCCCATTGGGAAGTGACACTCTCCCAAATCCGGGCCTGACAGTGATATCAGATTACCGATTTATTTAACAATTAAAAAAAAAATATATCGAAGTAGGACAGCATTGAATATATTTGTGATCTTGTTTTTCCAAAATATATGTGTATGTATCAAATTGGATATTCAGTTGCAGTGTTGCTAAGCATGCAAAATATGTCTGAAAATCGATTTTTTTAGAATTTGAATATATGAGGATAGAAGCAAACTCCAGAGACAAAAATCTGCTTTTGAGTAAAATAAGTTTGAAAAGTTTTCAGCAATTCCTCTTTCCATACAAATAGTTTAGGAACTAGAAAAATAAGCCAATCTTCTACGAATTATGTTATTTTTCTGTTGGACGAAAACTCACCTAAAAATCTTGTTTGAAAGCTTAGAAACAGTAGATTTTTAAATATACTTAGCTTAAAACCGATCAAAATGTCACTTGCATCCATTTGGACCCTTTTTTAATTCAATTACTGATGAAGGAGTTAAAACGATTGTTTATTATTTAAAAATAAACAAATTTGGTAACACTGCCATTTCATGTTTGGAAAATAATTTGGAACAATTTGGCAACCAGAGAAAAACTGGAAACTTGTTCTGAATAGAATCAAAAGGAGCTTTGGAAGAAAAAGGGCTTTGAAGATTCTAAGAGATTTTTAACTCCATACAAATTATATAAAAGCTAATCTCCTACGAATTATTATATGTTTCCCTTTGGACGCAAAAATCACATCAAAACATAATTGAAAAGCTTAAAAACAGTCGAATTTTTCAATGTATACAGCTAAAAACGGAAATGCCACTTACACTACTTTGAATTTGGGGCCCCTCATATTCAATGCGTTAGTTTGTGGAATCCCAAAACGTGCTGAATTTTGTATAAATGGGCCCCTTCATAAGATCTGACCCGGGCCCCCCGAAGCCCAAATCCGGAACTGTTCATCAGTTGTATCGCTTGCTCGATGTCGGGAGCGAGCGATTGGACCGAAAGCACAATCGTTTCTCATGCAATGCGTATTCGAGTAATATCGTGAATCCGATTCGGCGTGATTTTGTCATGGATCTCACCTTATCTGACTAACCCAATATGCTTTCCATGACAATTGTGCAGATGCAGGGGTATATTCGGTCTCTAGTAAAAATGGTTGTCTAACTAACATTCGTGGCGTGGTCGGAGCCGTTATTGACTTTTAAATTTTGAGCTCTCCATTTGTGCATTAAGAGCGGTTAGCTGATTCCAGGCCCCATTCAATAAATCTTTGTGTAACTTCGATTGTTCTGCTCAATCACGGGGTGCAACTACGAAGCGGTCATCTATGCTCATGCTCAATGAATTTCCCGAAAATATTTCGAAAATCATATTTTGTTTAAATTTAAAACGGACATAGTGGACAAATCTTGATCTGTTTTTATTCAACAAATCTCTTAATGAAACCTATATATCTGTCTTAAACTATATAATATTGATAGTATGGCAAATACTTCGATGCAAAAGAACAAAATGTTTTCGATACAGTTCCTATTCCACTCAGGAAGCTTCCTATTTATTAACGCTAGTCGGACGCCTCCGTCTTGGTACCCGTACCGTATGGATCTGGGGCCAACTTTGAATCGGTATCTGGTTTCTATTTGTTCGCATTTAATTTGCCATGTTTTCTGCACTGCTAAAACTGTACGTTTTTATTTCTCTTGAATTTGAGCTGCATTTAACTAGGGCTGTTGCTTTGTTGCAAACCCGATTAGCAAATCATATCAAAATTATATAAAACATGAATCATATTAGAATATAAGCATCTACCATTGGATATATTACACAAATACGTCCAATGCTTCATAACAGGATCATATTAGACTATGTTTTAGTTAAATTTATAATACATCATTTTAAAAAAAGTTGTAACAAGTTTAATTACAATTCTGTTTATATTGCATAAGAATGTACGCTTCATTTATCATTATAATATGGTATCATAGATTGGTATTGTATAAAATATGATATAATTAAGTTTTATTGTATAAAGAACATTTGCCAAGAACAAGTTTGTGATTCGGGCATGTCACTAAAAGGAATAATACCAAGTCCTCGTTCCAATGAGCTGAGAGGACATTGAGTTAATATCAACCAGTTGAGCTGCAAGTGTGCCAATAACATTAATGGTATGGGTTCAGGTTCAAACTGGTGGTTTGTTACGTGCCGTGGTTCGAATTCCGGTGATGTCATGTTTTTTAATGCAATACCAACACTGTTTTTTTATAATTCTGTTAATTTCAGTTAGTCGGGCAGTGGCTTCAACCGTTTTTTTTTTTAGAATTTCATTAACAGCACCTTAATCTTCAAGTCACTAAACATTATGATGTCTTCAGGGAGGTTGTACGAAAGCTAAAGGGCTTCTTTCGCAGTCCGGAAGCCTTTGCTGCCTTTTATCATCAATGTGCAAATTGTTGACTTTTTGTGAATGCGAATCATCCACCAAGATGTAAATGCATTTCCACTTTGTTGGGTCACGTGCAGCTTTCAAGTCCGGATTTATTGTGTCGAATATTTCATAGCGGAGCGTAAATGTTTGTAACCCTTCTGGAAAGCGGACTCAGCAGAGTCTGAAAAGTGGTAACGTGATACTTGTTTGTACATGCAGTACACAGTTTTGATCTGAAGAAGGGATGTCATGTTGCTCAAGGATTCCACGCATATACTGTTTGAAATTTTTGGACAACAAACACAATTTTGAACAGTGCATAAATTATCAAATCATACGGGGCGTTCGTTAGCCGAGTGGTTAGAGTCTGCGGCTAGAAAACAAGGCCATGCTGTCTAGGTTCGATTCCAGGTCGGTCCAGGATCTTTTCGTAATGGACATTTACTTGACTTCCCTGGGCATAGAGTATCATCGTACCTGCCACACGATATACGAATACGAAAATGGCAATTTTGGCAAAGTAAGCTCTCAGTTAATAACTGTGGAAGCGCTCATCGAACACTAAGCTGAAAAGCAGGTCCTGTCCGAGTGAGAACGTAATGCCAAGAACTCCTTTAAGAAGAATTATAAGAAGTCTCAGCTAATTTGATTCGTGGTAATACCAAATTCTCCTACATGTTGCAGTCAACGATTTTACAACTACACGTATTTCTGTCGAAATGTAACTAGGTTTCTCTCAGTCAAAATCTCAACTCATTTTTTCCGCCACCGATTAACTGACATGCGCTTGGCTGAGAAACCCTCCGAATTGCCAGTAGTGATTTTTCCAGTCAGATACGTTGAGCAGCTTACGAGAAGTGAATCATCTCCTTCAAATTGCACTAGTTGAGATGAATATTGCTGAATGCTGGAAGGTACCTACAATGTACACATGCAGTTTCCATCAAGACGTGAAGCCCGAGCAACCTTGTACTCCAGGATTGTCCAAATAACCCCCCACAATATTTGAATTTAATTTTTTCATGAATTTACCCTAGATGAAATTTAAGCTGTATCTTTAGAAAATCCTTACATAATCCAAGTCACTATTTTTAAAAATTCGTGAGCCGAGTAAAATACGTTTTTGAGAACCACTGCTCCAGCAGGTAGAAGAGCTATCATGTTTGAATTTTTTCACGAGTACGATGTCTGTATATTTGCCGCTGCATAACAGCAACGAAGACAGCTCGTCAGAAAGATTATCAGTACCGTTCGCAGAAAAAATAAGATTCGCACACAGTTCACTCAATATGCAGTGCATCCCGGAATGGAATTTCGCTTCTCGTCAATCTTGAGAGTCCACAAATAGTTCTTCGCTGCAGGCACTTGCTTGCACGAGTATGTTCATTTTTTTTCGGTACGATAAATATGGAACCGACGCATAGATTGGATTCCGATGCCGGGCGTACGGAGAAAACTTAGCAATAAAATGGAAGAAAATTCACTTTGTGCGTGAAAAATATGAATCTTCAGAATGCTCGTGGATTCCGATTATCCGTGCCTGGCAGAAACAAGCAGAAATGCATGTGGAAATCCGTATGATAGGACTCATCCACCGAGAGGGTATGCTCGATCGAATTAAGGAAGAACTTAAACAATAAAATAAAATAAATCGGAACCAAACCTCAAATTTGCTAAAGCACATATATTTTTTTATTTCTTTTTTTTTATATCTATCAAACGAAGCTCTACACATTTGACGAGTGATTAGTCGAACATATTTTCACAAACAACGGATTTAATTTTACAAGATGCATTCACGTTTAGTATTACCTCGTTTGGCATACGGACACAATTAATCTTTTAAGAACAATTAGAAACCGATGCAATGGCATCACTTGTTTCGAAACTTATCAAAAGATTTTTGAGACTCATAATGATCCCAAATTAAAAAATATTCAAAGCGATCCTAAACAATAGCCAATATTTACATATAAAACTTAAGCAAACAAGATGAATCATGAAATGGTGAGCTTGTTTTATTCTTCTGTTTCACACACATCTTTTTTGTGACGTCGATTTGAATGTTAGTTCATGTATTTAATAAAAAAACATTGATTGGTTCATAACTACAAGTGTCCGCATATTTCATGGTTTACAAAATACATTGATATCAACGAATCTATACTTTTGTTTTCGTGATAAAAAATCTTTGCAAGGTTCGATACTACGAGTGTCGGTGGTTTCTACTGATAAAGAGATATGTGCCTAACGATCGTAAAATGAAAACACATCACAGATGTTTGTTTTTGTATTTACAAAATCTTTGAATTGTTCATCGCTTCTATCGTTATATTTTACATTCAATCTTCATCTATGTCAATAGAAGATTTTTTCAACTGAGGTTACGTAAATTATCAACATTTTGTAGCTTCTGAATCTTTCCAACTAACAAAATCCTTCCTGTGACAACCACGAAAATGCAGAGGTATATTCGGACCTTAGCAACAATCGATGTCACACCAACAATCCTTCCAGATGACCGTAAGTATGTGACCGGCGCTGTCATTGACTTTGTAATGTTTGGTATTCTTGAAATTGTACAGCTACTCCCTACTGTTGGTTCCTTGTGTAATTTTTATTGTTCTGATCCAACCCGGAGTAGCATCTACGAACTGTACGGTCATCTAGGCTCATGTTTATATTCAGAATCTTACCCAGAACATGAACCTAAAAAGTTATATTATTTAAAAGACATTATGTTTTAGTCCATTGCGTCAAAATGTCTCTTACATCGCTCTGCGTTTGAGCCGCTGAACTCTAAAGAACAGCCAAATATATCTAATAAGGGATAATTTGAATCGCAATATTACCAGCTTAGTGCCAATAATGATGTTAACAGCATAACTACCTATTATTCAGTATTAGAAAAATGCGACCAAATGTCTATTTTGGAAATATCTTGGCATACTTTCTTAATGATGGGACGCATTGCCAGGAAGCAGGAAGACAAAGAAGATAACTAAATATTTCGCTAGAAGTTCGACCAATACATTTTTCCTGGAATTTCTATAGGCATTCCTTTATGATTTTTGTTCAGGCTTCGTCCTAGAGCTTAACTTAGCATTACTCTAGGAAATACTCCAATTAGTTTACTTGGAGTTCTGTCAAAAAAAAAAAAAATTAACCGTAGATTTTTAGAATAATTTTCTCAAGATTCTTGTTTTAATTATGAATCGTGGTTTACGGCTAACCAGCCGAGTGGAAGTTTAACAACTACCGAAAAGCTAAACATTACATATAATTTGCAATTGGATTAGATGGACAAATTGATGTGAAGATTTGCGAAAAAGTTACACGTCTTCTCAGTGAGAATCGAACTCACGACTCCCCGATCTCTAGTTGGGGCGCGTTAACCACTACGCCATGAGAGGACTCATGAACGCAGAAGTTAACCTGAATTCGATTTCAGCTCAATAATCACGTGGTTCTTTTTCGCACAGTGCACCTCTTTCGGAAGAATTAGATGCCCATCCAAACACAACGCTTTCTATATATATAGGTGCACTTTGCGAAAAAGAACCACGTGATTATTGAGCTGAAATCGAATTCAGGTTAACTTCTGCGTTCATGAGTCCTCTCATGGCGTAGTGGTTAACGCGCCCCAACTAGAGATCGGGGAGTCGTGAGTTCGATTCTCACTGAGAAGACGTGTAACTTTTTCGCAAATCTTCACATCAATTTGTCCATCTAATCCAATTGCAAATTATATGTAATGTTTAGCTTTTCGGTAGTTCTCAAGATTGATTTTAATTGTCTGGAAAAGGAATTCTATAAGTGATCAGTCCAAGTCTACTCATGGTAATCCTTTAAGGATTACAAAAATTCGCGAAGGATTGTAGTACAAATTCAACTCATGGAAAAGAACTTAAAGTTATTCTGTTAAAAAACTTGAGAGAACTTTCACAATGATCTTTGAACAAAATTCATGAATTATTGCACGACATCCTAAAAAGAAATTTTCTGGATGATTCCCTAAAGAACTATGTAAAGGAGTTTCTGTAGAAGTTATTGAAGGAACTATTTAGGGGGTCGCTGGAAGAAACTACTGAAAAAACCGGTTAAATTCTAGAAGGAATTCCTAAAAAACCTAGAGGAACATTACACGTACTAACTGAACGATTTGATGAACTGTTGATCAATTTCTGGGAACAATATCTGTGTAGGGAGGGATTTCTGGGTTAATCTTACGGGAAATTTCAAATGGATTCACAGTGCAAATAACCAGCGCAGTTCTTGAAATAATACGCATAGAAACTTCTCTGAAAATTTTTCTGGATTATGTGGAAACATCCGGAGAAAAATGCCTGGGGTTTCGTTTTATTCCTCATTAAATCGCTAGTGAAATTCTCGAAGGACTGCTTGGAATGATTTCGGGGGAATTCCTTAGAAAAATGTATAAAAACGTATGAATACAGAAAAATAAACGATTTCGTTGCACATTTATCCACGCATTGTTCATCCAGTGAACATTCGTGTTGGTGCGGATGTCATTTTATGTAATATTTAGATTTAGATTGGAAAAAAATCAGCAAAAAAAAAAGAAGATTGTGGATTAGTCCATCGGATAAATTACCCAGCTGTGCAAAAGCGGTAATGGCCGCCAAAAGTTAGCTTACTTTCTGGAATGGATCCAACATATTGACGTTTGGCTTGAGTCCGGTCTGAAAACATCAATTCCTAGTTGTATCAACGCCCTGGAGTATTTTAACTTTGTTCTATGTAGATCAAGTGCAACTCAACACCCTGTATGACATCAATCGATCAAGCTGTATCAACGCCCTGGAATAGTTTGACGTTATTATACACAGATCTTTTCGAAATCGGGAGCATTTTTATGCCCTGTAGAAAATCAATTGAAATGTCTGTGTATCAACGCCCTGTAGTTATTTGACCTTATTATGTATATCAGGTGCATCTTGACGCTCTGTAGAACATCAATCGAAATTTTCAAAATGTTTCAACGCCCTAGACTAATTTGCGAGATCTGGAGCATCTTTACGCCTTGAAGAAAATCGATCTAAATTTCCGAGCTGTATAAACGCCCTGAAATAAGTAGATCAGGTTCATCTCAACGCTTTGTAGGACAACAATTGAAAATTCCAAGTTTTATCAACGCCGTGCAGTAATTTGATATTGTTTCACGTAGATCAGATGCATCTTAACTCCCTGTATGAAATAAATCGATCCATCTGTGTCGACGCTGGAGTAGCTTGACGTTATTCCACATAGATCTTTGCGAAATCTGGAACATCTCAACGCCCTATAGAAAATCAATCGAGATTTTCATGCTGTATTAACGTCATGGAGTAATTTGACCTTATTCCATGTAAATCTGGTGCATCTTGACGCTCTGTAGGACATCAATTGTAAATTCCTATCTTTATCTTTATCTTTAGCTCTTTGCGAGATCTATAGCATCTGAACGCTCTGTAGAAAATAAATCCAAACCTACGTGCTCCAGGGCGTTGGAGTAATTTGAGCTTATTTCATGTATATCAGATACAACTTAACGCCTTGTAGGACATTTATTGTAAACTCTCAGCTGGATCAACGTTCTGGATTAATTTGACATTTTTCCATGTAGATCAGGTGCATGTGACCGCCCTTTAGGGCTTAATTTGATAATTCCAAGCTGTAAGTATCAACGCCCTAAAGGAAGAGTCCACAAAGATCTTGGCGAGATCTGAAGCATCTTTACGCCCTAAGCAAATCAATCGAATTTTTCTTGCTGTATCTAACCCCTACGGTTATTTGACCTTATCCTATGTAGATCATGCGCACCTCATAGCCCTGTATAACATCAATCGAGATTGTCAAGCTGTATCAACGCTCTGGAGTAATTTTATTTTGCCTCAAATAGATGAGCTGTATCTAAACGCATCATTTAATGAATTCATTGCTGTATCAACGCCCTGGAGTAATTTGTCATTATCCTTTGTCGATTAGGTGTATCTTAAGGCCCTGTAGAACTTTAATTGTAAATTACAGGATGTATCAACACCCAGGAGAAATTTGACAGTATTCCAAATAAATCAGGTGTATTTGAACGTCCTGTATCAAATTAAAATTGGTCCAACATCAGTTAAAATTGGTAAGCTATATCAACGCTCTTGAGTAATTTGACTTTATCTCACCTATATCTTTGCAAGATCTGAAGGATCTAAAAACCCCTTTGGAAAATAAATCGAAATTTTTCATGCTGCTTCAACACATGGATTTTTTTTTTATCTTGTGTTATGTGAAGCAAGTGCATTTTAACGCCCTGATTAAGATCAATTGCAAATTCTAATCTGTACATACGACAAATTTGACCATATCCTATGTAGATAAAGTGCGCTTTGACGCCCCAAATCAATTGAAAATTCCAAGCTGTATCGACGCCCTGGAGTAAATTGACCTTAATTCAAGAAGATTAGGTGCATCTTAACGCCCTGAAGGATATTAATTGTAAAATACATGCTTCTAAAACACATTGTCTTATGTAGATCATTTGCATCTTAACACTCTGTATCATTTGAAAATTTCAAGCTGTATCAAGGCGCTGGATTTATGTGACCTTACCCTACATAGACCAGCTGCATATTAACGCCCTTTATGGCACCAATCAAAATTGTTAAGCTTCATTAAAGTCATGAAGTTTGATCATGTCTCATTTAGGTCAGACCTGAAGACATAAGCTGAAAATTCAAAGCAGTGTCAACGTTCTTGAGTAATTTGACTTTATTATACGTAGATCGGCTGCATCTCGTCGCCCTGTAGGGCATCAATTAAATATTTCAAACTTTGTCAACGCTCTGAAGTATATTGACCTAATTCCATGTAGATCATATGCATATCAACGCTCTGTATGATATGAATCAAAATTTATTTATTTATTTATTTCGTCAAGCATAGGTAGACTACATACAATAATTACAATACTTTCTTACATGCTATGGATTACTTCTATTGTTCTTTAGTTGTATTTTAAGCTGCTCTTTGGACATAGTAATGCCAATGAATTCGGAATGTACATTATACTGACGCATCATACGGTTTATTGGTCCGTTTTGAGCATAATGCGTTCTGCATGATTTTTCTGAAAATAATTTTCTTGTTCTTAAATGCCGAGAGGGTGTGTAGAAGTTTAGTTGAGAAAGAAGTGCAGCGGAGTCTACACGGTTCGAAATAATGTTGTTTATAAAGAGACTCATTGCGAATTCCCGGCGTTGCTTAAGTGTTTCCAAGTTGATGAGCATGCAGCGTGCTTCATACGACGGAAGTGGCAGCACAGTCCAATTCAATTTCCGAAGGGCGTATAAAAGGAATTGCTTCTGTACTGATTCTATGCGTTCTTCGTGTACGACATGATACAGGTTCCATACTAGGTGACAGTATTCCAGAATTGGTCTTACATATGTAGTATACAATAGTTTAATAGTATATGGGTCTTGAAAATTGTTGCTGAACCTCTTAATGAAGCCAAGCATGCTGTTTGCTTTGTTTATTATGGAATTATAATGTTCTACAAAAGTGAGTTTAGAGTCTAGGATTACGCCCAAATCCCTAACAATTTTACACTTCTGCACTACTTGATTTCCTAAAAATTGGTGGTGTTACATATTTTCGACTAAATGCTATTGAATTACATTTTTTGATATTGAGCTGAAGTTAACTTTTATGGCACTAAGTGAAGAATAAGTTAATGTCATTCTGGAATTCTTCTGCTTCGCCAGAATTACTTACTTCCATGAAGAGCTTCATGTCGTCTGCATATATAAGAAATTTTATTTTTCTAAGTAAAAAGGGAATGTCGTTTACATACAAAATAAAAAGAAGTGGGCCTAAATGAGAACCTTGAGGTACTCCAGAGGTTACAGAAATGGGTGCTGATAATTTATTTTGAAAGCGCACAATTTGTTTCCTATGTGATAGATATGACTGGATCCAATTCAAGAGTCCTGGCTCCATTCCTATTTTCTGCAATTTGAAGATTAATAATGGTATGTCGATTTGGTCAAATGCCTTATTGAAGTCAGTGTAGAGGGCTTCTACGTGCTTGCCATTGTCCATTGCGTTGAGAATAAAAGATACAAATTCTAGCAGATTGGAAGATGTTGAGCGGCCGTTAAAAAAAGCCATGCTGCCTACAAGTAATTTGGTTTTTTACTTGCTGGAAAATTTTGTCGTTTACGAGAGATTCGAAGAGTTTGGGAATACATGAGATAATGGCAATTCCGCGATAGTTCCTTATGTCAGATTTTGTACCTGATTTGAAAACAGGCACCAAATATGAGGATTTCCAAGCTACTGGGAATTTTCCATTATTTAGAGACATGTTGAAAAGGCGTTCTAAGGGAAGGGTAAGTTCTTCTGAGAGACTTTTGAAGAACACGGGTGCAATGCCATCCGGTCCTGCTCCCTTAGTTGCGTCCAGGTTTTTTAGTGCCGATAAGATTTCTTGTTGTGATAGTTTTTCAATAGATATACTATTAGAAATTTCTGGGAAAAAAGAAAAGAAATTGCGGTCGCGGTCTTCTTCAGAGTAGGTGGTATACACTTCTTGAAAGAAATCTGCAAAGAGGTTACAGATATCGGAAGAGTTTTCACCTACGTTTCCGTCAAAATGCATTCGCGAAGGGAAATTGCTACTTTTTAATTGTGTGTTTACATAATTAAAAAAGTTTTTAGGACATGATTTGACTTCGGATTCGACCTTACGATTATATTCTTCATGTGCGGAGTTAATGGCTGAGTTGAGTTGGTTACATGTGTCATGATAATTTTGTAAGTTGGTGGCAGTATTTTCTTTTTTGTATAATTTATGCGCTTTCTGTTTCTTGTTCTTTAGGTTTTTCAGATGTGGGCTAAACCACACCGGTAATTTGTTATTTGGTATTCGTCTTTTTCTTCTTGTTGGCACAGTTTCATTAATTATTTGTTGAATAATTGAATGGAACTTGTCTACTTCGGTGTCGACATTTCCTTCAATACTTATGATATGTTGCCAATTAGTTGTACATAGTCTACGTTTGGCTTCGTTGTAATTTGCTTTATTGTATTCCGGCACTTCCTCGTACTCCCAGTCGCTGGGGAGAGAAGTTTTATGTATGAAGATTGAATATTCAATTGCTGTGTGAAATACTTCATTTTTCCATAGAGGTGATAATGATGTATACACACAGAAATCTTCAGTGCAATTTGTAGAGTAAAGTGGGGCAAAAGTTCGAGTGGGGTAAGAGTTTCTTTTTAAGATTTCTAGCTCAATTCAAAACAAATCTTATAAATGTCATTGTGGTTCGAATGCTATTCAAGTAAGAGACTTTTACTCCAAATATCATAAAAATCGATTGAGATTTGAAAAAGTTATGGCTATTTGTTGTTTTTCGACGTGAATATTGTAATTTTTGGTCAAACTTTCGTTGCATGGAACCAATTGAAGATAATATCTTTTTCAATATTTTTTGTAAGGGCGTTTCTAGGCATATCATAAGGTTGCTTTGACGTGTATTAGAATTTGCATAAAAGCTTGAAAACAATTTTTGGCCCATAGTGGGGCAAAAGTTCGAATCAGCGGGGCAAAAGTTCGACCCATGTATAAAATCACGGAAAAATTTTCAAATTGCCTATAATCCACATGTTATCTTCAAATTTAGTTAAATTTGTCTAATCGTGTGAAAACTGACACCAAAATTTTACATTTCCACTTAGTTTTGCGAAAAACTGCTATTTTTGAGTATATTACAATTAACCCGGTTTTGGGCAATTTTTTGATGAAAATTTAGTGTGTATTTTTCGGCAAACTTAAGTTTACGGCTGATGTAAAGTATGCCTGTCATAAAAGGATCGATATTTAGTGTTTTAGCCTGCGAACTTTTGCCCCACACTAGATTCGAACTCTTGCCCCACCGGTGGGGCAAAAGTTCGAATAAGACAATAAATTTTGAAATTGTTAAAACTAAAAATGGGTAAATGTTTGGACACAAGTTTGTTCAGCAAAATTATAGCCAACATGTTGAAGGTTCACTGTATGGTATTTGTTTTGTTTTAACTGCTATTGTTTTCCTGGAAACTTTGATTATACCACTAAGGTCGAACTTTTGCCCCACCTTACTCTAAATAAGAGGTCCAAGTAAGAATTTTGCTGGTTTTTTACGTGATTAATTTGATTTAGGCCAAAATATGATGTTTTGTCGAATTAAAATTGTAAAGTACTGTCTTCGCCTACGACTGGGAGTAAAAGTGATTCATTTTCATTGTCTGTAATGAAGTCGGCATTGCGTTGGTTGAAGTCGCCATAAATATGCAGTTTTACTTCAGGTTCCATATTTGAAATAATAGTTTCGACGATTTTGAAAAATAATTCAAAAGAATGTTTGTTAGCGTGTTCAGGTGGAAAATACACGGATGAAAAAATATTCGTTTCCTTATTAATTAGAGCTTTAGCCCAAACATTTTCGAATTCTTTGTGTTTGAAAGTTTCAATTTCTTCAGAAGTAAAGTCTGCATTAATGGCTATGAGAACTCCACCACCGGACTTCTTATTACAGTGTTGCAAATTTCGGTCGTGCCGAAATACATTAAAATTGTCAAGCTGTATAAATCCCTTGGAGTAAATTTTAGATCAGCTGCATCTTAACGCCCTCTATGACCGAGGTGGCCAAAGTGCGACCCGCGGGCCGCACGGTTTTTTTGGATCTCCCGAATGTGACAAACTTTGTGCAATTTTGCGTCAGGAGTCTGTACTACCCCTAAAGTTATCATGAATAGCACACTGACCTATTCGGATAACTATCTTCGATCAGAAATACAGGCGATTGAAAAATGAGCCTGAGCACCACTGCTCTATGACAACAATAGAAATTAACCCGAGCTGTATTAACGCGCTGGAGTAATTTGATATTGTCTCAGTAACTCAGAATCACGAAATTTCATCATCAAGTACGTATCGAAAACGGTACTTGCTGAAATGAGTTTGAAAACCTGCTGTAATGATTAATTAACAAGTCTAAAATCCACTAATAGATCCAACGCCAAACTACTTTTATAAACATTAGCGTAATATTTTGAATTCCAGGGCAATTGTCAAATTTTTTGTACTTTGATATCACTTCAAGAGCGACATTTCATTTTAAAATTAAGCGATATATTTGGCTGAAGCTCTAACCTCTTGTTTAATACAAAAAAAGGTTCAAACTTTCTAGATGTCCCGCTTCAAGAAACCTTGAACATTTGTTCGTGAACTTAATTTTTCGATTCTGTTAAAACGATATAAGGGAATTTACGCAATTTTAGCATTTTAAGCCAATGCCGTGATTCATTTGTAATTTTCTCGAACATACGCAGACAAACTAAATGTTTGTTACGTTTATGTGCTGCTCAATCCTGTCTTGGATCATACAGGCAGGCTTGTTGAAAACTTTTTAGAAACGTTTCAACAATACTTCAAATATCTCATGTGATTGTGACTATTGTCGGCATCCTCGTTTTCTTCAGCAGCTTTTCCCATAAGAACTACAGGTAAATCTGTTCGGCAATTCCACATAAGCCACATTTTGATGCGTATTTATTTCAATCAATGACATCTCTTGCGAAATTGTTTGTTCGGAAATCTCGTCAGGAGGAAGCAAGCATATTAGTGGATCCCTCTTACGCTAGCTAGCAGTTTGAAGAGAAGCTAATTTTTTTTTACATTTCAGGTATTTCTTCACGTATCTTTCTTTTCATATATCCTAAAACACAAATCAAACTGAGAAAGTATGTTGCTTTCATATGCAATAATTTTGGTCATTTTAAACTTGGTCATCTTGAATTTTATCAGAAAAAAATCACCATTCGTTTTTAATTTTATGGTCACCATCAAAAAAGCTAACTACCCGAGCAAAGTTGAATAGCAAAATGATAATAAATCTTGTTACCTGGTTATCATCATTTGATAACTGATTTTGTTATGATCTTGGCTGAATTAACAGCCAACATAACGAAATTGAGAACTCAAATTTGCTTGTCAAATAACAAAGTAATAGTATATTATGTTATCTTTGAGTTCAAGTTTATAACTAAATTTACAGTATCATATTTTCATGAAGTTTATGGTCCTAAATCACGGACCAGTTTTGGGAAGTGAGTGTTTTTGGATTAAACTTATGCTTCAAATAATTTTACAAAATTTTGTATGGCGAAAAATCAACTTTGTTTATCAACACACACTTTGTTAAAATGTTATTGGAAAGAAGTGTGATAACATATTTTGTTATCAATCTGTTATCAACAATGTCTGTCATGGATACAATTATAACCAATTTTGTTATCATTCGGTTATCATTGATAACAGAATATCAAATTGATAACAGTGATAATGAAGGTTGCTATCATTTTGATATCATCGAGTTATCCGCCTTTGCTCGGGTAAGGGGTCACCCAAAAATGACATTCATCATTTGAGGGAGGGCGATGGTCTACGAAAGTGTGACAGTGCTTTTATTAGGTATTAAAAGGCATGATAGAAGGGGGTGGGGGTCTAGAAATCCCGAAAAATGATGGACGTCATATTTGAAACTTCCTTAAGAAAAAACTGAGTTAGAAAAGCTGCAAAAACTAGGTGAGGAATGGTATTAGCCGTTTGAAATAAACGATTTTCCAAATTTATCGAAACAACATATTTCGTACAACAAAGTAAAAAGTATTAAATCGCTGGTTCTTTCCTCGAGTAAACTGTAAAATGGGATTAAATTTTGGGTAAAAAATTTGGCGGTCGTCCTAATTTTAAGCAAAAGTATGAGTTACTTAGTATGATGATACTCATCATGTTGAAATGAAATAAAAATTGAGTTGAAGCAAATACTCTCCATTTTGAAAAACTGTGTGAATTTTGATCATTTGTTCCTGGTTTAGAAGATATTCCGATGTATCTAGAGGGCTCGACATAATCCATATATTTTTTAAATTTGTAGGTGTTCCTTCGTTTCACATTTGAATTGGAATGAGTATTGAACACAAACTTAACACGTGCAAATGCATATTAGTTCTCATGTGTTTGGAATATATATATTAATTTGATACAATTTTCGTGTGAGACTCCCTCATTAACAACCTGGGAGTAAAACCGCCCTCTGGGCTATAGCAACGCCCTCCTCAAAAGGGAATGACTAAGAAGCTCAAATTTTACGACGACAGGGCTGGTCAGATCACTAGATCCCTTTTTTATAAAAGTGGGCTAATTTTTGGTGATATTAGCGCTCGTAAAAAGCTGGAAAGTTTATCCAATAAACTTATCTGATTGAAACATAGACATCTGGGGGTGACTATCAGAAAAAAAGTGTTCGAATCCGCAAAAAAATATACTGCAAGTCAAATGCTGGATATGATCGCAGAATGATTTCAAGCTTATAACTACAGTCAATTTCCCATAAATTATTGATCATCGTAAATATTTAAGGGATGATTCAAATTTTACGTAACGAAGAAATTTGCCAATTAAAACCCCCTCCCTCGCTGAAGTTTCCAATTTTTTTTTTGGCAACTTTCAATTTATTGTATGAACCGTAACACTACAAAAGATCTTTCCCTCCCCCTGTTGTTTCACGTAATATTTGAACGATCCCTAATAAATTTGCTTTGAATTGCCAAGTGGTCAATAAATAACTTCGTAAACAAAGGATCGGTTACCATAAGCAACTTACAGCATGCGGACCCATCACACCACTATTCAAAACTCGCTCGTGGGCCATACAAAATCTTCCCGATGGCCGTACAAATCCTTTCAGAGAATCTCAATTTGGTAATCACTTATTTATAATTATATTACAAATGCCAAAAAAAATTGTAAAACTTTTTTTATGTCCATCAAGCATAATTCTAGTTTACGCCCTACTTTGAGCACACTCCGTGATTTCATTGAGTTTGACAGTACCACGGACCAAAATTTTTCGGTACACTGACGTTGTACTGCAGCTGTCATGATGCTCCCGGGTTGGGTATCATATTCCGAAAGATGACATTTGGTAGTGACGTCATTCCTATCGCAAACCCAAACGAGCGTAAAAGAAAGCAAGGCCTGCTCTCTTTTACTATCCTTCAAGTCTCATGCTTGACGATAGGAATGACGACATATGTTTTGATTGAAAATCGTTGTTTACACGTGGGAATAGCCTACCTTGTTTTGTATACCGTGGAAGGAGGAATGAAAAATCTCTTGGAGAGTTAACGGCCTACTAGAAAAAAAAATGAGCGGCTCTTTTAAGCATTATTTTGACTATAAGGCATATGTGAAGAAAGTCTTCGATCAAGCTAACGATCGTGGGTTCGAATCTCGCTGGTCCTTTTTCCAGGTTTGAACTTTCCTGGACTTATCAGCGGATTTAGTATCTTTGTGCTTGCAACGCCGATGCAAATATGGTGAATTAGTAATGAATACTCGCAGTTAGTACTTATGAAAGTGCTATGGAGGCAAGCAGGGTCTGTTCCCATTGGAACGTTTATGCCAGAAAGAAGAAGAAGAAGTAGAAGGTAGTTGAACACAATATGTAGATCCTATTTGTACGAATCGCTGAGATACTTTTAGAGGATACCAATGTAGGAATAGCTGGTGGATTTTTCGGAAGCAATAATTTAGCAATTTATGTAGGGATATACAGCATGGCCCATAAAAATGCGAAAATCGTCATATCATGTTTAATGGTAGTTTTTATCTGGAAAATGTAAACGAAACATAAGGCACGGTAAATGGCTGGGCATGGCATACCATTGGTACCTCGCGTACCTGCAGGAATAAAATAGACCTCTTGTGTAGCCCTTACCCAGACAACCAGAAATCGTATAAAAGTTCACGTAATAACTAGTTTATTCATGCAAATTACATCAAACCCGCAAAACACGGTGGATAAAATCGTCAGATTGATGAGTTTACTCGCATAAAACTCTGTTTCTCTAAGTTCATTTGTACATTTTGTTTCATCCCGTACACTCGTACAAAGTAAGTCGAATCAATTCGCAACAGCTGTCAAATCCACATTTGTTATCATAAGTTGTTACCGCAGCAGCCCTGGTATCAACCATCCCTGTTGTTGCCCAATTCGATCAAGTCAAACGGTTCTGTAATAGGCAAATATCAACCCAATGAACCAGCAAGAGTTGTGTAGATGTGTATGTATACCGAAACAATATTGTGTCGAACGTTTATTATAAATTGATAAGGTGAATTTCTTTCGATTGAATTTACATAAAGAACGTATTCTTCTCTGTTGCGATTGAGGAAAAGGAGACTAACTTGTAAGTTAAAATACCATTGCATTAAAAATTAGATTATAAGGTAATACATTATATTTGTAGCTTTAAGCTTAATACACTGCAACATTACAGCGAGTTTCTGCTATAAGGAGTCCGAAACATTTCGTCGCAACATAAGTTATGTCGCATAAGATCACAGGTTAGTTCGGTAGAAAATTTTATAGTGATAGGTGGTATGCAGAGCCGCGTGATCGGGTGGCGGCCGATCAATGAAAGAATGGGCAAATGGAGGATCGGAGGCCGGTTCTTCAACTTCAGCATAATAAACGTACACAGCCCTCACTCTGGGAGCACGGATGATGACAAAGACGCTTTTTACGCGCAGCTCGAACGCGCGTACGACAGCTGTCCAAGCCACGGCGTCAAAATCATTATAAAAGGTCTAAACGCTCAGATTGGCCAGGAGGAGAAGTTCAGA
Source organism: Aedes aegypti (assembly GCF_002204515.2). Classification (NCBI taxonomy): domain Eukaryota; kingdom Metazoa; phylum Arthropoda; class Insecta; order Diptera; family Culicidae; genus Aedes; species Aedes aegypti. The sequence goes on along the minus strand of NC_035107.1, from coordinate 217,608,524 downwards.
CCGACTATTGGAAAGTTCAGCGCCCATCGGCTGGCGAACGAAAATGGCTTACGACTGATTGATTTCGCCGCCTTCAAAAATATGGCCATTCGTAGCACATACTTTCAGCACAGCCTTCCAGACCGATACAGCTGGAGATCACCACAGCAGACAGAATCACAAATCGACCACGTTTTGATTGATGGACGGCACTTTCCCGATATTATGCACGTCAGGACCTATCGTGGCGCTAACATCGACTTTGACCACTCTGGTGATGGTTAAACTGCGACGAACACCTGAATGGCGCTGAGAGCACAGGCAATGAAGGACGGAGCAACGGAGGAAATGCCTTCAGCAATACTGTGGGCGATGGAAAGCAACCAGCCCTCACTTTGAGGGAGGTTAAGGGTGTCATTCTCCAGCTCAAAGCTGCTGGTATGGGTGGTATCGGAGCTGAACTGATACAGATGGACCCGGAGAGGCTGACCATTTGTCTGCACCGGCACAATCTGGGAAACAGAACAGCTACCGGAGGAGTGGAAGGAAGGGGCAATATGCCCCATCTACAAGAAAGACGACAAGTTAGATTGTGAGAACATTCGAGCGATCACTATTCTAAATGCGGCCTACAAAGTATTATCCCAGATCATCTTTCGTCATTTCTCACCTATAGTAAACGAGTTCGTGGGAAGTTATCAAGTCGGCTTCGTTGACGGCCGATAGACAACGGACCAGATCTTTATTGTACGGCAAATCCTCCAAAAATGCCGTGAATACCAGGTCCCAACGCATCACCTTTTCATCGATTTCAAGACAGCATACGACAGTATCGACCGCGTAGAGCTATGGAAAATCATGGACGAGAACAGTTTTCCCGGGAGGATCAAGAGACTGATAAGAGCGACGATGGAGGGTGTGCAAAATTGTGTAAAGGTTTCAGACGAACATTCCAGTTCGTTTGGATCCCGCTGGAGACGGGACGCGGATGATGTAGACATTGTCGGCCGAACATTTGAAAAGGTGGCAGACCTGTACACCCGCCTGAAACGCAAGGCAGCAAAAGTTGGACTGGTGGTGAATGCGTCCAAGACAAAGTACATGCTAGCTGGTGGAGCCGAGCGCGACAGGGCTCGCCTAGGTAGCAGTGTTACGATAGACGGGGATACGTTCGAGGTAGCCGACGAGTTCGTCTACCTTGGATCCTTGCTGACGGCTGACAATAACGTTAGCCGCGAAATACGGAGGCGCATCATCAGTGGAAGTCGAGCTCGTCCAACTCTACGGCGAACCCAGTATCCAGAAGGTTAGGATTCAATTTATTTTAAATAATATAAGTATTTCTAAATGATTGCTGATCCTGAAATTCCGCGAACCATTCCACTAGAAAGTAATCCAAAGATTTTTTTTCCAGAATATCACTGGAGGAAATTCTTCCAATAGCATTCTCAAGGGAAATCTTTAGTTGTCTGAAAAAGATATTCTTCAAGGCGTTACTCCAAGAATCCTCAAGGAAAGAGTTTCAATAGAAATTTCTGAAGGTCATTTTGAAGAATTTTTGTGAAAAAAAAAATACGGAAAAACACTTGGAGAATGGAAAAAAGGTTCCCTTAAGAAGTTAATGGACGGTTGAAAAAGTCTTTTTAAAAGGCTTTTTAAAAGAAGTCGCTGGAAGAGAAAAAAGTATCACTGAAAATTCCGAACAATCCTTCACAACATCCTAACGCAATCGTTGGAGAAATCTCTAAAAAATTCTGATGAAATACCTAGGAAATCATTGGGGATATTTCCGTAGGAGTAATTCATTAGAAAGAATTACTGAAAATGTTTAAATTTCTGGATAAAAACCTAAGGGAAATTTAAATACATATTTTATTGAACGTTTGCTAAAGAAAGAATTCTTGACAAATTCCAATGATTTTTTGAACTGTGAAATTTTTAAGAGGAATCACAGCGAGAGTTACTAGAAGAGTTCTTCACCAATATAGAACCTCCTGCAGAAAATTTTCTGGATTATGTAGAAAATTCCGTAAAGGATTGCCTGAAGTTTTGGTTTTACTCCTAAAAGAATCGCTTGAGACATTCTTGGAGGCTTACGATAGATTTTTTCTAGGTTTCTCTTGAAATAGTCTCCAAGAGTAATCTGGAGATTGAATGGAAGGAACTGCTATGCAATTCCAGGAATGAAGAAATCGCAAAAAGAAAGGAAAAAGAAAGGAATATTATGGGTATTTTAGTAAGATATCAGATGAAGAATTATCTGAAATTTTTTGGAAGATTTCCTGGAAGTATTCTTAGGTTTATTGCAGAAATAGATTTCGGAGAAATCACTGTGGAGCTAATGAAACCACTAGAGCATTTTGTTGACAATAATCGAACTAAAGAATTCTTGTAGCATTATCTGGAGAAAAAAAATTCTCGAAGCCTTCATACCTGGATGACTATTTATTGGAATAATTGAAAGAATATCTATGAATCAACGAAAAATTTCCTATGGAAACAGTTTTTTTTTTGAAAATGCTCGAAATTTTCTCGGGAGTACTCCTCAAGTTTTCTCTTGAGATCATGTTGGAGAGTTTCCTGAAGATATCATCTGAAGAAGAAGACCAATGAAAAGACTTCCTGTCGAAATCACTTGAATAATTACCGAAGAATTGTTGGAAAACAACATGCTGTAAGTTCTGTAGGAGCCACTAAAGGAAACAGCAGCTTCAACAATTATAGTGATAGCTTCTTCCACTGTGATAGTTGGTAAAACAAGAAAAAAGGATAAAAATAACTCGTGGAGGAATTAAACCGGTGTCTACGATATGGTGATGAACTTTCGTGCCAGTTGTTTAATGTTGCGCCAGAAGGTGCTATGTGAACAGCCTGGCCTACAGCCGGGGTACGATTTTCAACATATCCAGTAAATTTGTTTGCTTCACGGTTGATATGGATGATATAACGTATATGTGATAGTTGGACCGGTTGAATAGTCATCTAATATTAATTCCGCAAATAGTCGAAACCATGTCATACATTTCAAACGGCATGCAAATTAACAAGCATTTAAAGAAAGGGGATTCTGTGCTTTATCATAAATAGTCAATATATGAATTAGACATAGCGATAGTTTGAACTTTTTTTTAGCAATAGTGAACATTAAAATAGCACTAGAAATAAAATATATTTTATACCGATAAATTGATAAATATCAGCAAATATAAATTAGAAATGAGCAATAAAAAATCAATCGATATTAAAATAAATGTAAATGAGAAATAAAAAAAATAGCATCAGAAAAAAAACAAAGTAACTCTGAAAAACATAAAATATTTCGAGAAAATTTTTAATGAAATATTTTTTTATATAAGGATTAAAATATCAAAAAGATTCCATTCGGGGTGCAGCAATCGATTATATTATATTATTATCAAAAGGTAGACACAACCGTTGCTTGTTTTGAATTATTTGTTTTTGCTGTTTTAGGACAATCTGGTGATGGTTATCTTTTTTCCGAAAGCATTACTTTCTTCCCATTTGTCCACACCCGCTTAAATCACCTAATTGTCATCTTACTGATTTGAAAAAGGGCTTCCAGTTTTCCATCCATCCCCCAACTCACCCATAAAGATGTCGATCAGCCGTGCCGCAATCTTCCGGTGTCGCGGAATGAACAGCGAAAACTGCTCCTGCCGCCCCAGAGACATCGGAATGCGCAGATCCGGCAAGGCAATGCTCCTCACCGGGATGCGTTCCTCCGCCAGTTCACCGAAGCGGTTCTGAATCTCCGGTCCAATCGGGCGGTAACGATCCGTGAGATAGTTATCCGGCACGTCGAACACTGACTTGCCCTTGCCCATGAAGATGGGTTCCCGGGGGCGGTCGTACAGGAGCAGCAGGTTCTTCTTGTAGTTCATATTGCGGAGAAGTTATTGCCGTTGAACAGACACGAAACGAAATTCTAGCTGACTGGAGCGGTCACAGTGGGAACACAAACTGATGGCTGGCCAGTGGTTGTTAAAAGTTTTTATAGCCATTGTGGCGTCGATGTGGTTTATTCTTCTGTGTCGTCGTTGTGTTCTACTTTCACCGAAAAGGAGTAAGCGTGAGTGCGTTACGCGTAATGTAGTGTGTTATCCCAGGTCATGGCTGTTATCAGACGAATGGCGAGCTCACGTCGTCGAGAGAAGAAGAGGTCGTTCGCTTTATCCAGTGACAAAACCACAAATTGTGATAATGACCTTTTCGACGCGGTTCTCCACTGTAGTTCGTCGTTTGTTTCGAATGGGTGCGTAATTAATGTTTTCGGATGGCATTATGGTGGCAGAACATGGAATCACTACTGTTGCAATCAAGGGATGCGGAAACGTTGTGGAAAACCGCAGGATGAACTTCACGTCTGAGTTAGTACGAAAGATTTGATTGTGGGCCATTTTTAGTTTGGTTGGCAGAGTCTGGAGGGGGGGTTTCCACGTCTAGGTTTCTTAGTAATGCGCTTGGAGACAGTATAATTTCGTAAAATTCATGTCGTCGGTTTCACGCATGGAAAGCAAAGCAGTAAATTTGTCATTGTTTAGAATGAGTAGATAGTACACTTAAACCTGAATTTACGAAGTCTGTATTTACTTCAATTCAATTTACGTATGTTATTTTACGTAATTATATTGAGTTGACACGATTAAATGGGATATTATGTATTGAAATGATAACTTTCACAGAAATAATCTGATTTGTTTTCAACTTAATTTAATAAGTTAGTATCTAAACAGATAACACTGAATCAACAATTTCACGCCACAATACTCGGTTCGTGGCCGCATCTCTCCATCCTCGGTTCTGCCCCACGCTTGCCGAATCGATACGCACTTGATTCGCCCACCTAGCTCGCGGCGATCCATGCCTTCTTGTATCAACCGTATTCAAAGCGAGCACCATCTTTGCAGGGTTGCTGTCCGGCATTCTTGCAACATGCCCTGCCCATCGCATCCATCCAGCTTTGGCCATCTTCTGGATATTGGGTTCGCCGTAGAGTTGGGCGAGCTCGTAGTTCACCATTCGCCGCCACACACCGCCAAAGATCGTCCTAAGCACCCGACGTTCGAAGACTTCAAGTGCTTGAAAGTCCTCCTCGAGTATCGTCCACGCATCATGCCCCTAGAGGACTACCGGCGTTATGAGCGTTTTGTACATGGTACATTTGGTGCAGGTGTGAATGTTTTTTGACCGCAGCTTCTTGTGGAGGCCATAGTAGGCCCGAATTCGACTGGTGAGTCGCCTCCGTATTTCACGGCTAACATTATTGTCAGCCGTCAGCAAGGATCCAAGGCAGACAAACTCTTCGACCACCTCGAACGTATCCCCGTCTATCATAACACTGCTACCTAGGCGAGCCCTGTCGCGCTCGGCCCTACCAGCTAGCATGTACTTTGTCTTGGTCGCATTCACCACCAGTCCAACCTTTGCTGCCTTGCGTTTCAGGCGGGTGTATAGTAGGGCGGTTCAAAATTTAAAAACGTTTGAGAATCCAATCTCCCATATGTCACTTACCATTATTACTATAAAAATAGTGTTCTGTGAAATTTTTAGCTTTCTAGGTGATGATTTAAAGGTGGCCCAAAGACAATGTAGGTTTATATGGAAATAACTATGGATAAATTTTGAGATATGTTCCAAATACGTTAGAACTGTAATGTAAGTACAAACTTATTATACCATAGTAAAAACTCATTATTCAAACCATAATAAAGAAGTTTGCTGAAGACATAAATTCAATCCGACGGATAGTAGAAGAGATATTCATGAGTTTGTTTGCTACTATTTAGCTTAATATGGGATGTACAAATGTAACAATGTACATGTACAAAAATCCCAAACAAAATTAACTCAAAAGGGATTTGTTTCTTCAGCAACATCCTTCATTAAACTTTGAAGAATGAGTTTTCAATATGGGATGATAAGCTTCTACTTACATTACTGTACTAGCGTGTTTTGAACATTTCTCAAAATTTCTTCATAGTAATTTCCATATAAACCTACATTGTTTTTGGGCCACCTTTAAATCACCATCTAGAAAGCTGAAAATTTCACAGAACACTATTTTTATGGCAAGGATGGTACGGAGCATATGGGGGATTGGATTTTCAAACATTTTTAAAATTTGGATAGCCCTAGTGTACAGGTGTGCCACCTTTTCAAATGTTCGGCCAACAATGTCCATATCATCCGCGTAGCAAACAAATTGGCTGGATTCACTAAATAGCGTACCCCGGTTGTTGAGCCCGGCTCTCCGCAAACGAAACGAAAGTCCATCACCTTGTCGTAGTCCCGGCGGGAACTGCAATGTTCGCCTTAAACCTTCACAAAATTTTGAACATCTTCCATCATTGCTTTTATCAGTTCCGTGGTTTCCCGGGAAAGCTGTTCTCGTCCATGATTTTCCATAGTTTTACGCAATCGATACTATCGTATGCCGCCTTGCAATCGATGAAAAGGTGATGCGTTGGGACCTGGTATTCACGACATTTTTGGAGGATTTGCCGTACAGTAAAGATTTGGTCCGTTGTCGATCGGCCGTCAACGAAGCCGGATTGATAACATCCCACGAACTCGCTTACTACAGGTGACAAACGACGGAAGATGATCTGGGATAAAACTTTGTAGGCCGCATTCAGAATGGTGATCGCTCGAAAATTCTCACAATTTAACTGGTCGCCTTTCTTGTAGATGGGGTATATTACCCCTTCCTTCCACTGCCTATCAGCCAATGCAGACAAATGGTCAGCCTCTCCGGGCTCATCTTTATGAGTTCAACTCCGATACCATCTTTACCAGCAGCTTTTTTGTTCTTGAGCTGGTGAATGGCATCCTTAACCTCCCTGAAAGTGTGCCCACACTTGGTTGGTTTCCATCACCCGCAGTACTGATGAAGGCATTTCCTCAGTTGTCCCGTTCTTCATTGCATGTGCTCTCAGCGCCTTTCAGGTGTTCGTCGATGTGCTGCTGCCATCTTTCAATCACTTGCTCCCATCTTTATCCCTGTACATCTCGGCTCGTGGCACGAAGCCGTTGCGCCCGCAGCATGACCACCCGCGCTGCATTCTTCTCCTCCAGAATCTGCCTACATTCCTCGTTGAACCAATCGTTCCATCGACTCCAGCCCACGTACGCGAAGTTGCTCTCAGCTGCATTGTTGATGGCTGCTTTCATTATTCTCCATTAGTCTTCGAGAGGGGCTTCATCTAGCTCACCCTCTTCCAGTAGAGCAGCCTTGAGGTGCTGCGCATATGGAGTTTTGAATTCTAGTTGCTTCAGCCACTCTAGGTTATATCAGGGCGGCCATCGGTACTGTACGTTGTTAACGACGGAGAGTTTTGGGCGCAGTTTAACCATCACCAGATAGTGGACAGAGTCGATGTTAGCGCCACATTATCGACGTCAGGACCTATTATCGGAGAAGTGCCGTTCATCAATCAGAACGTGGTCGATTTGTGATTCTGTCTGATGTGGTGATCTCCAGGTGTATCGGTATGGAAGGCTGTGCTGGAAGTAGCTGCTACGAATGGCCATATTCTTGGAAGCGGCGAAATCAATCAGTCGTAAGCCGTTTTCGTTTGTCAGCCGATGGGCGTTGAACTTTCCAATCGTCGGTCTGAACTTCTCCTCCTGGCCAACCTGAGCGTTTAGATCTCCTATGATTGACGTAGTAGCTTGGGCAGCTGTCGTACTCGCCTTCGAGCTGCGCACGTTTATTATGCTGAAGTTAAAGAACCGGCCTTTGATCCTCAACTTGCACACTACCCGATCACGCGCCTCTGCATGTAACCCATCTCTATAGAAGCTGTTCCCAGCTCGTGTGTGTTGCCGTAGCTCTGCTAGATGGTATGGTTATCTCTAAACGTTCACACCATTGATCCCTTCCTACACACGTCCTACGATGCCGAATCCGCGGTCCTTCAGCACATCGGCGAGTATGTGTAGGCTCCCGATGAAGTTGAGAGGCTTACAGTTCCACGTACTGAGCTTCCAATCGCAAGTCCCTTTACGTCGTTGTGATCTTCGCCGATTCTCCCGATTCGTATTCTTTCGTTGATTATTCATTGCTTGAAGGCCGTTGGTACTCAAGATTAATTAGCCGATATATTTACGAAGTCCTTGAATCTTGGCAGATTTCAAGAATTGCGACGGAAACTAGGGCTAAACGCTTAGGAGGCGATGACATCGAAGCAACCTGCTAGTTTGGACCGATCGTTTATCTGATCACAGTAACCTTGGCTTCTTTGACATTTTGTACTTTTTATCATTCTCAAACTTACCGTTGAATAAACAACACGTTATGTTTAAACGAGCTCTGCATTTATTTATAAAATATACCCAAATACGGCTTATGGATCACAGTGCATGAAAGCATTTAGAAATGTCTTATAAATGGTTTTTGGCACTGAGAATCCGTTGAACCCATTTACCGCTTTTAAAGTGCTTAGTGATTACCTGGATAGAGCTACATGTCCAAAGCTGATAACATGGTGGATAAGCTGGTGGATGGTTTTGATGGCTATGAATGTAAAGGACAGATAGTCCCTCTAGCACAATGTACGTAATGCAACCCTGGTTAGGCTTATCGAAAACTCTTCGCCAACCAAGAAATGCAAAAGAGAAGCAAACGGATTGATTTTATGGCAACGCACCCGGCAACGATTGGAAAGTCGGATCTTCAATCGTTAGAACATTGAATGAACCCACGCGAGTTGGGCCCCTGGCACGTGAACTGCGGAATGTCGGCGTGAACGTGGTTGCTATATAGGAAATACGCTAGCCTAAAACCGGAGAACGTGAATTCCGAGCGGTGGATCCCATCGCCTACACTTCATTCAAGTACCAAACCTACTACGGCGGTGCTGACAGACCAGAACGTAGAGTTGGCTTCATAGTGATTGGGAAGCAGATTAAGCGAAAGTGCCCAAAACATGATGTCAATATAGTCATCGGCGACGCAAATGCGCAGATCGGGAAGGAAGACTTCTTCCGACTCGTCCTTGGAAAGGTAAGGCTCCATTCTGTAACCATTACCAATAATAATGGACTGCGGCTTGTAACCCTCGCTACTGCTAGAGGGATAGTAATCGGCAGTATCTACTTCGCTCAAAAACACACCTGGCGACATCCGAGTGACGATACCTGTTCCCACGTGCTAATAGGCGATATTTTTCAGATGTCATTGATGTTAGCACGTTTCGTGGCCCTAATATCGACCCCTCTTATTTGGCTTTTCCGATCTTGACTGAATAAAAGCGGAATTATTATATTACTTCCAATGTTTCGGCTCATGGTTTGAGCCTTCCTCAGGAAACCACGAGTTGAAACGTTGAAAAAAATAATAATTTTTCCGCTTTTATTCGGTCAAGCTTAGCTTAGCTTAGACTGACTACACATATCAATGGTTGCTATTCCGTGATTGACCGAAGTCAGTGAAAATGCGCAAAGAATCAACTAGAAGTTCGGCTGGGATTGGCCATAATCTTCTTCAGTGTGCATAATTCAGTGCCTCTATTTATACAGGGTCAATAACGGCGCCGGCCACGTCCTTGCAGTCAGGTGGGATTGGGGGAAGGAATGTTAGTGTGTAACCTTTGCTATTTGGAGACCGTGTTTGCCTCTGCATCTCCACAAAGGTTACTGGGAAGGATGTTTGTTAATGGGGAGGATCGTTGGGTCAAAGGATTCACTTTGATAAGTGGTTGGACCATGATAAATAGTTTTTTGTCAAATATAAATATGCTTTTATGAAAATATAATATTTTCATTTGATATGAGCAATTTCTATGTAAAGGAAAATTATGCCGACACTTGACGTGACGAACCATTCAAAGTTTGTTGAACAAATATCTAAATGTAACATTCATACAGCTGTCAGGACGAAAGCATGTGTTATTATATTTAACTTATTTGAAAAGAAACAAAAACTCGATTAGCTGGAACATCATAGAACACTCTTATTCTTATGCCGACACTTACAGTGGCGAACCATCCAAAGTTTGTTGAATAAAGTGAAGCTTTTGCAAGTCTACACTTGTAGTGTCGAACCATTCAAAGTTTTTTTTATAATTACAAAAACAAAGATAAAAAGAAAGGGGTGTTTTGTAAACAAAAAAATGTTAAACATAAATAATTCATGAATTAGAGTTTATGTCGACACTCACAGTGACGAACCATTCATAGTTTGTTGAAAAATCATATTTACGTCCCACCGTTGTAACGATTAAATGTGCAGTCATACATATTTTATAGATTAGAAATAGTAGCATGAAACGAGCTCACCAATTGATCCGTCATCCTTGACTGAGCAGCAACAATTCACATTCAGCTTAACTCGTTTGCTCGGCTATATAAAAGCACTCAGAGAAAATAGGCGCACGACCCGAGAGGTAAAACAACTGACGACTGCTCGGGCTTTCTTGACGCACTGCCAAGGAGCAATCGTCAAGGTCGAAGATCAAACAGAACTAACCGTTCGCGGAACTTTTTCACTTCACTAGACCGACGCGCGACATGTTTGATCCTGCCCTCGTCACCCGCTCCCGCAGAAGCAAGCGTCAAGGTCGGAAGATCAAACAAAACTCTTTTTCCGCTTTTATTCAGTCAAGACCGAAAAAGTCAAAAAAGGAGGGATCATTATAGACCAAAGGATAGTTTGAAAAGGCTATCAGCGAGCTGAAGAACTGTAAGGCTGCTAGGAATGACGAGATCCCGATCAAGCTTTTCAAGCACGGAAGTGAGCAGCTTTATCAATCGATCCACCGAGTACTTCTGAAGGTATGAGAGGACGAAGAAATACCCACCGGCTGGTTGAATGGCGTCATATGCCCAATTTACAAGAAAGGGCTCAGACTGGAGTGTGTCAGTTACAAAGAAATTATCCTGCTGAATTCGGCGTACAAAATTCTGTCGCGCATTCTGTTTAACAGACTGAGGAGTCCTTCGTCGGCGAATACTGGTATAGCTGGTTTTTGTGAGGGCCGTTCGACAACGAACCAGATGTTTAGCTTGCGAATGATCCTAGATAAATTCCGGGAGTATAACTTGCAGACTCACCATCTGTATATTGATTTCAAGGCAGCGTACGACTCAGTGAAAAGAAATGAGCTTTGGCAGATAATGTCTGATTATGGTTTTCCGGCGAAACTAATTAGAGTGCTACGTGCTACGCTGGATGGTTCGAAATCAAGTGTTTGGATCGCAGACGGGGTGTCAACCTCGTTCGTGACGTTAGACGGATTGAAGCAGGGAGACGCACTTTCGAATTGACTGTTCAACATTGCACTCGAGGGTGCTATTAGGAGATCTGGCGTGCAAAGAAATGACACTATTATCACAAGGTCACATATGCTCTTTGGGGTTGCGGACGATATAGACTCAATTGGAATCGATCGCAGGTCAGTGAAAGAGGCCTTCGTGTCTCTGAAGAGGGAGACAGCGAGGATAGGCCTGACCATAATTTCAACCAAAACGAAGTACAGTCGACTCTCCACATCTCGATGTTCTACATCTCGATATCTCTCCCTATGTCGATGATTTTTCCGGTCCCTTCATTCTGCATACATTTTCACTCTCCATATCTCGATATCCTCCTTGTCTCGATACCTCCCTATCTCGATGTGATTTTCGTTTCCAATTTTCTCTCCGTATGTCGATATGCCCATTATCAAAGGTTACTAGACTAGATTTTAGAGATTCAAAACAATTTGCGAAGACGAAATGACATCTGTTTGTTTTTAGTTTTCCTGGTAACGGAGTGATTTTCAATCTAGTATTCGTTAAAAATGTGTTCTACGTCTCGATCTCTCCCTATCTCGATGGTCCCTTTGATATCGAGATGTGGAGAGGCGACTGTACATGGTTGCAGGTAGAGATTGAGTCAGGCATGGTGGTGTAAGTGCTGAGGTAGTGTTTGATGGGGATGTGTTTGAAGTTGTTGAAGAATTTGATTCCTTTGGATCACTTGTCACACTTGTGACAATGACGTTTCCCGCGACTTGAAAAGACATGTTGCGGCTGCGAATAGGGCCTTTTACGGACTACGTAACCAGCATAGGTTCCGAAGCTTGCAAACAGAAACTAAATTCGCCCTGTATAAAACATCGATTCTTCCGATGGCTCTCTACGGGCACGCAGTGTGGACGTTGAAAGAGGCAGACCGGAAAGCTTTCGGTGTTTTCGAGCGTTAAGTGCGGTGGACAATAGTCGGTGGGAAACTCGAAAATGGTGTGTGGCGCAGACGCATTAATCACGATACAACTCACGACACAAAGTGTACAAAGATGCGAATATTATCATGCGTGTAAAATACGGCAGACTTCAGTGGGCTGGTCACTTAGTGCGAATGTTCAGGTCCAGCAGTTGGAGAAAACCGAAACGACCACCCTCTACTTTTAGCATATACTAGCAAGCAGTGACATGAAACTGGAATTCTAACGATGTGTTCCGATGGCGGCCTGGTTTTAGCGAGAGTTGCTTATCGTAATATTCGCCTGGGTGGAGTATGTGGTGCGCACAATTTTATTCTGAACTCACATGATTGATTGAAAATCAAGTTACTCAGGATTTCAAAAACAGTTCAAAAGATCGTTTTGGACAATCCTTTGGGGGCTGAATCGGAAGGAGTGCCATCTATTAATAAAAAAAATGTAAAATATGATGATGGAATTTTTACATCCTTATCCAGAGACTTCCATAATATAGCTTACCGGTTTGCTTATTTTCTTTTTAAATGCATAAATGTGGAGGTTGTCCCAATATTAAGATCAGATCAAAATGCTGTTCTTATTCATGATTTATCAACTTGTGATCAAACCCATTTCTTACACTGTTGACAAATCATCAGTACAAATTGCTCTATAATGACAGCCATAGTCATCTTTAGTAACGAGTCATCCTGTTAATCGATGAATAATTTTTCTAAAGCAATTGCAGAGATAATCGATTTTGCACAAACTAATTCCCATGCAGAGCAGATTTGTTCACAGATTGCTTTCTCTTCATCCACAATTTTCTCTTCTCCATAAATGCTCCATAAATCAAATTCAGTTATCATATAGAAATTAGTTTACCTTATCGTCATTGTCTTCCGAGTGTCAATAGATTTTGCTCTCAATTAGCCGGAGGGGGAAACCTGAGCTGAACTGACTGAGATTGCCACCCTTTGGCACAAAAAGGGTATTAATTTTTCATCAACTGTCACTTGTACATGTCATCGTGTGTCACCACCAGCAATGCAGCGTACAGATAGCGCCACTGCAGTGGTGGTGGCAGATGGTGGCTTTAAAAACTAAATCATCACTTCTCATTAAGGTGGCCCATATTTATGTGAGAAAAATCAAAGAACATCTCCAGCAACGTTACAAATCGTGTAACGAGTTTTGTACTCGATAAATTTCTTTTGTTATTGATTTAAAGATTCTACAATCAATACAGAAGAGTGAAACCCTTTTTTCCATATATTTAGCAGATTTTTTCCATACTAACTTCAAGCTTGTTTAACCCTCCCTTAGAGTTGACGGACTACACTCAAATTTTTACAGTATCTTCTGGGAGTTTGGGGGTTCATGAGGTTTTGGTTTGATCATTATGGACCACCCTACTTCCCATTTATCGCTGTTATTCCAAGTTCGCACCCTCGTGGAAAAAAAACAACAATCAATCCATTCCAGAGGGGTGGTTTCATGCTTCGTTTGTTCGTATCTTTGCAGATATATTGCCATCGTTCACCCACTTCGCCACAGGACGTCCCGCAAAAAGGCCCGCCTATTCCTGGTGATCATCTGGGCGCTCAGCTGCGTTCTGGCCGCCCCCTGCCTCATGTACTCCACCGTGATGACGAAGCGGTAAGTTTTTATGCTCACCAGAGATGTAGAGTGGGACGAAGCTAAAAATAAACGGTCAAAACCTTTTATAGGCATTTTAGCCCGTAGGATTCTTAGGGATGCTTCCTCAAAATACTTTTTCTGGTTCGTTGCTAATTATGACCCATTAATGGGTTACATGCATGCCCTGATTCGCTACTCGCCATACCGTAACGCACATGCGCTAGTGTCTATGCACGAAAAATCGCTAAAAGTTAACCCGAAAAATATTTGTATGGCGAAATACAACTTTTTTTCCAATTTACTGTTTTCAAATATGTATATCACAACAAGCTCAAATACACTCTACACGGAGAAATATTTTTACCTAATTTTTGAGTTTACTTTACCCAAAATTAAGTATATCGATTATAGTTTCAACACAAAATCTCTCGGTTTTCTCACGCGAATGTTGTCAAAAATAGAGAGAGCTGCATCTACCCAATGGAGGTACGTTAGCCCAATAAGCCAAATTTGGGTAAATGCAACTTTTCTTATGTTTGGGTCGAAAGAACTCAATTTTGCGTTAAATCAACCCAAAATTGAGTATATTTTTCTAATGGAATTAAAGCCAAACTACCTAGTGGGGACCTTGGAAATTTAGCCAAAATTGAGTTATTGGGCTCAACTACGGAATTGCGTTGAAACAAACCAAAATTGAGTTGAATTCCGTCTCCGTGTATGTTCTGAGATGTTGAGACCCGTCAAGAGTTTTATTTAGAAATGCTCTCTAATGTCACAACAATTTTTGTAATTCTTAGCTTGGAAAATCTCTGGACGAACACCACGCTTGTTTATAACCAACCAAAACTTTTTGCTATGGGCTCGATGGTGTTGATCTCGCTAAAAGCTTAAAAATGTCGATATTTATTTAAAGTCAATCATTATGCCAAACGACCATTATGCCAAATGACCATTATGCCAAACGGTCATTATGCCAAACGACCTTATGCCAAACGACTTTATGCCAAACAGGGTACAATCCCGACAGTAATATTATCAACAATTATAGCAGTTCACAAAATATGTTTCTCGCAGATAAAGGCGGCTTGCTTTAAAAATGCCATTTTTGTCTCATTCACTGATAAATTTCACTGTGAACATGGAAATGACCCAAAAACTATTTTGTTATCTTTATTAACGAGATTTTTTGCTCTGGGCTAGTTCATATCGGGACCAACGGCTTTACTTTCCTTCCGAAAGAAGTCGTCACTGAAACTTTTTCGTCATAAGTTACTAACTCGGGGACGGCATTCAATTCCAGGTCCTCGGCGTGAGAACGCGTGTGTTCTAACCACAAAACAAGGCCCGCGTCCCAAAATATTTTTAAATACAGTCAAATCTCCGAAGTCGAGTCTAGTACACGACACTGAAGACGGCCTTACAGTTGAGGTCGAAATACGCGTATCTGTCAAAGGATACAAACTCTAGTGGAATTAAATGGTATAGTACTAAATTCGGTTTTTTCATCTACTCCGTAACTTGATATTCCATATCTCGATTTCAAATTATAGAACCATAAAAAAATTTGTTTTCCTGGCTACTTCGATAATTCCTTGAATCACTATTGCACCGCTTCTGTGTTCTAAAACTTGATTCCTCCCTTACTCGATAGTATTTTAATATCGAGTTATGGAGAATTTAGAGTATCTAAATTAAACGATGAAAACGAAGTCAGAAATATCATGTAGGGAACCGGATCCCTTGCTGTTAGTTTAGCATAAGCACTGTGCCATTTAAAGAGAAAATAACTAAATAAGTATTAGTTTTAGAGCTTCCCAAATATCATCCATAATAATCTATTTTTTCAACACTATGGGACAACTTTACCACCCATATGTGACAAAATGGTCACAGAATAAACATCACATCAAGTGTTTTTAAATTATCTTTATTAACTATTAATAATACTTATGATTTGTTGATGATGTTTACATATCTATTAATGTAAATATAATAGTTTCACAATATACAGTACGTTTGAAAAATCTGTTACTTATTTGCCTTTTACCATGCTATTTAGAAACATCAAAATCTTTTAAAAATCCAATGAAATTTAGTTTTTCATTCAAAAGTTGATGTAAATACGTGGAAAATAGAGCAAATTTCATCATATTTTTAGTATTGAATTGTGAAATTTTTGGAAACATATTGTTAAGCTCAAAGAAAAAATAAATTTTGTAGTTTTTTTTTTTTCAAAAACAGGGGTGGCACACTTATCCCAAAGTCCGCTAAACTTTGTTGTTTGTAAATTGCTTTGGTGTCAGATCGAAATTGATTTATTATTACTCGAGATCCTATGTCAAGAAAATATGTCGGGCCCAGATAGCCGTAGCGGTAAACGCGCAGCTATTCAGCAAGACCAAGCTGAGGGTCGTGGGTTCGAATCCCACCGGTCGAGGATCTTTTCGGGTTGGAAATTTCCTCGACTTCCCAGGGCATAGAGTATCTTCGTACCTGCCACACGATATACGCATGCAAAAATGGTCATTGGCACAGTAAGCTCTCAGTTAATAACTGTGGAAGTGCTCATAAGAACACTAAGCTGAGAAGCAGGCTTTGTCCCAGTGGGGACGTAACGCCAGAAAGAAGAAGAATGTCGAACAAACTTACGGGAAAATATGCCTCTAAGAGGTTTTGACCATTTATTTTTAGTTTCGTCCCACTGTGAGAAATTGGCAAAGGGACTGAGATGACAATCAATTGTTTGTCGGATCTTTTTTTGTCCTTTGTCATTTGTCGCCTTTCTTATCATTTTGATTTCCATCAACTGCTGAGCCAACTGCAAAATCTAGTAATTTATCTTTATATTTTCAAAAGTATTATCTTAAGCGATAATGTCAAAATCGCTTCTCGAAAATTCGAAACATTGAGTTAACATTTAAACTACTATCCAGAGCATTTGTGGAATCCTAAAATAGTTACGCAATGTGCTCTGCCTACCGAAAATGACACGGCAGAAGTCACACCTAATTGGCAAACACCTACATCACGGTTATGCGGCCGGTAATGGGCTATGGTTTGCGATTTCCGACCCCATCATTACGGTGCAATTTGCTATTTGCGGCACACCAACCATTGTGGAAGCTATTTTTGCGAAATCGCTGGATCCAATCGAATGGAAAATGATATTCGCTTAAATTTACGGAAGTCCTAACAAGTGGGTTCTAATTTCATTGTCGGAGTAAACCCGCATATGAGTAACTTTGTAAATAAGTTAAACCTCATTCGATAAATTGAGAATTTAAAGACTTGGATTGAATTTGGAGTTCGAAATCGAGCTCGGGTTTGTATCCACTCCAAATCCAATCCAAATTCAATCCTAAATCGAATAAAATAACAATTACAAAATCAATGAATTGAATCTTGAGCTAGGTGGTTTTCCAACTTCACACGCTACTTTCAGACCATTACAGCAAACCTTCTTGGAAATTTGAAATTCCAACACGTATCGATGTTCTCGTGCGTCCAGCCGTTATCCTTCGCGAAATCCGCATGCAAATGATCTGACTCCGTTTCGCCTTCCATCATCATCAATCAAGCATCAGCACCGTGTTTCGAGACGAAAAGCTCGCTTTCTGCACAAAGACGTGTGCAGCCGTGCTTTCAAGCACGGAAATTGTGTTAACCAAATTGCTGCGTTTCACACCACCGAATGGAATCCAGTTCCTTTACCACTGAATGCCTTACGATCCAGATGCATTAGGTTCAGAATTGAATTTCAGGTTTTTGCCGTTTCCGCAGAATATCCGGAGGCGTTGGATGGAAGCTGATGGTTGAAATTACGGTACATTATTCTGGTTTGCGATAAGAATTTTTTGGCATCCGTAGCAGTGCTGCCAGATTAATGGTTTTGTGTTTTGAATTGACGATGTAAGAAGAAGCTATAAATCTGACATACAATGTTTCTGATGCCTTTCTGACGAAGTCTGTGAGGGTTATGAGTTATGAGAACATTATTCTATCGTCAAATTAGAATACCCTTTTTGGGGGTAATTGAATTACCATGTGCTCTGATGTCATTCACAACAACCATCATCAAGATGACAGCCAAAGTAACTTTGATTCAGAGTTTTTGCACAGATTAGCAGACGTAACACTTAGAACAAATTCCATTGAAATCCATCGCCCGTTTAACACCATTATCATCTGGTGATCAAATTGCACGAAATCCTGTTTTTTTTGCAACAAGGCCTGTAGATGGCGCTAGTGTTAAACGTCAAATACGAAGACAAACGATGCGTGCGCCTCTGGTTGTGAGATTTGTAACATTGCAAATTTCAAGTGATCGGTTAGTGAGTGATCGATGAAAATTTCATCAGTGTTACGTCTGTTTGTCTGTGGTTACCCCCAAATAATTTTTTCGTAATTTTGATGTCAATGTTTGTCTCTCACTTTCCTTCTGTCTCTTTCTTCCATTTCTCATCAAGATATCACAACGGAAAAACCAGGACCGTGTGCTACATGCTGTGGCCGGATGGGCGCTATCCGACCTCGATGGCAGATTACATGTGAGTAAAATTTGCTATTACTTGAACCGTAAGCTTATTTTGTTTCGGCAAATGGGAGCAGCAAAACGAAATTATGAATGCCGGTCGTCGGTCTGCCAGCGGAGTTAACCCAGTGAATTTTCGGCTGCTTTTGTGTTCTAGACTAAAGAAGAGAGCGTACCGCTGTTAGGCTCAGGTTTATTACCTTAATCCTTTGAAAGCCTTTTAGAAAATTTTTGAGCGTGGAGGATGTAGGATTCTGGCCTTGTCTGGCTTTCTAATTTACGTATGGCCTGCACTCGTAGCAAGGAAAATGCCTATAAGACCTTTAGGGCATGCAAAGAGCAATTATAGATAATTGTTTGAAATTTTAAACGGGTTGAATGTTATACAGCATTAATGTTGATTATTTGGCATAGTAGTTTTATGTATAGGCTTTCAAACATTTGCTTTTAAAACTTTTTTTCTCTCAAATTTAGTATGTCTAATGCTAAACATCATTCCCATTGCAGCAGCCTTACTTTGCATCTCAGAATGCGACAGATTTGTCCGAAATATTCCATGTAGCGCTGCTCGCCAAACGTAGTACCTGCGGCATAATAGATGCAAATTTTACGAATAGAAATGCTATAGGGCAAACCACTTACGATCCAAACGGAGATATTTCGGGTGCAATGATTCAACGTAAGCGTAGCAAGGAAGGCAAACATGGGAAAATAAATCCAATTAATGTTTCAAGCTGTTGAGGCCGACTTCAAAAGCTCAAAAATAAATATTCAAAGCTGGCTAGCTTGAAGCTCTCTCCACAGAAAATTATCATGAGTTGCTTGGAAACTTCTACTCAGAAGCTAGAAAGCTTCTCGACAGAAGCTCGGAGCATCTCCCCAGAAGCTCGGCAACTTCTCGTCAGAAGCTCGAAAGATTCTTATCAGAAGCTCGAAGGCTCGTCGGAAGCTTCTCGTCAAAAGATCGGAATCTTCTAGTCATATTCTCGGAAAACTATCGCCAGAAGCTTGGAAGCTTCTCGCCAGAAGAACGGAAGCTTCTCCCAAAGAGCTCGGAAGCTTTTCCTCAGAAGCTCGGAAACTTCTTGTCAAAAATTCAGAAACTTCTCGTTAAAAACTCGTAAGCTTATTGTCAGAAGCTCGAAAACTTCTCGTCAGCTTCTTGTCAGAAGCTTGGAAACTTCTCGCCAGGAGCTTGAAAGCTTCTCCTCAGAAGCTTGAAAAAGCTGCACACGAAGATTCCGTTGATTTTAACGATCACGAAACCCTCGTATGAGCGTTCGACTACTTCTTGGGTAGGGAATCGGCCCATTACTTGGATCGCCGTCGTCGCTGCTCTGTCCGCTACGCAATTGCCGTTATCGGGAGGAACCTGATACGGTTTTGCAATAACCGCAATGTCGCACTTTGTTTCCGTTGTAGACTGCCACAACAGTTGTTGTGCGGCGTTGCAATGATTGAGGTTCACCTGCGTCATCTTCATCATCATTTCTGTCCTCCCTTCGCCTTCTGATGGACTGTGGTGCTTCTTCCACGTTTCATTCAGACAACAGTGCACCCCTCACGTCGTATTCTATTGTAATCTCGTCCAGTTCTTTACATTCGATCACTGCTGTCGAAATTTCCGATTGCCACCGGTAGTGGCCGTGGGGGCAGTGGTGCTCGGGATGGGTTGTCCTCCATGACTGGTCCTGGCCGGAAATATTCGTGGGGAGAAACTCGACCCTTTGCTGCAGGAATTTCAATAACAACTCTTTGGTAAAACAGAAATTTTCCGAAGAAAATTCTGCTAAATGTGAACTATTTTAACCTGACTCTTATTGATTGGAATATTTATCAACAACTCTTTGTTAAGTGAAATCATTCTTCTAAACAACTCTTTGCACCATCGCCAAACCAAACCATTTCATTGAATTCATCAAGAACATGAATGGTAAGGAGAGGCAGATGGTGTATATTTCGTTGGCCGTACCTTTGGCGCTGACTACTGAATGCTTTTCAGTTGTTGCTTTCGCTCTCTGGTTCCGTTCGCTCTTCTTTGCTGCTCCAGATGATCCGTTCGATACGCCGTTCGATTTGTGAATGAGCTGGGAGCATTTTTGCATAAAATTCATGTTTATTTGTCAGATTTTTTACATAGTAACAATTTTTACATTTTAAGTGTTTGACCTTCAGGTCCTTCAGCTTTGATTTTTGTTGATTTTTGGTTTTGTTGTGAAATATATTTGGTTTTACCCTAGTGTAATTAATCGGCCTTTAAGGCTCTGGTAGTATTAAAGAAAGAAAAGAAAAGAAAATTTGATAACCTAACTACTACTATTTACACTACAAAAATGAGCTGGGAGCAAAACAACCACTGGTTTTATATGCTCCAGTCCCGTTCACCGATGGCGAGTGGTGGGGTTCTCGCCTTGTTGCTTCGTCGCACCGTTCGCTGCTCGCACGCGATTGTTTAAGGCTTTCGCGCTATTTTCGGTTGCGTTGCAATATGGTGAAAAGAGCTCCACCTATCCATCGTTGTGAGTAATTTATTTCTTTCAGAAGTCGACTATGTTTACGAGGTGGAGTCACGAGGCGAAAAATCATAGGGAGAAGACAGTATTGTTTGGGCAAATTCTAAGCGTGATATTATTGAAGAACTTTAGTTGTGTTTGAAATTCATTTATTAATTTATTATTCAACCTGAGCTTTTCTCTACAACTGCCTCCTGGGATAAGGCTCTCACGCTTGCCTCATTGCCCAGCGACTTCGTGACGAGCTCCCGGCAGGCCGAATTCTATTCGACGGATATTTTTTGAGGTCAAAGAGCATGTCACCTTTCTGGGTGCGCCTGGTTCTCACCACGTTTTCACCCAGCTTCTTCAGCTCAGGATCCTCCCTTACTCTCCTGATAATCGCCGCGTATCCTGTCTTGTCACTTGCCTCAATGACAAGAGCATCGCCCTTGAACCTCTCACGAGGTGACCGTCGCATTTCATTCTTCTTCGGTTCCTTTCTTTTCCTATTCTATTTTATTTTTATTTTATTTTAGGAGTAGGGAATCTTTTCGCATCAACAGATTAACAAATCCAAATGATACAATTGACTTAAAACTAATAAACAAATATCTGTTAAATAACATTCAAATCTTACGAATAACACAATAATTGCTTAATTATTTTCTTAATAGTAGATCTAGACAAATTAAAATCAAACACATTATAACACTTGTTGAATACACGATACATACTAGCTAAAGGAGAATTATAACAGTAATTAGTTCTCGATCCCGGTACGCGAAGAAAGTCGTTGGTGCGCAAAATTCGACTACGGATGTTGATGTTCAATTGGCACAGTTTATACGAGAAGTCAGCAGGTCAGCGATAAATGTCGCTTTCGATACATTTCGTCGCACTTCAAGGAGATCTAGGTTTATTAGTTTACAGCGATCTTCGTAGTTCGGGAGGTTCAGCGGGTCATTCCAAGGCAATAATCTTAAAGCGAATCTTAAAAATTTTCTTTGAACTGATTGAATCCTGGCGACACCATTTTTATAAAAAGGAGACCAAATAATCGACCCATATTCAAGGGTTGAGCGAACTAAGGAACAGTATAGAGTTTTCAGACAATACACATCTTTAAACTGTTTAGTGATACGGAAAATAAAACCTTATTGAGCTGAAGCTTTTGTGGTCACATAAGAAATATGATCTTTGAAAGAAAGTTTCGAGTCTAATAGAACTCCAAGATCTTTTACGACAGATTCTCTGTTCAAAACGGTACCATGTAAGATATAGTCTCTGATAATGGGATTCTGTTTGCGCGTAAATGTTATAACTGAGCATTTTGAAGAATTTAAAATCATTCTATTTGAAGTGCACAATCCGAAAAAATGTTGAGTTGATCTTGAAGAAAGTCTGCATCAGCTTCAGTCTTAATAGTTAAATAGAGTTTGAAATGATCAGCGAATGACAGTTTGTAACAGCTTAGAAGAAGATTCACGTCGTTGAGGTACAACAAGAAAATCAGCGGCCCAAGATGACTTCCTTGTGGGACTCCTGATGTCACGGTAAACGAAGATGAGAGGGGCGTTCCTATTTTAACAAACATGGATCGATCCGTGAGGTACGATTTGATCCATATAAGGAAGAAACCGTTGAAGCCGAGACGATTAAGCTTAGCTACTGCAATTTGATGGTTTACTTTATCGAAAGCGGCTGAAAAGTCTGTATAAATGGCATCAGTTTGGTTTCCGCCCTCCATTTCACGGAGAATCGAGTTGGTGTAGAGAACTAAGTTACTCATCGTTGATCGTTTCGGTGTAAAACCGTGTTGATCTTCGGCAATCAAATTGGAGCAATGATGCATCATGTATTCTAAAACCAGCTTTTCAAACAGTTTAGAGGCGGCGCTCAAGGAGGCGATTCCACGATAGTTCGATACAACTCTTTTGTCTCCTTTTTTAAAAACAGGAAATACATAAGATGTTTTCCAATTCTTGGGGAATACACCGCTTAATAATTGGTTGAAAATCGTTGCTAAAGGTAATGATATCGATGATATGTATTTACGGATTACAATTGAAGGAATCCCATCTGGGCCAGGACTCGTTGATATCTTTAAATGATTTCCAGTGTAGGGATAGTGAAAGGCAAGGAATGAAATAATTCAAATTTAATAAGGATTTGCTCGATGTTGAAGAAAAGATACTGATTCAGATCACAGTAGGCAGTTGTTTCCGAGTATGAAAAGCAGAAGTCAGTTTGTTGGTATGTTTTGGGGAAAATAAACGTGTTTCTGTGAAACGAGTGAAAATTGGTGTTTGAAATATAAAAAATATCACCGAAACCGTGTGAAAAATAGGCCTGAAAAAAGACAGTTCACTACATCAACCATTTCAGTGGAAATAGGAGATATTTGTTCGAATGCAGGATCTTGAGGAACATTGGAAGCCGCATTTAGGATATTGAGATCGGGAAGGTGTTCAGCGACAAATACGCTTTGAAAGTGTAGGCGAAACAATTCTGCAATGACTCCGACAGAGGACGCTTCCACGTTGTTACACACCATGGTAGACGGAAGACCATCTTCTTTGCGTTGTTTGTTCACATGCTGCCAGAAACTTTTGGGGTTAAATTTAAGTTTTTCCTCATGCCATTGATTGTAACATAGCGACGTTTGTTACGGGCATTTCGGTGTTTTGTGTAAACCGTTAGGGCATGCCGTTTCTTAGTTTTTAATCTCCTCAAAGCAGAATTGAACCAAGCTGGATGATTAGATCGCTTCACGATCTTAATAGGGACGAATTGATCAATCGAATATAGAACGACATTTGAGAAACGAACAGTCGCAGCATTTGCGTCGCAATCAAACAGTAGTTCGTTCCAGTTGATACTGGCCAGAAATTCATTCATGGATCGATAGTCGGCTCTGTTATAGTCGTAATAGATTTCTTCCACCGTTGCAATTGAGCTCTGCATAGATGCCTTGAGAGCGAGTTGTAGATGAGGATGATGCCTGCTAGTCTTCACCAATGGCGCTGGGGCTTCAAAGACGTCAGAGATATACAAAAGTTCGTTACTGACAAAGACGAGGTCCAACACTCGGCCGTTACTATTTGTCACTCCGTTGATTTGCGCCAAACCGGCAGTGCTGTAACCGTCAAGTAATTTACAGGAAAGTTTGTGAACAACAGATCGATTAGAATCGGGATGCAAAAAGCCTGAACTGTTTAACTTCCACTCTATTTTTTTTTCCTTCTAAGCAATGGGGGGATAATCTGCTCAACAGACTCCGGACCGAGGTCCGGCAGTGTGGGGTTGGGGACCATTTACTACGTACAAGCAGTAAACAGGACTACACCCCGACCCACTAAACCATTTCCATTGCCGCCAAACCCTTCGTCTCTCCGGGACCACCGAGAAGGCATTGCTTCGGAGAGGGGCTATTGCACATCGCATCCTCCAGGTTAGCTGTGTAGCCATGCAGCAACGAACATCGATGACACGCTTATGGGGGTCCACCAAGGTAGCATGCTGGCGCATTGCCAGCTTCCCGGGTGGTCCTCACCTCCCGTTGTCCGCTGAAGGCTGCAGGGTCGACCACTAAGCCCGCGCCCAGCTGCACCGCAGGTATTAAGAACTGATACTGCGGGCTTCGCAATTTGACCTACTGAAGGCTCAGGCCCTATCAGCTAGCACCAGCTGGGATTGCTGACGAAGGGGCCTCCACCTGCCCCGAACGACCAGAGGCTCGTATCCACCCAGTAGGCCGGCGCTACAACAGCAGCGCTACCAGGATGTTCTCCCCGCGGCCACTTAATCGCTGTAAGGGTCGATTTCGACCGTAGGGCACCGGTATGACCTACGTAGCCGACTGCGAACCCTTGGACCACCTGTTGTTTAGCGTCTGCACTAGTCACTCCGCGAGTCCACACGCCCGCTCCTTTGGAGTTCCGAGACGATGTGGGTGATAGCCGATGAAACGGCATTCCAGCCAAACTCGTCTTCAACACACCAAATTGTCCGGAGTCGTGTCCCGACCGCATGTGGCAAACATGCGGTCACGCATTGTGCGAAAACGCGGGCACACGAACAAAAAGTGTTCCGCCGTTTCCTCTAAACCTGCACAAACTGGACATTCGGGAGAACCCGCATGACCGAACCGGTATAGATACTGTCTAAAGCATCCATGGCCCGAAAGGACCTGTGTTAGGTGGAATGTTAGTTCCCCATGGCGCCTATTGACCCAGATATCTAACCTCGGAATCAACCTGTGAGTCCACACTCCCTTGGTGGAACTGTCCCACGCACGCTGCCATTTGACCATGGAGGTCAGTCTGGCAGTCCTGCGTATGCCTCTTGTGCCGCGCCTTTCGAAGCACTCTATGTCTTCCATGATAAGGATACCAATAGGCATCATACCGGTGATGACACAGAGTGCATCGTGTGACACGGTACGATACGCGCTCGCAACCCTCAGGCACATTAGCCTATAAGTACTCTCTAGCTTGCTACGGTAGCTATCGGTACTCAAAGCCGTGCCCCAAGCCGGGCCACCATACCTCAGTATGGACGAGGTGACACTGGCCAGAAGCTTACGCTTACTGGCGTACACCGCAGAGCTATTGGACATCATCCGGGACAGTGCCACAATAGCTGTGGAGGCTCTCTTGCAGGCATAATCGACATGGCTACCGAAGGTAAGCTTGTCGTCGATCATCACCCCCAAGTGTTTGACGGAGCGCTTCGAAGTGATTGTGCAGTCGCCCACACTGATCACCGCTTGCTGCACCGCCTTGCTGACAACAACAGCCTCAGTTTTGTGGTGAGCCAATTCCAGTTTCCTGGAGCTCATCCACTCCTCCACAATTGCGATCGAGTCTGCAGTCAATTCCACTTCTTCGATCGATTCACCGTAGACCTCCAGCGTAATATCGTCGGCAAAGCCAACGATGACCACACCCGCCGGGAATTTTAATCTCAACACCTCGTCGTACATGACATTCCATAACACCGGACCCAGGATGGAACCTTGCGGGACTCCTGAGGTTATGTGAAAGCACTTCCGACCCACCTCTGTGTCATAGACTAATACCCGATTCTGGAAGTAACTTCCGAGAATCTTGTACAGGTACTCGGGTATCCCCAGACGCAGGAGCGCATCAGCAATAGCCGCCCAACTGGCACTATTAAATGCGTTCCTTACATCCAGAGTCACTACTGCGCAGTAGCAAATACCCCTCCTCTTACGCTGGAGTGCTATCTCAGCGGTTTTCTTAACCGTCAGAATAGCGTCTACAGTGGACCTCCCTTTCCGGAAGCCAAACTGGTTGCTTGAGAGACCATTTACACCCTCGGTGTACCTCGACAGTCTGTTGAGGATGATCTTCTCGAGCACTTTCCCCACCGTGTCAATCAAGCATATTGGTCTATACGCCGACGGGTCACCATGTGGTTTCCCCGCCTTTGGCAATAGTACCAGGCTCTGCCTCTTCCACGCATCTGGAAATACTCCCTCGTCCAGGCATATCTGCATAGCAGATCTGAACATACCGGGAGCCTCCAAGATTGCGACTTTGAGGGCCAGGTTTGGAACTCCGTCCGGACCTGGTGCCTTCCCCATGCTTAGGGATTTTGCAATCCCTACAAGTTCCTCATCGGTTACTCTATCCTCATCGCCAGCCCCAATCCCCGGCTGTCCTACAAAAGGAGGCCATGGGCTAGGGTTGTGGCGCGGGAAGAGCCTCTCGATGATCCCCTCCAGCATCTGTGGAGATTGCTCCGTAGGAGCAATTGCACCTCTTGTCTTCGCTATAACGATCCTGTAGGCATCACCCCACGGGTTCGCGTTGGCACTCTGACAGAGTCCCTCGAAGCAGGCCTTTTTGCTTGCCCTTATCTCGGACTTCAGCGCGACTTTGGCAGCGGTGAAGACCGCCCGTCGTTCTTCACGCTCCTGCTCAGTACGTGCTCGCAGCATCCGTCTCCTGGCCCGTAGGCAGGCACGGCGCAGGTTCGCAATAGCTTGAGTCCACCAGTACATCGGTAGTCTCCCATTCCTAGGGTGGACTTTTCTAGGCATGGTCGCATCGCATGCACGCGTAAGCACCGCTACCAGTTCGTCCCCGCTTAGGCCGAGTAGGTTACGCTCACGGTGGAGCGCCTCCCTAAGTACATCATCATTGAAGTACGATGTCTTCCACCTACGAGGGCTTGGCCTTGACCTAGCCGCTTCCTCAACCCACTGCCTGCTGTTGTTGTAGTCGATACTGTAGCGAACCTCCAGGTGGTCGCTGTGAGTGTAGGCATCGTCTACCCTCCAGTTCGAACTACTCGTTAGGCCAGGACTACAAAAAGTAACTTCCACTCTATTGAAGGAATATTAAAGTCATCTATTATCATGATACTGTCATTGATGCCCATTTCATTGAATACCCAGGTGAGCGAATTTAGATGAGCATCGATAAGTTCGGAGTCATGGATACGGTCGGGCGGAAAGTAAACTACGCATACGTACAAGGTCCATCCTGCGATTGTAATAGCAACCCAAAATTGCTCAACTCCGATGCCAGAAGGAGGGAAAATGATGCGAGACTTAAACATGGAGCTAACTGCTAGAATAACTCCACCTCCTGAACGTTTGACACTATTGGAGGATGAACGGTCACATCGATATACGGAATAGCTAGGACCAAAAATTTGTTGAGAGAGTGTTTTGTCATTGAGCCATGTTTCAACCAATGCGATCATATCGTAGCTAGTATCGCAGCAGGCTAAAGAGTAATCAGCCAAAGTTGTGTTCATCCCGCCGACATTTTGGTAGTACATCTCCAGGATAACTTTGTTGGATGACACGCGACAACTTGAAGTAGATCCGGGATCAATAGTAGGAGAAGTAGAATCGTCGTCGTTGAGCTGAAGAAGAGGAATTCCGTACAGCTTGGGTGCAGTATTCTGTCCAGCTTCGGCAAGACATATACCACTGTTCGACTTACCTGACGAAGCAGGAAGGTGTTCAGAGTGGTATGCACGGATGTCTTCCGAGTCTTCAGAATGGCCGCCGGATTGGGTGATGGAAGTGGCAGAACGGTTGATAGGCTGTAAATGTGAATCTCCATTCAAATTTGGTGCGGCATCATCGCTAGCTACGGCAAGACATATACCACTGTCAGACTTACCTGATAAAACAGGAAGCGCGGCTAAGTGGTATACACGGGAATCACGGTTTTCATCGGATGGCGTACGGTCGATTGCAGGACTAACGTAGTGGTTGAGCTGCAGATAGGAACCTCCATTCAAATTTAGCGCAGTATCGACCCTGGCTACGGCAAGACATATACCACTGTAGAGCTTACCTGACAAAACAGGACGTATGGCAAAGTGGTACGCACAGATGTCTTCAGGATCAACGGATGGTGAGAATAAAACAGAAGGATAATCGGTGTGGCAACCAGGTTGTATATTATTCGTAGCTGGACATTCGTTTGAAGTGTAGATGCAGTCATTGTTTTGTCGGTTTTGAACAACAGCACGTTCAAAATACTGAAAGTTGGATTCTCCATTCAGAAAGGGTGTAGTGTCTTTCTCAGCTTCGGCGGGACATATACTATTCAAACGCTTACCTGACGAAACAGGGAACGTCGCACAGTATTTCGATCGGCCGAAATCGTGAACTTAATTCTGTAGCACCTTTAAACGTGATTTTTTCGGAATAGTGTCTTCGGACGAAAATTTTCTAAAAATATAGCGCATATATTGACGGTAAATGTTAGTTCGCAACTTTGCCACGGGCGGCGCTGCGAAAATATTTTTTTTGAAATGACGATCTTTAAATATGATGTCTTCGGCAAAGTTGTAGATAATTCAAATACAAACAACTTTGCCAAAGACACCTAGTGTGTATTCAGCCGCATTTCCAAAATAGGGAGTATTTTATGAACGACCCCCTAAAACTTGTTTTTCTCCGATATTTTGAAAATGCGAAGATTCCGGTAGCAACAATGTTCTACAAAATTATGTAAACAGTCAAAATGAATCATTCTCTAGAAGACACTAGGTTTCTAAAGACCAAGGAAAAGCAGTTATAACCATTTAAGTGCAAAAATCAGTCATTTTTGGGGTCCGTGTATTTATTCGGGTGGCAGCTGGTGGCAGATGAAACCTAGTAGGGTTAAAAATACATCATTCGTAATTGTAAATGTCGATAGTGTCATTAGTATCCACGAGTATCCCTTTTACTTAGAGGAAGTTTCATCAATGACTCTTATTACCCTGAAGTACTTAGTTATGTGATGGGAAGAGGGCTATGTGACTCCAAACTTCTTCTCTTTCTTCTCCTTGACACATTCTTCATCTTTATACACACACTCAATAGGTTCCAAATACTTTTAAGAAGAAAGTTCTCAATTAGTCTTTACAAAATGACTCATCATACAACTATTTTTCGCTTGCAGTTTCAGCTATTTTTCGTACATAGACACTATAGTAAGTGCAAGCTATGCAAATTCGGTGAAATATTCTGTTGAGAAAAGAATAAATCATTGAATCACTATTCTGTGAATCAAATAAGTGTTTAAATGTTAACGCAGTTCTTATGGTTGCAACACTCATTTACAAAATGTTCTGATATTGAGGCACTTGCCTGATTTTGGATTTGAATTTAATACATCACTTAATTTGCTACTCACCGCATCGTTCTTGCACGTGTCATGTAGTAAACACTAGCCTGCTAGTTTATCTTTTTGGTCTTTTAGTGCTATTATTCGACCAATTAAGCGTGTCATCTGTATAATGCTAACACGCAGAGCGAATTAAAGAGCTATTTGGTTACTTGGGATGTACGAAAAAACGCAAAAATCTCAAGTGAAAAATAATTGTAGGGCGAGTCATTTCGTAAAGCGTCTTTTCAGGAGATTGAGAACTTTCTTCAAAAATGTATTTGGAACCTATTGGTTGTGCGTAATGATGAAGAATGTGTCAAGAAGAAGAAAAAGAAGAAGTATGGAGCCACATAGCTCTCTACCCATCATATAACTAAGTACTACAGGGTAATAAGAGTCATTGATGAAACTTCCTCTAAGTAAAAGGGATACTCGTGGATACTAAGAACACTATCGACATTTACAACTACTAATGATGTATTTTGAATCCTACTAGGTTTCATCTGCCACCAGCTGCCACCCGAATAAATACACGGACCCTAAAAATGACTGATTTTTGCACTTAAACGGTTATAACTGCTTTTCCTTAATCTTTAGAAGACTAGTGTCTTCTAGAGAATGATTCATTTTGACTGTTTACATAATTTTGTAGAACATTGTTGCTACCGGAATCTTCGCATTTTCAAAATATCGGAGAAAAACTAGTTTTAGGGGGTCGTTCATAAAATACTCCCGTATTTTGGAAATGCGGCTGAATACACACTAGGTGTCTTTGGCAAAGTTGTTTGTATTTGAATTATCTACAACTTTGCCGAAGACATCATATTTAAAGATCGTCATTTCAAAAAAAATATTTTCGCAGCGCCGCCCGTGGCAAAGTTGCGAACTGACATTTACCGTCAATATATGCGCTATATTTTTAGAAAATTTTCGTCCGAAGACACCATTCCGAAAAAATCACGTTTAAAGGTGCTACAGAATTAAGTTCACGATTTTGGCCGATCGAAATACTGTGCGTCGCTTGTTCCGGTAAAACTGGATACGGGTGATATAAATTGGTGTTCACTAAATCCTGGGAAGGCGGGAAAAAACTCCGTTTGTTGGATTTGGCTCGAGAGTACGGACAGATATTCCCTCAGGCCAATACCACGGATCGCCGACCACGTTCGAAATCGATTTACTAACCGTTACTTTGAATGAGACAAATGAAAGGTCGTCGGCAGTTTTCCCGCGTGGAACGAGCTTGATCACATTTACTAATGACGAGTGAGTATTTGAAATCTCGCATACATAGAGCTTCACTTCCTCTTCGGATTCATCCGGTGCAAATGGTGTCACATAAAATGATTCTGATTCATTGGATAGCTGAGTGGTTTTTGCAACTTTCAGTGGAATTGAAGGCGGTTTGGACGAGTTATCACGATGATTGCCACAATTGTTCAGCGAGCTTGCGCTAACAGTAGCAATCTTGTCAACAGTAGACTCAGTCGGATTCTGGATTCCATCGGTAGTTTGAGAAGATGAAGGTTTGTTTGAAGGGACAATCGATCGCTTGTCGGGAGCACCAGGGGTAGACACATTTGTTCGAGATGTATTCCTACTGGTTCCGGCATTGCTGGTTGGGTTCTCTATTATCTGCACTCGTTTGCTACTCCCAACAACAAACTTATCAGGTTGACCCGAGATAGAACTATTGATCTCGTCTAAAACCTCGAAGAATGATGTATCATCACAAGATCGAGAGCAATTGATTGGATCGTCCAAAGAGAGTTCATTGATGCTATGCAAAAACGAGGATTGTTGTTGGTAATAATTATCTGGCTTCGATTGTCTTTGACATCCGTTTAGGCTTTTGCTAATTTTACGAAGATTATCGCCGTAATTTCCAAGTCTCGTGTCTATGGAATCAGTACGAATCAGCAATTCTCGATTACTTTTTCAAACCGACGTAAGTAACTTTCATACGGTTTTGAAAAAAATAATTCAGAAGAATCACAACCTGTCTTCTAAAACTGTTTCAAAATTAATCACCTTTTTAACATGTTTTCGACGTTTACATTTCGTAAATTTTGCATACAGTGAGCTCGCGTTCAAAAACTATGGAGTTCCTATTATTTCACACAAGAATTTTATGAAAAAATGATAAGCCGTTTCATTCAGTTACTTGCGACGTTTTTCTACCAGTGTAAAATCGACTCAATTAGTGTTTTGTTTTGATTCGTGGTTAAGTCACTTTGTCTCTCCATACAGCGGGGCGGCGAAAGTAGTGGTTAGGTTGCGAAAGTTAAAAATCTTACTTTCGTCGTTTTGAAAATCCGGAAATTAAACGTTTCAAAAGTGAAAAGTTGAGTTGGTACAGAGCGGTACGTGTAGAATTCCGCCTGCTTAACACGTAGGATCGATAAAGTAAGTTTGTATACTTTTTTGACTTGAGTCTGTATGAATAAGTTTTCGAGAATTCACGTAGAGCCTTCATGATCGTTTTTTCTCTATCATAAACTGCTGGATCAAAGTTTAAACAACAGGACTCGCAGAACCAAAATAATCCAATTTTGGCTGACCATGAGGAGAATTGCGGTTTGGTCATTCCGACGCAACCAAAATGAAACATCTTGCCGCATGCTCCGCTGCAATTAATAAAGCTTCCAGAGTCCAAGCGATTTAAGCAAACTTGACATAAATCCATCCTTCCGAAATTTCAGCAAGTGCGAGAAGCTAGTTGTAACGCCTTTGGGTATGCAGACACCTAAAGCGGTTGAACGAATATTGCAAAGTCGCTTGTATGCAATATCTTGCACAGTTTCCAATAAAATCTGGCAGATGGCGCTTCGAAAGGAAAAATGAGCGAATGTGGGTGTTGTAGCGGGTAAACAAATAGCAATTTGATGGCACAAAATATCACTAGTACAGCGGCCACACACAAAAACGAATTTTTTACGAAAGTAAAGCTTATGGCAAACCCTCCGATTCTATTATTTTAGGTCGGGCATAATTTTCTATCTATATAAATAAAAATGGAGTGGTGTTTGTATGTCACGAAATAACTTGAGAACGGATCAACGAATTGATGTAAGTTTTTCACTGTTGCACTCGACAAGGGATGCGACGTGTTCGTGCAAGGAAAAAGTTTGGGAAAGTCTCCGGAATAATCGGGAAAACGGGAGAAGACTCAGGTGTCATTTTGTATGGGGATTACATGACGTTTTGCAACAGCCTACTTGATGGCAAGACGAAGTTTGCCGGGACCACTAGTATATAATATATAATATACGTTATACGGCCCAAAATAGTCCACTCCGGTATATCTAAACAGTCGCTTAAAGGACGCCAGTCTCGCTTAGTGGCGACGGACCCATTTTCGCTGCTGTGGGTATGGCTTTATACACCTTGCACTATGTGCATCGCTTTCTCGCTGCTCGAACTTGAACACTTAAGGTGAAACAGTTTTAAATCAACTTCTAAGATTGCACTTAAACTTTAAAGGCACAAATCTCGCGAATAAAGCATCCAACAACTGTGCACTTTTTATTTTGGCTTTGTGCACTAGCAGAAAGCTTAAAATAAGAAGATCAGAAACGTTCTCCAACTATTTCTCTGGTTTAGTACCTTTGAAAACGTGAGTAGGGGCACAAGTCGGCCATTGTGCCAGCCATCTTTGGATTCTGAGCTGTTTCACCTTAAGCGTGGTACGTAGAATCTTTGACGAACTTCGTTGACCACGGTCTCGTTGTTCGCATGACAGAATCGATTGTTGTTCGATGGTACCAATCCAATTAACGACGTGTTCTTTTGCCAAAATGATGGGATATTTCGCGTCGCAGGCTGCATAGTCACTGTGAGTTATACGGCCATCTATACGAAGAATCCCATCTGTGTCCATCACCGGCGTCAATTTCAGTAGTGGGCTTATTTTCTCTAATCTTTTCAGCTTCGTTATGTATGTTTGCGTGTTGTACTTAAAGGTAGCTACCTCGTCCGGAAATGCATCAGACTGCACCAGTTTCCAAAGGGTACGTTCCACTTGCTGCAGTTCTAGCATCAGAAGTTCTCTTTGCGTTGCTGGTAATCTTTTGTAGCGTTGTTTCAAGTTAGCTACGAAACGAAGTAAGAAGTTTTCAAAATTCAACGTCCGCAAAGCTGTTTTTCCTTTACTTGTTTCCAGCGATCATCAACATACAGTTTTTTGAATGTCGGACAGTTCGCAGCCTGATGACCTCCTCCGCCACAATTTGGGCAGGGCGTTGATGGCTTGGTTCTCTTTGTTGGAGCGTACTTGTGTTGCGTGTATTCTAGACGAGAAACATCTAGTTCGACTTTCCTTTGATTTGATGCTGCAAGGGCATTCACAAAGGCCTTATAGTGATTTGCGCCGATAGTACAAACCCCCGTCTTCAATGGAGTGGACGTAATCTGCACGTTGCTCCGGTCAACTGAAGTCCCAGTGTTTGTGTGCTTGACGCTGTCAGCTTCAGAAGTTTGTATTTTTGTGTAATGTACTCCTTCTCGCGCTCCAGATTCTCTAGGGTAGCTTGCTGGATCTTTTCTCGCAAGAGGCGTTCTTCCTCGAGGCGCTGCATCTCACGAGCCAGTCTTGCTCGTCCGTCCAGCAATTGAGATCTATTTAGAGATTCAAGTGCAGGAAATACAGATCGCAGAACAAAATGACTTCAAGTGAACTGTTTTCTGGGTCATTCCGGCGCAGGAAAAGTGATATCACTTCTTACAACCTTCGCACTACACCATGAACACCTCGGCCTTGTTTGGACGATCGCAGGCACCACAATCCCTTTCATCTGCACGCTCCTCGTCAACAATGGATGGTTCGAAATTAGCCTCCGATGACTACACGGATGCTTTCTCACGATGAACGTCATCATTTTAGAGGTTAGCCGATTCTTCTGCTGTAGCTCGATTCCGCAACCATGTCTGCCGTACAGCCGATCTCCGATTCATGGTCCGTAAGTTTTTTAGTTTTGTGTTGGTGTGATTTCCAATGTCTTTGAGTAACTCGATTTTTCCGCAGAGTATCGCTAAAGCTGCTATATTTATTTATTAATTAAATGCGACTGGAATCGATTTCAGTATAGTTACTTACAACTTATGTCCAAATAATATTCCACAACTTACAGAACACCTGAAGAGTATATAATTGTAGGGAGTCTAAAACTAAGTAATGGGTTGCATATAATGTTATAAAAAGAAAAAATCAAAAAATATACTTTCACTTGTGTTGACGAAGTTGACAGTTCGAGACCAGAAGTACTGACAGATCAAAGATACACGGAGAACCGAAACAACTCAAAATTGAGATAAAAAGTACTTAAAAAGGAGTACTTTACCAACACTCCTGAATTAAGTACATTTTTGTTCTGATAATTAGGTACTTTTGACGTAATGTAAGCGTATATCCAATACAACTAATTTTTGAGTTATTTCAAAGTTATTATTTCGAATTTTCATTGAGTGTTCTATGCGCGCTCTGAAAGTACCCAAAATTAAGTCTTGACGCCAAACTCAATTTTGGATGAAAAAATATTATCTGCGCCATTTTAATTTCTGACTGCCAATGTGAGCGAAGTTCCTGAACAAATTCAGTAAGTGTTGATGTTTTTAATATAATTAATGTTTATTTACTACGGTTTTCTTATGTTTACATTTACAGCTTCAACAAACATGTTTACATTTACAGCTTCAACAAAAATGTGAAGGCTAACCATCAAGTTCCCAGAGGTATCCTAATCCGTAAGTAATATTTTATAATGCTTTATTCAATTGATTAACATAACATTTATGTATTATTTTACTTTTCATGCAGGTAATCCCGATGAAAATATTCTTGTTCGAGCTACCGTTTAGATGACGAAAAATGAATCGATTTCCGGACATTTATAGGCGACCAAAGCACGGGGCTGGATAGCATTATTCTTCTGGATTTTTAATTATTGTATAAAATATTAATGAAATCTAAAATTAGAAAAATAAAATGTCAATATGCATTTTTACTTACATTAACGTGAAGATGCATCGAAGCCAAACCTCGAATTTTCAAGAGCACAAATCTAGAGAACCAGACAACCGTTTGTGCTGAAAATGCTACTCACTGGTCACTAGCTGGTGGGGACCAATCGATTAAGTTTTCAGCTCAAACGGGAGTTTGGTTCTCCAGATTTGTGCTCCTGAAAATTCGAGGTTTGGCTTCGATGCATCTTCACCTTAAACAAGAATCACAACTGATTTTTATATGAAATATGATTTTACAAAACACTCCGTTTTGAGTAAATTTTGCATGAAATTCGCTCTTCCCGCAGTAGTTATTTTTTCTCAAAATGGCATATATGTGGAATGATTCAAAAATGAATACTTTGAAAAGAATTCAAATTTGAATCATTCCACTTAGGTGTCAAGATGGATAAAAAAGACCTAATTTTGGGTTGTTTCGGTTCTCCGTGTAGAAGAGAAGTGAAAAACAGAAAGGGCTATACATGTTATAACAGTTATAGGACGTGAAGCTAGCCGCCTACAGTTATGTTTCGATTTTCTGTCTCTATCGGTTTATGTTTCATGTTGCGTAGAATTGTCTTTGTGTAGAAGGTAGAACGTAGAGAGGTGAAATTAAATTTGTGTTTAGTTTATGTTCAGTCTTCGTAGTAAACGGTTCTGATGAAATTGATGTAGTGTTTCTATGGAATAAAGTTAATGCTAAGGCTAGAAGGAAGAAAATAAAACTGTGTTCTGTGTAAGAGTGACCGATTGTTTCGCTGAATTCGAAACTGGAGGAAATACCGAAGTATCCCTGCTAGCTGCTATCGCACCGCCGTCGTGATTATCGCCATCGCAATCGTCACTTGCAAAGGGTGAAAAACTGGAAGGAAGGATAACAGCCATCCGATCAGCTGTTGACAACATCGTTCTCAGCAAGTGACACCGTAGGAATTTCTGGGACGGAACGCAATAGGTAAGGTCACAACATTTGGTGCCGTGACCAGGATTGCGCTCCAAGGAAGCGACGGCACGTTAGCTACTCCATTTTATGGTTCGAGGACAAAAGGATATCTACATAATACGGAATTCAGGAACACAATTGAGCTCGCCATTTGCATCACAATCAATCGCCACAGTCTTATTGGAAAAGCCCATCTTTACTCGTTCAATGGTTCAGCAAGACGCCATAGCTACGTGATCCTGGAGAAACCAGTAGATATTGAAAATGAATTGCCTGTTTGACAGGCTCACAAGGTGAGTACCTGTCCAACAAATTTAATATACGATTTCATATCTACCTGGTCGTTTTTCTCTCTGTGCATTCTCTACATTTCATAAACTACACACCACTACCATCTGGATTTTGTGGTTCGTCATTACCGTACAAGAAAGACTGGATAACGGAAGGAAAGGCTTTCGTCCGTTGGATAACTATCTGAAGGCATTGGCTCTGCTGGTCATCAACGCAGCAACATTCAGGACCAACGACACGATAAAGGGAACAATAAAGGATGAAATCACACATTGCTTATTAATTTACCGACTGCTGAGCCCTGGACCTTTAGCGGAACTTGTTGGATAATTTGGGTTGTATTCCACCTGGGAAAACGTTTCTTATTCAATTCAACGTTGTATAAGGCCTGTCGAATAGGCTCATCGGTGAGTACCTGTCCGACTAAACTATCCAACGTTGCAAAGGTGCTTCTCTTGGCGCTCTGCTTCCAGAAAGGTGAAAATTATTGACTCCTCGGGCTGATTTACACCAAGGGTACTTACTCGAGTTAACTATTCAAGGCCTGTCGAGCAGGCTCATCAGGTGAGTTCCTGTCCGACAATTAACGTTGCCATACAAGGGGGTGCTTCGCTCGGTGAATTTGATTACAGATAAGCATTGACGTCACGGGTCGGTCTTCTTATAAAAAAAAATACATCGCTCTTGGGGAACCCCTTTCCGGTGAAGACTGCTTGGATATACCAATATTGCTCTAATATATGCTCTTGGCGAAGAACATCTAGTGTGATTGATACAAGGCCTGCTTGACAGGCTCACCAGGTGAGTCCCTGTCCAAACTGTTCTATCATATCGCAAAGGGTATTCCGCTGTGTGCTTATTACAGTGTCTGCACACCTGCTTCAAACGGCTGCTAATTTTATCGATAAGTGACTAGCACGACGATCATGGGAGGAAAGAAGATTAAATCGATGATTCACGTCCGAGATGGCATCGTGGATTTTCTTCATCGTACGGAGAGATTCCTGCAAAACGCCGATGACTCGAACGGTCTACAGATTCGCTTTCGTTTAGAGAAACTCGAGGTGAAGTGGAACGAATTTGAGGAAGTCCAGACGGAGATTGAAGAGGCAGAAGACCGTGAAGACAACATGGAATATCATCGCCAGGTCAGAGAAGTCTTCGAAGAGAAATACTTCCAGGTAAGGGCAGGGCTGGCTAGCAAGTTACCTCTTGAAACATCACAACTCGCACAACAAACGTCTGATTTGGCTGCTTCAACAGGCAGTGTTGCCAATGTTCACACATATGTGCGTCTTCCTCAAATTAATCTGCCAGAGTTTGATGGAAATTTTGAAAAATGGCTTGCTTTTCATGATACATTTAAGGCATTGATTGATTCGTCTCACGAACTTAGCGATATCCAAAAATTTCATTACTTGCGAGCTTCATTACGTGGCGATGCTCTGAAAATAGTCGATGCCTTTCCAATGAGTGATGCGAACTACAGGGTGGCTTGGGATAGCTTGGTTGCACGCTTTTCTAATGCGTATCTGCTGAAGAAGAGGCATTTAAACGCTTTATTCGAATACCCAAAGATACGAAAGGAATCCGTGGTCGGAATCCACGAGCTGATCGATTGCTTCGAGCGGAATACAAAAATTTTGGACCAGTTAGGAGAGACTACAAGTGGATGGGGTGCGATGCTAACGCACTTGATGGTCTCGAAGCTTGATGATGGTACTCAAAAACAATGGGAAGAGCATGTTTCTGGTACGGACGGCAGGTTCTCTGAATTGATCGATTTCCTCAAACGACACACACGTGTCCTAGATGCTCTGATAGTGGATCAACATATTTCATCCTCGAATGGTCCATCCTCATCAAACGGATCTAAATTTCGTCCAGCAAAACTTTTGGTTAACTCGGCGACCGATGCAACAGTACTCAATTGTGTCGTTTGCAGTGAGCAACATTTCATTACCCGTTGCCCAGCATTTGACGAACTTCCTATCGATAGACGATTGCAACTTACCAATTCTAAGCGATTATGCAGCAACTGTTTGGGTCGAAACCATTTAGCTCGAGATTGTCCGTCTAAGTTCCGGTGCAAAACGTGTTCTAAAAAGCATCATACGTTACTACATCCCGGTTTTCCTGGTTCTGGTTCCGCTACCACCCCTGTAACAGAGACTGCTACATTGGCCGTTACTTATCCACCCTTTTCGAGCGGTGATTCGGTAAGTGGTAGTCCCGATACGAATTCGATTCCGCCAATTTCATCAAATGTTGCTATGGGAATTGCCAATTCACACGTATTCTTGCTCACAGTAGTGTTGAAGGTTAAGGATAGATGGGGAAGAACTCACCTTGCAAGGGGACTGTTGGATTCGGGTTCTCAAGCTAATTTAATGACCGAACGTCTCTGTCAGTTACTGAAACTCACACGGAACGACAAACATGTAGAAATAAGCGGAATTGGACAGGCAAGGAGCCAGATCGCTTATGAAGTCTCGACGGTAATCGGCTCACGCATTATGGATTTCTCAATTCCGATGAACTTTTTTGTTATGGGACAAGTCACGAATAACCATCCATCTTCCACTTTACCGATGGCAAATTGGAAACCTCCTGCGGATATGCAATTAGCAGACCCCGAGTTTTTTCTCTCTGGCCCAATTGATTTAGTCATGGGATCACAATTTTTCTACGACTTCCACCTTCTCGACGGTGGCCGGTTACAGATTCGCAAATTTGATGGCACAGTACCAGTATTTGTCAATACAGTCTTTGGATGGGTAGCTGCAGGAGAATCGCAATGGGAAAATGTAACATCTTCAGTCAATTGTCATTTAGCCATGGCAGAATCACTAGACAAAAATATCGAAAAATTTTGGACTATCGAAGAATTGCCAGAGAAAACACCCAGAACACAGGAAGAAGACGATTGCGAAACTCACTTTCAAAACACCTTTAGTCGAGATAAAAATGGTCGCTATATAGTACGATATCCGAAGAAAATTGGATTCCATAATATGATTGGCGATTCGAAGGCTATAGCTTTGCGTCGTTTTCAGCAATTGGAGAGACGCTTAAATCGAGACCCTGATATTCGAAAGCGTTATGATGAGTTCATGAAAGAGTATTTAGAATTAAAACACATGAAACTCATAGGAACGGTTGAAGATGCTGAAGAAGTTGCACGTACAGTCTGCTATCTTCCACATCACCCAGACTTCAAGGAATCAAGTTCTACGACTAAGCTACGGGTAGTATTTGATGGATCGGCAAAGACATCGACAAATTTTTCCCTCAATGAAGCCTTGCTTACTGGACCAGTTATTCAAGATGACTTACTGGACATCGTGATACGATTTCGCAAGCATTCTGTCGCACTAGTGGCAGACGTAGAGAAAATGTATAGGCAAATCCTGATTCATTCTGAAGACACGCCTCTACAACGGATTCTCTGGCGGTTTGACCCATCTGAACCCATCCAGGTGTATGAACTCCAAACTGTAACCTACGGCCTCTCTTCATCATCATTTCTTGCAACTCGTGTTTTGAAACAGCTCGCCGAAGACGTTGGCAACAAATATGAACATGCGGCGATGGCGATTGCAGAGGATTTCTATATGGACGATTTTCTCTCTGGTGCAGATTCTATCGAAAAGGCCAAAAGGTTACAACACGATGTCCAAGCCGTGATGTCAGAAGGTGGTTTGCCCTTGCGTAAATGGAGCTCAAATAAACCAGCGATATTTGAAGATGACAATCGATCAACGGAGGTGCCTGGTCCAACAACACATCATCTTGGACCCGGACAGAAAATAAAAACTCTAGGCGTAGCGTGGGAGACGGGACCAGACCAGTTAAGCATCGAGGTACAAGATGTGAAACCAGATGAGCAATGGACCAAGCGAAAGGTTATTTCAGCCATCGCCCAACTCTACGATCCCCTCGGCCTCGTTTCACCAGTAGTTGCATGGGCGAAGATGCGGATGCAAAATCTATGGTTGAGTTCTGTTGGTTGGGACGATCCTCTATCGGATGACATCTGCTCTAAATGGAAAGAATTTTATAATCAACTGCCCTTGTTGAAATCCTTCAAGGTAGCCCGGCATGTTTTCTGGAAC
Organism: Aedes aegypti; assembly: GCF_002204515.2. Lineage (NCBI taxonomy): Eukaryota > Metazoa > Arthropoda > Insecta > Diptera > Culicidae > Aedes > Aedes aegypti. The sequence goes on along the minus strand of NC_035107.1, from coordinate 217,567,681 downwards.
AATGCGAATGACATTCAATTCCATGTGTTCAGCGACGCATCGGAAGTCGGTTATGGTGCCTGTATGTATGCCCGATCTTCCAGCATAGATGGTAGCATTAAGATGGAACTTATTTCATCCAAATCACGTGTAGCCCCGATAAAACGAATCACCTTGCCCCGATTAGAATTATGTGCTGCGTTGCTAGCAGCCAAGCTCTACGCTAGAGTTTCAACAGCATTACGCATGGAGGGCATGAGATGTTTCTTCTGGTCGGATTCCACTGTAACGCTGCACTGGATACAAGCATTGCCAAATACTTGGCAATGCTTTGTCGGAAACCGAACTGCTGAAATTCAACGCCTCACTCACGGTCACAGTTGGAACCACGTAACAGGAGCAGATAATCCTGCAGATTGCATATCACGCGGCATGCTACCAGAAGAATTTTTGTTGAACCTGTCTTGGCGCGGTGGTCCATCTTGGTTATTGAAGAGTGAGAAACACTGGCCCAAACAACCCACTCTAGAAACTCCCTCAGATAATGTGTTGGAAAAAAGGAAAACAGTCGCGGTAATACAATCTTCTGCCCCAAAATGTTCCCTTTTTGAACAATTCTCATCATTTTGGAAGCTCGTAAGAGTTACTGCTTACATTCTACGCTTTGTAGATCATTGTCGTAAGAAGCGCGCTGCAAAAGATGTATTTTTAACGGTACCAGAATTGACAGCATCCAAGCGTACATTGGTCAAAAGCGCTCAACTCGAAACGTTCTCAAATGAAATCAAGGCAATAAAGAAAGGACATCCAGTTTCGTCACAATCACCCTTGAAAAATCTTCGGCTCGAACTGGATAACAACGGCATCCTTTGTGTTGGTGGCCGGCTCCAACTCTCTGACGAAGAAGAACATTTTAAACGCCCAATGATTTTACCAAGCAAACACCCGCTCACTCGACTTATCGCTAAACATTATCATGAATTATCGCATCATTCTGGCCCTCGTATGACATTAGCTTCCATACGCCAAGAGTTTTGGCCCCTACGTGGAAAAAATCTCGCAAATTTTGTTTGCCGTAAATGTCTTACTTGCTTTCGCCACCGCCCTGCCCCTGTTAGCCAGCCCATCGGACAACTTCCCAAAGCTCGAGTAACTCCTAGTCGGCCATTCGCTGTAATAGGCGTTGATTATTGTGGACCCATTTACATCAAGCCCATTCATCGTCGTGAAAATCTCCAATACCGGTCAATATTGATGTGGGCCAACTAGTCCTAGTTCAGGAGGATAACAAACCATCTATTACTTGGCCACTTGCTAAAATTGTAGCAACACATCCTGGACGAGACGGAATAATTCGGGTGGTAACAATAAAAACAGCAGCAGGAACATACAGCAGATCGGTTTCCAGAATCTATCCATTGCCTTACGATGAAAATTTAAGACCACCGATGATACCTGATAGCGCGTCCTGTGAAGAGTTGAAGCAGTAGTTAAAGCTGATGTGATTTATGTTAATTACGATCTAAATATTTAAAATAATTGCTTTCAATAATTTCATTAGAATCTCATGATGCAACGTAAATTTATAAACAAATTTAGGTGGCCGGCTATGTTGACGAAGTTGACAGTTCGAGACCAGAAGTACTGACAGATCAAAGATAGAAGAGAAGTGAAAAACAGAAAGGGCTATACATGTTATAACAGTTATAGGACGTGAAGCTAGCCGCCTACAGTTATGTTTCGATTTTCTGTCTCTATCGGTTTATGTTTCATGTTGCGTAGAATTGTCTTTGTGTAGAAGGTAGAACGTAGAGAGGTGAAATTAAATTTGTGTTTAGTTTATGTTCAGTCTTCGTAGTAAACGGTTCTGATGAAATTGATGTAGTGTTTCTATGGAATAAAGTTAATGCTAAGGCTAGAAGGAAGAAAATAAAACTGTGTTCTGTGCAGAGTTGCTTGCTGTCACTATCAACGCTTGAAATTTGCTGATTTGTACAGGCCGACTGCGATACAATTCCGATCGTTCCCTATCACATCACTATCATGCTGTCTACTCCATCACAAGTGCATTGATGGCGATAGACTATGGATATCACTGATGGGTCAAGTTTAGCCCTAAATTAAGCAAATAAAATTACATTTTATCAGTACGATATTCTTGATACTGCTGCAGACGGATTGAAACTGTGTGTTGGTCACTAAAAAACATTAATAGCGTGGGTAATTACCACGTGATCACTCATTCTGCAGTGATTGTGATCTAGAGTGCGATGTCGCATCACCGCTGTTGGTTGTCAGATCAAAGTGATATTGATAGTTCGCAACTGATATTGATAGTTTTAGCCCATCAGCCATCAGCTAATATGACCGATATTGTGCAACTCTGGTTCTGTGTAAGAGTGACCGATTGTTTCGCTGAATTCGAAACTGGAGGAAATACCGAAATATCCCTGCTAGCTGCTATCGCACCGCCGTCGTGATTATCGCCATCGCAATCGTCACTTGCAAAGGGTGAAAAACTGGAAGGAAGGATAACAGCCATCCGATCAGCTGTTGACAACATCGTTCTCAGCAAGTGACACCGTAGGAATTTCTGGGACGGAACGCAATAGGTAAGGTCACAACACTTGAGTATAAATTGTTTATAACTACTTCGATTTTGCCTATCATCCTGCCTGACAATTCAATAATGTCAACTTCAATTTGACATCTCCTGTCTCACCCGCTTAAGGGGCTACATTGCACTGATCCGAGGGGTAATCGCTGTCCTCAACAGTTCCTCTCAGAAGCTTGAAAGTTTTTCCTGAAATCTTCTTCATACGAGTTTATTAAGAAACTTTAGTTTATATTTTTGAAAACTTTAGTAGCTTTGAAATGCTTTCAAAAACATTGTTAAAATATAATCACATACACTGTTAAATTGTTATCTATTCTGATGAGGATGCTCTTTTTGGTTAATAGGAAATCTTTTCCTGCTATCATCCCTCAATTTGGGTTGAAATCCATTTCTCGGAGATCTGGCTACGTGACTGTGGAAAGGTCTGCCGTAAGGTACCGTGCACCGTTCGATGTGACTGAAGCAGGACCGAGTCAATGTTGACCGAAGGGATTTGGACTGCCAACATGGGAAACATAAGCAGCTTCTCCAGATTTTGTTCGATATGCAAGTGGATGTGTGTGGATTTAGATTTACATAATGTTACAAGAGCTGCTGTAAGCAATGGCTCACATTCCACTAGAGAAAGGGGATTTTTCGTTTTTTTTATAGATTACCCAAACGTAGTTCTTCAAGTCATCACGTCGTCGATAGAAATCTGATTATTCTACACGATCCCTTAATTTAATCGGTGGTTGGCAAATTCGTATTGACAATTTAATGGTTTGGATCAAAGTTTTTCCCATCAAAAGGAACGGAAGAAAATGAGGACACTCGCAAGAAGACGGAACCAATTTCAATTCAACACAGCAACAATCTTCGCACAACAAAAAAAACGTTAAAGAAGACGTCGCCGGATGCAACTTATGGAGCAAATTGCTGTTCGATAAAACATTTCACCCCCGGGGAAACACAAAATAATCCACTATGAAGAACATCATCAAAGGGCTACCCGGAAAATGACAATTCTCGTTATTTTGGAATTTGCTTTTTATCTTTGTTGTGTTTGCGACGATGGAATCGCCCAGCAAGTTCATCTTTCATTCTTTCACGTTTTCCAAGTTTTGCGAGGGTGGATTGTTCAGAATGGTAAACGTAGAGCAGAAAAAAAACTAATAAACTATGAACTGAACGAGCCGTCCGAGTCTCTTGAGAAAGGGTTTTTCTTCTTATTGCCAAAAAAGTTGTCTTTGCAGGGATTGTAGCATGTAAATTGTGTTTGGCGCTCAGTTCGGGTGGCCGGCGTATTCTTTCCGAAACGACTCCAGGGGGATCAACCGAGGAGATTGAATATGAAAGTCAAGTTTTTCGCTGTTAGAAGGAAATTGGATTATAGTGAAACTTTGACTTTTTGGGCAATTTAATGGTCTTTGCTTCGGGGGAAACTTTGAACATAAGTTTATTTTTACTCCTTCACGACGGCGACGGTGGAACACAGGTAAGCCGAGTTTGATTGAGCGATTTCGGGTCAAACCATTAGTCAGTCACGTAGCACTAATGGCGAATTGATGAATCTTTACAAGACTCCAATCAAACGTACACTTTCGAAGTTTCGATATGAATTCAACGAAACCAGAAACGGTAAATCAATAATCAGAAGCTTGTGGGATACATTGTAACACTTTTTGAGCACCTATGAATTCTTCAAAACAATTTGTATGTTAATTTCTTTACAACAGGTAATTAAAGATTATTATTCCACTTTATTCATCATCATTACTTTGTAGCTATGGCGTAAGCCAAAGAGCGAACTTTCCCATTTTCGTAACTTATCTTGTCGGAAAACTGTAGCTGAGCTTATCTGCTCTTGTTCTTTCCATTCACTACAAACCGCAGCATCATCAAGAAGTTTGCGGTTTTACAGTTTCCCAAAGAACACTGTGCGGAGTGAAAATTTTCGATGGAAGCTAGCTTTGAACCAAAACTAATCCATCTAGCGTTCTTGGTGGCTTTTCCTGTTTTCATCATTATTCGGATGTTTCAAATGTTTTTTGAGTTATAGTTTGAGTCAACTTAAATCATTTTCTGATTTCCAGCATTTCGTTTTATTTATGTAGTTAACATCTAAACAGATAACACTGAATCAACAATTTCACGCCACAATACTCGGTTCGTGGCGTATCGCTCTATCCTCGGTTCTGCTCACGCTCGCCAAATCGATACGCACTTGATCCGCCTACCTAGCTCGTTGCGCTCCACGCCTTCTTGCATTGGCGTAGGAACAGGGGGGGGGCAGGGGGGCCTGGCCCCCTCCAGAACCATCCAGCCCCCCCCCCCCCCAGAATTTTTGATGATAATAAAATAAAAAAAATAAAAAACAAACAAACAATTTAACTTGCAGCAAAATCTTCTGAATTAATCTAGGTACATGACTCTTGTTATTGACAAAAATTTCTTCAGTAGTTACGTTATTTTATGTTGTAGAACACTATAGCGAGAAAACCTAGCTTGTCTTATACAGCATCAGCGTGATAGTTCTGACTTTGGTAAATCACGCGACAACCGAAAGCTTATCCGTCCGGCTGTCGATCGATTGGTTACTGTTAGAACTAGCTTCATGTTGTATGCGGTAAGCACAATTTTTCTGACATATCCATTACCAAAAATATCGTGATATGAAAAAGTGGAAGTTTGATCCCAAAAAATAGTTTTTTTTTTTCTCAACAAAATCAATTCTGTTTCAGCATAGAGCAGCACTGCAGTCTGATTTCTCATGTTTTTGGAACTCGTATGATGTCCGAAAAAAAATAATTGAAAAAATAGACAAAGTTACTATAGGAATTTCTCAGATAATACATAGCGGGAATTCTTGTCGAAAAATAAGAATTTTTCAAGGAATTTCGGCATGGCCAAGTTTTCTTCAAATGAATGGTAGAAATTTAACATGGCGTGAAAAAAAATGTAACAAAATCGACCATAGTGACCTTAGCTCTCTTTGATTTTGATTCAATTTTTTAAGTAGTTTTGTATGAATAAATTTATTGCTTGAACAATATTTTTTCAAGAAAGATTATTAATTCCAAAATTGTTTGATTAATATTCAACAAATTTGTAGCACAATTTTTCAAAAAGCTTTTCGATATGCATTATAAAATTTTAGTTTAATCAAATACCTCAAGGAATATTTAAGGGGGCTTCAGAACTTTTGCAAATCTTTTCGAAATAAGTCAAATAATATTGTTGGACTTATTCATACTTTCAAAGCGCATTCATCCTGGTGGACATCCACTCCTATGTCAACGTTTTACTATCAAATTGGTTTCGGAAAATGTTCCCAGATTTACCTTAAAGATGTTACTTTATCTTTCAAAAAGTTTTCGCTCGCAATTCCTCCAAAAAATCATTAATTCTGTTAAATCTAATTCAGAGGTATTTTGCTGAAAGTTCTATTAGAAATTCTTCTTTGAATTGCTTTAAATAATTTTCCCAAAAAATTTTATTACAAATTCTTCCGCAAATTTCATCAAAAGTCGTTAAGAAATATTTCTAAAATATTTCACAAATTGCGTCAAAAAGTTTTCTATGTTTTCTTTATTAGAAATTTTGGTTCAATGTTTTCTTTATTAGAAATTTTGGTTTTCTTTATTAGAAATTTTGGTTCAAATTCTGATGGACCTTGAGAAATTTGTTTTATTTGTTAATTCATTAGAGAATATTTTACTATCCTGTAATTTACCTGTAGAGAAGATATTATAAATTATCTTTCATTGTACCATTGCTCACCTATTGTTCGACTTGCTTCAACATTTTAATGTTTCTTCTTCCTTCGCAAACCGCTTTGAACCTCGTACAAATCTTTCCATACTCCAAAAAGCATCGTTTTAAATAATCTAAATCTAATTATACAAATTGTGAAAAATTACAGAATTCTTATGCGTATGGTTTCTAATTCCTGAAAATCCATCAGGAATTCCTCAACAAAATTTCAAAGTAATGCAGAAGTTTTCACTAAGATTTAACACTCTCTTTCCCATGGCAGCACAGGTGCCACCGATTTTCAACGAACGGTAGCTAAACCGAATTGGTACGAGTAGCTCAATAATGATTGGAATAAATTTATTCACTCATTTGTCTTATCAAACATCGAAATAAGTGACCTTAGGGTCAAACTATTGGAAAACAATCAACTAACTATTGAAAAACAATAAAAAAATATTGTGATTTTGAATAATAGAGCTTATTTGTAAAAACTTTTTTGTTTTTTGAAACGCCATTTTGATAGTTAAATTGTCAAACAAAGCTGTGGGAAAGAAAGGGTTAAATTAGAATCTTACATTTTCACGTTAAACTTTTACAGTACTACAAAACAGTGGATAATAAAACCTTCAAAAAAGTTTGTCTGGAATTTCTGGAGGTATGAAAAAATGGGTTCTACATCAATATGCTCACCATAGTATCATGAATCTTCAGAGTTCATACTAAATATTATATAAGACTCTAGTTACAAATACTTTCAGTAAAAATTTCATACGTTTTAACATGGATCATTTTCTATTATAAAAGACGTCGAAAAAGAATACGATTTTATGTAGTAAATCCTTCAAGAACCACTTAAGCTTTTCTGTGAGGAACATTGTTAATATGTTTCAGAAATTATTAAATTTTACGACAGGACATCAGTGATATTTTTCGAAGTATGTTTAAGCTGCAATTATTCAATAACTTATCAACAAGGTTATTTCAAACCTTTCGTTACTTTAGAAATCTGATATGGAGTGATTCATAGAGGAATTTATAAAGCAATCCCTAAAAAATATTAAGTTTTTCCAGGAGTAGTTTTAGACCCAAAAAATGGAGAGTGTTGAAATTTTTATATGTCTTGTTTTATGGAAGATTCCTGAGATTTATATTCGCAAAAAATGAGTTATTTCTAGAACCTGACAGAATACTTGATGGAACTTCTGGAGATTTTTTTTAAGATTAAGAATGAATTGCAAGTGTTTAGTGAATCTGGTGAAAAAAAATGTTCAATTAAAATCCCAAAAGAATCGTTAGTGCGGTTTTATGAAAAAATCTCTGGAAAATGCTAAGATGAATCTTTGGTAATTTTTCAGAAGAATCTACAAGAAACAATAATATAATTCTCTAATAAATCTCTGTACAAATTACTCGGGAATCTTTGATTATTTTCACGGAAGAGATGTTGCACCTTGATTTCAGATAAATCAAAAAAATAATTATCTGTGAAAAAATACAGATTTCTTGCGGAGAGCTTCTCTGAGCAATCATGAATAAAATTTCCCAATTGAATTCTTTTAAATTGATCAGGAAATTTTTGTGGAATGTTGCTAGGAATCCTCAAAGTAACACCTGGAAGAGCCAATTAATATTTTTGCAGAATGTCTGGATAATTTTGCTACGATTTCTTCAAACAATTCTATAGAGAAACCTTAGAAAGAAATTCAAAAGCAAAGTTGGAAAAACTGTTGGTGAAATCTCTGAAAAATTCGTGAAATGAATCCTTGCTTGTTGATTGTGAAGTCATTTTTGGTGAGAATCCTATATATTTTTGTTCTATATTTTGGAGAAATCCTTAGAAATCCTAAACAAATTATTTATGAACACAGGGGGGTACTTTAAACTAACAATTGGAATTTATATGTAATGTGTACCTAGAGGACCTTCGAGGAGAAAGCATTAAAAGAATTTGTGATGCGGAATTCTTCAAACGATTTTTTAAGCAGTTCGATAGAGATTCTTCGAGAAATTTTCTGATGAGATCAAAAAGTCTGGGAATGATTCTCTTGGGGAATCCCAGGACGAACTCAATGAAAACTAGTAAAGGAGTTCTTGAAAAAAGCACTGAAAATTGCGAACATAATTCATGAATAAATTCCCGTAGGGATTCTCAGAGGAAACTCTTCAAAGCACATGATTTAATTCCTGAAATAATCAAAGGAGAAACACAAAAGACAATCCTTGTGAGCTTTTTGCTAGAATTCTTTAAAGATTTTTGACTGGTTACAACATAAATGAATCTGTTTCGTAGCGATGATTGAAATTTACAAATATCACTGATATGCCACGAAATGAGACAAAATTATAAATGAATGAAATCGATACAAATCTGTAAAAACTACCAAATTTGTGAAAATCGTGGTTATTGCGACCGACATTACTTCTGTAAAACAAGTATTTGCTAGGCCCCCCCTAGGCCCCCTCCAGAAAAAAATCCTAGCTACGCCAATGCCTTCTTGTATCAACCGGATCCAAAGCGAACACCATCTTTGCAGGGTTGCTGTCCGGCATTCTTGCAACATTGGTTGAGCTCGTGGTTAATACTTCGCCGCCACACACCGTCCTTAGCACTCTGCGTTTGAAAACCCCAAGAGCTTGCAATTCCTCCTCGAGCATAGTCCACTTCTCATGGCCGTAGAAGACTACCGGTTGGTGAATCTTTCTTGACCGCAGTTTCTTCTGGAGCCCATGGTAGGCACGACTTCCACTGATGATGCGCCTCCGTGTTTCCCGACTAACGTTGTTTTCAGCCGTCAACAAGGATCCGAGGTAAACGAACTCGTCAACCACCTAGAAAGAATCCTCGTCTATCGTGACACTGCTTCTTAGGCCCTGTCACGCTCAGTTCTGCCTACCAGCATGTACTTTGTTTTCGACGCATTCACTATCAGTTTGACTTTTGTTGCTTCGCGTTTCAGGCGGATGAACAAATCTGCCACCGTTGCACATTTTCTCCCAATAATATCCATGTCGTCCGCGAAGCAAACAAACTGTCCGGATCTCGTGGAAATCGTGCCTCTACTGTTAAGTTCGGCTCTCCGCATGACATCTTCATGCGTAATAACAACAACAGGCACGAAAGTCCATCGCCCTGTCGTAGTCCACGCAGAGAATCGAACGAACTGGAATGTTTGACTTTTGTTGCTTCGCGTTTCAGGCGGATGAACAAATCTGCCACCGTTGCACATTTTCTCCCAATAATATCCATGTCGTCCGCGAAGCAAACAAACTGTCCGGATCTCGTGGAAATCGTGCCTCTACTGTTAAGTTCGGCTCTCCGCATGACATCTTCATGCGTAATAACAACAACAGGCACGAAAGTCCATCGCCCTGTCGTAGTCCACGCAGAGAATCGAACGAACTGGAATGTTCGCCCGAGATCTTCACTCCGTTTTGCACACCGTCCATCGTTGCTCTGATCAATCTTGTGAGCTTCCCGAGAAAGCTGTTCTCGTCCATGATCCATGATAGCTCTACACCAGTAGGCTGACCATAAGCCAACCAGATAAAAACGGGACAAATAAAAAACAAAAACGGGACAATTTTAAAAGACATAGATTATGCGATAGTGCTACTTTTCCCCGAATGGCCCGTTTCTCCGAAGCCATTTCTTTAAATGACCCGTTCCGTTGTAAAGCAATGCAGCTCGAAAAAGTGCAATAATATTCTTTACCCGAGCAGGCGAAAAAAGCTAAGTAATAGCAAAGTTTGATATGGACATACAACAGTAATATTAACTTGAAAGATATAAGAGATAAAAGATCCGAAAATAATATTTAAAATTTACTCCTGGAATACTATAAGCATATCATATTTAGCTTTTATAAGATCTCACCAATATCAGCGAGCTATTCTTTAGACCTTCCAACATCAAATGTGGCTATGGCTCAGAAGTTCCAGGAAAATAATTGTGATGTCATCTTCAGATCTTTTATCTCTTATGTCAATCAAATCAATATCTCGATTTAATGGTCAGAACTTTGCTTCTGCTCGGGTAGTGAGATAGTGTTGAGTTAGAAAGATCGATAAGCTACCAAAGGAGATATTTGATCATTCTCGACTAAATACATATTGCCAAAAATACATATTGTTCATCACCTTGAAATGCGAAAGATTATGACAATTATGAGTTAGAACTTTTCGGAGAACTGAGCTATTCGGGGAAACGGGGTTTTCGGGGAACTAGCGTTCTTAGAATGTTGGCGTTGGTAGAACGACATTCAGGAAACCGCCATTCTAGGGAAAGTAGCAGAACCAGATAAGCCAATCCCAAGCTACATGTCTGTATGATTCAATAAAAATAACTTAAGAACCTTGAAGCGCATTCTTTGATTTCCGAGAAGCAGAGTTTTTTTAAGCATTCCATAAAATAATCGTTACGCTTTTCAATTTTTCCAATTCAAATGTATTTTTTCTAATATTTCTTACTTTATTGAAATATCCACACTTATCAGAAGTAAACGCACAGTTGTTTTTTTTTTTCATTTTAGGTATTATAGAATAATTATCTTATGAAGATCCGTATCTTGCAAATCCACCAAAATTTGGCATAAATATGAATAAAGAAACGCAAAATGTTAAGCAGAAGTATGTATGGATCAAGTTTAACTCAGTTTGAGAATAATAATTGCTTGGAAAATAGATGAGTAAGACATTAAACTCTGAAATATTTCTATAAACTGTTTATTATGTTGTTATTTTTATTGTTTTATTGGTGTTTATTATGTGCCAATTCTCCGTTTCCTAAAATACGGGACAATTCGAGCATTTTCCATAAAACGACGGGACAGCCCGTCGATGGGATGAAAACGGTACTGTCCCGTTAAATACGGTACGTATGGTCAGCCTATACACCAGTGATTCCCAAAGTGGGCGAATTCGCCCTCCGGGGGGTGATTTTCAGGCTCAAGGGGGCAAAAATTTGTAAAACAGAATTTGGGGGGCGAAAAATCTAACGCAGGAGCATTTAAACATAATTACTAATAACCTTTAGAGAACACACATCTTAAAGATAATTAATTCCAAACTTAACTTATTCCAGAATTATTTTAGGTTAGATCGTTATATCTCATGTTATGGTCATAAAGTTATGAAAGACATTACTTGATGATTGTCAAATACAAAATATTAGTGTTATGCATGCAGGTTTTTTAAAATCATGTGCAATTTAAAGAATTATCGATATTTGAGATGTTTTGATTAGTCACAGATAACAATTAAAACACCCAATATATTTTGAATGTGAGCAATTTTTAGATTTTATCTTTTCTTATGGTATAAATCAAATTTTGACAAATTTAGCACACAAAAATTGGATTCCAATAATAAAACCACCTGATTATGAAGACAAACAACACTCTTTTTAAAAATAGATTTGAAGAAACATCAGAGATGTGTTGGAACTTCCGAAAAAAATCTGAAAAAAACGATATAGATATATTGCTTTGAAAAATTAGTTGCAAACCATTCTGGATTCAGGATTTTGGATTGGATAAAAAAGAAACGTATCGAAAAGTAGTCGCAAACTTTCAAAACAGTCTCAAAAATAATGGGTTGAACCTACAAACAATGTTTGTTGATCAGAAATGCTTAACAATGTATTTAAAATTGATGATGCGGTGATATTATTTCAAGAAAGTGGCATTTTGCATGATAATTTTGCAAATGACTAACAGATGTCGATGAAAATCTTGTACACCTCTGAAAAAATTGATATGTTAATAAATGTGTAAAATCTTAAGAAAAAAATATTTTTGTTTATGCTAATATATTCTGTGCCACAACTCTCAGGACATAGTGTAAACAATATTTTGAAAAAATCATTAACAAGCATTTAAGAGCAACTACAAAAATCGAAAAAAGTCGTTTTTTGATTTTTTTTTTCTTTCTACACGTTAATACTAATATCGAATGATTGTAATGAATAAAAATATGTTTTTTGATTGGAAAAGTTTCTTTGCATATTTATGAAGTAACGTAAGCAAAAAATGTTACTCTATATAATTACCGCTGTATATGACAGAGCTTCAAAAGTTGATTAAACAAAAGTGACTTTCTAAAACCGACCTTGATCCAATTATTGAGCTATTTTAGAGCAATAATTTATTATTTTGAATTTTTTTGTACGTGCTGTGTGAAGTAAACATATTTTCCGATAGAATAAGCTTTTCAACCTATTTTGTTTGATATACATTTTGTTAAATACAAATCATCGAATCTTCAGAAGACACTTCAAAAATGTAATTTTGTGCAAGATTTTATTTTCCATGCTTTATAAACCTTGTTGTATTTATATTAAGACTACATATTATTCAATATTTTTTGAGCTGCTTCAATTTTTGATGACATGATGAAGATTTGCGTGAAAAAAAGCTTTCAAAAAGATGAACTATGCTCTGAGATATACCGTTTTGAATGTTTGCGACTACTTTTCGATACACTCCTTATTGAAGTTATCATAGAAATATGTATCAGATATAACAGTATGAAATCACAATGAAAGAATTATATTACGGTCCTTCCATAAACTCATAATTTCAAACAAAATCAATGCAGTTCGCCCAAACATGACATATTCATGTGAACAGAAGTGCGTTTGCTCGAAAAACATTGCATTTGGTTCAATTTTGAAGAGCTTCGCCCTCAACTTGATCACAAGTTGGCGCCTATGCATACATTACATTTAATTAGTTGAAACTGGGCCGAACTTGTAACGAAAACTGATTGCTTTTGTAGATTACAGTCAAGTGAATCATTCCTAATAATGGTGGGTTATCGGTATTGAAGAAAACATTTTGAAATGTACATAATAGTTATTGTGTTATGATTCTATGGATATGCGAGTCGAAGACATTTTTTGGCGAAAACAAGTATTCGAATCGCATATCATGGGGGCGATTCCAGATGCATATTGGCCTCAAAGGGGCGAAAGTTTGAGAAGCATTGCTCTACATGCTCAATACTGTTGTATACCGCCTGGAAATTGATGAACAAATGGTGCGTATGGACTTGGTACTCACGGCATTTCTGGAGGATTTGCTGGATGGAAAAGACCTGTCGAGCGGCCGTCGCTGAAACCAGCTTGATAACTTTCCACGAACTCGTTTGCTAAAGGTGATACTCGACGGAAGAGAATCTGGGATAGCACTTTGTAGGCGGCGCTTAGAATAGTGGTTGCACGATAATTTTCTCACTCCAGTTTGCCGCCCTTTTGTAGATAGGGCATATAACGCCTTGCTTCCACTCCTCCGGTAGCTACTCTGTTTCCCAGATTCCTACTATTAGTCGATGCAGACATATCCGGGCCCATCTTGATGAGTTCGGCTCCGATACCATCCTTGCCAGCAGCCTAGTTGTTCTTGAGTTGTTGAATGGCATCCTTAACTACCCCCCATCGTGGGAGCTGGTTGATTTCCACTGTCCGCTTTGCTGACGTAGCCATCGCCTTCGCTGTCCAGATTTTCTGTGTCTGTGTTCTCTGCGCCATTCAGCTGTTCATCGTAGCGCTGCTTCCATCTTTCGATCACCTTGCGCCCGTCCGTCAAAGTGCTCCCATCCTAACCCCGGCACATTTTGGCTCGCGGCACGATGCCTTCGCGGGATGTGTTGAGCTTCCGCGTTTCTTGAGAACGGTACAGCAACTCCATCTCTTGGCATTACACCTCTTCTTGGTGGAGCTTTTGGTCCGGGAAAAGGCAGGTTTGCTGTTTCCGCTTCAGTCTGTATCGTTTCACGTTTTGCCGCATACCATGCTGCTGCATTGCAGCCCGCGCTGCATTCTTCTCCTCTAAAACCTCCGTTCTATGTATTCGATAACGTTAATGGCTGCTTTGACTGTCCTCCAGTAGTCTTCAAGAGGGGCCGTTCCATCGAGCTCGCCCTCATCCGGCAACGCTGCCTCAAGATGCTGCGCGTACGCATTGACTGTGGACAGAATAACCAGGCAGCAGGAAGTATTACTCGCGGAGAAGGAGGAAAAAGGAACTTCGAATCAATGAAACGCGCACCTGTTCAGAGTTCGAAAGGAGTCCTCGATACAACCCTGGATAACTACCGGTTCTGAAGATAGGACGCCGTCATAACAGCCTCGTCCCAGTACCACTTCTCCAATCTGAATCCGATAGCATATAAATCGCCATCTCCTGAAGATATGGTTGCTCCGCTCAGCTATGCTGTTCTGCTGCGGCGGATACGGCGTAGTGAACTGAGCCTTTATGCCTTCTACAGGGGATAGGCAAAATGATTGAGATAGGCAAAATTTTGCCCAAATTCAAATGCTTATAACTTTATGAAAAATGGATGAAATTGGATGCATCTGGAAGCAGTCGACGGCAAATTTGGTCCAGTTTTAGGAACTTTCTTGGCCATGCATATTGGCCACTGGACACCGGAGATGTTCCGGATTTTCTGAGGTCATGTCCAAATGTCATTTTTTCTGTCGCTTGTATTTTTGTGTGGTGTAAAGTTAGATAGATGTTTGCAATTTTCCTAGAAACTAGAACTAATAGGAAGTTGAATGCCACCGGACGCATTAAGATTGGTTGGAAATCTTCAGAAATATGACCATTTCCGTAAAACTGGTTCCGGAAAGCATGGTCAGTCATGTTTGTATTTTCAATCATGTAAATATTATCCGGAGCTATATCCAAGCGAACACCAACCTTAAAAATGATGTTTCCTGCAGCGTATTCAGAACCATTAGATGCACAGACCACTCTATAGAACGTTCCAGGTGCCCTGGGGGAAGTGGTCAATAGTGTGGGACAATATTTAGATTCTCGCTCCAGTCCACTTTTTGGATTGCATTTAGGTCCCATACCAACTGTGCAAAATTTCAGCTCGATCGGAGAAACTATATTTTAGCGCCAGCCGTTCAAAGTTTGTATGGGATTTACTATGGGAAAACATACTTTTGCAAAGAAAAATCGCCAGAGGTCGCCCATTATCCTCTATAAAAATTCAAAACGCAGGACTCGATAGGTAATTTTACCATGAAGAATATTGCCGAAGACCGCGAAACAATCCAACACTTGTGAAAAAAGTTATTCAATGAAAACCTATTGGCAAGGCGACGTTGATTAACACGTAAAGGAATAACAATAATAACAACATCAAGCAAAATTTCCGAATAGTCTATGCTTAATAACTTTTTTCTCAAGCATCGGATCGCTTTGCGGTCTTCGGCAATGTTGTTCATCATAGGAATAGCTATCGATATCTGTGTTCAGAATTTTGATAGAGGTCAATGGGCGACCTCTGGCGATTTTGCTTTGTAAAAGTAAGTTTTCCCATAGTAAATCCCATACAAACTTTGAACGGCTGGCGCTAAAATATAGTTTCTCCGATCGAGCTGAAATTTTGCACAGTTGGTATGGGACCTAAATGCAATCCAAAGAGAATCTAAATTTTTCATATAACCGTGTCCCAGGCTAGTGGTCAATTAGGAACATATCCGGAACCATATCAATATGGGCATCAAACTTCATGATTTTCAAAGGTTATGCTTTCCGAAGCATTTCCAGCATCACCGGCTGCCATAACCACTTTATAGTAGGTTCCAGGTGCCCCGGGGGATGTGGCCAATTCGGAACATGTCCGTTCATCTGTTTAGAATCACATTCTACCATAAACAGTAAGATCCATGTGACTTGGAAAATGGCGAGCATTTTCAGAACCATATTCCAGGGGCTCCTAGAGATGTGGCCAACTCGAAACATGACCTCATCCCCCAGGACCCATGGAACCTACTATACAGTGGTCATATAAATAAGTTGCGCTGTAAATACTTCTATTGGCATCACCTTCAAAAATCTTGATGTTTTTACCCATATTGATGTGTTTTCGGGCATGTTTTGAATTGGCCACATCCCCTGGGCACCTGGAATCTACTATAAAGTGGTTATGGCAGCCGGTGGTGCTGGAAAACCTTCGGAAAGCATAACCTTTGAAAATCATGAAGTTTGATGCCCATATTGATATGGTTCCAGATATGATCCTAATTGACCACTTCCCCCAGGGCACCTCGAACCTTCTATAGAGTGGTCTGTGCATCTAATGGTTCTGAATACGCTTCAGGAAACATCATTTTTAAGGTTGATGTCCACTTGGATATAGCTCCGGATAATATTTACATGATTGGAAATACAAACATGACTGACCATGCTTTCCGGAGCCAGTTTTACGGAAATGGTCATATTTCTGAAGATTTCCAACCAATCTTAATGCGTCCGGTGGCATTCAACTTCCTATTAGTTCTAGTTTCTAGGAAAATTGCAAACATCTATCTAACTTTACACCGCACAAAAATACAAGCGACAGAAAAAATGACATTTGGACATGACCTCAGAAAATCCGGAACATCTCCGGTGTCCAGTGGCCAATATGCATAGCCAAGGAAGTTCCTAAAACTGGACCAAATTTGCCGTCGACTGCTTCCAGATGCATCCAATTTCATTCATTTTTCATAAAGTTATAAGCATTTGAATTTGGGCAAAATTTTGCCTATCTCAATCATTTTGCCTATCCCCTGTACCTCATCAAACTGCCGCAACTCTTGACTGATGTATACGCCCCCACCGTCCGATCGGATGGCGAACGGCTTCCGTCCGAAGCGATTTTGCACCCAGCGAATGTACTGCTGTATCTTTCCTGAGGCCTCCGACTTTTTCTTCAGCAAGTACACAGTTGTGTACCGACTAAAGTCGTCTATGAGTGTCATCAAGTAGCGGTTTCCAGATGGTGTAGTTGTCTCCATTGGTCCACAAAGGTCAGTGTGGATCAATTCCAGGGGTTTTGTCGTCTTACGACTCGTTATCGCAGGGAAAGACTTTCTCGCTTACTTCCCCTTCAAGCAACTCTCACAAACTATGCGAGCCCGACAATCATGTAATGAGATTCCACTTACCAGATCTTCCGCTTCGATCCACCTCAGCATGTCTGGGTCACGATGGCCAATGCGATGATGCCAAGTTTGCTGGCACCGCTCATCATGTTCGCCGCCAGCTTTTAGCGATTTCTCATGAATACGCAACCGGTAAAGGCTGCTCACCTTATCACCGACCACTACTGTTTCACCTTGTGCATTCGGGATCTCACAAACGAACGCACCAAATTTGGAAAAGAAACCCTTCGCCGCCAATTGGCTCACCGAAATCAAACCATCATCAAGCTCCGGCACAAAAAGTACGTTTTTCAATATTACTTCCACACGCTTACCGCGGAGTAGTCTTTGATCCTTCGACCTTGACGCTTGTTCCAGCGAGGGCGCTTGTGTCGTATATGGAGAACCTTACAAATTATTTACAAAACCTTACAAATTCATTTCAAATTTTATCTGGATCTTCCAGATTTTTGTAAAATGGAGCCTCAAAAATCTCTCTCAACGCTGGCCCGAGCAGTCGTCAGTTGTTTTCCCTCTCGTGTCGCGCCTATTTTCTCTGAGTGGTTTGATATAGCGAGTGAAGCTGAAAGCAATGTTGCTGAAGAGCGATCGGAGACACGAGGCACGATGAATAAAAATTATTTTCCTAGCCATCAAAACAGAATCTGCGAATGAACCTGAACATTCGTTCGGGAGCTTCATTCGTCCGTGTTTCATTTTCGGATCGCTGTTTCTCCCGACGCTATCATCGGGTTATTTTCCATCGCTTGGTAATGTGAGCGGTACGATCCACGCTGCCTGCTCTTCGCGAGAAACAGGAAAATATTCACTTCGATCATCTTCATGCAGGCTCGCAACACGCAGGTACGTCATAAAGGACGTGATTGATTGATTGATTTATTAATCAGAAAAAGAAAATTCATTTGCATGTACCTACTGTAGTTGATTCAAGTGGTAGAAAACCTGTAATCCCGCAAACCTCTCATGTTTTTTTTAACAAAATTTAGGTAAATTAAATTAAATTTAAAATCATAATGGACCGTTGCACGAGTTCACTATTTGACTTTTGAGCGGTGCCGTGTTATTTACGTGACCATGGAAACAAGTGATTTCTACACCGCTCAAACGTCAAATTAGTGAACTCGTTCATTGATCCATAACAAAAGCAATTTTTGTGTTTATAGTACGATGCTATATTTTTAATTCGCACTAACAATAAGTGTTGAAATAGGTACATTTTGCGATTCGTATACATGACAACTACACTCCAACCTCTTTTTACGACCGTTTTTTTACCGACGGTTCTTTTTCCGACCACTTTTTTTACGACCGAAATTCAGATTAACGACCGTTTTTATAAATGATCATTATCTTAAAAAGTATTCAAAATAGAGGATCAATATGTTCAGCAAAACTGTTCAGTAGTTCAAGGGCTAACATATGGTGGTCATTCAATTGCGGAATTCTGCCGCTAGGCAGCGCTAGTGAGCATAGAACTTCTGTTTTGCGGATAGCTCACGATCCTGACCACTTAGAAAGATGGCGTCTTCGGCAAAGTTGTTCAGTAGCTCAAGGGCTATCATTATAAAATCTATGAGATTCAAAATTTTGCCACCAGGCGGCGCTAGTGAGCATGAAACTTTTGTTTTGCGGTTATCTAAGGATTCTAGCCACTTAGAAAGATGGCGCCTTCGGCAAAGTTGTTCAGTAGCTCAAGCGCTATCATTATAAAAGTTATGAGATTCAAAATTCCGCCACCAGGCGGTGCTAGTGAGCATGAAACTTTTGTTTTGTGGATAGCTCCGGATCCTGACCAATTAGAAAGATAGCGTCTTCGGCGGAGTTGTTCAGTAGCTCAAGGACTATCATTATTAAAGTTATGAGATTTGAAATTCCACCATCAGGCGGCGCTAGTGAGCTCATGATTTTTGTTTTTCTGATACCTCTAGATTATGACTATTCAGAAAGGTGACGTCTTCGGTAAAGTTGTTTGGTAGCTCAAACGCTATCATTATAGAAGCTATGAGATTCAAAATTCTGCCACCAGGCGGCGCTAGTCAGCATATAAGTTTTGTTTTGCGAATAGCTCTGGATTATGACTATCCAGAAAGGTGGAGTCTTCGGCAAAGTTGTTCAGTAGTTCAAGTGCTATCATTATTAAAGCTATGATATTTAAAATTCCGCCACCAGGCCTCGCTAGTGAGCATAGAATATTTGTTTTGCGGATAGCTCTTGATTATGACTATTCAAAAAGGTGGCGTTTTGGGCAAAGATGTTCATCAGCTCAAGGACTATCATTATAAAAGCTATGATATTCAAAATTCTGCTAGCAGGCGGCACTAGTGAGGATGAAACTTTTATTTTGCGGATATATCAGAATCCCGACTACATAGACATGTTGTTTTGGGCAAAGTTGAGCTACTCCACAACTTTGCCGAAGGCGCCATCTTTCCAAGTGGCTAGGATCCTGAGCTATCCGCAAAACAAAAGTTTCATGCTCACTAGCGCCGCCTGGTGACAACATTTTGAATCTTACAGCTTTTATAATGATAGTCCTTGAGCTACTGAACAACTTTGCCGAAGACGCCATCTCTCTAAGTGGCCAGGATCCTGAGCTATCCGCAAAACAAATATTCTATGCTCACTACCGCCGCCTGGTGGCAATCTCATATGTTTTATAATGATAGCGCTTGAGCTACGGAACAACTTTGCCGAAGGCGCCATCTTTCTAAGTGGCTAGGATCCTAAGATAACCGGAAAACAAAAGTTTCATGCTCATTAGCACCGCCTGGTGGCAAAATATTGAATCTCATAGCTTTTATAATGATAGTCCTTGAGCTACTGAACAACTTTGCCGAAGACGCCATCTTTCTAAGTGGTCAGGATCCTGAGATATCCGCAAAACAATAGTTGCATGCACACTTATACTGCCTGTTGCCAGCCTTATACTAGTGTTGCCAGCCACATGAACATTTGTGATTTGGCCGACTGTATGGCACGCAACACTTCCTTCAACTTTGTTGAACATTCGGTATCGTTATCTTTAAAAAAATTTGTAATTTGCATATCACACCCCCAAAAAATTGGCTCTTTTGATAACAATCTAACAGTGTTGCCATCTATTACCAAAATATGAAAACTTGAACGGCCATTTTGGAAAGTTCTCAACCCATGCTTCAACTTTGCCGAATATGTCGAATCAGTATTTCCGCATCTAGACGTTGCATTTTTCAAAAACATAATTATTACCTTGATTTTTTTTACGACCGATTTTTTTACGACCCCCCGATAACGGTCGTAAAAAGAGGTTGGGGTGTATATTATTTTGCAATTGTACCTAAGCATTGCCAGAAAATTTTTGCGCAATTAGGTCAAGAGCGGTCGCACTCCCAGCCATAGCCAGCAGCACCCAGCCACGCTCGTGCTGAGTACTTCAAGCGTGCTTTTGTTGGGCTGCGAAGACTCACCACACGATGCGACCAGCGGAGTGTTTGCTTGCGAGAAGAAACAACCTGGCAATGAATCGCAGGAATGAACAGCGCGTAGATAAATGAATCCTACAAGTGGGAGGGCTTCGCGAGCAACTTATCGGTGTGTTCATTTTGCTTCTTCGGTGTTGCATCCGTTCGCTTTTTGCGATGCTCTTCGTGACGCAAACATGAGAAATGAATTTTGGCGAATGTTGGATCGCGAAGATGCGTCGATTATCATTCGTGAAGAAGATCCATCGCAACATTGGCTGAAAGTGTATTGTTGCTGCTCAGTCAAGGATGACGGATCAATTGGTGAGCTCGTTTCATGCTAGTATTTCTAATCTATGAAATATGTATGACTGCACATTTAATCGTTACAACGGTGGGACGTAAATATGATTTTTCTACAAACTATGAATGGTTCGTCACTGTGAGTGTCGACATAAACTCTGATTCATGAATTATTTATGTTTAACATGTTTTTTTTTGCAAAACACCCCTTTCTTTTTAACATTTATTTTTGTAATTAAAATAAAAACTTTGAATGGTTCGACACAACAAGTGTAGACATGCGAAAGCTTCACTTTATTCAACAAACTTTGGATGGTTCGCCACTATAAATATTGGCATAAGAATAAGAGTGTTCTATGATGTTTCAACCAATCGAGTTTTTTGTTTCTTTTCAAATTAGTAAAAAAAATAACAAATGCTTTCGTCCTGACAGCTGTAGGAATGTTACATTTAGGTATTTGTTCAACAAACTTTGAATGGTTCGTCACCTCAAGTGTCGGCATAATTTTCCTCCACATAGAAATTGTTCATATCAAATGAAAATATTATATTTACACATATCTCACAAATAATTATTTATCATGGTCTAATCGCGTATCAAAATGAATCCTGTGACCCAACGATTCTCCCCATTAACAAACATCCCTCCCAGTAACCTTTGTGGGGATGCAGAGGCAAACACGGTCTCCAAATAGCAAAGGTTACACACTAACATTCCTTCTCCCAATCCCACCTGACTGCAGGGACGTGGCCGGCGCCGGTATTATGAACACTGAAGAAGATTATGGCCAATCCCAGCCGTACTTCTAGTTGATTCTTTGTGCATTTTCACTGACTTCGGTCAATGACGGAATAGCAACCATTGATATGTGTAGTCAGTGTAATGTAAGCTAAGCTAAGCTAATTAGGGGAACTTACGTATTCTCGTCAGCTTAAGCCGATGCCGTGCTTCTTTTGTAATTTTCTCGGACATCAGCGGACAAAGTCCGTGTTTGTCTAATTACATTTATACGTTGCTCAATCCTTTATCGATTCACACCGACAGACTTGTCAAAATGATTTTAGAAACGTTTTCACAACGCTGCAAACATCCCTTGTCAGTGTGACTATTGTCGGCAGCCTCAATCTCTTCGGCAACTTTCCCATAACAACTGCTGGTGAATCTCTTCGGCAGCTCAAAATCAGTCACATTTTGAGGCGTGCTCGTTTGAATTGATAACATCTCCGGCGATATCGTTTGTTTAGTCTCGGAAATCTCGCCAGCGGGAACCGGGCAGAACGAAGAATCATCTGAATGTTTCCACTGATGTGTTTTGACAGAAAAATACTGTGTATTTGGCGTTTAAAATTTGATTGCCGATAATAGTCGAATGGTGCCGAAGCCGTAAGTCTCCCTACTTCCACACGCTCACCGCGTCCGTTCTCACTGAACACGACGACCTCACCGACACCACACACTTTCGTTTTGTTCCCGCCAGCAAGCGTGATGCGTGAATTTTCACTTTCGTTCATCGTCGCAAAAAACGATCGAGCACTCGTCATATGACGCGTCGCAGCACTGTCTATCTCCCAGTTTGGCATCACATCACCAGCCATAAAGCACACGGAAACTCCCGAGCCGAGCGCGTCGTTGACTTGTTTCGCTTTTGGATTTCCACCATTGTGGTTGTCATCCTTCCGATAGCGATGCTTCTTCTCTTTTTCACTCTTCCTGGATTGCAGCTTCTTGCAATGCTTACGAAAGTGTCCCGGCTCTTTTAAAAAATAGCAAACTTTCTCTTGTTTGCTCCCACTTGCATCCAGCCTCAAAGCTTTCATGTCATTCAACAACACTTCACTCCTCTCGCGACGCTGGTTGTACTCATCCAGGGTGGGTGTACGGCTGTCAACTACAAACAAAGCTCGCCTAACAATCATCTAACACGCGGGCCGACCCAAACAGCATCATCTCTCACGCAGGACGGCCCAAACAGCACAGGTCGAAAACGCGGGCCATGCCAGACAGCAAATGCTGATGCATTTCAACACTCAAACAGCGGGATGCCTAGCAGCGTTGTGAGCCAAACGAACACACCCACAAAAAATGAACGGTAGGCGCACCTTGTTGCGTATACCCCCCCCTGTACTCATCCAACAGGCGAGCTTTCACCAACACAACCGTCCAGTCAGCGTCCGGTCAACACTGCAAGCTTTGCACCAAATTCCGGTACGACGATGGAACACTACGGAAAATCATTGCTATTTGCAACGACTCATCCAAATTCTGCCCTGCAGCAATCAATTTATCGAACAACTCTTCCATCGCATTTGAATGCTCTTCCATGTTTCTATTTTCGGCTATTATCAGGGCTTTGGACCTGTAGCTCTAGTTCTCAATAGTTTCAAGTTCTTTCGGACATGCTACTATGGTGAGCCGTCATGCGCTAGCGGTGTTAAGGCGCATTTGGTTAAGATTCGAGAATTTTCATCTTCGGCAAAGTTGTTCAATAAACCAAGGGCAATCATTGATCGAGCTAGTTGATTCTAAATTTTGCTTCCAGGTGACGCCAATGAACATGAAACATTTGTTTTGCAAATATCTTAGCAGCCTGAGCGATTAAAGAATGCTGCCGAAAACGCCATCTATCTGAATGGTCAGAATACTGAACTAACCACAAAACAAAAGTTTCATATCCCCTAGCGGCGCCTG
The DNA here is from genome assembly GCF_002204515.2 of Aedes aegypti. Lineage (NCBI taxonomy): Eukaryota > Metazoa > Arthropoda > Insecta > Diptera > Culicidae > Aedes > Aedes aegypti. The sequence goes on along the minus strand of NC_035107.1, from coordinate 217,543,976 downwards.
GTGGAAAAATTTATAATCTCTTGCCTAGAATAACTCTGCCGAAGACGCCATCAATATGAGTGGCCAGGATCCTGAGATATCTTGGAAAAAATAGTTTCATGCTCAATAGCGCCGCCTTGTAACAAATGATAGCCCTTGAGTTACTAAACAACTTTGCCCAAAACGCCATACGGAAGGGTTCTGAAATATGTGCAAAACAAAAGTAACAGTTTCATGCACACTAGTGTCTCCTAGTGGTTAAATTCCGAATTAAATGAGGTACCATCAGATAGCGTTCCACCTCCAGAACAACTTTTCTGAAGATACCATGTTTCAAAATCATTTGGATTTTGAGATATAGCAATTTCAAAATGTAGTTTCCCCGATCATTATATACTGCGTTCATTATTATGCGACTTCTATGTAGATTTGTTGATTTTACCGCATTATAAAGGGCCATACTGTACACAAAAACTGTTGAATATTGTTCTTAAGAAGATTCTTGAGGAATACGTTTTGGTTTGGTGTCCATAGATATCGTTGTTGTAAAATGTTAGCATATAAATCACAATTGTCAGAATAATCCAAAGTTATTTGTCAAACCGTGAACTTCAGAAAAATGATCAAAATTTATAGTCTGACACACTTTATACAAGAGCTGTTGCTCTTCAAGACAGCATTTTGCGACCACGTGGTCATTTGTCCATACAAAAAATATAAAATTGTATGGACCATGGTCATTGGCCAATCCTTTATTTTTCAATCGAATTCAATTTAAATTTACACGATTATGTAATATTCAAGCATTTTTAGTTGAAAATTTAATGTATATTCATTTCAGATTATATGATGCTGTAACATCACACTAATTTGATTTATTTTTACAGTAGACTTTAGTTTACACTACATTGAAATTTAAATATTTTTTTCTGTGAAGAAAAAGCGTTTTACAGTCAGTGACCAAAGTTAGTAGCCATACAAAATTCCCAAGTTTGTATCTTTTCTCTGTATTCTATCTTCTGGTATGTCTACTTGTATAACAAACTACAAATAACATGAAATTTTGTATGTTGTGGATCCTCACACAAAATTCATTTTGAAAGAAATTTGGAGGGTTGCTTGAAGACAAAAAGAAGTAAACGAGTGATGTTTTAAGATATATCTAACACGGTAAGTTGTAAGTGGTTGCTTGGCTCTGTTAATTTACAAAATTTCTAGAATTAAATAAATTTGCTGAATAAACCATCCATCTATAATATGTTTTTTTTTTGAGTTAAATTTAAATAAAATCTATTTGTCACTTACTGTTGTCTCCGAACATTACTCTGAATCTATTTGAAAAATCACTGTAACCATTCACTTCAAATTTTAGATAATTCGGGCTATTAGAAGCTAAGATGTAGAACCCCAAACTTCAGTATTTTTAATTGAAAATAGCATTTGGTTACATACTTTTGTTACCGACTGTAAATCAATCAAACCGCTCAACATTCGTCAAATCAATGGCCAACTTTTTGATTTGCGACTTTTAGATTCCAGGAGAATAAATCAACTTTCTCCCAGTGTCGATTAGGCACCGGTTCTTATGTCGTTCATTCAATTAGCTTCCCAGCACCTACCGCGGGCAAATGATTTGGCACGTACTGATTGAAAACTGAGATTAATTATTCATAGCCATGGTTTAAATCCTCTATAGCAACAGTGGGAGCCAACCACCCAAACGATCCAAAATAGCTATAGCTTCGCTTCTAGACATCGACCGTCCAAAAAGCGAACAAGTGCGAAACTTATCGGTGCCATCTGTGTCAGACAGCTCGGGTAATTAGTAATGTACACTGGCTATTAGAGCGCATTTCGGCGAAATCAACGCTGCTGGCAGCGTTCTTCGAGAAGCCGCTTTTTTTTATTCCGCTTTCTGGCGTTACGTTCCTACTGAGGCAGAGCCTACTTCTCAGCTTAGTGTTCTTATGAGCACTTCCACAGTTATCAACTGAGAGCTTTCTTTGCCAGTCGACCATTTTTGCATGTGTACATCTTGTAGTAGATAAGAAGACACTCTATGCCCTGGGATCGAGAAAATTTTCTTTACGGAAAGATCCTCAACCGGTGAGATTCGAACCCACGACCCTCAGCTTCGACTTACTGAATAGCTACGCGATGAACCGGCGTCTGGAGTAATTTATTTGACGGATGGTGATGGAGAAAGGACCATTCCGGCAGATTGTTTTCTTATGAAGTGTAGAGGAAGGTTTAAAGCTGTTAGCTGGGAAATGGTTGGGTGGGGATTAAAAACCGCAGGAATGAAAAGAGAACAGTGGAAAAAAAGAGTAGGATTGGATCATATTAGTAATGTGGATGCTGTAAATTCATTGTAAGAAATTTAATCGAATGCTATTGGACTTGGAAATATTCTACTGATGTTATTGAAAAAATATATTTTTACGATTGTAAATCTAAAATCCTTGTAAAAATACTTGTTTTAATCATTTTTCATCAGCATGGAAAAAGCCAAAATTATTCATGTGCTTTAAAGAGCCATCATTAAATTCTGTTGGAAATTCACGCCCTATAAGTAAACTTTGAGTCAAAAGCGCACCATAATCATACGACCATGCTAGCGAAACGAAAGAAAGGAGAAATTTGGTATGTAAAAGCAACCTGTGGAAGCGAAAGACACTTAAAACGACGAAACAAAGAGTAGCCAACTTCTCGTTATTGGTGATAATAAACATTCGCTGCTGAAGTTGTTGTTTGAGAGAGACTTCAACCCGAAGGTCATTTGTCCCTCTGCTGAAGATCTCGTGAGTACACACTCTCGCAGTGCTGGACGGGTTTGATATTATCACACGACTCTTTCTTCTGAAAATTCGGCTTAAGCGATAGAGCGATGATTATCGCAGTGATCGAAAATTTAACTCCCTGAAAACACAAAAACGACACTAGACACAACAGGTGAAACTTCCATCATAAAAGAGTGCCATCACCAGCCTCCTGACACCGCCCATACAACCCCATTGAAAAATAACGAGCAAACATCTATGGTTCCCACTGGGAAGTGGTTCCCACTGACAGCTCAATGTGTGTAAACAAATAACCATTTGAGGAATAACAACCGATGATGGTGAAATCTTTTTTGTTTCGAAAAATTTCTTTTCCCACATAACAACAGTTATTCGAACAAACAAACGGTTGCAAACTATTGGATTGTAGTACAGCAAGTCAATTTGGGTTGATGAGATTAGCTAGAAACACATTTTAGTATTAGAGGGAAAATTCCATAAAATGATTAAGCCAATGTACGTTGTTGCTCTTGAGTTTGATGCTGACCACGAAAACATGGCTGCCTAGCACTGGGTTGGCCATCACAACTCCGTGAGACCTGTTTTGTTCGGATGGATCATTCAAGAGTTCGTTTAAAGCGTGAGTTAAGGTGTGCGTAGCAGCAAGAGAGAGATAGTACCAGAAAAATCCTCACACTTCGAAGCACTCTCACTCGAACCATGTATTTGTGTTGTTAATTATGTGTTCAATTCTCCACAATGAAACCTTGAAATCGCTTCATTTTTGCTTCGCAGAGGAGTTTTTGTCAAGCTTGGTTATTACTTGAGAGCTTTATTTGACAAAAAACTTCTGACCTAAAAAAATTCTCGACCGCTGGAATTCGAATCAATTACCCCAAGTTTTGTCTAGTTGAAAAAAAAAAAAAAGAAATCATTTCAGGAATTCATTCAGACTTTCGTGCAGGATGTTTTCCAGCATTTTTCTCCATTTATTTCTTAAGTTGGTGATACACTCCAACCTCTTTTTACGACCGTTTTTTAACCGACGGTTCTTTTTCCGACCACTTTTTTACGACCGAAATTCAGATTAACGACCGTTTTTATAAATGATCATTATCTTAAAAACTATTCAAAATAGAGGATCATGATGTTCAGCAAAATTGTTCAGTAGTTCAAGGGCTAACATATGGTGGTCATTGAATTGCGGAATTCTGCCACTAGGCGGCGCTAGTGAGCATGAAACTTTTGTTATGCGGATATCTCAGGATCCTGGCCACTTAGAAAGATGGCGTCTTCGGCAAAGATGTTCAGTAGCTCAAGGACTATCATTATGAATGCTATGAGGTTCAAAATTTTGCCACCAGGCGGCGCTAGTGAGCATATAATATTTGTTTTCCGGATAGCTCAGGATCCTGACCACTTAGAAAGATGGTGTCTTCGGCAAAGTTGTTCAGTAGCTCAAGGACTATCATTATAAACGCTATGAGGTTCAAAATTTTGCCACCAGGCAGCGCTAGTGAGCATGAAAATTTTGTTTTGCGGATATCTCAGGATCCTGGCCATTTTGAAAGATGGTGTCTTCGGCAAAGTTGTTCAGTAGCTCAAAGACTATCATTATGAACGCTATGAGGTTCAAAATTTTGCCACCAGGCAGCGCTAGTGAGCATGAAACTTTTGTTTTGCGGATATCTCAGGATCCTGGCCATTCAAAAAGATGGCGTCTTCGACAAAGTTGTTCTGTAGCTTAAGGACTATCATTATGAACGCTATGAGGTTCAAAATTTTGCCACCAGGCGGCGCTAGTGAGCATAGAATTTTTCTTTTGCGGATAGCTCAGGATCCTGGCCATTTAGAAAGATGGCGCCTTCGGCAAAGTTGTTCAGTAGCTCAAGGACTACCATCATAAACGCTATGAGGTTCAAAATTTTGCCACCAGGCGGCGCTAGTGAGCATGAAACTTTTGTTTTGCGGATATCTCAGGATCCTGGCCACTTAGAAAGATGGTGCCTTCGGCAAAGTTGTTCAGTAGCTCAAGGACTATCATAATTCTAGCCAAGAGATTCGAGATTTTGCCACCAGGTGGCGCTAGTGAGCATATAATATTTGTTTTCCGGATAGCTCAGGATCCTGGCCATTTAGAAGATGGCGTCTTCGGCAAAGTTGTTCAGTAGCTCAAGGACTATCATTATAAACGCTATGAGGTTCAAAATTTTGGCACCAGGCGGCGCTAGTGAGCATGAAACTTTTGTTTTGTGGATATCTCAGGATCCTGGCCACTTAGAAATATGGCGTCTTCGGCAAAGTTGTTCAGTAGCTCAAGGACTATCATAATTCTAGCCAAGAGATTCGAGATTTTGCCACCAGGTGGCGCTAGTGAGCATATAATATTTGTTTTCCGGATAGCTCAGGATCCTGGCCATTTAGAAGATGGCGTCTTCGGCAAAGTTGTTCAGTAGCTCAAGGACTATCATTATAAACGCTATGAGGTTCAAAATTTTGGCACCAGGCGGCGTTAGTGAGCATGAAACTTTTGTTTTGTGGATATCTCAGGATCCTGGCCACTTAGAAATATGGCGTCTTCGGCAAAGTTGTTCAGTAGCTCAAGGACTATCATTATGAACGCTATGAGGTTCAAAATTTTGCCACCAGGTGGCGCTAGTGAGCTTGAAACATTTGGCCGCCGAAGACGCCATCTTTCTAAGTGGTCAGAATCCTTAGATATTCGCCAAAAAAATATGCTCACTAGCGCTGCCTGGTGGCAAAATTTCAAATCTCATAACTTTTATAATGATACACTGAAAACATTCTACAAGCTGGATCAATGTGTTTCACACGTGAATTTTCACTGATTGTAAAACTCATCAAACGATGGTGTAAAACCAGTTGCTATCGGCTCCAAATTCAAATTTAAAACACGTAAATTCACAATCTATCGTAAACTTTGCAGTAGGATTTATAAGCGATTGCTTGATTTTTTTTTATTTTTATAATTTCTTTATTAGTATCATTCCAAACATTACATTCATTTCTTATATCTAGGTGTTCTGTGTTATTAGTCAACACTATCATCCTTATTTGGTAAAACAAATTTAAGATTTTATTAACATTTTGTTAACAACATATTACATTTCATTTGCCGTAGCAGTTCAGATTTTTTACAGGTGAGTTGATTTTATTGGAGAGACAACTTTCGTGCCACCCCTATTATGTGTACGACTCGCGTGCACATCTCTACACTCGCAGCAGCAGTGGCAACCCCAATGCTGCAGCAGCAAAGTATAACGCAAGAACCGCCATCTTATTTTTCATTCAAAGTAAAATGTGCTCTCGCTGTGTAAACATCGTTTCGTTTAATACAATCGTTTATTTCGTTTATTAATTAAATACTGTGTTTTAATTCCACTAAAACATACGTCCCAATAGGTCATGGGCCCAGTTGCGTGAAAGTGCGGTAGTTTAATTGAGTGGTTTGTTCGTCGCGATTCGTGAATTCCGATTTAATCGAGGACAGTAAAGTGTACAGTGCCGGGAACAAAATGGCTGACACCAAAGTTTCGATTGAGAAACTGAACGACCAGAATTATGCCATCTGGAAGTTCAAGATGCGGCTTCTGTTGACGTGGGAGAAGGTGCTAAGTGTTTTGACCGATCCGAAGCCTGAAAATGCTGATGCGACCTGGATCTCAAACGATGAGAAGGCGCAGGCATTGGTGGGATTGGCCTTGGAAGACACACAGCTGATCCACGTGGTGCAGAAGACGTCGGCGAAGGAAATGTGGGATGCTCTGCGGAACTACCATGAGCGAGCGTCTCTTTCCAGCAAGATTCACGTCGTGCGGAAGCTGGTGTCCACGCGGATGCCGGAAGGAGGAAATATGGCAGAGCACCTCAAAACGATGACTGAGCTGCGGCTTCGACTTACGGCATTGGGAGAGGAGCTAAAAGACCATTGGTTTGTGGCTTTGATGCTGTCCAGTCTTCCATCGTCGTATGATGGCCTGATTACTGCCCTTGAAAGCCGGCCGGATGACGATCTCACGGTCGATTTCGTCAAGGGTAAGCTCTTGGATCAAGGTCGTCGTCGTGTGGAGAAGAGTCCCGAACGTGAGAAAGTGTTTGTGACTGAGTCGGCTAGGAAGAATAAGCCGAATAGTGTGAAGCAGAAGGTGGCAAAAGACAAAGTGTGCCACTACTGCAAGAAAGAAGGACACTTCCGTCGTGATTGCCGGAAGCTTGCCCAAGATCGGCAAGAAAAAGAGAAAGTTTCTGTGGCTGCCGAGTGTAAAAAGGAATTCGAAATGTGTTTAGCTGCTGGGAGTGTTGATGAAAAAGGTGTTTGGTATCTTGATTCTGGTGCCACCTCCCACATGACGAACGACGCCTCTTTCCTTGGGAAACTTGAGTCTAGGGAAGCGTCTATTTGCTTGGCCGATGGAAACATCGTGAAATCGACTGGTGCTGGTTCCGGACAGATTTCTTGCGTGAACGGTGAAGGTGCTCGAGTGAAGGTGAATCTCGGAAACGTTTTCCATGTGCCATCGCTCGCTGGCAATTTGCTCTCGGTGGGCAAGATTGCAGACCTTGGACTCACTGTGTTGTTCGAGAAGTCCGGATGCAAGGTGCTTAAAGGGAGTGAAGTTGTGTTGGTTGGCCAACGGTATGGTGGCCTTTACCATTTGAAGCAATTTCCTGACAAGGCGCTTCATACCGAAGTGAAGCACAGTGATAAGTGCGAACACCTGTGGCATCGTCGTCTGGGGCACCGCGATTCGAAGGCTGTAATGAGAATAGTGCGTGAGAAACTTGGACATGGTTTAGAAGTAAATCAGTGTAACGTCTCGTCGGTATGTGGTCCCTGTTTCGAAGGGAAGATGAGCCGCGACTCGTTTCCGAAGTGTCTGACACTGAAGAAGACTGCAAATGGTAGTCGAAATACGCGTATCTGTCAAAGATAAGCATTTAGGAGCGGAATTAAAAGGTACACGGTACTCCATCTACTTTTAAGTTTCTCTATTTGAGATTCTGCTCAGAGGATTCGAACATTCATTAAAGACCTGAAGAATTATTGAAGAAATCACTTGAGCCACAGATTTTCTGTAGAAACTTCTTGAAGATTTCTATTAAAAATAGGAGAAATTCTAGGCATTCCAGAAGGAACCTCTAAAAAATACAAAAAGAATTCTTAAAAAAAACAAAAAGATTTCATTGAAAGGAATTAAAAAAGAACTCCTGAAAAAAAAACTCCTAGAGGAACTCTAGAAGAAAATTTAGAAGCAATTTCTGGAGTTGTTGTAAAAGGAACTCCTACAGGAATTCCAGAAACAAGCCCTTGTAGTGTTATAGAATACACTTCAGAAAAATTAACATAAGCAACTTCTGGAGGAAATCCAAAAGTTATGCCTAAAGGAATTTCAGAAGCATCTACAGGAAAATTTCCAGAGAAAACTCAAACAGGGATTCCACACACAACTCTTGGAGGAACTTATAAAAATCCTGTAGCACCTCCTGTAAAAATCCCGTAAGAAACTAATAAAATAAGTTTAGGAGGAAATCATACACAGTTAAAAATAGTAAAGATTACACGTCATGTAAACTTCATTTATGCGATGTAAACATGACGTCATGTAAATTTAAGTCTGGAATCATGTAAATTTGTGTTACATGTCACGTAATCACACAGGATTCTGCTGGATTACATGACATATAATTGAAGATTACATGACATATCATGTAAATATCCATTATATACCACGTTCCAATTATGTGCATTATATGTCTCAGAAATTTACACGTTTCGTTCGAACTGAGCATGAGCATGATTGACCGCCCGCAGTTGCTACTCCGTTATTGCAAGAACAGCTGTACTTACACAGGGAACCAACAGACGCTACTCGGGATCAGTATCATCCTCAATGTGTAAATACTGGTGCTCTTATTATTATAATAAACAATACCGGCGCCGGCTGCGTCCGAATGCAGGTCAATTTGGGAATGGGAGGGAAATGTTGACGTGTTACTTGCTTTACAGAAGCCGAAGTCCTCTGCACTTCCACAAGAAAACACTGGGAGTTTGGATATGGGAAAGGATTCGTTTTGGTAAACGATAAATATATAATTCGAAATGAATACGTGAGCACACGAATGACCGCACTATCCAAACCAGACACAATACTGATTTCGTTCCTCGCTCGACAGGAGCAACAGGATCATCGTATCAAACTCTACTGACGCGTTTTTTTTTCACCGGCGCATTTCGTTTTTTCTTCCGCGCAACACAAACCGGACCCAATGGATCCGGATTCCGTCGCTCGCCCACAAGGAGCATGCAACATATTCAACGGATCCAACACTACTGACGCGTTTTTTCTTTACACGTTTCGTTCGAACTGTGTAGAAAAATTCCTGAAGTATCTCCTCGTTGCACTTCGATACATGGTCGTTTCCTTCATCGACCAACGATTAATAGAACATAAATAGATTAGAAGACCATAACTATCCGCAACATCACCAACAGCAGCATCGACTCCATGCAGGAAATGTTCTTCAAACTTCACAGTCAAATTTCACTGTGATGCTAGGTAATCACCGCTTCTGTTGCAGCCGAGACAATGCATTGCTCACCAACGAAAATGCATATCTCACCAGCTCCGCAGATCCGGTTGTATTTTATTTAGTGAAAATTGAACTAATTATGCACAAAAATCACTAAACTTAACAACCGTACACTGTAGAAACCGGTGAAAACAAACAAGCTTTCCGTAAACTCAAGCGCAAGATTTGGAAATCTTCTATTCTTCCGGATGACTATGCGGTTGAGTTTGCGTTTAGTACAGTTTAGTACATTTAAAATTCATTTAAAATAGCTGTTTAAAAATGGATTGTTAACCGGATCCTGCCTTATCTCAATTGTACGTCGCGTGTGAAGTTTTATTTAATCTTGTGAAAGGAAGAGACGGTTTTGTGGGGAAATTCACCAGTGTCGGGACTGTGTATCCTCATACAGTCCACATCAAACCCATTAGATCGCTGGAAGGGCGATTAGAATTCTAGCTGGGGTTGAATCGTTTGGTTGGTAGGCCCCACATACACCCCGACAGGATGAGTACCAGTAAATCCGCGCATTTTGATGCACTCTTGCTCGAATCATTTCAGAATTTGTGTTCTGAATTTTGAGTTCAATTTGTACTCCTCGGGAAAACTTTGAAATTGCTTCATTTTTTCCTTGCAGAGGAGTTTCTGTTACGTCTAGTTATTACTTGAGAGCTTTCTTTGACAATTGATCTTTTTTTAACGTGTTTATCATGTAACATGTAACAAGATACTCCATACTGTGGGATGTGATGCTCGATTGATGGGATTGGAATCACATGACCCTAGGCTTGGTCTAGTTGAAAAAAATTCAGAATTTTATTCAGATTTGCATGAAAGATGTTTTCAGCTTCTTTTTCTGTCAGTGATTCATCATTTGCTTCAACAAACCTATAGGAATACGTTCAGAAATCTTAGGTTCCAGAAATGTAACTCAAAAGATTTCATAAACAAGAATCTGTAGAGATTCTAACATAAATTTTCAAAGATTCCTCCAGAAAAACTGCTTCAGGGTAGCTTCAGAAGAAATTATTAGCTTAGTGTTTTAATTGCACTCCCACTATGAGGTTTATTTGCTAATTGACCAATTTACAATTTTTGCAATTGTACGAAGATACTCAATGTTCTGGAATGTCGAAAATATTTTTAAACTGAAAAGAACCTCGAGTATAGTAATTCTTTATAAAATTATTTAAGATACCTCTGACGAGATTCGTTGACTTGAGTTTTGAGGAAGTTTAGGAAGGATATATTGATGAATATCAATCTTGTTCAAAGAGACCTTACTGGAATGTAAAAGTTATGAATTTTGCCAAAATTGAATCTCGAAACAAAATAAATGGGGGCTACAAAATTCTTGGTAGAAACTTATAGAATTTGTGGCCACATCTCTACTGCTCTTTCCTGATACTATACCTGCAACACTGGATAGAAAATTAAGAAAACAGAAGCACTATCACGTTCAATCTTCTAAAATTCTAGCTCATTCCATCCATCATTGAAGTTCAATCCCCCGAATATTCATTCGATGGACCGATAAACCATCGCCCCAAAATGTATGCAACCGATGCTCAAAGTTCCCCCTTTTTGTAAACAATGCATAAATATCGCTTAGTCAGACTTTAATTATCCGAGTCCGTGCCGGAGCAGGTAGGTGAAACTTAATCCTCGTAGTAATCTCGAATGCGGTAAACTCGGCTCAGTTACAGAGGTTGCCATCCAACCCGCATCTAAAGGACCGCCAAATTGTGCCGAGTACCAACAACCCATGACGTACCTGGGCCACGTGTACCGGACAGTCAAGTGGTATCATTTGTTGCAATTTCCCTTACGCCTGAGTGACTTCAGTGCTGGTAGCATGCCGAAATAGGCCCCGGTCCGAGTACAACAATAAATATACCTTCACGCAGTTCATTGTTGCACAAGAGCCGGGCGCACAGAGTTCCGGTTTTCCAAAAAAGCTGGTAAAACCTATTTTCTAAACATGTTATTAGTTGAAAAATAGTCAAGAACTCATGCGAATGATTCAAACAAAAATGTTTTTCTCTATGTTAATATCTAAGTTTGTCTAAACATGTGCTTTTTTAATTTGATGGCCTCAAAATGCATGAAAAAAAGCAATTTTGCCATAACTTTGTTCCATGATAGATTCCTAAAGATCAAAATTTGACAATAAGTAATTTTTGCCACGATTTTTGAAATATGAAATATGTACCACTGTGGGTGAAGGGTACGAAATTCCTGCAGTCAAACACTTTCTGGCATGGCGTCCAGAGGGAGGCCCTCCCTGCCCCGGAACGAACCCAGCTCGACCAACTTGAATAATTTTCGTGAGAATAGCTGCCCCAATAGCCCCGGAAGCTCGGCACGTCAGCTATGAGAATGATGATGACGATGAAGTCTAATGGAAAACGATAAGCTAAGCTACTCCCTTCATCCCATCATCCAGCTACCCGGTCCAGTTCCTTGGGGAGGGAGTTCGGGAAGAACGCTTTTGCATGCCGGTATCGGAACAATGTTGCAATGAATAATATTAATTTGAGTTGTCATCCGAGTTGGGACTGACTTAAGGATTAGTAGTAAGCGGTGCTGGAGCCAGATTGGCACATTTTGCCACGACAATAGAATGTTTCCGAGAAGGCGCTGCTGGACAACTGCAGCAGATGTTGGATTGTTGGGATTTGTGCCTTCCGGAACGGAGACAGAAAAAGAATGGATGATTTATGGAGACAAAGTCATGTATCAAAGATTTATTCGATCAGAATGAATCGGAAGCCGCTCGTTCTATCTATGGACAAATAAATAACTGCACAGAGGTTGAGTTTCGCAGATTGCAAGATTTATCAGCGCTTTAGTATTTGATAAAGTGAAGCCGCAAAGCGGGAAGATGGATCTTAGTTCACGAAACTATATTAATCTCAACCAATTAACTCAGGTTTAAATATAACAGAATTCTCCAAGAAGCATTTGAAGGATTGTCGTTCTATGCCGTTGTTCAGGCCAGCAGCAAGCCACCGGGGTGCATCATACAGCACCACACCAGTGGACGCAGCATACCTCATGCTGCCGACCACAAACACTTCAAATTCACCACTGAAACTACTTACCTGTAGAGCATACCAATCGAGCATACCTGAAACAAAACAGAAAACGTCAGTAAAACATTATAATATTATTTCATAATAATATCAACTTACCATTACGATCATTCTAGATCGACACCACATTATTATTGTTTACCTTTCTTGCATTGTATCATTGTCTGACAGTTCGAGAATATTCAATCCGTCTATTGTATAACAGTTTAGACACAGCACATTATTGTATACAACAATGCACATCGAGAATATTCTATGCAAGTACAATAGGGTAGAGGACCATATAAGGCTATCCATGAGGACTTTCCGTGATAGGACTGACAGCTAAAAGTGTGAATGCAACCGGAACGAAAGAGTAAACAAAACATGCGAGTGTTATCGGAGCTTAACATTTTCCTTTGTAATCGAACGGTCACTCCGATCGCGAAACGTCAAAAGCTCATGGTAAACAAAAAACCAGCTGATCGCAGCTGTCTCATGGATTGCCTTATATAGGGTGAAATTCTATGTGTCAAATCAGATGGAAATAAATCTATAATCTATAATATTTATATAGAGCATAGGCGTAGAATAGCGACATGTACGTCGTAAGTCTGCCTTTTATGGTGCAGAGTTGCAATAGGCAGTCGTACTTTTTACAGGCATATTCAACGTAAAACCACATGATTTTTTTGAGTTTGTACAGAAGCTGAGCTAGTTAACGATCATAAGGGGAGAATGGAGAGCCTTGATGCATTTTGCATTTTTTCTCCGAAACAAAAGAGACAACTACCAATTAATTTGTATGTCCAGATAGATCATTTTATTGCCTACTTACTCTCAGGTTATATTACAGTCAACTCTTCCTTATTCGATATTTCGTATCTCTATATCGGGTAAGAGAATCATAGCAAAAATTGGTTTTCATGGCTACATCGATGGTCCCTTGGATCGTAGTTACACTGGTTTTGTGTTCTGTAACTTGATACCTCTCTAACTCGATGATGTTAGGGTCGTTACTTTCTCGAGAGCAATGAAAACCTCTCGATAGCAGCTTAGGCTTTCAGCAGCTTCAAGACTGTAAATTTATTTCAATTAAAAATAAAAAAAGAACTAAAGGCTTCAACTTACGTCTGAATTATGATACTAAAGAATAATTCAAGTAAGGTACAGTGGGGGAAGTGTGATATGCTGATTATTAAATCTTAACTACCGTCATGATGGTTGTCCAAAGACTGATTTTATTGAGGATTCCAGTCTTATTCGTAACTTAGGGTCTGTCTCATTTGCGTTGTTAAAACGAGTCCGAACTTAAATTTGACAGTTCGGGAATTATTTCCCCTCTGATTTCGATCTGTCAAAAATAAGTCTGCTCCAGAGGAGACTTATTTTTGACAGATCGAGAATTATTTCTCTAGTTCGTGTTTCTTGTTATGGGTGTCGTCCACGTTTTTCGTCCCGCTTCGTTTACCGATGTGGCCATCGGTTTGACCTCCTAGCTGCACCAAGGAACTATTGTAAGTTAGAAAATGCAATTCGCCGGATTTATCTCGGTATCCATGCAAGATACCCTACTTCGGAAGCAGGGCGCATTAGAGCAATCCGGATGCGAATCGAATGCTCCACTTCCGTATCTAGCATACATTCTGAGAGAAATCCAACTTCGAAAAAAAAACCGTTTCTATCTTTTGCCGCGTCCAAAATATAAAGCTTCCGTGTGTGTTGTGTAGGTTGTTCAATCCGGATGGTCATGGTCAATCAGAAAATTTCTGTGTTGGCCAAAAGGAATAGTTGCAGGGCTGTTAGCGAGTCACTTTTGACCTGGTCACTAAAAAGTCACTATTTGCAACTAAAATTGAAAGGCCTAAAAGGTAGGGATTTTTGCCTCTTTCTGGAAAGTTTCAGGTGAATAGTTCTCAATCATTTATGTCGAGAAGTCCGAATGTTTTGTCGGGGCTCTTTGAGGAATTTTTGATGCCAATCCGGATAAATTTTTGAAAACAATTAACATCCATTTTCGTTTTTTAGGCATTCTTTTGAGTGAAAACTCGTAGTTTTGAAATCACTTATTAATCTCTATCTTGATCATTTAAGTCCAGGTCTTTGCATACCCCAAAATAAACAAAATCTAGTTTATTTGAAGTTTTATTAGCATCATGAGCTTGATAGATATTTCAAACTTTGCTTTTGTCAAGAGTTGGAGTGCTTCGTGGTCTTCGATAATGTTCTTCATCATAATATTACATATCGTGGTCTGCGTTCAATTTTTTTTTATAGAAATCAATGAGCGTCCTCTGACGATTTTTATTTGCAAAAGTGAGTTTTGTCATAGTAAATCCCATACAAACTTTTAACGGCTTGCGCTAAATTATAGTTTCACCGATCGAGATGAAATTTTACACAGTTGTTATAGGACCCAAACGGGACCTGAAAAGTGGGCTGGATTGAGAATCAGAATTTTATCCCACACTAATAATTCATTCGAAAAAATCGTAAGGCTTTTAGGGGGAGAGGGTGTATCAAAATTCAAAATATTTCTTACGTAGGACTCCCTAGAAAATTTAAAAAAGCATTAATTTTGTTGCTCAAATTGAAAAATCCTTTGTGAAAAACTTTTCACCGTCTCCAGCAAGTGTCGTGCTGCGCTCACACCGCAGTCGGCATCATCGCTAGCGTGTGCAGAAGTTGAACCATTCAACGCACTGCCCATTGTTCGATTCCCAACGCCGATGAATAGAATCGTCAATCGTCAGCCCAACGCTTCGATAGGCATAATCCAGTGCACTGCTGTGCGCATGGTTTAAATTGTTCGTCTCCGTACTGTGTCACCTATAAAAGGCGACAGTAGTTTGTATGTAATATATAGTTTCTTTCTCTCCCCACCGAGTAGGCACGCTGCCTCTCGGTGGCAATAAAGTTCCAATTAGTAAAGTTTGAAATCGAGTTGTTCTTCGTCGTCGTCCCCGTCATCCTCACCACACAACGTAGGGCTCCATCTCCAATCAAACATTGGTGCCGTGACCAGGATTGGCCGCCAAGGAGCGACCACGGATCGACCAAACCCAGGAGTGATCGCACTGCCAGCGATCACGAACCGACAGTGCAACGGGATCCAAGACGACGACATAGACAAACAGACCTACAACTTCCTCCTTCCGGACCGGCGTGTCCATTTACCGGTTAAACGGAAAATCCTCCGGACCAGCGTGCCAAGCCATGGAACACAGAAACCTGTCCCGGACCGGCGTGTCCATCCTCCTAAAAGGTGTGGTGTCCTTCCGAGCCAGCGTGCCCTCCACCTAGATTCGTGCGTTTGCATTCCATACAGACGCAATTACATACAATCCAATCATCCAAATACTGGCACATCCAAGCCAAATCATCAATCCTCCGGACCGGCGCGTCCACATTTCGGACCATGATGGCATCATGTCCGACGGCCCATCCATCATTCCAAGCGATCGAGTCAACCGGCAAATTCCATCCACCGGCGTGTGGATCTTCCGAAGCTAGGTGCTTCATTTCCGGCTCGATCATCGGCAGTATCCGTTGGCGCTCAGGAATTCCGACCTTCCACTCGGCGTAGTCAGGTCATGCTTGTCGTCCGTCAAGCAGGAATCTCCTACCAGCCAGCATCCCAGCATCCATCCACGAACCAACCGCAATAATCAAATCCAATTATCGCACCCGTACCAACAACGATCATCTCCCATCCTACCTACAACGAGTAAGCAGACGACATCCACGGCATCCTTCCATCGATCAGAGGCAGACAAATAGAAAACGAAATTTCAATTTCGTTTTGAGGCGCCGGGATGTTTGCGCTCACACCGCAGTCGGCATCATCGCTAGCGTGTGCAGAAGTTGAACCATTCAACGCACTGCCCATTGTTCGATTCCCAACGCCGATGAATAGAATCGTCAATCGTCAGCCCAACGCTTCGATAGGCATAATCCAGTGCACTGCTGTGCGCATGGTTTAAATTGTTCGTCTCCGTACTGTGTCACCTATAAAAGGCGACAGTAGTTTGTATGTAATATATAGTTTCTTTCTCTCCCCACCGAGTAGGCACGCTGCCTCTCGGTGGCAATAAAGTTCCAATTAGTAAAGTTTGAAATCGAGTTGTTCTTCGTCGTCGTCCCCGTCATCCTCACCACACAACGTAGGGCTCCATCTCCAATCAAACATTCAATGTTTGATTGGAGATGGAGCCCTACGTTGTGTGGTGAGGATGACGGGGACGACGACGAAGAACAACTCGATTTCAAACTTTACTAATTGGAACTTTATTGCCACCGAGAGGCAGCGTGCCTACTCGGTGGGGAGAGAAAGAAACTATATAGAGCATACAAAAATACTATCGCCTTTTATAGGTGACACAGTACGGAGACGAACAATTTAAACCGTGCGCACAGCAGTGCACTGGATGCTGCCTATCGTTGCGTTGGGCTGACGATGCGATGAAGCAAAAGAACCAAACAATGGGCAAAAATTGAATGGTTCAATTTGCGCTTGGCTTGGGTGCTGCTATGATGATGCCGTTGTCGGTGTGAGATCGAACATCCCGGCGCCTCAAAACGAAATTGAAAATTCGTTTTTTTTTATTTTGCCTTGCTCGATCGATGCCTGCCGTTGAAACGATGATCGTTGGATGACTGCTGTAGGTAGCATGGATGATATTCGTTCACGTTGCGGTCCGTTCGAATTGGATTGATTGGATTTGATTGATAGTCCGGGTAGTTTGGTGGATTGGGATGATATCACTGGGGCTGGTCGATGGAAGATTCTTGTTGTCTCGAGCAACAACTTGGCCTGACTTCGCCGAGTTGAAGGCCAGAATTTCCGAGTGCCAGCGGATGCGGCCGTTGGTCGAATCGGATGAGAAGGAACACCTTCGGAATTTCCACAACGCCGGTGGAAGGAGCAGCCAATTGATTCGACCATTTGGAAGATGGATTTGCCGTCGGACTAGATGCCATCATAGCCCGAAAGTGGACGCGCCGGTCCGGAGGATGGATATAGCGGTTTGGAGATGAACATGCCGGTTTGGAATTTGGACACTGATGAAGAACGCGCCGGTTCGAAGGATTGGATGGTTACCGGTGTGATATTTGGACGTACCACTTTGGATGGAGAGCACGCCAGCTCGAAAGGATATCAGTTCTTGCTATAGGATGGACACGCCGGTCCGGAGGAGGCTTCTCCAGTCCATGGCTTGAAACGCTGGTCCAGAGATCTTTTCGTTTAATCCGTAGGTGGACACGCTGGTCCGGAAGGAGGAAGTTGTAGGTCCGTTTGTCTCTGCCGTCGTCTTGGATCCCGTGGTACTGTTGGTTCATGATCGCTGGCAGTGCGATCAGTCCTTGGTTCGGTCTATCCGTGGTCGCTCCGTGGCGGCCAATCCTGGTCACGGCACCAATGTTTGATTGGAGATGGAGCCCTACGTTGTGTGGTGAGGATGACGGGGACGACGACGAAGAACAACTCGATTTCAAACTTTACTAATTGGAACTTTATTGCCACCGAGAGGCAGCGTGCCTACTCGGTGGGGAGAGAAAGAAACTATATAGAGCATACAAAAATACTATCGCCTTTTATAGGTGACACAGTACGGAGACGAACAATTTAAACCGTGCGCACAGCAGTGCACTGGATGCTGCCTATCGTTGCGTTGGGCTGACGATGCGATGAAGCAAAAGAACCAAACAATGGGCAAAAATTGAATGGTTCAATTTGCGCTTGGCTTGGGTGCTGCTATGATGATGCCGTTGTCGGTGTCAAACGTTGACGTTTATTTTACTCTTTAGGGTATTAACAATATTCGCCCTAAGAAATGTTGCGCTCATGCTGGCTATGCAATAGTACAAACGTAGAAAACTTCATTTCACGGTCTCTTCTTTGGTTTCACACCTAATGACATTATGGTAAACCATTACGGATAAACTCTCCTTCAAACGATTTTTTTGATGATGTTGTGAATCCGGTATAAAGAAGGACAAACACGTTTTTTAATTGTTTAATTCTAATTGTCTGAGCGTCGCACTAATATGTGATTAGTGCATTGTGTTCATACAAAATCGTTAGAATCCAGCGCCGCGCTTGAATCATTTGATTTCAAAGCGCGGCGAGTGTGAGTTGTGCGCTGTCCGGTTTGGTGTCGGTGCGACAATATTTTGTTTTGAAATTTCCTAAATCGACAACGATTGCGAATTGGACCAGATAAAAATTAAATTTGACAGTCCATTGATTAATTGGAGGGGAAATAATTCCTGAACTGTCAAATTTAAGTTCGGACTCGTTTTAACAACGCAAATGAGACAGACCCTTAGTTCTAACAATTCGTGTTGTTCTTCTTTTGTTATTCTTATGCTAAAGGGAGGTGCTTGGAGTTGTCCTTCACTAAGGCTTAGCCAATGAGAGTTCAACTGAAAGGTTTTCAAGAGAGAGAGAGAGAGAGAGAGAGAGTATCAATAGTAAGACAGACAGAGTGTGAGCGCGTGAGAATGAAGCGTGATGCGCTTGGTGACAGTTCGGTAAATTAATGCATACGCATGGAATATAGATTGAGTTCAAGTGCCTCGATGGTTCGAGGTGAGGAAAGGATCGAATTACGGTCGGTTACCGCATATGTTGGAAACAGGGTTGCCACATAAAAATCTGCATTTTTCTCTAGAGTTATCTGTATATCGGTATCCTGGAGCAAAAAATCTGTATTTTAAATCTGTATCACTGGAAACTGGAATAATCATGAAGAATAATACAAGAAATGTGAGAAAATATCAATCATTTGCAACTACAATGCAGAACTGTTTCATCTCAGCTTAAATTTTAAGGTTTTCAAGAGTATGTTTTTTCAGTTTTGCTTAAAATCTGTACAAATCTGTATAATTTTGGCAGAATTCTGTATACAGAATCTGTATATCTGTATTTTTTCAAATAATCCGTAATCTGTATATATAGATTCTTGGTCTCAAAATATCCGAGAAAATCTGTAAAATACAGATAAATCTGTATATGTGGCAACCCTGGTTGGAAATTGTGTAATAAGAATATTGTTGAAGTGTCAACGACATGGGTCGTCGTTATTTGAGAATTAGTATAAGCAATAATTTAGTTCGGAGCGCTGATTGTCGTTTTGTTACCAAGTGGACAATCGCTTATTCTATGAAGACGGATGGCTTATGTCAAATGGGTGTCGAACTGTGGGAAAGTTAAGATTTTACAACATGTGTTGGAGAAGGCTGGGAAATATATTTTAAGGTGCATAAGTATGCTACAGATGTGTATCAGTGGGATAAGTGGAACATTTGTCAATATAAAGCATAAATACTTGAAAATGTTGAATGTTTTCGCACCATTGCTTCGTTTTAGGTTATATTCTTACGCCCACCCTGATACTATTGCAAAACTGGTACTACACGTACACTAACACAAGCAAACTTGTTAGCTGCAAAAAGTAATTAATTTGAAAATTGTTTTCCATCAATCAAAAATCCATTGTATCTCTGTCTTAAATCGAATTCTATTATTTTTTTCGACACATGGTGAGCACTTCAGTTCTAATTGAATGAGTCACAATGAAAAATATGTGATTTTTATTAACAAATACAAATTTATTGGACATGGTACACTTACCCCTACTTTTTAAGGTGAAGATGCATCGAAGCCAAACCTCGAATTTTCAAGAGCACAAATCTGGAGAACCAAACACCCGTTTGAGCTGAAAACTTAATCGATTGGTCACCACCAGCTAGTGACCAGTGAGTAGCATTTTCAGCACAAACGGTTGTCTGGTTCTCTAGATTTGTGCTCTTGAAAATTCGAGGTTTGGCTTCGATGCATCTTCACGTTAATGGGATGGGGTAAGTGGATCAAGAATTATTTTCCTTTATTGGCAGACTATTTACGAAAATTTTAAATAAGCTTTAATATCCGCAAATGTTTTTTGCCTTTATTTTCTTCCATTTCCAGTTTGAATTTGTCAAATTGACCATAGAAAATTTGAATTAATCCCCCTAAGAGTTTTTTTTAACCTTTCTGGCATAAAACAAATATAAAAGAATAATAATTTCAAAATTTACACGAAACTTTCCGTGGTTTATCTAAGTTGAGTTGTAAAAGAGCAAAATGTACTAATTTTCCAATTGAACGCATAGTATCGTACCTGATTTGACCATATAAATTGTTCTAGACAGATGATACCCATATGTTCATAAATAAAATAGAAGGATTTCAGTTTGTTATTCCAAAGTAAATGTAACTATTATTGTTAGAATAAGAGTGTTTTTTTCAAAAATATCGTTAAGAATAATCCTACAATACTTCTGTATAACTTATGCATTTAAATGGATGAATTTTCCCAAATTTTTCTAGAGTCAATGTTTTTTTTTGTTAGATTTAGTATGAACTAATATATACATACTTTTTATTATATTTTGATTAAATAAAGGTACTTGTTTATTTTAAAGTACTATAATGTAACATTACTAGCACTAATAACAAGAATGAGAGTAATATCATTTTTATTATACATAATCGCACCACATTTGTTTCGAGAACAGATTTTTTTTTAAATGGTGATCCACTTACCCCACCATGGTGGGGCAAGTGGATCATTTAGCGCAAATTTTTAAGTCTCTCATACTCAATACATAACAATTAGAAAAATCGTAATAAATGACGATTTGAAATATAATAGTCCCTCATTTGTTATGCACAGAAAAAAGTTTGAATTACATTATTCACGTCAGCTGTACATAACAATGAAGTTAACTATTGATTTTTTTGTATCCACTTACCCCACGGTACCTTATACATTTGAAAATATGCACAAGTTAACTAAGTGGACTGTCTATTTACATGTTCTCACTATTACTTTACCTTATGGTTGAGCAGTTGACAGTCTGACCTTATATATGGACAAACAATACATCTTGTAGAAGTCTGGAGTCACTGAAAACTACAGGAAATCATTCAGTTATTTCCAACACCTTCAGTTATGGAGAGTTGTCTGCATTGCCTAAATCATAGAAAAATGCATCGATTACCGTCATTCCGGGTGAAGTTGATCATTGCCGTAGTTACATTTATAGTCCTATAAGTTGTCCCAGCAAATATGGGCACCACTTTAATTACGAGAATTAGAACATTTTTCCGAAAAAAAGAGAAAAAACAAAGAGTTAAAAGAGAAATATTATATTCTTATATTCTTATATTCCTAAATTAATTTCACAGCTTCATACAACATTTCATTTGTCATGAAATATTCATGACTCAACAATTTGAGACTGTACTCGCGGGCGCTGCTGCCGTCGGGTTGAGAGCTCTACATATCACAACGATTTTAAAATAGAGTGGCATTTCCAACAGCGTCTTTGATTTCCCATATTTTATGAGAACACTTCGATTATGAAAGTTATCACATGTAACAAAATTGCGACATATTTAGAATGCTTTTGAAAAGAAATTCTCATTGAACAATTTTCATCATTTTGGCACCCATGGATCAGAAATTCACCTTCATAATAAAGATGATTATCAATAGCTTATTATTGAATTTTTAGTAAATGTCAACCCTTCCAACTACAGTCGACTCTCCATAACTCGATTTTCAAGGGACCATCGACTTATAGAATTATCGAGTTATAGAATACACCGACGCAAAAAATCCTTAAATCGAAGGAACAAATTTCTGTATTTCCGATACATATATGATTTCTTGTGTAAGAAAGCAATAATATATTGTTGATATTATTTTACAAGCTATTATTTAAAAACTTTTTTCATTATTATTCATTTTTCATTATTTTTACTGACAATAAGGGAATTCACTTAATGGCGTAAATCCTCGCGTAAATCGTGTAAAATTGGTAATTTCAAACATTTCACAGCATTGCCGCAATCTCAAATGAAAGATTTCAGATTGTTGAAATTCGATATCCAAGAGCGCTTTGGTGATGATAACAAAACAATTACCTACGAATTCGTTTTCTTAGGTTTTCAGGTTTTAAGCAATTGGGAGGAAATTAATAGAAAATCATTAACATTTTGCAATTTTAGATATGCATTACTTATCTATTTCTAGTGGAGAGATGCTTGTGGCTGAATAAAATCCGGTGATTCCTTATCAGATTGAGTCTCTGGGTGCATTAATTAATACTGCTGATCGGTTTTGGTAGGTTACTTGGGACCAGGTCTCTGATATTGGGTGCTGTTTGCAAGACGTTTGTTTAATATTCTATTGAGCTGATTCACACAATTTGTTCTTTGGGAAGGCACCGGTGAGGTTGCCAGACGAGATCGGCAAGTTAAACTAGAGGCGCTAAACACTAATTTGTAAGTCAGAGCTATTTTTCCATTTGCACATATTTATTGCGAGAATAGACAAAATGACGGATTACAGAGATCGTTTGCGTTTATGTGGAAACTGTGGAATAGTCTCCGCAAGTACGCTAATGGGTCAAAGCGGGTTTTCATCACGAAATCAGTATCAGTAAGTTTGTGAGAAATTGAGGCTTATTTAGAGAACAAAATAACTTAAGATATTTTCAATAGAAAACACATTTTAATCAGCAATCATTTATCTACGTTTCATGCGTCTGGATGTTCTTCTGCTCATTTTCACAAAAACCTCGCACATCGTTGCTATTTTGTCAGTATTCAAAACGATTCTAACGCCACCCGCCCAGCACAATTTGGTACCGTAATCCGGGGTAACATTGATCATTTTTTTTTGTTTTTCTTAAATTTTTCATTTCACAATACAAATGTTACAAGTTTCATATTTTTAAAACAAGTACTGGCACCCACCACTCCTTACTATGTTCTTTATTTTGTTTTTCGTAAGATTTAAACAAGTTTAAATAAATGTTTTAAGTGATTTTTTGATTCAACTGATATGGGGTAACATTGATCACCCAAGTAAACAACGTTCGCTAATATTGGAAATGTCGTTACTTACTAAAATCAGGGCCCCTGAAGCCGAATATGAAGACCAAACTTTTACAAGTCATTTACTTTTTGAGTTATTTCAAAATTAAAAACACCTTGAACCGCGGAATACGCCTAAAATTAGGCAATTTCCTAAGGAAATTCTACATTTTTAATTGTAATTAGTTAATGTTGCCTAATTGAATAAACTTATAAAAGATTTGACAACGGAATGGTTTTCGGCGATGTCATATTTAGTAACAACCGCATTTTTCTTGATCACATCATCTGCAGAACTCATATGAGACATTACTTTTTGGTAGTGTCAGTGAAAAGGATAGAAATCATTGTTTTAAAAAGTTGACAAATTTGCCCATGAACTTAACGCAATTTTGGCAAAAACCTTAATTATCATTAGCTTATGAATATACGAAAGAGAGGCACCAATCATGGTTCGAAAATTTTTTATCAATAAATCTTTATTTGAACGTTTAACAAGATGAGTCATCCCGATCAATGTTACCCCGGATTACGGTACACTTTATTACCATTAATCCGTGAAATCTAAAATAGGATATAAAATTAACCCTTCTAATTCCATTTATCCCAATGCATTTGTTCTGATATGGTCAAGTCTGAACAGCAAACATAAAAATTTTTCAATGCATCCAACACATGAACAGCTAAATTTAGTTCTCAAGTGTCGAAATAGGAATATTTCGTTTGAAATAAGTCATTGCAATTAATACGCAGTTTCAGTTTTACGCTGGTTTACGCAACTTTAAGTGAATACCCCTAATATTTTTTTTTATTTTAATGTTTTTCAACATTTATTACAATTTGCAAGTTATTATTCACTTTCAAACAAGAATTAGTTCAAGTTTCCCCGAACAAGAAGGATTTCAAAATGTATATCGAGTTATGGAGGGAAATTTTCCTCTCATGTGACATCGACTAGTGGAGATATCGAATTATAGAAATATCGACTTATGGAGAGCACGATGCATGGAAATTTGAAGGGACCGAAAAATCCATCGAGTTATGGAGATTATCGAGTTATAGAATATCGAGTTGCGGAGAATCGACTGTATCCATGTTCGACCATTTTCTCACGCATTATCATTTTCCGCGATATTCATGTAATTCGAAGCCCAACACATTATTGGCACATACCCATTTCCTAGATTGGTCGATCAGAAAGAGAAGAGCACAAAAGGGAGGAGCATCATCTGCTATTCTAAGGTTATAAAATATACTTCCTTCGTCGGATTCAGTTTCATTCCATTTCCGCTTTCAAGCTGGTAAGAGCTCCTCCAAACTTGCTTAGTGAAAAGTACCTCGCTGTTAGAAACCTGCTGAGCTGTTAATCTTCAAGCTGCTAATCCAGCATCTGGTTTGTGGCTTCTGAAATCGCTCAAGATTTCTAGGTTGACCGACCCGCGCTTCCAGATTTCGACTCGTGATAAACTCAGCATCGGTAGTGCAGTCAAGAAACAAGCCTGCTAGGCACCGATACTAGAGCCCCCTGAGTGGCTGATCCGAGGAGCTGCTTATCGAGCGCCGGGCTTGTGAAATCGCTCAATATTTCAAGATTGAGCTACGTTTCCAGATTTCGACTTTTAAGCCCTGTGGTCCGCTACCCTGTTGCTGTTGTGCACCCATGAAATATCAACTGGTTTGTCGTATAGGTAGAGAACTTGTTCAGATATACACCTTCGTTGGCGATTCTCCGTTTAAAAATGCCAATCAACTGATAACATCCCGTAGTGCCGTATTCATCTGTGACAGCATCCAAGCTCAAACGGCCCTTTTCAGGGCCAACAAACGTTCATATAAGGGTTTATTGAATAATATTTCCTGATTTATCTATCCTGATCAAAATTTCGCGGTATTGAACAAAACTTGATTTGATTCACATAATTTATCCCGTAATCGAACCGTAATAACATCATTGTGCTTACATTGTATGGCATTTCTAATAGCGTCGTTGATTTATCATATAATGGGGGAACACTACCTAAATTATCGAGTATGGAAATTGGAAAATGTATTAAAATTGCTTTTGAAATTTTTCTACATGTAAGTTTAAACAAAGAAATCTATTGCAAATGTCACAGTTTATAAAGCAGAGCGTTATTATTAATGCTTGTATTGGGTTTTGAATCCCGATTTCCATAACTCTTTCGCACAATGATCAGAAATATTTAAAATTTGTTCGAGAACAAAACATTCGTGATTTTTCATTTATTGTAAACTATTAAAATAATGTTGATGTTGATGACATCAACTTCATATATCTTGTCCCAGATTGGTCGATCAGAAGAAGGCGAAGAATACGAAAGGGAGGAGCATCGTCTGCTATTCAAATTGTGTAAGACATACTATTTCTGACTGATTCGGTTCATTTCATTTACAATTTCGAACTAGTAAGAGCTCCTCGTGATAAACGCAGCATCGATAATGTCAAGATACAATCTCGTTAGGCACTACTACAAGAAGCCTCATGATCGGCTGATCCGAGGTACGTTTCCAGATTTCGACTTAATTCCTGTGGTAGTTGTGCGCCATCCAATCCACAAGTTTTTCAGCTGGCTCGACGTGTAAGCAGAGAATTTGCTCAAATATGCACTTGCGTACAATGTTGTTTAGTCTTCATGTCGCAACATCTTCCTTGAGTGGTGCATATTACCCCAAATTCCCCTACTTTTATTCTTTTTCGCAAGTCTCCTCACAAATAGTGACCAATTCTTTTACGACCCCCGTATAACAAGCCTTTATGTCCTGCTATCAAAGTGGCCAGGACAGTCATGAAGTATTATGAAAATTATGTAGATTCTTGGAAAATTTCAACTTAAATACGGTTTGGACTACATTTTTATGTTTATTAATTGATATTTGGAAGAAAAATAAACCGCATAATAATAGAAAGAGATAAGAGTTTTATTCCTCATAACATTACAGCAGGCATTTCTTTAGGATCCACGACTTTTTTTTTGAGAATTCCTCCTGACATTACAAGTACTACTGCTCTTATGATTTTCTCTGAGAATTTTATCAGAAAAAAATCTGGTATTTGCCCAACTGTTCCGATACTACCATGGAAATTTAGTGATTATTGCCCATGGAATTCCTTCACGAATTTTCGTAGGGAATTTCTCGAGGAGTTTTTTTTCAACAAATCAAGATAGATTTGCCCTATGATAGCCACAGAAATGGAAGTTTTCCAAAGATTTTTTATTTTAGAAATGATCAGAATTCCTCCAGAAATTTATTGACAAACTTGTGACCGCTCATTTCGAGGTCACAATAAAATATTTGTTGGCAAGGCCAGTTGAAGGTTAAGAACACTTAATTATTGTTATTTATGTAATATACATTGTTTTGTGAATATTTTAAATGTCTTAATGTAAAAATAAATGTCTGTCTCCACTTTTATTAGTGTTTGAGTGACGTATATTTTACATTTAGTAGTACAATGGTTGAAGTCTCTTTGTTTATATTTGTTTGTGTTTACTCCGACGGTAGTTTATTCATTTATTTATTTCTTTATTTATTTATTTATTTATTTATTTATTTATTTATCTATTTATTTATTTATTTGTTTACTTATCTATTTATTTATTTATTTATTCATTTATTTATTTATTTATTTATTTATTTTTCTATACATTTATTTATTCATATATTTAAACATTTATTAAAAAAATATATATATATTTTTCATATACACTTATTTATTTATATTGTTCATTTATTTACATAGATTGTTTATTTATTTTTATAGATTGTTTTTCATATTTTCATATTTATTCATAAAAATATTATTATATGCGGAAAACAAGTGATTAGGGAATTCGAATTGTCAAGGCAAAGCATGCAGCAAAATTTGTCGGAGTAAATGGGTAATTTAGTGTAGAGCTTCAACCATATTAATGTTAGTGTTTTAGGTTTTTCGTCATCGATCCGTCAAGCTTCGTCTTTCATCGTGTCCGATCATCATCATCTTCGTCATGCCTGTATGAATGTCGGCACTAATTATGGTGGGGCAGGTTCGGGTTTATGTGCTGACTGAACTATAAATAGAAGCCGCCGATTAGGGTGAAGAGCTCTTGTGATTTGAAAAGTCCTGAGGAGTGACGAAATAGTGTCGGTCCGCGAGTTAGTCCGTCACCATACTGACCGCAGTAGTTCCCCGTAGTTGCGCTACAGTGATAGTAGAGTTACGTTGAAGTCTTAAAATTATTAAATTAAAACCTACATCCTATAACTACGATTTAAAAGTTGTTAAAAGTATAAAATCCACAATTAAAATGCCGCTGAAAATTAACACTAAAAACTATTTAAAACTAGTGGTCCCGGCAAACTTCGTCTTGCCATCAAGTAGGCTGTTGAAAAACGTCATGAAACGCCCTGTGCAAAATGGAAGTTCCGTTCAGCAGGAGTTTTATCAACTTTCCCGTTAAATATCCTTTGCTTTTTATATACACAAACACGTTGGAACACTTCAGGAACATAACTATGGAAGAATTTTCAAAATCTGATAACCCGTTCTCAGGCCATTTCGTGACATACAAACACCACTCCATTTTTATTTATATAGATAAAAGTACGGATCATCGAAAACCCACTACTTACGGTTAGAAAAGTGCACCACAGACAATACAGTTAATTGACGGATTTCACGCCAACTCGACAAAGGGATTGGCAGCACCCCTTCAGAATTCAATGAAACTTTCTGGGTGTGAAGACTATGTGAAACTAAGATACTTTACATACTTTGTTTTTTTCAAAATCGATCTAGACTAACATTAGAAAGGGTCAAAGTTTTTTTTACTTTTTTTATAAACCCGTATAACTCGAAAACGGTAAGACCTACAAAAAAGTGTTGTATGGGGGACTGCCGTGAAATTTCCTGACGTTTTAGAGAAAAATATTGGAAAAATAAAATCACATTTTCTACACTGAAAAAAAATATTCAAAACTTTAAAGTCGATTTAAAAAAACGGCCATTTCAGATTTTGATCATCCTTAAGCAAAAAGTTTCGTAATTAAATTTGCTAAAAGTCGTCCAAACATTGCAAATTGGGCATATTTTAGTGAAAAAAGTTTTTCTAACATCGAAATTTTTAAGTCCCAAAGTTTTTTATTTACTTTTTTTTATAAACCCGTATAACTCGAAAACGGTAAGACCTACAAAAAAGTGTTGTATGGGGGGCTGTCGTGATATTTCCTGACGTTTTAGAAAAAAATGTTGAACAAATAAAAACACATTTTCTACACTGTAAAATAATATGATTCAAAACTTAAGAGTCGATTTAAAAAAAATGGCCATTTCAGATTTTAATCATCCTTAAGCAAAAAGTTTCGTAATTACATTTACTGAAAGTCATCCATACATTGCAAATTGGGCATATCTAAGGGAAAACAGTTTTTCTAACAACGAATTTTTTCAAGTCCAAAACTGAATTTTTCTTCAAAGATTTTGTTCTAAACCGTTAAATATGATCGTGTTTTCAAGTGACAAATGAGTTTGAATCAAAACTAAATTGTAGTTTTTATTGAGAATAGTTAAAAAACGGAATTATGCAGTGATTATGTTTTTTAAATGAAGGCAATCTATGGATTTCGCCTCTGCCTATGAGAAAATCAACTCCGTCTAACAATCCGACGGATTTTTATGGTTCGAAAGATTGCAAACATTGAAAAGGAACAACCTGATCCATACCCCATTAAATTTTCTTCTAGAAAATACTACTAAACGTACCTGCGTTACAAGCCAGATGAATAAGAAACAATGTTTGTATTGTTATCTACCTAAAATGTCCGTTAACTACCTGAGTTACTCAACAATCACCGCGTGAGTGTATAGAAAGATAGGCATTTAACTTATAATTGTCGTTCTACCTATGCATATAACTATTTAAGCTTTATGTCAATAAAACTCTTTTCATTTTATCTAAGTCATTTGTGAAAAGAAGTTAAAGATGGATCAACAAGATTTATCGCGCATTAAAATTTTGAGATGTGGCGCCGGTATAAATAATCCTAAGTGCAGGCGTAGCCAGTTGCGAAACTTGTCACCAACAAAGATCGAACACATACGTGCTATGGGATATAGTCATCAGCTTGATGAAACTATGCATATTTGTGAGTCATGTCGCTTACTGCCCATAACTTCATATTTGTAACATTCGACAAAAGTAGGCATTGAGTAAATGGGATACCAAGTTTGTATTTTACTGCAGTATGGGAGGAATCTAAAATTTCAAAAAATCATTAAGAATTCAAAAGACCTTATTTGAGGCTGAAATTTTGTACAACTCCTCCCATACCTCATATTGGGTGAATAGACAGAAAATAATTCTGATAGAAATTTCGTTGCTACTACATTATGAGGCTAATGTATAATCTCAATGTTACTGTTATGCGGTTACATTTGCCAATGTGACAAAACAACTTGGTATTTTTTTCGAATTTTCTAGAACAAACTCACAGATTTTAGTAAGTTGATCGAAAGTATTTATCATTTGATGACTCTCCCCGGTATTAACTCCAATTTGTCAAAAATGTCGAATGTGACTGTTATGCAGTTATGGGCAGCTTAGTGATCAGGCTCCACAGAAGTCCGCCTAAGAAAAAACGACGGCAAAGGCCCCTGTGACGCTATTGATGGCACTCTCAAGCGAATGGCAAAAAGAGCAAGTCTTGCAAAAGACTATGGAAACACAATCGCAACTCCACGAGAACTATTCGACTGGGCAGTGAAACAAACTGATACATCACCAAATTAAATTTCTGTTATATATCTAATGAACACTATGTTAAAATGACAGAGAAATTGATGGAATTGTTTGATAAGGTTAAAACTGTCCCTGGTACCCAAAAATATCATTGTTTTATGCCTATTAGTGATACACAAATTGCAGCCAAACGGTATACCAATTCAGAGGATGAACCAAAAATATTCAATTTATTCAGTAAAGCCCAAAAATAATGTAAATATTCATGTGCAGATACTACGTTTTAGGATGTATAGCAATAATAAAAATAATGATGCATGATAAAAAAAATCACGACTTTTTTTTATAAGCATAATATTGACCCTTTCCAGACACCTGTTAAGATTGGCTTTGACCAAATAAGAAATAAAATATTATTGTGATATCTTTCCAACCATTAAAAACCCATCGGATTGCTAGACGGAGTTCATTTTCTCATAAGCGGTTTGGTGCGAGATCAATTGTATTTAATTAAAAAAAAAAACTGTATAATTCCGTTTTATTTCTTTTAACTACACCCAATAAAACAAATATGATCTATTTTGTGATTAAAACTCATTTATCACTTCAAAATATGAGCATACTAGACTATTTAAAGCGAAATAAAAAAAAATAAAAAAAAAATTTGGACTAAAAAAATTCGTTGTTAGAAAAACTTTTTTCCCTAAAATATGCCCAATTTGCAATGTATGGACGACTTTTAGTAAATTTAATTACGAAACTTTTTGCTTAGAGATGATCAAAATCTGAAATGGCCGTTTTTTTAAATCGACTTTAAAGTTTTGAATCATTGTTTTTTCAGTGTAGAAAATGTTTTTTTTATTTGTTCAATATTTTTTCTAAAGCTTCAGGAAATTTCACGACAGTTCCCCATACAACACTTTTTTGTAGGTCTTACCGTTTTAGAGTTATACGGGTTTATAAAAAAAGTAAAAAAAAAAACTTTGACCCTTTCCAAATGTTGGTCTAGATCGATTTTGAAAAAACAAAGTATGTAAAGTAACTTAGTTTCACATAGTCTTCACATCCAGAAAGTTTCATTGAATTCTGAAGGGATGCTGCCAATCGCGTGTCGAGTTGGCGTGAAATCCGTCAATTCTAACCGCGCTAGTTTTTCGTGATCGTAAACATACGCCAAGTGATCAAGCGAGCTAGTGGTGAATAATAAACTGCAGTGATTGTGTTCAAAAGAAATTGTGGCCGGCCGGACAAATTTAAGAAGAAGTGTGAACAATGGCATTCCGTCAAATCTGTGGTTGTCCGGCCCATTTGGTGCATGCTCGCTTGATTGGCCACTAACGCGCGCGCTTAGTACCACTCCCAGGACAGGGAACTTGACCTCCGTTCAAAAGGTCTTAACGACACTAATTAGTTCACAAACCCTAGTAAAAAGTGAATCCTCAAAAGAAGAAACCAAGATAGATGAGAACAATAGAAGAACCCCAAGCTACTCTGTGCCCGCCAAGAGAAGATCCCTGGGTCAACTCTGCATGCCAACGGAGACAACGATCGGCCGCAACGGTGAGCGCTAGTTTTGTAAAATAAAAAGTTAAAATTTAAAAAAAAAACAGGTCACTATTTTTTCCTGTTATTCTTGAAATAAAACTTCAATGTATGGCCTTCTTAACCTCAACTGAATTATCAAAATTATTTATGTAGAGAAATTCTTGTTTTCCGCCATTTTGTATGTATTTGTCCGCCTTGCCACCAAATATTCATGGGAAAATTGTCCGGGAGCACCATCTGAAACGACCCTGAAAAGGTGTGTTGTTAACCCCTGTTCTATAGGTTTTCCCATAACAGGGGTTCCCACCACGCTTTCACCTAGTATCAAACTCCATCGTTTTCCCTAGGGCATCCTCTAACTCAGAACATGTTTTAAAATTCAATCATTAACTTCTCCAGAAATGCTTCCAGGGATTTCTAGGAATTTCCCATAAAAATTGTTTTTCAGGGTTTCTTCAAGATTTCAACTAGGGATTTCTCTGTTAAATACCTTCAACAATTGTTACAGAGATTCCCTCTAAGATTTCTACTGAAATTCTTCCAGTAATTCTGCGAAAAGTCTTCAACAAAATTTTACAGATATCCTTCCAAGAATGTCTCCAGGGAATTGCCAAGAAAAAATTTCAGAAATTATACGATATCTGAAAAATAAATCCTTGACGTATTTTAAGAAAAACATGAAGTTAAAACTGATAAAACATTCGTAAGTTTTTAAATCACCCCTAATAAACGCGGTACCTTTAAAAAATTCCTGGAATCGTAAAGAAGTTTTAGAAGATTTTCGAAATGCTCGAAATTATGGTTTACGCCCTTTTTGAAGTGTGGTTATTAAAAACACTAATTTAAAATAGATTAATAAGGCATACCGTTAAGGATGAGCAAATGTTTTCAATGACACATTGCTCTTACGTGCCGCCATTTTTTTTTTTCACAATTAGCTGATTTTTCAGAGGCTCAAGTGAAACAAGGCATTACATTTTGTATTGTTATTAGTATTTATAAAATATTGTTATACATACTTAAATAAGAATGCCGATCTCAGCTGTGCAAATCGATTAAAGTTCGTTTGCTGACATCTCAGCAAAAGTGAGGTTTGATATCAGCGGCACCCACAGGTGCTGCTATAAACAAACTTGTTTTTTTTTGCTGACATATCAGCTAAAACTCATTTGCTTACCGCTCGGTTGTGCGGAACTCAGCAAAAGAATAAAAATTAGCCGAGCACAACTGAGTGTATTGCCCGGTATTTGAGCATGAGCATGAGCATGATTGACCGCCCGAAGTTGCTACTCCGTTATTGGAAGAACAGCTGTACTTACACAGGGAACCAACAGACACTACTCGGGATCAGTAGCATCCCCAATGTGTAAGTACTGGCGCTCTCATTTTTATAATAAACAATACCGGCGCCGGCTGCGTCCGAATGCAGGCCAATTTAGGAATGGGACGTGTTACTTGCTTTACAGAAGCCGAGGAGTCCTCTGCACTTCCACAAGAAAACACTGGGAGTTTGGATATGGGAAAGGATTCGTTTTGGTAAACGATAAATATATAATTCGAAATGAATACGTGAGCATATACACGAATGACCGACACTGATAGTGCGGTTACTACACAAACCGGACACGATACTGATTTCGTCGTTCGCTCGACAGTAGCATACAACAGGTTCAACGTATCAAAATCTACTGACGCGTTTGTTTTTGTTTTTCACCGGCACACTTAATAGTATTGCCCGGTATTTGATCTCATAAACACATAAGAGTCCTGGAAAAATACAAAACAAAAACAATTGTAAAAATCCATGAGTTCTAAAGCTAGCTCGTGAAGAATAAGTCTTAACACTGGAAATACACCTAGGGAAAGTTAAAAACCCGTTTTTTATTATTTGATTTCATTGAATTCATAACACTTAAGTTAAGCTCTACATAACTTTACTTGTCTTACTTAAAAATCAATACTCAAATCAAGACTCTATTAAAAGAATTATATCCCATAACTCCGAGTTTCATTTCCCCGAAAGCCCTTAACCCGAGTGTCATCACCCAGAACGCATAATTATGCTGAGTGTTATTGATAATGGAATTCTAAGTACCAATACCATTCTAGCAACTGGAAATCTAGGTCTTCAGATTAATGATATTCGGAGCAGGGAAATTCAGAGCTAACGGGTATAATATAAAAAGGATTTATAAAAACAGAGTTGTTCATCGTAAATTGTTCTGTTGCCGTGTTGGTCACCTGTTGATCTACCTACAATAACTAACATGGTGTGAATCTTAAATAAACTGAAGATTTCCGTCCAGAAGTTACAAATAACTAAATGAACTAACCTTGAATCCAATATTAATGGTTTATTTCTTCTGATAATCACGGCCAATAAAAATCTGTTGAAATATCTCAGATTTCCTTTGAATTTATGAACTTAAAAAACCAAAAGGGCGTAACTTATAAACGAGTCCCACGATTTTTTTTTACATTTCGCCCAGACTTGCAACATCTTTCTCTGGTAATAACGGTCAGAGGAGCACCGTGTAAAGAAATTTGTGTAGAAACGATCGGAAGCATTATTGGAATTTCCGTGACGTATTTAGGGCTTGACGGGCCCTGTGCGGTTTCTAATTTGGGGGCCCTCAGAAATGACAACCAATGAGGAAGTAATATTCTGATCGATCTTTGGCCGATTGACCTTAGGACCGATACGCCCTTTAAATATGCCTATGCTTCTTTGTACTGAAAGCACAAAATTACTGTTATACTGTAGCCACGTGTCTGCTGTTTCTAGTCCTGATATTGTTGGGCCGCCACCAAACAATTAAAGATCTCAGGATGTTGTTTATATACATTCCCGTGCATAAGTTTGGGTTCACACCCTAAAAAACATACAAAAGTGTTCAATCCATATCTCTGTGACTACACGTTTCAAGTAGACGTGTAGTCACAGAGATATGGATTGAACACTTTTGTACTCTCTAAGCCGCATTCGAAAGACGAAGAGTTATTCTTACTTCATATGTACCTATTTTTTCAAAAACATTTTTTGAATTTTGTATACTAAATTTTTACTTAAAGTTGTGACACTTTTCAAAAAAAAACACACTGAAAAAAAAAAACATAGCTAATTTCCTCAGCATTGGACTAAAATTTTGAAACAATATGTCATTAGAATCGTAATATTATATTCTTTGAAGAGCCTCTTGTGGCGAAAATTTTTCCGGAAAAATCTGTAAACTAGTCAAAATCAATGAAACAATCATTCAAGTCATCGTGCAAAAGTTTGGGTTCATCTAAACTAACTTAAAACGCGAAAATTCTGTGAAATCTCAAACCAATCATGTACGCGCCGTTAGTTTTGATTGAAAAAGCTATGAGTTTTTAAACTTTTGCACGATGACTTGAATGACTGTTTCTTTGAATTTGAGTAATATTTTGATTTTTCCGCAAAAATTGCGTGAGAATATAAGATTACGATTCTAATGACACCTTGTTTTGAAATTTTGGTCGATCAAATGCTGAGGAAATTAGCTATGTTTTTTTTCAGTGTGTTTTTTGAAAAATGTCACAACTTTCAGTAAAAATTTATTATACAAACTTCATAAAATGTTTTTAGAAAAATACAAACGAAATAAGATTAGCTCTTTTCCTTTCGAATGCGGCTTAGAGAGTTTCAATTGAACGTGTAGTCACAGAGATATGGATTGAACACTTCTGTGTGTTTTTGAGGGGATGAACCCAAAATTTTGCACGGGAGTGAACATAGCAACATCCGTCTGACAACTGTTATGGACCAATGCACGAGTTCACTACTTTGACGTTTTAGCGGTGCCGTGTTATTTATGTTGCCACGGTAACGAGTGAATATGGCACCGCTCAAACGTCAAAATAGCGAACTAGTGCAATGGTTCATACAAACAAACCGGAATCACTCCGATTTGCACATTCGATTCCGTGAGAGCTTTTTACGCGTAGTTTATTCGCTCACAAAAGTGAAAAATTATTAGATTTCTGTGTTGAAAAACTACTCCAGTCGAAAATGTGGAATAAGTATTCCATAAAGATTTCATAGTGCAGCGATATATGGAAGGAAAAATATAAACGGAAGTACAGTAAATCCTTCAGTTTTTCAGTGTAGCGCTGCATTCTTAATATTTTTATGAACACAGTGCAGAATTCATGAATCAATTTTTCAAAACTATTTTTTAATTCCAAGTGTCATTGTAGAAAAAATATATTCAAGTAAAAATATGACTAATAAATTTTACTCTGTTATGCTCTGATACCGTTTCATGAAACGAAATCGATTCTTCTATTCCGGGTTCCTTGACCAGACATTTTTGTTGTGCTTGGAAGACATGATCAGCTTCACATATTACTTGAAAGGAATTCAGATTCGCATACAATATTGATCATTTAATAGCTTTTTCTTAACAGCTCATTTCATTCCTGCATCTTTTATTACGTTTTTTTTAAGGTATTTCGATCACGTTTTGTAACATGTTTTGATCAGCTTTGCTATAATGCAAAAATAATTAGTATTAACATTCAGCTACATTCAAGAATTTTACATACCGTAATCCGGGGTAACATTGATCAGCGGGGTAACATTGATCGGAATGACTCATCTCGTTAAAAGTTCAAATAAAGATTTATTGATGAAACATTTTCGAATAATGAATAGTGCCTCTCTTTCTTATATTCATAAGCTAATGAAAATTAAGGTTTTTGCCAAAATTGCGTTTACTCCATGCGTAAATTTGTCAACTTTTTGAATCAATGATTTCTAGCACTTTCACTGACACTGCCAAAAATTCATATCTCACATGAGTTCTGCAGACGATGTGATCAAGAAAAATGCGGTTGTTACTAAATATGACATCGCCGAAAACCATTCCGTTGTCAAATCTTTTATAAGTTTATTCAATTAGGCAACATTAACTAATTACAATTAAAAATGTAGAATTTCCTTAGGAAATTGCCTACTTTTAGGCGTATTCCGTGGTTCAAGGTGTTTTTAATTTTGAAATATCTCAAAAAGTAAATGTCTTGTAAGAGTTTGATCTTCATATTCGGCATCAGGGGCCATGATTTTAGTAAGTAACGACATTTCTAATATTACCGAACGTTGTTTACTTGGGTGATCAATGTTACCCCATATCAGCTGAATCAAAAAATCACTTAAAACATTTATTTAAACATGTTTAAATCTTTCGAAAAACGAAATAAAGTATAAAGTTAGGAGCGGTGGGTGCCAGTACTTGTTTTAAAAATATAAAATTTGTAACATTTGTATTGTGAAATGAAAAAATTGAGAAAAACTCAAAAAAATGATCAATGTTACCCCGGATTACGGTATTTATTTTTATTTTAAAAGGCATAAAGACTAATTTGGTCAGCAATATAAATTGTAACAATAATGTTTCCAGCTGATCTCAGGCTGAAGATATTGGGGGCCCCCAGATAGGTTAATCAGTTTAGATTTGGGACGGATCTGGTTTCGTAGTTAGAAAACACGCCTCTCGCCAAATCATGACGACTTCCTTCAAAAGAAAAGTAAAGACGATGGTCCCGATATTAACTAGCACAACAACCTCTTCAAAAGAGATAAAAAAATTATATATGTGTTGAAGACTAAAACACGTTATTCTGTTGAAAATAACTCTTCTGTACAGACATAGAAACTTATTCTACCATTATTAGTTGATAAAGGGGTACCTGCAAACGAATTGATAGGTTCCCGTCCAATCATAATTAATTTGTTAGGAACTGAGTTGCTACTGCTAAAGAAATAAAACTACCATGATTTCATGGACCGCACTCCCTTAGATACGCTACTAATACCTCGAATATAAGAATATTGGCTCTCTAAAAGGAAACGTGGAGGAATTCTTGCAGAGTTTCATG
This sequence comes from Aedes aegypti, assembly GCF_002204515.2. Classification (NCBI taxonomy): domain Eukaryota; kingdom Metazoa; phylum Arthropoda; class Insecta; order Diptera; family Culicidae; genus Aedes; species Aedes aegypti. The sequence continues at coordinate 217,506,436 of NC_035107.1, read as the reverse complement.
AAAAAAAAAAACACCTTCGTGGATCTTCTGGTGAGTGATCCTGTAGAAATTTAAGGAAGATCTCCTAGATTATCAACTGGTGAATTCGGTACAAGGATCAGTCGTAAAATATCTGGATAAAATTCTAGCAGTCTATGTAAAAAATAAAATTGTAGATGAGGAAACTACTAGAGGTAGTAGCTTTGGAGTTTTCAAGGATTTCCTGGAGCAAATTCAGAAGAAATTATTCCAAGCATCCGTTGAAAAATCGTTGGAAGAATCTCTTGGAGGATCTGAGGAGGAATCACTTGAAGAATTTCTTAAGATATTCCTGTAGGAGACCCTGAAAGTACCTATTATAAACGCAATCACAATGATAATTCCTGAAACTTTTCCACGAGATATCTGAGACGAATTTTCTAAAGAGCCTGTTCGACCCGTTACAATCTCTGAAAGTTTCTTTGCATGCTATAGAATTTAGCATCAGGTTTAATTGTAAGCAGAATAAGGAAAAATATAGACTTTCTATAGATTAGTATTAAAATAGAAACCAAATGCCTAAAAAGAGACCTGCTACCAGCTGTTGTACTATATATAGCCTTAATCCTTTATTTTTTGTATAGAATATAACACGTCATTGAATAACGTGTAAATCCATTCCACTTGGTAACCAACAGCTTTCGTGTCTTACTCATAAATCATGCGAGCACCGTGGAAACTATGAAAATACGCGTCTCAATTCATAGATGCTCGAGAACATCAAAAAAGAGCTCGTGCGAATTTGCGAAAGCTTTCAACATGCCCCATCTGTTATCATTATCGCCATCCGCAATTAGGAAACGGCCGTAAATTTTGATGGAAGAGGAGGTGTTAGACACGTTTCCAAATAACGTTCCCCGGGTTTCACAAAAAAAAAATTGTTCTAGTAGGGAACGGGTGTAGGGAATTAATGATATTTCTTTGTTCATAACCATGAATTGGCATTCTACAAAAGTTTCAACATACGTTTTCCATTAGAAGCTCCGACGCCTATAATTTTTCATATTTATTTCAACAAACATTCCTATCCTTAGATCAAATCAAATGAGGTACTGCTTCAGTTTGAACAGCGAATGCTCCACAAACTGTTGATATAACCTTTAATGAAATATTTCCCGTTTCCGGTGAAAAGCTCTCTCTCTCATGTCAAATCTGATAAGAATCTCTGTAAAATCGCGGCGCTCACAAGTCAGCTTTCAATTTCAGCTTTTGACGGTGCGGTGGTGACGCCAAATTGCCATGTGGTACACCGCTCTGTCATGCACAACATAATGAAAGGGGTCTCTCGGTCGATGGAAATTATTCTGGTGTACGCATGTTTAATTTAATGAGACCGTTTAAATTTGGCAGCAGCAGGAGAATGAAGGATTTCTTCCGGGAAGAAAAACAATGATTGAAAGTTTTGATGACCGGGAGTAACAATTGAGTATACCCCAGTAGGCATAAAGACAATAGGCATGCATTACATCACAGGCATACATGACCATTGCATTGCTAATATAAAAAAGTTAATCAATATCCATAAAAAGAATACAATTTTATACGAATTATTTTACACTAACAATAATGTTTTACATGTTTGTTTCAAATAAAATTTGTGTAGGTGATTTTTTCGATTCTGTTCTTAAATGCATTTCCTGCGATGGTAATCTTGAATATTTTCCACTTTTTCTTTCAGCTACAATCTGGTGTTCCTCATCCTGACGTACGGAATCCCGATGCTGATAATGATCGTGTGCTACTCGTTGATGGGCCGGGAGCTGTGGGGCAGTCGATCCATCGGGGAGCACACCGAACGGCAGCTCGAATCGATGAAATCCAAAAAGAAGGTAGGTGTCACCATATTATGCTGCTGCTTCGCACCCCCACATCAAACGAAATGAAAATCCATCACTTTGTCATCAATGATATGGCGTCATTCACCAGCTCAGCGTGGAGTGCCTTTTATTGCATTTCCGACTATATGGTTGTTCTTCCACTTGACGGGAGAATTACAAGTTACATGTTTGAACTTTGAACTTCATTTGAGCTAAAACTGAAATTCCACAGATAGAAGTAGAGACGGATTTACCAATGTGAAGTTTATGGATCTTTTTTCCCAGAATTTTCTTATTCTGTGAGATGGACTTGAAAAAATCCCTAGCATCTATTTTGTTGAATGCTTAAGATAGTCAAACTGTTATTGCCAGAAAGTAGTTTGAATACTAACAGCTCTTCTCAAATTCGGCCCCGGTTTAAAGTCACTCAGTTCTCCGAAATTGCAGTGAATGTACGACGAAACTTAATATTTAGGATATTCAAGGTGTTTTATAGAGCTTTATTAAACCGTACTGTCAGAGAGATTGCTGTATGCTATATGTTGTATGCTATAACTCATATAGCCTCCAGAGGGAAGACGCAATTGAATTGGGGAATGTCACGTTTTTGATTTCAAACAACTTTACTATGCTACCTATTTCTTTTCCATGGAATCACATTCCATTCATTGAATGATCAATCAAGTGGAACGAAGTAACAGATGGCTTTGACGACATTGATTCGCGGAAGTTGTAATTGTCAACAGTATTGTGAGAAACTCAAATTGTCATAACTTACGCTTGAAATATTTTCATGCATGAGTTTTTGATCACGCAACTCAGCAGTCAAAAAATCATTGATGAGTTGGTTTATCTGAGGAGCGGTTCCATTTGAATTCGAATGTCGGTTTACTTTTGTATTTTTTGATTTGGATGAAATTTTGCATATGCTTTCTTTATGCCCAAAAATGCCTTTTTGCATCATCGGCTCGCCATTTTGACTCTAGTCTTACTTTTGAGAAGGGCCTAAGAAAAAAATCCCTTATAATTTTCAAAAAATTATAACTTAGAAACGGTTTGTCCGATCAGTTTGGTGCCTTCCCTAAAGTTTTAGGTTATTGTTGGGACTATCTGGAAAAAAATATACACTGTAAAAAATAATGTTGTAATTTTTTTATATATCGAAAATAAAGCTTAAAAATCAATTTTCTCAAAAATCGTATTTTTGATTTTTTTATTTTTTTATATGTTAAAGTAGACAAAAAATGAAGTCATTTGCACAGTGGGTCAAGATGGAGAAATCATGGACAAAAAAGTTATGATTTTTTGAAAATAGGTGAATTTTTGAAAATGGTCATAATAAACTTTTTAAATATTTTTAAACTCGATTTTATGAAAGTACGCAAAATTTACAACAAAAAAGGTCCACGGAAAAATCAGGCTAACTTTTACCGTTTTAAAGATACAGCGATTTTAATACAAAATTATGATATAATTTTCGGTTATTATAATATAACTTAGAAACGGTTTGTCCGCTGTACAAAAGACTTCATTTTTTATCTACTTTAACATATAAAAAAATAAAAAAAATCATAAACACGATTTTTGAGAAAATTGATTTATAAGCTTTATTTTCGATATATAAAAAATGACAATAATTTTTTTTGCAGTGTATATTTTTTTCCAGATAGTCCCAACAATAACCTAAATTTTTGTGGAAGGCTCCAAACTGATCGGACAAACCATTTCTAAGTTATATTATAATGACCGAAAATTGAAAATTATATCATAATTTTGTATTAAAATCGCTGTATCTTTAAAACGGTAAAAGTTAGCCTGATTTTTCCGTGTACCTTTTTTGTTGTAAATTTTGCGTACTTTCATAAAATCGAGTTTAAAAATATTTAAAAAGTTTATTATGACCATTTTCAAAAATTCACCTATTTTCAAAAAATCATAACTTTTTTGTCCATGATTTCTCCATCTTGGCCCACTGTGCAAATGACTTCATTTTTTGTCTACTTTAACATATAAAAAAAATAAAAAAAAAATCAAAAATACGATTTTTGAGAAAATTGATTTTTAAGCTTTATTTTCGATATATAAAAAATTACAATATTTTTTTTACAGTGTATATTTTTTTCCAGATAGTCCCAACAATAACCTAAAACTTTGCGGAAGGCACCAAACTGATCGGACAAACCGTTTCTAAGTTATAATTTTTTGAAAATTATTAAGGATTTTTTTCTTAGGCCCTTCTCAAAAGTAAGGCTAGAGTCAAAATGGCGAGCCGATGATGCAAAAAGGCATTTTTGGGCATAAAGAAAGCATGTGCAAAATTTCATCCAAATCAAAAAATATAAAAATGAAATTTGGGAAAAAAGTCGTCATTTTCTGTGGAACCGCTCTGGAGGCTCATTGTTCCGTATTTCCACAGTTTACTCACACAAACCAATGATTTTTTGTTAGTCTGCTAGAATTATTGTGAGTCTTTTCTAGCAAAAACAACAACATTTGGTTTTCGCTAGTTTTTGACGGGTAATAGGACTGCACCATATTTGACGGCTTGAGTGTGATTGAGTGATTTTCCACGAAAAACTTCAAGCATGTGATTTTTGAAGCAAATCTTTAATGAGTTTGCTCTCATGGGAGATTGTTAAACAGATGAAAATTAAAATATCATGAACAAAATTTGTTTGGTTCAAGTCTAGACAAGAGATTTTGAGTCTTTTCCTTGAAACGTTGCTGTTGAGCTCAATTCAGCCTACACAGTTAAAAATTATGAAGATTACACGTCGTGTAAACTTCATTTATTCGATGTAAACATGACGTCATGTAAATTTAAGTCTGAAATCATGTAAAAATGTGTTTTATCTCATGTAACCACAGAGGATCCTGCTGGTTTACATCACATATAATTGCAGTTTACATGACCTATCATGTAAATATCCATGATACTCCACGCTCCAATTATGTGCATTATATTTCTCAGAAATTTACCGTAATCCGGGGTAACATTGATCATTTTTTTGAATATTTCTTAAATATTTGATTCGAAAATGCATCTGTTGCAAATTTTATATGTTTAAAACAAGTACTGCCACCCATAACTCGTGTCTATGTACTGTATTTTGTTTTCTGAAAGTTTAAAGCATGTTTAAAAAAAATGTTTTAAGTGATTTTTCTATTTAGCTGATATGGGGTAACATTGATCACCCATGAAAACACCGTTTGGTCATATTGAAAATATCATTACTTACTAAAATCATGGTCCCTGAAGCCGAATATGAAGGCCAAACTCTTACAAGTCATTTACTTTTTGAGTTATTTTAAAATTAAAAACACCTTGGATTGTGGATTACGCCTAAAGCTAGGCAATTTCCTAAGGAAATTCTTCTCGGTTTATAATAATTTGTGAATTATGCTTTATTGAACATATTTGTGAAAGTTTTGACAACGGAATCGTTTTCGGCGATGTCATTTTTAGTAACAACCGCATTTCTCTTGCTCATTTCGTTTTCAGAACTCATGTGAGACATGATTATTTAATGGTGTCATCCATAATCATGAAAACCAACGTTTACAAAAGTTGAAAAAGTTACGCATGAACACAGCTTAATTTCCGCAAAAACCTTATTGTTTATTAGCTCATGAATAGAAGAAAGACAATCACCATTCATGCATTGAAAATATTTCATCAATAAATGTTGATTCGAGCTTTTTACGAAGAGGGTCATTGCGATCAATTTTACCCCGCTGATCAATGTTACCCCGGAATACGGTACACGTTTCGTTCGAACTGTGTACTCTCGCAAATTGATTTCGCATTAAGTAAGAACAACACCGCTAAGGCAGCATCCATTTATTACGTAACGCTAAAATTGGAAATTTTTGACCCCCTTCCCCCCTCCGTAACGCTTTTTGTATGGATTTTTTTAAATTTTGTATGAGCCGTAACGCTTGAGCCTACCTCCTCCCCCTTCGAGCGTTACGTCATTTGTGGATGCCGCCTAACGCATGACGTATCACCATTGTAGCATGTCTAAAAGAACTTGAAACTATGGAGAACCAGAGCTACAGGTCCAAAGCCCTGATAAAGAACAAACGGACGGAGGCAGCCCCTCTAGCACGATGTAGGTAGCGCAATCCTGGTTAGGTGGCCTATCGAGGGCTCTTCATCAACTAAGAAAGGCAAAAGTAGAGCAAACAGATTGATTTTACGGGTGCAGGTCGTTAGGCCAAAGGCCATCAGGCCGATTGTCATTAAGCCTAAGGCCATAAGGCCGAATGCTGTTAGGTCGAAAGGGTCGTTAGGCCGAAATAATATTTGATCATTTACTACTACAGGTATGTTCCGTTTTCATCACGTTCCGTTTTTGTCACGCTCCGATTTTGTCACGTTCAGATTTCGTCAACAAATTATTCCGTTTTTATCAACACACAAAAATTGTTCATATTTATTATTTTCAAAATGTTTAGTATGTAAACTAAATATTTATTTTGAAGCAATTTTAATGCTTTTCAATAGCCTCAGAGTTGAATTTTCGATATTATGTTAATGTTGAGCACCTACGATACATGGTAGTTGTCAAGTCATATGCGATTCAATAAGGTTTGATTCCTTCTTATCCACTAACCAATTTGAGTTTTCAAACTTACCATAGTCTGTTGGGCAAGATTGACCCATCCTTCAACAATCGAGAGTTGCTCTGGCCACGTCCTAGCAACAACAGGAATTTGTGATTAGTTGAATACGTACTTAGGAGAGTTGCAGAGACCTCTCATTTTTCTTATGTAACATGGCATCAAAGAATTTTCTATGTAAATTTGATCAATAACGTAAGGCAGTTTTGGTGGGTTTTTGACCCCCCTCTCCCTATGGATTGATTTTTTGAATGAAAAATAATACAAAATAATTTGTAAAGCACGTAAGATGTCTCAAACACCTCCCCTTGATGATGCTTGTTCTAAACTTTGTACACTTTTGTGTTTTGATGAACTTCTATATAGATAAAAATGGAATGATGTTTGTAGTTCACGAAATGGCCTTAGAATCGGCTAATAGGCTTACAGGATTATTTCACTGTTAAATTGATTAAGTGTTCCGAAGTGTTTGAGTGAAGGAAACGATTTGGAAAATTCTCTGGAATAACTGGATAAACAACAGAAAACTTATCTGTCGTTTTGTATGGGAGATTGCATTCCATTTTTTCAGCAGCCTACTTGATGGCGAAAGTTTGAAGAGACCACTAGGGTTAATATTATTTTAACTTAACAAAAAACTTCAGGTTAGTATATTGCAGGTCTATTCGGGATCTAACGTAAAGTGGTGGTAAGATGGTGGTGCTGTTCTAGATTGACGATTAGTACATTCCTGTCAATGTTGGTAGTAATAACTTTAGAAGAAATATCTCCACCATAATTTTACTGATTAGATTTTGACAATTCAAAGCACAGAAAATAGTGAATATTCAGTGCAGTTTGCCAAACTTTCGCAACATAAACCCACATTAAATCGCCAATCAAGTGGGACTAAAAATGCAAAAAAAAAAAATAACTTGGAAAAAAACTCTTAGTTGATAGCTGCGGAAGTGTTTATATGAGCACTAAGCTGAGAAGAAGGCTCTTTCTCAGTTGGAATATAATTCCAAAAAGAAGAAGAAGAAGCAGATGGATGAGGATGAACAGTAACAAAAGAAGTAGTTTCTTGATTCATCCTTCTTGAAAAAAAAACATGATCAGTTTGACCACATAACTACAAGGAGTTATTTTTACAAATATGACGTGCAAAGGACATTTATGTGATTATCGTTTTATTTTGCATATTGCATTTATTAAAATTCAAACCAAAAAAACTAAAACTATTAATGATTTTTTACAAAATTATGTTGATTGATAAGAGTCTGCAATCAATTTTAATTACGAACCTATAAGAATAAACAATCGAAATGCTCCTAACAGCTCCTAAACATCAATAGTGTGCGTTTATATGATGAAAATGCGTATTATCCTGACAAAACTGCAATTTTCTTTTCAATTTTTTAAAATATTTTGTCTAAGAAAATTATTTTGTTTTTGTCACGGTTCCGATTTTGTCAACTGAAAATAGCCGATCGTGTTGATAAAAACAGAACATACCTGTATTACAAATGCCCAACACAATCATCAGTGTTTTTCCTTCTTTTAATCAAAGACTGTTATATTACTAGTTATATTTCACAACGGTTATTGTGGGCTTCTAGATAATGCAAATTATCCAAATTTAACAAAAAACAATTCATTCGACCTGAAAACTCATCAGGCGGTTTCTAGATTGTAACTAATGGGGCAGCCCCCTATCCGGCATTAATGAGACCCCCTTCTACAATTGCCTCAGGGTCGGCATATGCGCTTGATTAACCGCGACCAAGAAAACACCTGAACATCCGTTTTGCGACACTTAAACCCACTTTATTGACTTTCCTTGCACACAGATACCTTTATTTCCTCCCACTTCCTTACAGCCTATCTCCTACCTTCCACTTCCTCTTCTTCTCTTCCTCTGGTGGCGGGGCCCCTTCTCCGTTCCGCTACCACACCTTCGTCCTTGCTTCATCGTCGCCGGTTCGCTCCTCTTCTCGGATGGATAACGACCGCAACTCCTCTCTCCAATGGCTTCCTCTTCTCTTTCCTTCGCTTTCCTTGGACTTGGCTTGAGGGTGTAGCGTCGCTGCAGACAAAATGGCGTGCACAGCTGCGACACAAGGCACTTCCTCGCTCGTTTGGCAGTCTCGGGTGTAACGAACGAGCACTGCAGCGCACTTCGAGGTGGTAGGACCAATGTCTTCGGCTCAACTACACGCACTTCACGGCCCACGCTTTACGCCAAGGCAACGGCCAACGGCCAAGGTCACTCCAAGGGCGGTACTAAATGTAACACCAAGGGTAAAACCAAGGGTCCTGCGGGTATTTGAAGAACGAATGGGGGGGTGTTATAATGATGGATGCGAACTGGTTATGGTCGAGGGTCTATTACCTGGATGATCCGGAATTTTTGTATTCACCACTGTCTAACTCCTTAACTTCTTTCTCAGGTTTGGATTTAAGTTTTCTAATTCGTCACAGACGTCTATCTAGCTTAGCTTATGGCTCGATAATGATCCAGAGCAATGGTGGATTTCCTTTTCAGAACCTTCGACCTAGAGTTTCCCGCATTATGATAAGTTCGCCCCATCATGGCTCCTTCTACACCACCCCCAATGGCCGCCCATTCTGCTCGTCCAGCGATGGCTGGTGGTGAGTAGCGGAACTATTCTCCATGTGGCTGCATGCTGTCCAGTGGGCGATGGGTGGTGATGCTGACAAATACTCAAACACTTTCTTGGTTGTCCAATACAAAATACACGGAACACACTACATCGCGAAAATCTCAACAATCTCGGACAGACAGACACACCACTGGTTACAAGGTGATGTAAATTATCCTATTAATTACCCATTTGACCTTACGGTTCATTAGAACTTTCGTCCATTTTCGGCCTAATTACTCTTTTGGCCTAACGAAATTCTGCCTAACGGCATTCGGCATAACGGGATGCCGTTTATGCGATTTACGGGCTTCTGATTTGCGAATGTGTGTTACTTAAATCTATTAGGTCTGACCTTATTCTTGATCGTGATTTCCCTCGAAGCAGCGTGCTCTCTCGTATGCCCGAGGTTGGTGAAAGCCGCACGATATGCAGCCGACGCACGAATCGAAGTAGAGTACTAGGCGGCGCACCACAGTGACGACAGACTTGTTCGGCGGCTAACTATCAGCCGCCCTTGATAGCGGCGAATGCTTCACTGACAGCATCAGTGGGTGAAGCATTCACCGCTATCAAGGGCGGCTGATCAGTGTCGTAAAAATTCAGCCGAATGATACCCGATCAGTGCGAAAACGAACAAAAACAAACTCCGCTAGCAAGAAGCCAATCTGACTTCGAGTGCGAATGCGACGAGAAAGAGAGTGGGTGCAACACACGCACACATTCAGTTTCACCCACTGTTGGTGTCATTTCAAAATTCAGTTTCACCTAGAGGCACTGAAATTGAAAATTGAATATAAAAAAATTACAAATGAATTTTATATTACTGGTGTAAGAAAACGGCAATGTGATGCCTCCAGTTGATGAATCATGATTGTCTTTTAGTAAATGGATGTTTGTGGGGTATTCTGACGGAAATGATTTTTTTCACTAGTGAAATTGAATTTGAATGTCAGTAGTGGATGAGAATTAGTGTAACAAAAGTAATTGAAAAACTGAATGCACGTTCTACCAGATTCGTGCATGTATTGTCAAACAAACATTCACACAAAGAAGAATTCAACGATGACGGAGCCTACTGAGGATCGGCGTTGTTGACTGTATATAAGCCATTTTATGAGACGTTTCGAATCATATGGTTTCCGTTTGTTTACCAGCTTTGAAAGTTTCTGGCGGGCCGATTTATTTACGTTTCTTCTAGCGCTACATTTGGAAGGAGCTTATTCATCAATGGCGCTGGTTGCAATGCCACAAAGTTTTTAATTTTCGCATGTAAAATTGAAATCAGCAGGCAGGGAAGATATTTTTCATCTACTGGTAACATAATACATGTAAACCGGGTAGAAACATGCGCTGAAAGAGACGGGGACGTCATCGCCAACAAAAATGTGACCAGCGCCATTCAGATATTATGCTAGTTTTTTGAACAACAACAATGAGCGGCCCGCCAGAAAACGTCATTCGAACGTCTCGTAAAATGGCTTATTGAAATATGCAGACACTGGCTGTCAGTCAAACTCGATGACGTCACCTTCAGAACACTGGTGGAGCATGCGTGTTCAGAGGCGTGGTTTCGTTGACTATGAGGGGTGGTCTCAATCGTATACCACTTGAAGGGGGCAACACGTGGGCACTCCTTCCTGGTTCAATCCCTTCGAGGCCGTAGAAGTTGACTCGGTATTTGTGGGACCGATCACCTCCTGATAGGCGTGGATAACCTTTGACCCAGGGTGCGCGAGGGTCGATTACTGGCTCGACGACGAGGCGGGCCCACTATGGGCGGTTTCCATACAGACTGGCGACCAAAAACATTTTTTCCATCTCATGTCGTATTTATGAGTTTTGTGATACAAATTTGATGTTTTATTTTCAAAAACAAGTTTTCGAGACTAACTTTTGAATAGGGCCTATAGCGAAATAATAAGTTTTGTTACTAATGATGCATATGAGCCGTTTATGCGATTAACGTTGTACAAATCATCATAAATATTAGAACTTACAGAGGAATGATGATATGAACGATGAAGCGATATTCAGTAATCCTCTGAATTATTTTTTAGCTGTTCTTAATAGAAAATGGTTTAAAATATTGGAAAAATTCAAAAAGCCCTAAATCAAAAAAGTGCAAATTTGTGCAGCTAAATTCTTCACGATCGTTTAGTTTACATCTCAAAGTACGCTTGGAAATGAATTTTAGCCTGGGACAACTTGGGACAAAAAAGTATGGGATGTGTGAAGTTTCGATAGATGAACAATATAATTGTCTTTCACATTACCTGGTCCTCGAGAAATTGGCGCACCTGCATGCAATATGCAGTTTTTTTTTCAGTTTTTGACTCACAAAGCTACAAGATGAATACCGTATTATTAGTTTTTACAAAAAGTTTTCTTTGGTTGATTTCAGGTTGCTTACAGATTAAATTCAAAAACTTTTCCCTGACGGGCCTTTTTTCTAACTTTTTCCACAGTCACTTCTCTCTGTAATAATAATTTGAACAATAGTTATAAATAATTTTAGTTTAAAACACGATAATCGCACACACTTTTACTTTTCAATCCTTTTATAGGTAGCTTGATCTATCACTTCTACTTGTAGCTATTTTTCACGTCTGAATAGTCGAACGACCGAACTGAGAAGACCTTTTCACGTGTACTCAAATCCAAGCCCTCCTTTTTTTAATCTATTGTTATTTCAGAAAAACACCTCATCAGTTGAATCTCGAACTGATGAGGATTCTTGGTCATCGCTTTTGAATAATGAAATCATCAAAACAAAATCGCCCCACAAAAGATTTGAATTTGCGATTTCATAACCCACCGCTTGGGGCGCTCATGTCTCTAAAAAGTGATCGATTAACCTTTGCTGGTCCTATGCGTCTACTTCAGTGTGTTTTAATTAGCGTAAAGGGAATAGTTTTTTTTTTTTTTATAAAATAATGATATCGCAGTTTTTTTTGTAACAACGTTACAATTTGAATGAACCCGCGTTTGTAGAGATACTGACTCATGAGCTGCGGAATGTTGGCGTGAACGTGGCAGTTATAAAGAAAATATGCAGGTCTAAAATCAGTCCGAGCGACAGATCTCATCGCAACCATTACAGTCAGACTACAATCTGATTAGCATAAAAAGCCAAAGATAAGCCCAATGTCATGAAGAACGAGTTCTATGAGAGCCTGGATAAGTAAAATATCAAACACAAGTAGGAGAATCTACCAAGTTTGCCCGAGAAATCGATTTCGAGAGTAGATCCAGCCACGTAAACCATAAACATAAAATGAACAAAAACCGCCATCAATCAGTTAGTGCCAACTGCAGAGGCAACCTGCATTTTACATTAAATCACTCTCGCACTCAGGCAAATATTACATCGATCGGATTGACGCTATTTGGTTCAAGCTGCTGCTCGAGTTGAATCGACGCCATGTATATTTCTGGCTGCTTCTTTTGATGGCTCATCTATTCCCTTTTCACTCAAACCGAACCACTTCCCTCCTATCGGAAAATCACGGATGCGACATTGTAACTTTTTTTTTTCCATTTCCGCTAATGCGATTTTGGCGCGTGCTGATTTGCTCTAGATTTGTTTCTCCATCTTCCTTTTTTTTCATTTTTATTGGGGTTTTTCAAATACAGATTCTGTAGCCCGGAAGTAGAAGACGAATCAGATAGGAATTTTAATTAGGTTTATGCACGGATGTTTTAATTTCCTGCTTGATTGGTTGTGCACAGAGAATGTAAGCAGAAAATGATTCATTTGAGCTACTTCTGAAATAAATGGAGTATTGTTGTGCATGTTTCTGAACATTATTTAGATATGCTGATATTGCTAACAAAATTACGTTCTAACTTAAAAATTCAATATAGACTTACTGACAACTTTGAAACATTTTTCTACAGGGTGAATGCATGGCACAACCCGCAAACCAAATTAAAAGGGATGGGGACGACGAAAGGTCCATGAAGCTTACCGTGAATAAAAAAGGGGCTCCCAAAAGTTTTTCAGTTTTCTTCTTCTTGGCATTACGTCTTCACTGTGACAGAGCCTGCTTTTCAGCTTAGTGTTCTAAGAGCAATTCCACGATTCTACCCCATTACTCCGAATCCCATTTCCCAGATTGCCAACGCCCCGAATTCCATTACACCGAAAGAACCATTACCCCGAATTCCATCACCCGGAATGCTATTTCCCCGATTTTGCAATTGATGACATTTCCCCAAGATAATGAAATTCGAGGTAAGGTCGTTCGGGGTTTTGGAATTAGGGGTACTGGCATTCGGGGTAATAGGGTACAATCTTCTTCTTTCTGGTACTACGTCCCAATTGGGACAAAACCTGCTTCTTAACTTACTGTTCTTATGAGCAGTTCCACAGATGTATATCGTATGGCATTTACAAAAATACTCTTTGCCCAGGGATGTCGAGAAATTTCCTATTCGAAAAGATCATCCACCAGCATGTTTCGAACCCTCGACCTTCAGCTTAGTCTTGCTTTATTGCTGCGCGTTTAGCGTTACGGTTATCTAGGCCCCATTACATTGATACTATACGCGGTATACCGCCCCATTATCATACGGTCATTACATGTTAAATGACTACGCATGCATTTCGATTCACCCACCGGCTCTAATTTCCAATTATTTCAGCTCTATTACCTGCGATTTAACAGGTGAATAAACAAGTCATGAAAGTCAGTCAACGACGCTCTCCCTTCGGGTCGATGATGCCTTTAAAGCGTTCCCACTGCCATCGGCGCCCTTCCTTTGCCAATCCTTCAACGGAATACATTACATAGCTACTGTGCCTTCCAAGAAAACATTTCCCTTATCGTTCGAAAGCTCCATTTGAGAAGGTTCTTATCGCGTCATCTTGTCGCTGGCTGCTGCTTCATCAGGAGAGGGCCTGATTCTCGGGAAACGATGGAAGATGAAAAGTGGGTTCTACTGGCTGTAAGACTTGAGATTGTAGATTGATCCCTCGTCTCTCAAGGTGCTCGACACTCCACTCGGTAAAAGCGTAAGAGGAAAACCCGAGCTGAAGAGAGCCGTTTAGGACAATCTCAGTTATAATAATTATACTTAAACTAAAATTACACTGATATCCTCACAATAACTCACAATTTTTGACTATAATTACTTTTTAAGTATCTTTCCCTTGGTATTTCCATTCAAAACAAAACGAGTAGAAACCGTTCGAATACTTGTCCGAAGAAAATTAGCTTATGAATGAGCATGATTATAAGTGCCTGATAGGTATGATTATTAAGTGAGCGATTGTTAACTGAAAAACGAGCATTGTTGGAGTCTGCCTGGAGAATTCCGGCTGCAAAAAACGTGCAGATGGCTCTTTTTTCATAATGATTACTTGGACTGTGGAAGATCCTAGTAAATCATATATTTTAGTTATGATCTCTCCGGGTGACTTATAGTCACTTGAGAGACTTTTCAAGGCAACCTTGAACAAACGTTTAGTTTTGTCGTGTGCTTATTCTCATCAAGATGTTTGAGAAAAAGTTCGCGATCTTTAAGATTTTCTGGCAAAACACGACAGTTTACTTCCTTTGCGATGGGGAAGAAACTTGATTCCCCTAATAGAGTTCAAGATCTCCTGCCTAAGTCCTCCAAATTCGAAACAACTGATCACGACAGGCTGCATTCTTTGCTTCCTCACTGAAATCAAAGAGCCTAGCCAGAGGCTGCTTCGATTTGGTGTTCGGAAAATTTGTCTAGAGCATCTAACTGATTGCATTGCTCATTTCGATGCAATTATCAACATTATCCATTTCACCCTTGGAAGAAAGCACGCATTCCGGAGAAACGTCCTTTCTTACATTGTTGCCACGTTTAGTAAAAGTTTTAAAGCCCACTTTTTTGGAACTGACTTTTTGCGAGTCGATTTTCGCTAGTTAGTATGTATCATGAAAAAGCTATCAAATGCAAAGAAAATTTTTAAAAATTTGGTATAGAATTTTCAAAACTTTCTATCAAGTGCATTGAAAATTTTCAAAATCTTGGTTTAAATTTTCAAGAACTTTGGTTTTAATTGAAGTATTCAATGTCAAACCCAAAGATATCAATTTTACTTGATTTTGCTCGGGTATCCCAGGCAATCGAACCGCCAAGCGCGTCGAGTGCTTGCAATTTTCGGCTCCATTACAACCGTGTGCTACCCTAAAGCTCCAATGGAAGTGATAAGATGGAAGAGCAAGTCACGCCAACAAAGAACGGGAGCAATCAATTTATAGCCATTAAATGGTGAGCCTCGGGAGCTAACTTCTTCCCACGTATATCATCCCCGTTGATAATAAGTGGAAATTTATTACACATCTTCGATGAGACGAGCTCTAGGGGGAAATGGGTCAGATTTCCAGCAGCATGAATCTTGATTAGTCATTGGAGGATCAAATTAGTTCACTAATGGATTTCCATGAAGTCAGCTCCGCGTCTCTTCAAAAATCTCAAGCAATTAAAGCAGAGCTACAATTTGGGTAATCTCATTTCTTGAATTTCCTCGAAAATATGTACATTTCAGTCGTGAAATGGGAAAAGTTTACTTTGCCTCAAAGTGGTGTCCTTCATTAGAATTAAATCGAGAACGATGAGAGTTCAGAGAAATTCCTTCCACTGCATTACGTTCCTTGTCCGGGTCCATTTGCTGACGGTGGATGAAATTTTGTCTGCAGTAGAATGTTTCCTGTTCTGGTAAAAACGTTCAACAAGAACACAGATTGTGCAAAACGGAGAGCAAGTTGCCTGGACTGGCATGCGATAAACAGCAACACGGTTAACAGTTGTTTACCGAAATATGGTTCGCAGTTTCACATAACTACTAAAGTTGGAGTCACTGACGGCGAACGGTTTGTTTGCAAAATTTATTGTTGGTCTACTGATCTGATTCAGAATGCCACAGCATCGTCAGATGGTTGGACTTGGCAGCACAAAAGTCAAATCAAACAGAAATTTACTGAGATCTCTGAAAACAATCGTATCGGGTCTCGTATCCTAATATCAGAATAGGATATTATGTATAACAAATTTATAAAGAGTCCGAAAGAATAATTATGTTTCAATTGGGAATCTGATAAAAAAAAGTTTGATATATTTTTTCAATCATCATCATCGTTATTGAGCAATTCTCGCTGAAACTAGGCCGTCATCGGCATACATCGTTAGAGATCAAATCTTATGTCACTGATCGCTAGTATATGCTAAAACTAGAGGGTGGTCCTTTCGGTTTTCTCAAATTGATGGACCCCTCGTACGAGCTAAACGGTTTTCGAAAAAGCTCATTTTTGATAAATCTTATGTTATAAATTTTTGTCCATTCAACTTCTTGTTCATTCGACCTTTTGTCATTCGATTTTCTGTTCTTCAACCTTTTGTCTTTAGACCTTCTGTCATAAAAAAAATGCTCATCAGAGCACTAAGCTGAAGAGCAGACTCTGTTTCAGTTGGAATGTCACGCCGGAAAATAGAGCAAGCAGCCTAAAGTGGTTTATTTCAGAATCAAACTATCGGCTTTCCAGATGCTAGGTGCTCTTCTGAAAACTTCTTTTTAAAGACCTCTACTTTCCATTTTACAACTTCCGTTTGTCGCGGGATTGGCCATCGTCAGAACTACCCCGCTGATTTTGTGTACAAAAAGCGAGCATTTACATTATCTGTACGTTGTACAAAATTCAACAGCGCAATTACTGAAGTGTTAAGAAAGCTTAAGAAAAATTCTGCATGATTGAATCAAACGGTTTACATTTTTGCAACTGCCTGTAAACTTTGCGCTGCACTTGTTGGAGGTGAAAATTTATAACGTCGAGATTTGTTTTTTTTCTTCGCGTATGGTGTATCGCACGTAAGCGTAACAAATTCTAGTGCAGTTCATAAACTACTGCGGACAGAATGCACACTACTGAAGCAATGGTTTGCCTTTTTCCATTTGTGTTTTTGTACTCAGCTTCGAGCGTCTTGATTAATTTGCACCATTCATCAAACGAGTTTTATGGAAAACAACTTTGATTCATATGGGAATTTAGGGGAACCGCATGGGTTGAGTTGATTATTATTTACCATATGTTAAATTGAACGTGAGATGAAAATTCGTGTGAATACCTGCAACCACTTCATCAAATGAAGCACATTTCTGCTCTTTAATTTCCCTGCGGAGTTTCCGCCGGCAACCGGAAAATCAATCATCCTGAATGACAGCCCATCGACTGGCAAGCCTAACCGCCTGCCGAAATGAAAACCTACTCATTTTAAGCGAGATTTATTTTCACCTGAAGTCAGCGTAAATCGGGGAAGTGGTGGTAAAATGAACAGGGGTTGTAAAATGAACAAATTCGAGAAAAAAACAAATTCCGATGAATGTTTATCAAGCACGGACGATTTATAGCATAAATCTAAGTGTTCGAGTTGATACGTAGGTCAAATGAAGTGAAAACTAAGAATTTTAGAAAACCACGTTTGAAAATTAGAACTGACGTAACTTTTAGCTCGGAAGACGTGAGGTTTTTCAGTGAGGAATATTGTTATGATATGAGGTCAAATCTGATACCTTTAGAATTCTTTTTGAATGGGTTTACAATCATTCATGGATATATTTTCGGTAGGGCAATAAAAAATTTCTGAAACATTTGTTTCGCTCACGTTTTTTGAATGATGTTCATTTTACCACCAATAGCTGTTCATTTTACCCACATACTGCAAGTAAAATGAACATTTACATCGTTTTTTGCTAGCGACTAAAATATGAGAAAATTCAGCAATTTTTGTCTGAATTCATGTCGCTGCTATAGATAACATCCCTGTTTTCGATGTTGTGGGATAGAACTATACAAATTCCTCGTTTTTCTATCAGAAACTAGATGATTTCCTTGAGGTGTTCATTTAACCACCCCTTCCCCTATCCCGTAGTCGGCTTTGTGCACACCTTGAAGTTTCGCAGCCTCCCTGTTTGTCCATTATGGTGATTGATTTATGAAGCTCGTTTCAGGGGGCCAAGCTCTGGGCTGGTGAAGTTTTACAATAAAAAAAAATGTTACAAACAAGCTACGAATGCTGTGGTGGCCAATGGGCACTGGCGATCGATTTTGAATCCAGTTGGGTTTGGCATTGATTAGAGTGGTTTTCCGAGTAGTAGGTATGTAGTGGAAACTTTTCGATATTGATTTGAGCCGTTGTTTACTTCGTGTAATCCCTGCGGGCGCAGCAGTATGGGATTGCAAAATTTGTCGTTCAGTTATCTGGACAATTCCTTTGAGTAAAAAACTGGTACAACTGCTCAGATTGTTAGCAAACTGCCCGATGCTGTGATTGAATCATTGCGAAAGGTTGTTGCCCCGATCTATTGTAAGTTCAACGCAAGTTACTCTCCGGATCCAAAACCTATAAGGTGAAACATCTTAAAACCAGAGATGGCCGTCACAAAGGCTAACTTATTCCTCTATTCGCGTTTTCAAAGGCACTATGCTGAACAAACAGTGGAAACCAGCTTAATCCTTTTTTTGTAAGGTGATTATAGAACGAAGCCACACCTCAAATTTTCAAGAGCACAAGACTTGAGAACCAAACAGCGCTCCACGTTGAAAATTTATCCCATTGGTCACCATCAGCACGCAAGCAGTTTGATTGGTTTTCTGATATATTTAACAAATGTTTTCAATTAGCATTTTTTCCTGACAAATGGAAAAATGCTAAGGTTGTACCAATTTTAAAATCAGACAAAATCCTGCAGAAGCTTCATGCTATTGTCCAATCAGTTTGCTTTCCTCTATCACCTTTTGAAAAGGTTATTTTGAACAGAATGATGGCCCACATCAACAAATATTCAATTTTTGCTAATGAACAGTTTGGATTCCGCCATGGACATTCGACCACTCATCAACTTTTACGTGTAACAAATTTGATCCGTTCCAACACATCTGAATGTTCTCTTCTAGACATAGGAAAAGCATTCAATAGTGTTTGGCATGAAGGCTTGATCGTAAAATTAAAAAAACTTTAATTTTCCAACATACATTGTTAGAATAATTCAAAGTAATCTATCAAATCGTATTCTTCAGGTTAATTATCAGAACTCCAGATCTGAAAAAATTCCTGTAAGAGCTGGGGTTTCTCAAGGCAGCATTTTGGGACCAATATTATTTATTTATTTGTTCCATCAACAGGCTAATACTAAGCCCTAATGATACTATATCTACAAAAAACTCTTTTAAAATTTCGCTTGATCGCTTCTCTAGACAGATGGAAATCGAAATAATCTGCAACTCTATTAAAAAGCCTTAGAAGACCAACAATGGCCCCATAAGATCCGTAATTCGTACGCCGAAGGGGAATTTGTAGAAAACTCCGGTTTCGTAGGGTTCTTGGTTGCACCTGCAGCTGGATACTGTTGAGCAATACCTGGCACTCGATCCTGGAAGTGAAGACATCCGAAACGAATAACGCACGAGCAACATTACGACGCATTGTCAGCGTTTCCAACTGTATGAGCTGACAGCGGCTCTCGTAGCTGGGTAAACTGAATGGGTTGCTCCATGGAAGGCGTCGCAGGGCGAAACGGATGAACCTTCGCTGTACAGCTTCAATCCTTTCCACTGCATTATTGTAATAAGGATTCCAAACCGGCGAACAATATTCTAGGGTAGAACGCACCAGCGAGCAGTATAAATTCTTCAGGCAGTAGATGTCAGTAAACTCCTTGCCGACACGAAACAGAAATCCGAGGCTTCTGGAGGCTTTCCCGACCATGTATGATATGTGCTGCTGGAAAGATAATTTGCTATCAAGCTGCACCCCTAGATCCTTTATGCAGCTGGTTCTTTCGATAGAAGTGCCGAAAATATTGTATTCGAACAACAAAGGTTCCTTCTTCCGGCAAAAAGATATGACGGCACACTTGCTTGGGTTGACTCTCATCCGGTTTGTACTGCACCAATCTGCAAAGTGTATCAAATCCTGCTGGAGAATGTGAGCATCAGCGATCGAACTTACTTGAAAATAAATTTTCATATCGTCGGCGAACGACAAACGAGGAACTTTCATTTTTTTATTGACGTCGTTGAAGTAAAGAAGAAATATCATTGGACCGAGGTGGCTGCCTTGAGGAACGCCTGACGGAGCAGCAAATTTGTGTGAGGTGACGTCTCCAATTCTCACTTCGAGCTGGCGGCCAATAAGGTAGGAGCGCAACCAGCCAAGAATTCTGCCACCGAAACCAAGCTTTTCTAATTTAGCCAACGCAATTTCATGGTTAATGCTGTCGAAGGCAGCAGTGAGGTCCAAATAAATTGCATCAGTTTGCTTTGCGTTATTAAAGCCTTCGGTAATGTATGAAGTAAAAGAAAGCAGATTTGTACTGGTAGATCGCTTAGGCATGAAGCCGTGTTGCTCTTCAACAATGTAATGTCGGCAGTGGCTAAACATAGGTTCCAGTAGCACAAGCTCAAAGAGTTTAGCAACTGAACTCAGAGCGGATATTCCACGGTGGTTTTGGATGTGCATTTTGTCACCTTTCTTGTGAACAGGAAACAAGAATGCAGACTTCCATGAGTCTGGGAATTTGCCAGTGGCTAGCGACAAACTAAATATGCGCTGAAGAGGAACAACCAAACTCGAAGCACACTTTTTCAGCAAAATAGGAGGGATTCCATCGGGGCCCGTGGAGCAAGAAGCTTTAAGTTTACTGGTAGCCGTCATAATCATTGATCGATCAACATCGATATGAGTGATTGATTCGCCGAGATAGGAGACATCTTCCACAGCTGCTTCAATTTGTTGAGGCGTAATCCCTTCTTCCGAAAAAACGCCACCAAACTTATCGGCAAAAAAGTCGCAAACGATTTTAGGGTCGGAGCTCCAATTTCCCTCATACATCATCGTCGTGGGTAGACCAGATTCCTTTCTTTGGTCGTTTACGAACTTCCAGAAAGATTTCGGGTTCGCTTTAAGCTTGAGCTGCATGTTTTTCATATACGATTGGTAACACGATTGGTTCATTCGTTTATACTCGTTATTCAGTTGAACGTAATAATGTCTTGACGATTCAGTCCGGTGCTATGTATAGTATCGCAATGCCGCCCTTTTAGCAGTTTTGATTGACCGTAGCTCGTTCGTTTGCCAAGGAGTTTGTGTGTGCTTGGAATTAACTCGTTTAGGCACATGTCTATCAATCACGTAGTTCATAATATTGGAGAAATATTGCACTGCAGTATCAATTTCGTCATCACCTAAAACGTCTTCCCAATCGATATTCGATAGGACGTCAGAAATTGCGTCAAAGTCAGCATTTTTAAAATCGTAGTATACTGCAGCTACCGTTTGTCTGAAGCAATCGTTAGACCGGTTTTCTAAGACAATGTGCAGTGGAGGGTGGTGATTAACGAGTTTAACGAGCGGAGCAACAGCCTCGGAGATTACAGGAGCATAGTCGACGTTGCTTACGAAGCAGAGATCCAAAATTGTTCCATTACTGTTCTCAACGGGGTTGATTTGCTGCAGCAAATTGGTACTATACGAATCGAGCAAACTAGTAGTACTGTTTGGAAGCACAGAACGATCGGCGTCGGGGTGCATGAAACCAAAACGGGTGGGTAACCATTTTATTCCAGGGAGATTGAAGTCGCCAATAATCACGATCTCATCCACGGGTTTCAGCTTTGCACGAATGATTGCAATCGATTCAGTGTGGACTGCTATTAAGGATGCATCTCGGACACGGTCGGGTGGCAGATAAACCACGCAAAAGAAAAGTGATCGGTCGGACAGTGGTATTTCGACCCACACTTGTTCGACGCTTGTCCAAGAGTCGTTTGGGACCATGCGTGGTTTCAGCTGTTGGCGTACTGCAAGGATAACCCCACCTCCAGCTGATTTGCGACTATTTGATGAACAACGATCGCAACGGAAAACGGCATAATTACTATCGAAAACTTGCGATGATGATGTCCGTTCATTCAACCACGTTTCAGTGAGAGCAATGATGTCGTAGCAGTTGTCAGTACTATTATATAATATTTTCACATCTGACTTACCTGAGTTACCTCAGAGATGTCAAAAATACTTGTTTGCGGATGACACAGGCCTTTCCGACAAAGGATGAAGTCTGCGTGTCATCTGTAGTCCATTGCAAAAAGTTTGGATATTTTTTCTTCATACTTGCAAAACTGGAAGATTTCTCCTAATGCTTCCAAATCTCTACTAATAATATTCCCTCATAAACCAATAGCTCATTATTTGAAACCTTCAAGTAGACATGTTGTCACGATGAGAGGGGTTCCAATAAATTGGTCAGATGAAGTTAACCTTTACGTTACCGGCCTCCGACAAGGCATTTTCAAACAGCTGCCATTTCGTTAATTTCCATTCGAATTTTTTGGAACTACCCTCAGTTTACTTTAAAAGGGTTTCAGTTATTTGTCATAAATGGACAATTCTATAATCGGAACCATGCCGGAGATATTTCGGGTTGTACTGGGGTCACGAGGATGCCAAATTCGGGAAATGTAATTATTTTTTTTATTTATTTCAGTTACAACACTAAAGTTTTTATGTACAACGTGAGATAGTGGTCGATTGTCATCATTTCAACATAATTTGAATAAGTGGACCGTTCCGGAACATCGTAGACGGTTCCGGCAGGGCCAGTTTGGGGACATTTCCGTTTCATGTTCAAAACATACCGTGCGACGTCTCAATCTTCATGTATTTGGAAGAACATGTCAATAAAGGAGGAATAAACTAAATTTCAATAAATTTGGCCACTCCAGAGCACCTGACACAGGTTCCGCCAGGGCGTCTTTGAGGACATTTCCCTTTTTTATCGGAAACATACCGTGCGACGTCTCAATCTTCTTGAATTAAAAAGAACATGTCAATAAAGGAAGAATAAACTAAATATTAACAGATTTGGCCACTCCAGATCACCTGACGTAGGTTCCGCTAGGACCTCTTTGACGACATTTCCGTTTTTTGTCGAAAACACTCCGTGCGACATCTCAATCTTCATGAATTCTGAAGAACTTGTCAATACATGAAAATAAACACGGTAATGGAAGATTTGGCCACTTAAGAGCTTCTGGCACAGGTTCCACGAGGTCCATTTTTGCTTTTTTTCCAAAACATAGCTCAATCTTTGTGAATTGGAAAGAATCAACTTATTATCAACTGATGTGGCCACTCCATAGCTCCAAACAGAGGTTCCGCAAGGGCATCCTTGGGGACATTTCTGTTTTATATCCAAAACAAACCGTGTTACGTGTAAATTTTCGTGAATTCGAAAGAACATGTCAATTAATGAAGTATGAACGAGGTATCAACTAATTAGGTCACTCCTAAGCACCTGCCAAGGCCTTTTAGGGGACATTTCAGTTTCATGTCCAACACCTATTGTGCAACGTTTCAATCTTCATGAATTCGACAGAACATGTCAATTGATGAGGAATAGACCCTGTGATTCCACTCCTGAGCATCACGTACAGGTTCCAGAAAGGCCTATTTTATGACATTACCGTTATTTGAAGGAAAAAATATGTCAATAAATGAATAATTACCTCGTTACCAACAGATCTGGCTGCTCCAAAGCTCAAGGAATAGGTTTCGCCGAAAACCTTTTTTGAAAATTTTCCGTTATTCGAACAAAACATGATGTGCCACGGGTAAAGCATAATGACAATTCTGAAAAGTATTAAAATAAAAATAGGATAAAATACATACAAACTGATGTGGCTTCTCTTCACTGATGCTGTCTTAGACAGGATCTTTCTGAAAAGATGTTTTCCACGATTTTTGGAAAATATGTTATGCAGATCTTCATGAATTCACCAGGCATGCACTGTGCAACTAGTTAAAACTCAGCAGAAAGCTGATAAGAAAACAAACAAGGAATCCACCAGAACTTTGTTTCAAACATCATCAGAAATCCAACAAGAATCCTAAAAAAGTTTTGTCTAGATTGTTACCAAGAATCTATTGTAAACTTCTAAGAAAATTTCTAATAATTACTCAGGGTTCCCAATGAATTTGTTGATAAAAATTTAAAAGGGATTCGCTTTGGAACTCTTCATGTATACATCATAAAAACAGTTACATGATTTGTGAAATCCCTTTGGCTTACTGACCTTTGGCATATTTACTGCCAATAATTGTTTTAACAGTATAAAAAAACAACCTAAACTCGACCAAACGTCGGTTTCGTCAATCGTACCGCTTATTCATGTCGCTTGCCCCTACAGGGAAGAGCGATGTAATAGAAATCAGACGTGTCCGGTTCGCGCAGTGTGAAGAAAAAGTGGCGTAATCCAGTCATAAACGTTTGGTCCATCGATTGTACTGCTTGCTCTAGCTGGAGCGAGCGATGGGACCGGAAACACCCACTAACCAAATGCACTTTCCAAGACAATTGTTCATTCGCCCCAGTTCAAATTGTATTGCTCTGGAGTGGTGAAATCTTCGTTTATTGACAAGTTCCCTCGAATTCATGAAGATTGAGACGTCGCACGGTACGTTTCCGACAAGAATCGGAAATGTCCTCAAAGAGGCCTTGGCGCAACCTGTGTCAGGCGCTTTTGAATGGCCAGTGCTATGAATATTTAATTTATTCTTCCTTTATCGACATGTTCTTTTGAACTCAAGAAGATTGAGACGTCGCACGGTATGTTTTGAACATTAAACGGAAATGTCCCCAAAGAGGCCCTCGTGGAACCTGTGCCAGGAGATCTGGAGTGGCCACATTTGTTTGCACCGGGGTTTTTCTTATTTCATCGACATGTTCTCTCGAATTGATGAAGATTGAGACGTCACACGGTATGTTTTGGACATGAAATGGAAATGTTCCCAAACTGGCCCTGGCGGAACCGGCTACCATGTTCCGGAACGGTTCACTCATTCGAATTATGTTAAAATGATGACAATAGCCCATTATCTTATATTTTACATAAAAACTTCAGTGCTGTAACTGCAATAAATAATAAAAATAATCACATTTCCCAAATTTGGCACCCTCGTGACCCCAGTACAATCAAGAATATATCCGGCATGGTTCCGAGTTCAGCATTCTCCATTTATGACACATAACTGATACCTTTTTAAAGTAAACTGACAGTGGTTTCAAAAAAATCGAATGGAAATTGACGAAATGGCAGCTATTTGAAAATGCCTTCTCGGAGGCCGGTAACGTAAAGGTTAAGTATCTAGGGCTCATGCCAGTGTTGTAAAAAACTCAATTTCTCATTACTCACGCTTGAGATTTTTCATGCGTGAGTTGTCAATCACGAAACTCAGTAGTCAAAAAATCATGGATGAGTTGGTTTACCTTTTTGACTCATTGTCTCGTATTTCCACAGTTTACTCACACACGGCTATAATTTCCTGTTAGTCTGGTAAAATTATAGTAATCCTTTCTAACGTAAACAACAACATTCGGGTTTCACGAGTCTTTGACAAGTTTTCCGACTGAATCATTTCTACGGTGTAAATTGATTGAGTGATTTTGCATCAAAATCTCAAGCGTGAGATTTGCGAAGCGTTAGTTACAAATTTTCTTCAATTGTCTGTATCCTAACATGCTTATCAGCTAGAAGGTTGGTGTTTTCGGTAATGCTGTTCGGCATATGAAGGGCTATATAGCGGTGATTCGAAATTCTTGAGATACAGGCAATTCAATAAAATATGTTACCGTAATCCGGGGGCAAATTGATCACTGGGGTGAATTTGATCAGGTCGGTACCAAAAAAAAAACATTTCCTCTCAACGATGCTGAAGGTTTCGTTTTCACTACTGACATTCCATGTTTTCTAGTTTATATATGTCTAGTGATGATTTTGAACTATTTCATTTTTATTAGGATCAGTTTTACATAGAAATATTCACACATTTTGAAGGTGTAACCAATACAGTTAGGAATGTCGGTGCTAAACAATTCACTGGTACTATGCTTTATTTTATTTATTTATTTATTTGTATTGAAACGCCCACAATGGTTCGATTCCACGAAATCAATATAAATTTAGTTTTACTTATATTCAATTTGAACTATTTGCACTTCAACCATTTACACGTAATGAAGCTAGTAACACATTTCCTTCAATTTCCTGTATCTCAAGAACTTCGAAGCACAGCCAGATTGCTCTTCATATGCTGAACAGCCTTGCACCAACCATTTAGCAGATAACGATGTTAGGATACAGACAATTGCAGAAAATTTGTCACTAGCGCAACGTAGCTAATAAACTATCATTTAGATTATTTACCGCCAGATAGCTCAAAATCTGCTGAAGACACCAACCTTCTAGCTGTTGAGAACCTTGAAGTAGAGATAATTGAAGATTTATTTTCATTAGCACCACCTAGCGGATGTAGTCTCAATCAGATTCTTCTCCGCTAGATAGTCCATCATATGCTGAACATCACTTCCGAAGACACCAACCTTCTAGTTTTCAAGGTTTTTAAGATTCAGGCAATTTGAAAAAACTTGGTACTAATGCCACCTAGTGGATTAATTTTCATTCAGGCCCTCTACCACCAGATAGCCTGCAATCTGGTTAAAAACTTCGCCAAAGACACCAACCTTCTAGCTGTTAAATATCTTGAGATACAGTCAATCGAAGAAAATTTGTCACTAGCGTCACCCAGCGGAAAAAATCTCAATCAGACTGATCACCGCCAGATATTCTTTGAACTACTGAATAGCTTTGCCGAAGACACCAACCCTCTAGCCTTTAAGGATTTTGAGATACAGACAATTGAAAAAACAATCGTTGCTAGCGCCACCAAACGGATAAATTTCCAATCAGACTCTTTACCGCCAGATAGCCCTCGATCTGCTGAACACCTTTGCCGAAGATACCAACCTTCTAGCTAATAAGGATCTTAAGATACAGATGATTGAATAAAGTTTGCCACTAGTTCAATCTAGCGGATGAATTCTCAATCATATTTTTCATCGCCAGATTTGCTTTCATGTTTTTTGCCATTGCATTTTTTTGCTTTTCATGCTGGTTTTCTGGGGAACCATAGACATAGAGAACATATAAGTATCATAATGGCTAGCTATAAAAGCTAGATAAAAATGGTACATTGAAAATGCATCCTTGAAAGATTGAACAAATCAAGATTTTAAGGACATCGAACAACAATTTAAAGAAAAAAAAAAACGTAAGTGTAATGGGAACATTTTATTGGGGATTAGTTCGAAAACAAGATCCAGAAGAACATAAAAGACAATCACCAACCAAAACGACATATTTCGTTGTTCAATACATATAAAAAAGGTTTATAAAAATATCATTAATATTCCATTTTATTTTTCTCAATTCGAAATTCTTATTTACATTGTAACAAAAGTGTAAATAGGTGATGTACAAAAAATAAAACAGAAGATAATGTAGCTGCAAATAAACGCTACTGTTACCTCAAGGAATTGTAAATCTTCGTGAACAACAAATTCGTTTTGAAATTATATACATATATGTATGGTGGTAGGTCATTTGGCATAAAATCGTTTGGCATAAAGCCGTTTGGCATAAGGTCGTTTGGCAAAATGGTCATTTAGTATAAAGTCGTTTGGCATAATGGTCGTTTGGCATAATGGCCAGTCGTTTTTTGGAGCTATAATATTTTTTTTTTGTTTCCAACTGACAAAAGAGTGACAATCGATAACATTGATCTGCTCAAGTTATCAGCGAAAAGAGAAATCGATTACTGCAGTTACTACGATGGGTTGTGCCACTTTTCCCCCAATATCGGTTCCACGAATGTTATCCCGAACGCCAGTTCCCCGGATATCCCGCTTTCCCGAATAGCCCACGTCTCCAAAATGTTTTTGGTATTCATAATTGTCGTAACTTTATACATTTCAGGTTAGTAAACGAACAGGCCATCTGATATGCACCCTTCTTTATTTAATTGGCGGTTCTTTCGAGTTTTGCCATCCTCAGCATTTTTGCCAACGTGCATAGCCTAGAATGACAGAATACTTCCTTCTTTTGATTGCTTATCGTTCATTCTCGTTCACGATCCAGCCACTGAAGACTATTATAGCACCTATTTAAACTGCACCACTTTTCGGGAAAACGAGTCATTCGGGGAAATGGCATTCGGGGGGAAAAGGGTCATTAAGGGAACTGGCATTCGGAGAAACGAAATTCGGGGAAAAGTAGCACAATCACTTCGTTGATTCTGAACGCGATTTTTGATGTCTTTTCGTTTTATTATGCCGCAATAATTTTTGGCGTCCATTCTTCTCTTGGTTTTATAATAAATTTTGCATTTTGTTCCATTTTTTTTTATTTTGCTGTTTTAACAATTCTTGCCAGACGTGCTGTTAGAATGATAATTACATTGAACCTGCCAATATTCAAAATATCGTTTTTGCAAACACATGATCTCCTTTCGAGATATGCTGGAAAAAATATTATTTCAATCACAAATTTTCCCTTCTTTCGATAATAGACAGTGTTTTTGATGTACACTTCCAAAATTAAAATTTATATTGAATCGTTCAAAAGTTTTGCCACAATTTTTTATTCAACAATGTCTTGTTTATTTGAGCTATGCTATGAGAAGATTTTTTGCGTTAGAGCTTTAAACTTTTTAAACGAAAAATAATCGGCTCTCGTATGTAGGTAATTTTTGTATTATGCTACAATAATAGATCTTTGGATAAGAGCTTTTGATGTTTTGCAAATAAATTCTCCCTTCTATTACCAAGTATTTTCATCAAATGTTACGTCCAAACTGGGACAGAGGTTGATCTGCAGCGAAATGTTCTATGAGCGTTCCCTTCATTAATAACTGCGAACTTTCTTTGCCAATTTACTATTTCCAAATATGTACATCGCAACAAGCTCAGAGATACTCTATGTTCTGGGATGTATGGAAAATTATTATTCCGAAAAGATTTTCCATCAGATCCGTCCCAAGTTTTATTTAGTTATGCTCTCGAATGTCACTACAATTTTTGACATTTATAGCTTGGAATATCTCTGAACAACCACCACGATTATTGAGAACCTACGAAAAATTTATGCCATGGGCTCCGTGGTGTTGATCTCGGTAAAATATTCAAAAATGCCAATATACATTCTAACTCAATAATTATGCCAAACGGCCATTATGCCAAACGGTCATTATGCCAAACGGTCATTATGCCAAACGACTATTATGCCAAACGGCTTTATGCCAAACGACCTTATGCCAAACGACTTTATGCCAAACGGGGTACAATCATATGTACATATATTTTTTATTATTTGTAAAAAATGCTTAAATTCCTAATAACAATTTGGAAGGCACTCTTTGTGACCAAATGAAGTACTGTCATTGTTCTGTTCATATATAAAAAATGAAACAAAGATGATACAGCCATCACACTAGCATAGAATTTGATACAAATAAGCGAAAAGTTCGTTGTAAATTGTCTTTTAATAAACAAATAGGGCCTTTTTCGGACTTTCGTGGAGCACTTCAATACGCCCGGCAATGGCGTGACGCTACGCTGTAGCCATCAGGGTAGGTACATCAAAAATTCCATCATTTGCGATACTTTTAAAATGGGGGGTCCATGCAAATCATAGTACAACTCATCATATTGAATTTCAAGTTTAAAACATAAAATGGCACATGAATTCTGCTGTCCTGAAAATAAAACACTGTGTTGGATTATTGAACATGTTAGATTTTTAAATAAAAAATGCAAAATGTTCAAGTAAATTTAAAAAACAAACTGGGCAGACACGAACATTCTGAAAACGCCATTATTTTTTTTTTTTTTTATTACTTTCAAGACCGGGTGTCCCTTCTTTGTGATTCAAATTGACTTATTTTTGTCGAAATATTTCATAATAATCTTTCCTAACGTAAACAACAACATACAGTTTCCACGAGTTTTTGATGGGTTTTATGACTGAATCATTATTGAGATTGGAGTTTGAGTCTATCAACACTGGTTATACTATCGACAATCACGCAAAGAGATATCAGACTGTAACCGAGATCTAATAGCTTTGCTGATGTTACATTTGAGAATGTTCTATAAAATAAACTAAAATTCATAAATAATTATTGAAAATATAAATGATTAAAATGAAAATAGGAGCCAAATTTATTTTATGAAACTTGCCCATCGACAAACCGTCGGAAAAACGCCAACTCCCCCCGTTGTACTAAACCCCGCTCGTAGCAAGAATGGGCGAAAAAGAGCACAAACATTTAGACGAGTCGTGTTTCCGACTCGGATGGGGCCCAACCAAGGCTCGCTCTCTTTGTGCTCTGTGCTCGGTACGATCCGCGATAAAAAGTATCCCCGCACAAATGAAAGTGAAACCCTTTAAAACTTAGTGACCTTTTGCTAGCCTTAATCATTCGGCTAGACACTGAAAGTTGGCAAGTGTTGTGAAGGCCAACATAATTAAGAATCGTTACCCGCGAAACCCGTGAAAACCCGGTCGTTGAAGTGCCACGTGAAGAAGTCTACATCGGTGACCACGTGAACCCAGCCAGTGACGGTATTCACCAAGGCCATTAAAACCCCAAGTGACTGCGTGAACGAAACGAGAACCGAAACATATCCCAAACTACCTAAGATTGGGATCCCGCGATTCGCGTGTGTGAAGTGTGTGGCGGTTAACCTCCAAGCCCGCCGGAAAGAAGCCCCTATATCGGGCCAGGGTGAACCAGGCGTCCAGCATCCGACGGCTTTGGGTCGCCGTAAATCAGATACTGTAGGCCAGGCAGCCCCTGGGATGAGATTCTGGTAAGTCTGCATGTTTTTTACTAGCCTTGGCAAACTCATAAATTATACTGATCGTGATACGGAAATGACGAACGAATGACGGGCTACTCAGCCTTAAATGAAAGAAGCGAATGAAAGAGGCAATGAAAAATAAATCAAAAAATACTCTATTGTATTCCATTCGTGTAAAAATCGCCTGCCGAAATCAATCAAAAGTGTCAAAAATAGATTGCGGCTCCCACTTTAGTCAATTTGATGTGATATAGGTATCGACCAATAAAAGTCAGTTTTCGAGATTTTAATTACTGTATTTGACCAACTAGTCGGAAATCAATTTCTTGACCTAATGTTTTACCTTTGGGCGCGGACGCCGATGCTCGATCTGCTTCAAGTTCGGAATCTCCATGGCGGCAAACGACCGTATCTCCTCCAGTGGAGGTTCATCCTGTTGAACAAATACCAACCTGGTAGCTCTCGGACACTGTTGCTTCATCCAGGCCAGTGCCATCACCAGGTGGCATCCCTTGAGGAAGTGCGTTTCGATGATGACCGCTGTAACGTTTCCCAAGCATCCGTGGAACATCCTCGGCGAAAAAAAGCTAGAGGGACTGGACACCACACTCAAGGTAAACTTACGCAAACAATCGACCGACTCCAATCGGACGAAGTGATGAAGCATGTCGGAGAAGCGAGCTTTCTCCAACATGGGTGCCTTTATGGTGATTGGAGGAATATTCAGCTCTTCGGTATCAATCTTGACCAGCATGCACATAGTGAGGCTTCTTAGATTCGGAACCACAATCTGCGACTCGCCTATAAACCACGGGAAAATATCCAAATCTTCGATGACCAATTCCTCCAGCTCCGGAAAGTTCAACAGATCATCCAGCGGTAAATTGAAAGCGAATCGTTTCAGCACTAACTTGTTCAAACGTTGGCAGCAGTTGCGAATCGATTTGAGAACTCTTACGTGACCGTTGTTCAATATCAAACTGTCCAAATTCGAGAACTCTTCAAACGCTTGAATCCAATCTGGTTGGAAGAACGAATTTAGCGTTAAAGTCAACTCCAGATGACGCAAGTTGCCAAGGATGCTTCCAAATGTGACCAACGATTGTGGAGTGATTAGCTTCTGCTCGAAAGATCCATCGATACGAATCCAGCAAATCGGATATTGCCGATTGATCTGCAGCAAAACGGCCATCACGTTTGTCCAATCGCCGGAGTATTTTCCGCGGGGCGCCACTATAACTCCGTCCAACAGCCTGGTACTGGCCAGTACCTGTTCCATGTCGACGAGTTGCTGCGTTGTGAAGTGGTCCTTCTTCAGGAGACCTACCGTGCGTAGAATTCGATGCGTTGCCAACCGGAGCCGAGACTTCTTCCGATTCTGGGAGTGCGATGGTTTTAAAATGTTCCAAGCGAGTCTTCCACTTAGTTGGCGTGATCCAAAGACGGCCGCTTCCCATTGACGGCAGACTTCCGAAGCCGCGAGCAGATCATTGAAGTTCAGAAAACTGAATATCAATTCGAACACGTGCGGAATTGTCGTGACGGAGGTTCCCCAGCTGTCGCACATTTTCGATGGATTTAGATTTAATATGTTGAATGTGTTTATGTAGAAGAAGGTATTTTATAGTGGAAGGGTAGGAATAGCATTTGCAGCCGGTGGCAGTAGTTCGTACCCATAATTACTCATTCTATCACGGGTAACAAGTTAATGACATTGAATAGGTATTTTTCTCTTAATTTTCTCAGTAATATATCTCTTATATGTTAAGAGGAGGCTAGGTATATTTGAGTTTTTCAAGTTCAAGTCTCATTTACAATCGTACGCATTAAGACTTGAGTCGTAACGTTGCCTCATGGCGCCCTTGGCGAATCTCCATTTGTGCACCCCTAGCCATAGGCAATGCACTATGGTCCAGGAATTAGTTTTACGCGGAAAGATGCATTTTGAGCTTTAGAATGAAACATTAGACAAAAACGGTCTTCTACAAAGTTGT
Organism: Aedes aegypti; assembly: GCF_002204515.2. NCBI lineage: Eukaryota > Metazoa > Arthropoda > Insecta > Diptera > Culicidae > Aedes > Aedes aegypti. Next base: position 217,473,606 of record NC_035107.1, on the reverse strand, counting down.
TTGTATTAGTTAAGCCCTTTGTTTGGTTTTATTGAAAATTAGGGTGGACCACATTTTCATTGAAATTGTGTAACTAACTTTCTTATTTGTAAAAATTATATTATACGTGCTTCAGCAAAGTTGTAGACCATTCAATTTCAAGCAACTTTGCCAAAAAAAGTTTTTTTGTATCTCTTAAATTGACCGATTTAGAGCTTTTTTCGTACGGTGACATAGGGTGGTCCGAACAAAACTGGTTTTCTGGCTCTAGAGTTTTCAATTCAAATTTCTCATCAAAGTAGTCTATGAAACACTTTTAGAGCTTTGAAAAATGCGTAATTTGGTGAGTGAAGAAACTCGCTATCTCGTTCCGTTTAGGAGTTATTGTTGTTTTTCTCTCAAAAACATGCCTACTTTGATTGTGAATATCTCTGATTGGGGCAAATATAAAAAATATCTTTTGACGGCGTTCAAAAGACAAAACATAATTGTACATTATATCAAAAAATTACAGATGTGTTATTTTTGTAACTCTAATAAAACGTCTTGAAAGTCAAATATTTTTTATCACAAAAACTTCAATAACTTTTGAACTAAAATAGATATCAACAATATTTTTGCATGAAAATTTGCGTTTTGTCAAGTTCTAAAAGTCGTTCATAGACGACATTGACGAGAAAATAATATTGAAAAAACTAGAGTTGAAAAACTTATTTTTGTTGGACCACCCTGCGATGATTAGGAAAAAATGCTCTAGATTGGTCAAATTTTGAGCTACATAAAAACTTTTTTTGGCAAAGTTGATCAAAATTTCAAGTTCTACCGCTTTGCCAAAGAGCATATACCAGTATTTTTGCAAATAAAAAAGTTGATTATATGATATGTGTGATATTGTGGACCACCCTAGTTTCAATTGACACAGTATGAAAGCTTACATTTTGAGTAACAATTTTGTAGAAGATCATTTTTGTCTAAAATTTCATTTTCATGCTCAAAATGCAAAATAATAAAGAAATACATACTATGAAAATCTTCAAAACAGTTTTAGAGCCCTATCTTTCTTATTTCAGATATCTCGTCAAAGCGGTCTATGAGTGACTTTTAGAACTTAACAAAACGCAAATTTTCATGCAAAAATATTGATGATATCTATTTTAGTTCAAAAGTTATTAAAGTTTTTCTGCTTAAAATCCTTTGTTTTTCAAGGCATTTTATTAGAGTTACAAAAATAACACATCTGTAATTTTTTGACATAATATACAATTTTATATTGTCTTTTGAATGCCGTCAAAAGATATTTTTATGTTTGCCCCAATCAGAGATATTCACAATCAAAGTAGGCATGTTTTTGAGAGAAAAACAACAATAACTCCTAAACGGAACGAGATAGCGAGTTTCTTCACTCACCAAATTACGCATTTTTCAAAGCTCTAAAAGTGTTTCATAGACTACTTTGATGAGAAATTTGAATTGAAAACTCTAGAGCCAGAAAACCAGTTTTGTTCGGACCACCCTATTTCACCGTTGGAAAAAAGCTCTAAATCGGTCAATTTAAGAGATACAAAAAAACTTTTTTTGGCAAAGTTGCTTGAAATTGAATGGTCTATAACTTTGCTGAAGTATGTATAATATAATTTCTACAAATAAGAAAGTTAGTTACACAATTTCAATGAAAATGTGGTCCACCCTAATTTTCAATAACACCAAACAAAGGTCTTAACTAATACAAACAACTTTGTAGAAGACCGTTTTTGTCTAATGTTTCATTCTAAAGCTCAAAATGCATCTTTCCGCGTAAAACTGATTCCTGGACCACTGTGCAATGGTTGTTATGTACCGGTGCCACAGTGAGAAAATCGGGCTCCAAAACGCGACTAAATGCAATATCTCAGCTGGGTAACGGTTCCAGGAAATGATTTTGGCCATTCTAGATCGAAAAAAGGCTGCTGAATCGATTGGTGGCGGTCTCATTGACCGGAGACTTCGCCCTGGCCACCTAGAGCCCTGGAATCATTCTGAGTTCCTTACAGCAAGTAAAATTAATGGAACTGAAATAAACTGTCATGATTACGTTTTGCTGCGAAGCCGCACACGAAAATATTCTTACATGGTGGATTTAGTGAAATGAATGATTGACCATTATGGCCATTTTAGGGTTCCGGAGCAAACCCGGAACATCCGTAAAATTGGCAATATTAAAAAAAATATATTCTGATAGTTCCTTTGTCCCTTGTTTGTTAGAAATAAGTATTCTTACAATTCGTATTTAATAATCTGAATGTTTGCCCATTACGGTCATTTCATGGTTCCGGAACTAACCCGGAACATCCGAAAAAATGGAAATACTGAAAAAAAAAATTCTGATTGTTCCTTTGTCTCTTGTTTGTTAGAAAGAAGTACTCTTACAATTCGTATTTAGTAATCTGAATGTTTGACCATTACGGCCATTTCATGGTTCCGGAACTAATCCGGAGCATCTGTAAAATTTTCCATATTAAAACAAAGTTTATTGATATGTTCCTTGTTGATTACAATTAAGTATTCTAACATATTGGATTTAGTGATATGAATGTTTGATCACTTTGACCATCTTATGGTTCCGTAATTAACCCGGAACACCCGTAAAATTGAAAAAAATGTTCTGATAGTTTCTATGTTCCATGTTAGTTTTAATTAAGTATTCTTAAATGTCGAATTAAGTTATATGAATGTTTGACCATTATAGTCATTTTATGATTCATAAATTAACCCGGAACAACCGTAAATATTCCATATTGAAAAAAAATGATAGTTCAGGAAAAATGCTAAGAGAAATCTTTGAAAGAACTCCTGGAAGTATTCCTGGAATAATTCCTGAAGAAACTTTAGGAGAATCCCTGAAGGAACTCCTAGAAAAACAACTGGAGAAATCCATAAAGTAAAATCTCTGGAGGAACTTGAAGAAATCCTTTAAGGGATTCACGGAAGAATTCCTGGAAGAACTCATAAGGCATCTCTAGCGGAACTCCTTTAAGAATCTCTCGTGAAACGCTTGGAGGAATCGCTGGAGAAGCTCCTGGAAAAATTTCTCGAGGGACTCCTGGAGTAATTCCCGAAGTAAATCCTGAAGGAAAATAACTCTAAAGGAATTCCCGAAAGAACTCCTGGAGGAATATTTGGAGTAATATTCAAAAGAATACTTGGAGGAACTCCTGGAGGAATTTCCGAAGAATCTTCTGGAGGAATTCCTGAACGAACTCCAGGAGGAATTCCTGAAGGAACTCCTAGAGAAATTCTTGAAAGAATTTCTGGAGGTATTACTGAAGGAATTCCTGAACAAAATCATGAAGATACTCCTGGAGGAAACTCCAGAAGGAACTCTAGAAAAAAACCTGAAGGAACTTCTGAGGGAATTTCTTGAGGAACTGAAAGAACTCTTGGAATAATTCCTGAAGGATTTATATTTTTTTTATTTGAACTCCTGGAGGAATTCCTTAAGGAACTCTTGGACGTATTATTGGAGGAACACCTGGAGGAATTCCTTAAAGAACTCTTGGTAAAATTCCTGAAGGAACTCTTGAAACCCTGTAGAAATCTCGTGGAGGAATTTCTGAATGCACTCTTAAATAAATTCCTGAAGGATTATCCTGAAGGAGCTCCTGAAGTAATTCCTGGAGGAATCTCATAAGGGTTTCTTAGTGGAACTCTTGTAGGAATTCTTGAAGAAACTTCTAGAACAATTCCTAAAGGAACTCCTGGAAAAATTCCTGCAAGAACCCCTGCAGAAATTCCTGAGAAATACCTGAAGAAACTCCAGTAGAAATTCCTGAAGCTACTACGGGAGGAATTCCTGAAAATAACCCTGAAGGAATTCCCGAAGGAACTCCTGCAGGAATATTTGGAGTAAAATTTGAAGGAATATCTGGAGGAACTCCTGGAGGAATTTCCGAACAACCTCCAGACGAAATTCCTGAAAGAACTCCTGGAAAAAATCCTGAAGAATTCCTGGAGGAATCCCTAGGAAACTTCCGGAGGAATTCCCGAAGGGTTTCCTACAGGAAGTCTTGGAGGAATTCCTGAAGGAACTCCCTAATGGAATTCCTGTAGAAACTTCTGAAGGAACTCTTGAGGTATTACAGAAGGAAAACCTGGAGAAATTCCTGAAGATTCTCTTGGAGTAATTCTTGAAAGAACTCTTGGTAAAATTCCTGAAGGAACTCCTGGGACAGTTCTTGAAGCGAACCCTCATAGAAAATCTTCATAGATCTCCGAAAGTAATTTATAAAGAAATTGTTAGAGGAATTCCTGAAGATATACCTGGAGTATTTTCCTGAAAGAACTCTTCAAAAGACTCCTGGAGGAATTTCTGTAGAATTTCCTGGAGGAATTCCTGAAAGAACTTTCTGCAGAATTCCGGGAGAAATCCCTGAAGAATTCCTGGAGGTATCCCAAAGATACTCCTGGAGCAATTCCTTAAGGGTTTCCTAGAGAAACTCTTGGAGTAATTCCTGAAAGAATTTCTGGGGGAATTCCGGAAGAAAATCCTGGAGTAACTCCTGAAGGAATTCCTGAAGTAAATCTTTGAAGATTTTCTGAAAGATTTCCTGGAGTAATTCCTGAAGCAACTACTGGAAAAATTATCGAAGGAATTCATGGCGGAATTCCTGAAGAAGTTTTTGAAGAAAACTCTGGAGGATTTCCTGATAGATCTGCTAGAGGATTTTCTGAAAACGCTCATGGAGTTCTTGGAGATACTCCAGGAAGATTTTCTTGAAGGAACTCTTGGAGGAATCCTTAAAAAAAACATCTGTCAGAATTCCTGATTTATATGAATTTTATTTTTTTTTTCAATGTGGAAAATTTTACAGATCGCATAGCATGTGGAAAATTTTACAGGTCGCATAACAACCATCGAGGTATCCATAAAAAAAAACAACTTTTGCTATGGTTCGATATCGACATACGGAATATCGAGTGAGGGAGAGATGACTGTATATGAAATAGTACTTCTCTAATCCTGACGAAATAATTTTAATCGGAAGCACGCTGCATATATTATTTTTCTCATCTACTGTGACCATGTATGTCAATTGGAGTATGATAAATCCGTAACTGATATACAACATATGAACTATCAGGTTTTTTTTTCAATATGGAAAATATTACGGATATTCCGGGTTAGTTCAGGAACCATAAACATTCAGATTACTAAATCCGACTTGTAAGAATACTTCTTTCTAATCAAGACACAAAGGAACTATCAGAACATTTGTTTTTTTCTTCAATATTTCCAATTTTACGGATGTCCGGGTTAGTTCCGGACCCATAAAATGGCCATAATGGTCAAACATTCAGATTATTAAATACGAATTGTAAGAGTACTTCCTTCTAACAAACAAGAGACAAAACATTTTGGATCATTTTTAGGAATCAAGTTTCTTGCGGTATGCGATCACCGTATCATATTAGGATGTTATACATTACTCAAATAATTCCGTTGTGGTATGTCTCCAGTATTATTAAAAAAGGGCCAGAGATTCTCTCGGAGATTCCAGAGGGGTTTCCGAAAGATTTACTTAAGAAAATCTTCGGTATTCCACTAGTAAACTCACATGGGATCTCTGTATTAATATTAATTTATGAATGATTAATTATGAATTATTCTTCTACTTGTTCTTGTGGAATCTTCCATCGAAATCCTCCAGGAGTTACTAAGGAATTCCTTCAGGAATTCATCAAGAAGTTCATTCATGAATTCCTCCAAGAGTTTTTTTTAGGGAATTTCTCAATGAGCTATTCCAGGAATTCTGACAGAAGTTTTTTTTTAAGATTCCTCCAAGAGTTCTTTCAAGAAAATCTTCCAGGAGTATCTTCAAGAATTCCTCCATGAGCGTTTTCAGAAAATCCTCTAGTAGATCTTTCAGGAAATCCTCCAGAGTTTCCTTCAAAAACTCCTTCAGGAATTTCTCCATGAATTCCTTCGATAATTCTTCCAGGAGTTCCTTCAGGAATTACTCCAGGAAATCTTTCAGAAAATCTTCAAGGATTTACTTCAGGAATTCCTTCAGGAGTTACTCCAGGATTTTCTTCCGGAATTCCCCCAGAAATTCTTTCAGGAGTTCCTTCAGGAATTACTCCAAGAGTTTCTCTAGGAAACCCTTTAGGAATTGCTCCAGGGGTATCTTTGGGATATCTCCAGGAATTCTTCAGGGATTTCTCCAGGAAGTGCAGAATTCTACAGAAATTCCTCCAGGAGTCTTTTGAGGAGTTCTTTCGGGAAAATACTCTGGGTATATCTTCAGGAATTCCTCCAACAATTTCTTTATAAATTACTTTAGGAGATCTATAAAGATTTCCTCCAGGGTTCGCTTTAAGAATTGCCCAGGAGTTCCTTCAAGAATTTTACCAAGAGTTCTTTCAAGAATTACTCCAAGAGAATCTTCAGGAATTTCTCCAGGTGTTCCTTTTGTAATACCTCAAGAGTTCCTTCAGAAGTTTCTATAGGAATTCCTTAAGAAGTTCCATCAGGAATTACTCCAAGAGTACCTTCAGGAACCTTTCCAGGAGTATCTCCAGGAATTCATCACGGAGTTCCTTCAGTTATACCTGCAGGAATTCCTCCAAGAATTCCTGAAAGAATTTCTTCTGAGATTAGTCCAGGAGTTCCTCCAGGTATTCATCCAGGAATTCCTCCAAATATACTTCCAAAAGTTCCTTCGGGAATTCCTCCAGGAGATCTTTCAGGAAATCCTCCAGGGTTTCCTTCAACAATTCCTCCAGGAATTCATCCATGATTTCCTTCAAGAATTTTTCCAGGAATTCCTTCAGGATTTACTCCAGGAAATCTTTCAGGAAATTTTCGATGATTTACTTCAGGCCATCCTACACGTATTCCATCAGGGAGTTCCTTCAGGAATTCCTCCAAGACTTCCTGTAGGAAACCCTTCGGGAATTCCTTCGGAAGTTTCCTAGAGATTCCTCCAGGAATTCTTCAGGATTTTTTCCAGGAGTTTTTTCAGGAATTCCGTCCAGGAGTTCCTCCAGATATTCCTTCAAATTTTACTCCAAGTATTCCTGCAGGAGTTCCTTCGGGAATTCCTTCAGGGTTATTTTCAGGAATTCCTCCCGTAGTAGCTTCAGGAATTTCTACTAGAGTTTCTTCAGGTATTTCTCAGGAATTTCTGCAGGGGTTCTTTCAGGAATTTTTCCAGGAGTTCCTTTAGGAATTGTTCTAGAAGTTCCTTTAAGAATTCCTACAAGAGTTCCACTAGGAAACCTTCATGGGATTCCTCCAGGAGTTTCTTCAGGAATTACTTCAGGAGCTCCTTCAGGATAATCCTTCAGGAATTTATTTAAGAGTGCATTCAGAAATTCCTCCACGAGATTTCTACAGGGTTTCAGGAGTTCCTTCAGGAATTTTACCAAGAGTTCTTAAAGGAATTCCTCCAGGTGTTCCTTCGGTAATACGTTCAAGAGTTCCTTAAGGAATTCCTCCAGGAGTTTAAATCAAAAAAAAAATATATATATATATATCCTTCAGGAATTATTCCAAGAGTTCTTTCAAGAATTCATCAATTTCCTCAAGAAATTCCCTCAGAAGTTCCTTCAGGTTTTTTTCTAGAGTTCCTTTTGGAGTTTCCTCCAGGAGTATCTTCATGATTTTGTCCAGGAATTCCTTCAGTAATACCTCCAGAAATTCTTTCAAGAATTTCTCTAGGAGTTCCTTCAGGAATTCCTCCTGGAGTTCGTTCAGGAATTCCTCCAGGAGGTTCCTCGGAAATTCCTCCAGGAGTTCCTCCAAGTATTCTTTTGAATATTACTCCAAATATTCCTCCAGGAGTTCCTTCGGGAATTCCTTCAGAGTTATTTTCCTTCAGGATTTACTTCGGGAATTACTCCAGGAGTCCCTCGAGAAATTTTTCCAGGAGCTTCTCCAGCGATTCCTCCAAGCGTTTCACGAGAGATTCTTAAAGGAGTTCCGCTAGAGATGCCTTATGAGTTCTTCCAGGAATTCTTCCGTGAATCCCTTAAAGGATTTCTTCAAGTTCCTCCGGAGATTTTACTTTATGGATTTCTCCAGTTGTTTTTCTAGGAGTTCCTTCAGGGATTCTCCTAAAGTTTCTTCAGGAATTATTCCAGGAATACTTCCAGGAGTTCTTTCAAAGATTTCTCTTAGCATTTTTCCTGAACTATCATTTTTTTTCCAATATGGAATATTTACGGTTGTTCCGGGTTAATTTATGAATCATAAAATGACTATAATGGTCAAACATTCATATAACTTAATTCGACATTTAGAATACTTAATTAAAACTAACATGGAACATAGAAACTATCAGAACATTTTTTTCAATTTTACGGATGTTCCGGGTTAATTACGGAACCATAAGATGGTCAAAGTGATCAAACATTCATATCACTAAATCCAATATGTTAGAATACTTAATTGTAATCAACAAGGAACATATCAATAAACTTTGTTTTAATATGGAAAATTTTACAGATGCTCCGGATTAGTTCCGGAACCATGAAATGGCCGTAATGGTCAAACATTCAGATTACTAAATACGAATTGTAAGAGTACTTCTTTCTAACAAACAAGAGACAAAGGAACTATCAGAAAATATTTTTTTTCAGTATTTCCATTTTTTCGGATGTTCCGGGTTAGTTCCGGAACCATGAAATGGCCGTAATGGGCAAACATTCAGATTATTAAATGCGAATTGTAAGAATAGTTATTTCTAACAAACAAGGGACAAAGGAACTATCAGAATATATTTTTTTTAATATTGCCAATTTTACGGATGTTCCGGGTTTGTTCCGGAACCCTAAAATGGCCATAATGGTCAATCATTCATTTAACTAAATCCCCCATGTAAGAATATTTTCGTGTGCGGCTTCGCAGCAAAACGTAATCATGACAGTTTATTTCAGTTCCATTAATTTTACTTGCTGTAACGAACTCAGGATGATTCCAGGGCTCTAGGTGGTCAGGGCGAAGTCTCCGGTCAATGAGACCGCCACCAATCGATTCAGCAGCCTTTTTCCGATCTAGAATGGCCAAAATCATTTCCTGGAACCGTTACCCAGCTGAGATATTGCATTTAGTCGCGTTTTGGAGCCCGATTTTCTCACTGTGCGGTGTTTGGACTATGGAATAAAAAGTACATTTTTCGATGAAAACGACATGCGCTATTTTGGCGGATAGATCGCCTCTATTAATATCTATATTTTATCAAACAGACATATAAATAATTAATTTTTCACAAAAAATTGCTCCTTTGCACCAATATGTAAGTGCCGTCGTGTTCCAGTCAACTGATGGAGGCAGTGTTTAAAATAAATATATAAAAATGAAAAAACGTCACAGAGATAATCTATATTCTACTGCGAACGTCTACTACTGGTGCACTAGTGCAAATACTGGAACACGTGTACCAATAGTGGTTCAAGCGATTTTATACTCAAAAAACAATTTTATCACTCTTTTTATATTTTTCCCATATAGTAGAGCTTGAAATCTATCTGCTTACGCCAAAATATCTCTGTTAAGGCATTTCGTTATAAAGTTCTGATTTGTGATTGCTTAGGTAATCCACTATTGGCACCGGCACCCCAACTGTTATATGATCGGTGCAGCAAATAGAGGAAGAATGTCGCTGGCGTCGCTGCAGGAACATCTTTTGCTGGCGGAGATAGGCGGGGCTATAAATGTCAACGCGAAAAAGTATGCAGTTTGACACTTATATACCCGACACGTTTCTGAGCGAGAACAAAAGGAACAGCAGCGACATTCGTCCTCTATAGTTTTCTATCTCTATTGTGCAGCACGAATACGCTTTATCGTGTTATTTAATGAAACAACGTTATCAAACATTTTAAAACTTTATTATACCGTTCATGAGTTATCCATTTTCAGATTGACGAACATCGGTAGTTTACATAAACAACAACAAAAGTAAAGGGCCTTTACTCATCAAAGAGTAAACGGCTTGTACGTCAGATCAACGAGTAAATTTTACCCACTATGACAAACTAATTAATTAAGAAACAGAGTACAATTTACTTTCCCCAAGCAACCAATAGTTCGGATTGTACTTAAGCAGTGAGCTCCAGAGTTCACTTTTGGTACAAATCTAGTTTCAGTGAAACTTTTTCGCTGATTAAGAGAACACCATGGATATGAAATGAACTTCACTCTCAGAGAAGTAACTTATGAACTCATCAACAACTTGAAAGTTCAGAACAAGTTTGAACTGAACTTCTTTTGTACTTGAAGGTAACAATCAAACTTAAACGAACTTTATGTAAACTGTAAAGTTCGGTTAACTACTTAAAAAGGGAGCTGATTAAGCCAAAACATGCCCTTTTATTCGAATTTTTGGTTGCTTGGGTCTTTCATAGGAGAACTTACATTTTCTCGGCAGTCTAAGCAGCTGAACTTTTTTAATATGCAATTTTTTGGAGCAATCGACTGTATATTTTAATTGTGGAATTTACGGCTACGCAGTCTTGAAATGATTAGAACGAGTTTTATTTCAACTCAACGTTTGACACGGGGAGTGTGTCGGTGGATTAATCTCCCATGAAAAAGACACAGTCCCCGTGTCAAAACGTTGGGTTGAAATAAAACTCGATTTAAATATTTCAAGACTGCGTAGCCGTAAATTCCACAATTAATATGCAATTATTCATAATATAAAGCACAAAAAATAGCAAGAGTCACTTGAAATACACTTGAGCACTTTTTATTTGATGATTATTATAAACAAAAGAACACATTATTCTCAAAATAATCGGTATTTTCTAACCAAAGTCATGAGGCACTCGTTCTTTTATCGGCAATACAATGTTTTCTTCGGCAATCCAAAACTGCGCAAAAACTAGTTTATATATTGGTAACATTTCGTATTTGTGGACAATTCCTGAAATTAAACGTCACTCATTATGTTTTACTCGTTGAAAGGGCCAATGCAGAAAAACAGAGACTACACTGAGAACAGCATTGTAGTTATAAATACAATAGCAGAGATCCAAATTGAATACACAACGCCACTAAATTTGTGCAGGCTAAGGCTCCGTCCACAAATTACGTAACGCTCTAGGGGGAGGGGGAGTAGGCTCAAACGTTGCAGCTCATACACAAAATGTATTGTTATACAAAACCCGTTACGGAGGAAGTCGAAAATTATACATTTTAGCATTACGTAATGAATGGATACTGCCTAACTTTGTTTTCATTTATTTCATCGAATATTTTTTTAAATCTCACTATGACTGCATTTCGGCAGTCATGGTTATAAACTTGCAGCAGGTGAGAATCCAACTAAAAACCAACCAACCAATCTACCAAGAAGTTGCAGTGTGACGTTATTGTTATTCAGTTCATAACATTCACGGATCGCGATTATCGGATTACTTGAATTTCAGAGTTGCGTTTGAATAGGGTAACGACTGTTTATTTCGTTCTTAAACGCTAACATTTGGCACCAGCGGCAAAAAGTACAGGCAACAACCTTTCGAACATTCAGTTTCTTTCACTGGCCGTCGAGCGACGACACTGTTGTTTGTATTCCACTCACTGATCGCGCTACGCTGGATTCTCAAATTTCTCAAACTTTCAACACAAGCGCATGGAAGAACGGTAGTCGGAGAGCTGTCAAATCGTATGGAAAATAATGAAAAACGTAAATTACTTGTAATTAATTAACTGGATCAAAAATGTAGTGATTAGAAATCAAGTGCAAAATGAATACATAACTTTTTTGTTTAGTTCATCTTCCTTAGTGCTTTCTTTGCTCCAGGATTTCGTTTTTACTACCAAAAAAGAGCCATCTATTGCCTTTTCAGTTTTGAATATCGCCCTATTGCGCGTAATATTGTCTGCGCGTTACTGCAGCCGCTGGATGTGGATTTAAAAGGAGCGCCGCAATATTTCCTTTTTATCTGTCATTTCTGTCGCATTCGGTTTCCAGAATCGTCTCACAGCTAATGGTTTAATGTGATATAATGCGTGGTCCAAAATAAATAATATCTAGATATATAAATATATCTAATATATATATATATATATATATATATATATATATATATATATATATATATATATATATATATATATATATATATATATATATATATATATATATATATATATATATATATATATATATATATATATATATATATATATATATATATATATATATATATATATATATATATATACGGGCATCTCCCTCCGTTCCTTCAGCATGATGAAATATGTCAATTACCTTTAAAATGCATTGTTCGCTATTGAAATTGAGCCCAAACATATAAACACAATTCCTTCTGACCGAACAACCATGACAGCTGCTCACAGTGCAGCGAAAACAACACAATCAAAGGAACCGTTTTCTACTGCACAATGGTCGGGCTCCATATAAAGGGGCGGCCAAAACTACCTACCAAAAACTTTTTTTGAGATTTTTATAGTTTTTATCATTTTAAAATATACCTCATGTTTTTTATTATTATGATTCTTAAATGAAATAGAACTTAAATTTAAATTTCTTTGACTTTTATAAAGTCAAATAGGCTATAGTCAAAATATTGAAAAATGTGCCAATAAAATTAAGTACAAAATTCATATTTAAGGAATGCAATATTTCCCCAAAGTTATGCACTATCTGAAAGCTTATAGTTCAACACTTTCATCGAGCATAAGGATGAAAAAAATATTTTGTTGAAGTTTTATTACTATTCAATATTACACTTTAGTAATTTTAATGATTTTAAACATGAAAAACAACTCTTGTCGCGTCATGTCGCCGCAATTTCGAATATTGGGCGGAAAGAAACTTGTATCGTAAAGTGGTGCACGCCAAGTCTGAACCAGACGATTATAAAAATCGAATGTACATCGGATTTTTTCTCGCTAGAGTTTAGTATTTGGGTTATATTTTCATAATCGGAAAGTTTTAAAATATTCCATCGGTGAAATTTTAATTTTTTCCACTTTTTAGCCATTTTTCATACAAAATCCCATGAAAATCAAGTTTTCGACGCATTTCAGCCCATACAAAATGTATGGAAAAAAATTCACCGATAGAATATTTTAAAACTTTCCGATTATGAAAATATAGACCAAATACTGATCTATAGCGAGAAAAAATCCGATGTACATTCGATTTTTATAATCGTCTGGTTCAGACATAGCGTGTGGTGTGATTGGCGTCGATCGCTAAGCATTTCTTTCACATCGTGTTCGTCCATGCGACTTCAGTGATGTGCGTAGTGCACGGTGGATAATTTAACTGAAGTTATTGATCGAAATATAGTAGTTTTATTGCATTTTTGGTGTCCAAGTTTACTAACCATAACAGCTTTCACAAAATTACACTTGAAAATAAATGAACCTATTTTGCAGGTATGTTGTAAAATCCGCCGTAGTGGAACATTTTGAATTTGATATTTTAAATTTGATATTTTAAATTTGATGTTTGGTTAGCAGACTGCCTAAGTATTAGGCATAAAAAAAGGTCTGGTATAATGATGCAAGAATGAAAGCGTAGGGAAACGGTGTTTTGTTCGACTCTGGTTCCAGCAAATGCTATAAACTGTGTGAGGTCAACTGTGATATATAAAGAATGGAAGATAGAAGCAAGTGAAAGATACAACTAAAAAGTACGAGGAAAGGGACGGGCCAGGGATTACACCCACGACCTTCTGCTTACGAAGCAGAAGCGGTAGCCATTGAAGTAGAATTAATTCGTAACAACGAAACATCACAGGAATCGTCATCTGTTCAAATTGTCTACAGTGTTTAAAGGACAAATCTCGATTACTGTTTCAAATTGACGTAAGTAACTTTCATACGGTTTTGAGAAAATTGATTAAGAAGAATTACAACCTGCCTTCCAAAACTGTTTTGAAATAAATCACCTTTTTAAAATTTTTTCGCCGTGTACATCGCTTAAATTTTGCATACAATCAGCTCGCGTTCAAAAAACTAGGTAGTTTCTATTGGTTCCCACAAAAAAAAATATAACAAAATAATAAGCCGTTTCATATAGTTACTTTTGACGTTTTTGTACCAGTGTAAAATCGGCTCAAGTAGTGTTTTGTTTGATTCGTGATTAAGTTACTTTGTCTCCCCATATAATGGAGCGGTGAAAGTAGCGGTTGGGTTGCGAAAGTTGAAATTCTCACTGACGCCTTTTTGTAATTCCGGAATTCAACGTTCTAAAAGTGAAAAATCTAGTTGGGTAAGAGCGGAACGTGTGGAATTTCGTCTGCGAAACACGTAGGATCGATACAGTAAGTTTGTTCACTTTTCTGACTTGAGACTATTTGAATAAGTTTTAGAGAAATCATTATGGTGAACATGCGTTAGCTTCTTTGTTTTTAAAACTTCAGTTGCAGCGCTGTTGTATTTCGTACAACACTGGCGAAAAAAAAAACCGCTTATCGTACACAACATCAGCGTGGTGGTTCTAGTGGTAAACCGTACAACTTCCGGAAGGATTAGGCTTATGAGATTTCAAAATCCTTACAAGTGACAATTTGAAAAGCCTTATTTTCAGGCTTTTTTTTCAACTATTAGAAATAAATTACAGTTAACTCTCCCTTACCCGATATTCCGTATTTCGATATCAAGTTAGAGAACCATTGTAAAAGTTGGTTTTCATGGCTACCTCGATGGTCCCTTGGAACGCATTTGCACTGGTTTTGTGTTCTGTAATTCGATATCTCCCTAACTCGATGGTCCCTTCAATATCGAGTTAGGGAGAGTTGACTGTAGTAAATTTCAAGTTCGAACTTTTCGATGGTAGCTCATAGTAATGCAATTGCAAGGAATAGTTTATTAAAATTGCATATCAATATTCTCAAAAAATCCATTGTCACCCTCTAGATGTGATGTCGACTCAAACGACGATAATTTCAAGAATATTCCAATAAATACACACACACTTCCAGTAGTTGCTAAGCAATCGTTTTCTTAAAACATCCCCTCTGATCAGTTCAGTAACATTTTAACCTCATTGGGAAAGCAATATTGAAACTCGCTGTACAGTGATTTTCCCAACTCACCTTCCTTATTGAATTTAATCTGCCCAATCTAACCATTGAGGGAAACGTAGGAGGATGGTTCACCATTCTCCTACGTTTCCCTCATTTTTTTTCGCTTGCTCATCGGCTTCCACTTTTGTAATCAGAGGCCATTTGGAAATTTCCGAGGTTAGTAGCTGGTGTTTGGATTCGGCCGTGCCTTTCCCTTTTTCTTCTTCTTCTTCTTCTTCTTCTTGGCATTGACGTCCTCACTGGAACAGAGCCTGCTTCTCAGCTTAGTGTTCTTATGAGCACTTCCAAAGTTCTTAACTGAGAGCTTTCTTTGCAAGAGTTGCCATTTCCGCATTCGTATATCGTGAGGCAGGTACAATTATACTTAATGCCCAGGGAAGTCAAGGAAATTTCCATTACGAAATGATCCTGGACCGACCGGAATCGAACCCAGACAGCTTCAGCATGGATTTGTTTTGTAGCCGCGGACTCTAACCAGTCGGCTAAGGAAGGCCCTACAATGACCGACGAATTTTTGAAAGTGTCTGGGCCTGAATAATTCAAGACGGTTACCTTCACCCGAAAAAGTGGATGGTTTCTGATGTTATTTTTTTGTGTTACCTTATCGTTTATTTAACAGTCTCAAACTTTACTGCAAGCACTCGGATCTCTTTATCTGAATAATAATAGTGGGAGATATATAGGCGTTTTCAAAACATCTACAAAAATTGTTACATACGGGAATTATTTGATTATTTTCAAGTTTTGCTGGTTTACTTTGAAGGTTAAAATCCTGAAATTGGCCTTGAGTCTGTTAATAAACAGTATTTTCTCAGTTAATAAGATTGGTGTTGTGATTAAAGTAAGATGTTTTCACATAAATGTTTCATATGATATCTAAATCTATCTATCGCTATCTCTGAATAGATTTTTCAAAATTGCAGTCCAATTAACATACAATTAAAATAATTTGCCTTCAAACAATAATTTGAATGAATGGTATTCAACAAGGTGTGATTATCATAATATAATAGAATAAAACCTTCAATACTGAATGCGAAATTCAGATTTTCTTCAAAGTAAGTGAAACATTTAATTACCGTATTCAAAAATCGATCCGAAGGAAAAACAATCGACTCGAAGTTACATTGTTTTCCAACAAACCCAAACTTTTTTTTCCAAGGCTCCATAATGGTCGTTTTGCTGGCAGTAATCTGCTTATAATTGACACCATACATTTTATGGAGCAATTAGCAGCCATATACATTAACGCCAGTCACGTTTCCATTGGCAAACCAAAACGGTTGCATTTTTTTTTCCTACGGAGGAACAAAAACTGTTTTGTCTGACGTGATTTAACTTTTACTGACTGACAGCATTCTAAAAACAATAAACTAGAGAACAGAGTCATTAATTCTGCTGGTCATATGCATTTTATGTGTGGCATCGCAGAACAGGACCTGGTGGAACATAAAAGCCTTTCCGAATGGGCTATTTGGGGACAATAAAAATTGGGATTTTATTATGCGCTACAGGGACGCGCGATTCTGTTTTTTCTGTACACTGAGACGCGGTATAACTCAATTTTGGGTTGTTTCAATGCAAACAGTTATCGCTCAGCTTCTGAGACGCACAGGCGTGTTTACGATTGCGTTCCTCATTAGTGAAGCCCTTTTTTCAGATCGTTCAATCGATATTTTTGTGTTGTGCCGCGTCGCGGGTATGGTCGCGATGAGGCGGGAAAACACTTTTCGAATAGACTATTCGTGCTTCCCAGTAAAGCCGTCTTTCGAAAAAGTGCACGGATTCTGCCGTTCAGTGCTTGGGCTGAAGAAAGAAGACGTCGAAAGACTACAGTGTCACAAGGGCGAACAATGTGCATTCGTCAAGGTCAGCGACCTGACGCTTGCACAAAAAATAGTGGACGAACAAGATGCCCGTCATGAAGTGGAGTTAAACGGGAAGAAGCACAAGCTTCGTATCACCATGGAAGATGGTAGTGTGGAAGTGAAGATTCACGATCTGCCCGAAAATGTTTCCGAAGAGAAGATCGTCGAGTTCTTGTGCGCGTTCGGCGAAGTAATCTCCATCCGAGAGCTAACGTGGGGAGAGGGCTACGAGTTTGCTGGTATACCACTCGGCATATGGTCGGCCCGTATGTTGGTACAAAAAAATATTGACTCGTGGGTCACCATTGACGGGCAGCAGGCATTTATTGTCAAAGGGCAGCTGCAGTCGTGCAAATACTGCAAAGAGCAGGCACACACTGGCATTTTTTGTGTCCAAAACAAGAAACTGCTGGTGCAAAAGAGCTATGCCAACGTAACGAAACAAACTGGATCAACACGACCACCGCCGAAAAAAACAGCTGGCACGAAACCAGCAAGCGCAAAACCGATCGGGCCGAAACCTCCCGTTCTCCCAACAGCAACGTCGGATGCCTTTCCCGAGCTTCCGAAGTCTTCGAGCCAGCCCGAACAGCCTGCCTCGACTTCTAAATCCGATGCTAGGTTCGATTTGATAACGTCCCCCCGCCCGCAAACCCAACGCGGGCATGGATAGTCGTCGTCGCTCCGAGCACTTTATGTCGAAGAGTCACCAAAAGCCAACATTGTTTTGGTTGACTGCTTCCAAAAGCCGACGAATGCGATGCGATCGCAGAGCAAGAGCGGCAATGGCAACGAAACCGACGATTCTTCCACTTCCACGAATAGCAGACGAAGCGCGCGAGGCCGACCACCCGGCAAAAAGCCCCGTCGGGAAGATGGTGACGACGAGCAGGATGAAGACTATCACCCATAAATGGCTCTCTCGTCCTATAACATCTCGTCCATCTGTAGCGGGCCCCCCCGGCTAGGTCACTGGTTTTTTTTCGGAATATTGATCACTCTGTTTCCTTCTAACAATTTTATTTATTACTAAAAGGTCGTCACAATTCACTAGCTTTCCACCCTTAGAATCGTTCTTAAGGAATCGATTGAGACACTTTCACTTTACCCTCGATTCTGATAGCGTATGTGGGTGGTTCCACCAATTTCCCGAAATATACTTTATCCACCTATACTTTATCCACCTTATATCACTACCAAACACTCTCGACCCGAATTGGCCCGCTCGTCAATTTGGCAGAAAATGCCCACTGAACTTTGAACGAAAATGTCGAAAACGAACGGCACACCTCGTCCGAACTGGGGGACCGTCAGAACTGCGGACGTCGTACACTTTCTTCACACCGAGGCTCTTCCATCTTGGCGGGTCGGTTTTTAAAGGGTTGAGTCCACCCCCTGGCGAGGAACTCACTCTCCCAATCTGAAAATAAAGAGAGAAAGAGAAAAACCAGAACGAGCGTTGCTCTGGCTCAGTTAGTACAGCCATGTGACCGAGACCTTGTCGGGGCGTTCAGTCGGCGCTGTCGGGTGACACACAAACAAAAACAAAAACATTCTCCGGCATTGGAGCACGTTAACGAGCAACAAGCAGTAAGGTAAGTCTTCTGCTTACATCGCTTGTTTTCTAGTTAACAGTGAAAACCCACATCTGATGAAATCCACCAACTTGCGTGGAACATCATCGAAAAAATAAAAGGGTTCTTTCCTAGATCAATGGTGATCATTGATCTTTTGAATTATTCGATACGGGGAGGGGAATGCTTCTTTCGGTCGGCAGGACCGCTACACATCAACATCGGCACGATCACCAATCCCACGAAACTCAACGCGCTACGTAACTTCATCAGCAGCCAAAGCCTCGATATTGTGTGTCTGCAAGAGGTGGAAAACGACCAGCTCTCCTTGCCTGGCTTCGTCGTATACACCAATGTAGACCACGCGAGAAGAGGTACGGCCGTTGCGGTGAAGGAACACATCCAAGTCTCTCACGTCGAGAAGAGTTTGGATAGCCGACTACTTGCGCTGCGAGTGCAAGACACAACTATCTGTAACATCTACGCTCCCTCCGGTTCTGCGCAACGTGCTGCTCGGGAGGAGTTCTTTAATGGAACTCTCGCCTATTACCTCCGTCATCGTACCACACACGTCATTCTCGTTGGCGATTTCAATTGCGTATTGCGCGCATGCGACTCGACTAGCCCTAACGCAAGCCCTGCTCTTAAGACAGCCGTGCAACAGCTACAGCTGCATGATGTGTGGGAAAATCTGCGCTCACGTGACCCTGGTTTCACCTACGTCTGCCGAAACGCGCAATCGCGGCTCGATCGCGTTTACGTCAGCAATGGACTACGAGAAAATTTGCGAACTGCGCACACTCACGTGTGTTCGTTTACGGACCACAAAGCGCTAACCGTTCGACTATGCCTCCCCCAGCTCGGCCATGAGCCTGGGCGCGGTTTCTGGTCTTTGCGACCTCATCTTCTGACTGACGAAAACGTTGCGGAGTTCCAGTATAAGTGGCAATATTGGACCCGGCAGCGACGAAATTATGCGTCATGGATTGAGTGGTGGATCACGTACGCAAAGCCGAAAATTAAAAGTTTTTTTTAGGTGGAAGTCTCGAGAATTTTTCGATGAATTCCACAATCAGCACCAACGGCTTTATGCTGAACTACAGCTAGCGTACGATGGGTATTACCAGCACCCTGAAATGTTGCCCACGATAAACCGGCTAAAAGGGGAAATGTTGGCGCTGCAGAGAAACTTTTCCCACATGTTTATGCGCATTAATGAAACGTACGTGGCGGGAGAACCTCTGTCGATCTTCCAGTTGGGGGAAAGGCGAAGAAAAAAGACCATCATCACCGAGCTCCACCGGGGTGAAAATGATCATCATGAAAAAATCATCAACGAGCCACAAGCGATCCAAGCAAATTTGTTTGACTTCTTCTCCCAGCTCTACTCAGAGGAAGCACCAAACAACAACGATAACGGTTTTGCCAGCGAGCGCGCAATCCCACCGAACGATCCGGTGAACGAAGCATGTATGGAGGAGATAACAACAGCAGAAATTTTGTCTGCCATCAAAACAAGCGCCCGAAGAAATCCCCGGGCAGCGATGGCATCCCACGAGAGTTTTATCTCCGAACGTTCGACGTCATCCATCGAGAATTGAACCTCTTGCTGAACGAAGCACTCACCGGCAATATTCCCCCCGCATTCGTGGAGGGAATCATCGTGTTGGTGAGGAAGAAAGGAGGCGACAACACAGCTCGGTCCTACCGACCCATATCGCTGCTCAACAGTGACTATAAGTTGCTATCCCGCATACTCAAAAACAGGCTAGAGGGTGTGATGAGAGCGCACGGCGTTTTGAGCGACGGACAGTTAATGTTCGAACTCAGAGCGCAACATCTTCCAAGCAACACTCGCCCTCAAAGATCGTATCGCCAGTCTCCGTCATCACCGACGCGCCGGTAAGCTCATAAGCTTTGATTTGGAAAATGCGTTCGATCGAGTCCGGCACTCCTTTCTCTTTGAGACCATGCGATCTCTCGGGTTCAACCAAGAACTCATCGCTCTTCTTTCTCGCATCGCCAGCCGCTCTGCTTCTCGGCTACTCGTCAATGGGCATCTTTCTCGCCCGCTCGAAATCCAGCGCTCGGTCCGACAGGGGGACCCTCTCTCCATGCACCTCTTCGTGCTGTACCTTCACCCACTGGTGCGCAAACTGGAGGAAGCGTGTGGTAATGATCTTCTCGTTGCGTATGCGGACGACATCAGCGTCATCGTGACGTCAGAGGCGCAAATCGAGGCGCTCAATGAAATTTTCACCCGTTTCGGGATTGCTGCCGGTGCGAAATTAAATTTGCGGAAGACGGTTGCGATCAACGTTGGGGTTTGCGAAGGCAACGAAATCAATACCCATTGGCTGCAAACTGTCAACACAGTCAAAATTTTGGGTGTTGTCTTCGCAAATTCTATACGGCTAATGACGACCCTCAACTGGAACACGCTGATGGGAAAATTCTCGCAGCAAATGTGGTTGCAGTCACTTCGCACCTTAACAGTGCATCAGAAGGTAATCATGCTTAAGGTGATTATAAAACGAAGCCAAACTTTAAATTTTCAAGTGCACAAGACGAGAGTATCTGACAACAGATCGCATAGAAAACCAATCAACTTGCTTGCTTCCTGGTGGTGACCAATGGGATAGATTTTAAACGCGGAGCGCTGTTTGGTTCTCAAGTCTTGTGCTCTTGAAAATTTGAGGTGTGGCTTCGTTCTATAATCACCTTAACACCTTTGGCACGTCAAAGTTATGGTACCTTTCGTCAGTGCTGCCTCCTTTGGGTGTACACACGGCGAAAATCACCGCCACAATGGGTAAATTCCTATGGAGAGGAATCATCGCTCGCGTGCCAATGATGCAGTTGGCCCGCGACAAAGAGCACGGAGGCTTGAATCTTCATTAGCCAGCATTGAAGTGCAAGTCTTTGGCAATCAACAGGCATATGCAAGAGATCGATTCCCTTCCCTACTATAGATCCTTTCTTCACCACGAGAATCCCCGTCCAGCAATTCCCATAGATCATCCTGATATCAAATTAATCCTATCACATTTATCCCAAATTCCCCACCAAATCCAACAACACCCCTCCGCCGATCAAATCCACAAGTTCTTCGTGCAACAAACAGAGGTGCCCAAGGTGGAGCGTAACAGTCCAGCGACCGACTGGCCACGTACGTGGCGAAATATCAACATGAAGCAGCTCTCGTCGCAGGAGCGAACGAAACTGTACCTGTTCGTGAACGAGAAACTTGAGCACCGAAAGCTACTGTTTGCGATGCAGCGAGTGGCGGACGAAAATTGCGAACACTGTGGGAACCACATAGAAACGCTCCGGCACAAACTGTGTGACTGCACTCGCGTCGGCCCGGCCTGGACGGTCCTTCAGCGAAGGTTAGCAGGACTCATGAATGGTTGGAGACGATTCACATTCGACGAACTTGCGAGACCTACACTGATAGGAATAAACAAAACGAAACGTATCGATATCTTGAAGCTTTTAGTGAAATACATCTGCCATGTTAATGAGAGTAACGATAGGATTGATGTTGATGCTTTGAACTTCTTGTTAGATTTGAACAATTAAATGTACATAGTTGTAAACGAACTTGACAAATAAAACCTAATTTTTAAAAACCAAAAAAAAAACAAAAAAAACAAATGCAATTGCGTAGTTGAGCCGAATTACTCACAGTCCTCACTAGGTAATTTTTCTTTAAATCCATTAGAAACATTTACTCATATGTGGGTTGACTTTACGCAAATTTGAGTTCCTTCAACCCAAGCATAAGCAAAGTTGCATTTGACCAAATTTGGCTTATTAGGCCAAAGTACTCCCATTGGGTAGATGCAGCTTTTTTTTATTTTCGACATTATTCACGAGAAAGAAAGAGAATACCAAAAGATTTAGGTTTTAGGTAACATCAACTCAAAATTTATAGAGAATTGTTTCTCCGTGTACGCATTCTGCTACGGTCATGAAATTCTGGAGTTAAATATCATGGTCGTCATAAAACGATTTGGTATGTAGTCAAATTTGAGTATCATGCAACGAATTAGATGTAAAACAAAATGTTTCTTTTTATTTAAGGATGATTATTCAAAATGTGTGAACTGTAAGCTTTCTTAGTAGTATATGCTCCTCGAATCAGGTAAAGCAGCTTGGAATCAAAATCATTTTTTTTTATTAGTTTCATTCCAAACATTACATTCATTTCCTATATCTAAGTGTTCTGTGTTAGACAACACTATCATCCTAATTTGGTTAAACAAATTTAATATTTTATTAACATTTTGTTAACAACATATTACATTACATTTGCCGTAGCAGCTCAGATTTTTTACAGGTGAGTTGATTTCACCTGCTTATAAGAGAAAAAAAAAACGCTTTGAATATACTTAACCTAACTTAACCTAAACATATAACGCATTAATCGTGGCAATCGAACGATTTTTGCCTGAAATTATTAATAATTGTATTTGACATTTGTTCCAATGTTTTAACATTGGATATTCTATATAACTCATTGGTACTATACCAGGGAGGAAGCCTCAGAATCATTTCCAAAATTTTATTTTGAATTCTCTGCAGAGCTTTCTTCCTGGTATTACAACAGCTAGTCCATATTGGTACAGCATACAACATGGCTGGCCTGAAAATTTGTTTGAATATCAAAAGCTTGTTCTTAAAACAAAGTTTTGATTTTCTATTAATAAGGGGATAGAGACATTTTACATATTTATTACATTTGGCTTGAATGCCCTCAATGTGATTTTTGAAAGTTAAATTCTTATCTAGCATGAACCCTAGATACTTAACTTCATCTGACCAATGTATTGGAACCCCTCTCATCGTAACAACATGTCTACTTGAAGGTTTCAAATAAAGAGCTTTTGGTTATGTGGGAATATTATTAGTTGAGTTTCGGAAGCATTAGGAGAAATCTTCCATTTTTGCAAGTATGAAGAAAAAATATCCAAACTTTTTTGCAATTGGCTACAGATGACACACAGATTTCGTCCTTTGGCGGAGAGGTCTGTGTCATCCGCAAACATGGATTTTGGACATCCCTGAGGTAACTCAGGTAAGTTAGATGTGAAAATATTATATAAAATTGGTCCCAAAATGCTTCCTTGGGGAACACCAGCTCTTACAGGAAGTCTTCCAGATCAAGAGTTCTGATAATTAACCTGAAGTGTACGATTTGACAGATAACTTTGAATTATTTTAACAATGTATGTTGGAAAATTAAAGTTTTTCAATTTTACAATCAAACCTTCATGCCAAACACTGTCGAATGCTTTTTCTATGTCTAGAAGAGCAAGACCAGTGGAATAGCCTTCAGATTTGTTGGAACGAATCAAATTTGCTACACGTAAAAGTTGATGAGTGGTCGAATGTCCATGGCGGAATCCGAACTGTTCATTGGCAAAAATTGAATTTTCGTTGATGTGGGCCATCATTCTGTCCAAAATAACCCTTTCAAAAAGTTTACTGATGGAGGAAAGCAAACTGATTGGACGATAGCTAGAAGCTTCTGCAGGATTTTTGTCTGGTTTTAAAATTGGAACAACCTTAGCATTTTTCCGTTTGTCTGGAAAATATGCTAATTGAAAACATTTGTTAAATATATCAACTAAGAATGATAAGCTACTTTCTGGAAGTTTCTTGATGAGGATGTAAAAAATTCCATCATCGCCAGGAGCTTTCATATTTTTGAATTTTTTAAAAATAGTTCTCACTTCTTCCAAATCAGTCTCCCAGGCATTTTCGAAAACGTTCTCTTGATTGAGAATATTTTCGAAGTCCTGAGTAACTTGATTTTCAATTGGACTAGTAAGTCCTAAATTCAAATGGGGCGCACTTTCAAACTGCATAGCAAGTTTTTGAGCTTTTTCGCAATTAGTTAGTAATAATTTGTTTTCCTCTTTCCAAGCCGGTATTGGCTTCTGAGGTTTTTTCAAGATTTTAGATAATTTCCAAAAGGGCTTAGAGCCAGGGTCCAATTGAGAAATTTTATTTTCAAAATTTTTGTTTCTTAAATCTGCAAAACGTTTCTTGATTTCTTTCTGCAAATCCTGCCATATAATTTTCATAGCAGGATCACGAGTGCGTTGAAATTGCTTTCTCCTCACGTTTTTAAGACGGACCAAGAGTTTAATCTAATTTTTTAGTTTTTTAATTTATTAATGAAATTTCAATCGGTTTTCTGCACATCGTTCGACTAGTATTGTACAATGTTGTGATAATAAAAATTCTCCAGAATAATTGAATTTCAAACGATTAGAAACGATGATTTTTGGAGGTTATCAAAATCAGTAATTGTTAGACATTGGCTGGGAAATTCGACAATTAATTTTGTTTATTTTCAAAAAAGGCTTGTTCTTCGAAAGCATCATCAGTCAGAAGCCTGATAGAAAAAATCAAGTTATTTTTGTAATAACAGCTTTAGAGAAATAATAAAATCATTTTCCCCGATATTTTTAGAGAAAACTATTTTAAATTTGAAGGGAACTGATATGAGTAGATTTTTTTGGTTTAAAGTACGTCCTGACGGAAGTCCTAATATAGTATTAATATGAAAAATAACTCACGCCTTCATAGAGTTACTTATTTAATCCCCACGTCTCATTTAAAGCACAATAGAAAATCTATTGCTTTATTATTAGAAGACCTTTCAAAGTACATTGACAATCAAAATTGGCAACACTGCTGTAATAAAATCGATTTTATTTTCCACACATTATTTTCATAATATGTTATTCTGAGATTACCAATTGAAATATTCGGAGAAATCATTTACAATTTGCTGTAGATCCATAAATATGCGTACATGGTTTTGAAAGTATGAGACTTTTCAGTAAAACTACCATAAACAGTAAAATTTGTACTTAACACTTTGGTTTAAACGCATGATTTTGCTCTCGTTTGTACAAATATAGTTTCTATAGTAAACCAAACTAGTTTCGAACATGCTGTTTACTTTTCTCTTTTGCTGGGAGTGAAAGGATGATGTATCAGCAAATTTGGCCATAAATGGGTAAATCACTAAATTTACCTAATGTCAGAGAGTGGTGAAATATAAATGATTTTGTTTAAGCAATACTTTTAGTAGAATAATAAAGAATACGAAGGTACAATTTGTTTATAAACATAAGGATTTTTGTTTTGCGAAAAATAATGTTAAACTTTGACAGACAGCTTTTCTTAGGAGTTTTTGGAAAAACTATTTAACTCTTCAACCAAAAGCATTTTCTAAGATCATATATTTTCATAGCATTGTAGAATAATAGTTGATCGATGCACAGAAAACCGATTTCGATTTCATCAAAAAATAAAAAAGATATAGCATAAACAAAGTGTCCACTTTATAAAATGAACAGTCCTTAATCACGTATTTAAATTTTACTTCTCATTTTGGAATTGCAATGCTCCTGGCTTCAACAATGGAATTTGCTAAAGTTTTAAGAGCATTGTCAATATCAAGTTTTGATTGTAAAGAAATGTTAACATCAAGATTAGAGTCAATATATATTTTATATGTATTCCAGTCAGCTCGTAAATAATTAAAAGTTGAGCTGATTGGATTGAGAATCGCTTCATGAGCTATTTGAAATGTAACAGGGATATGATCAGAATCAAAATCAGCATGAGTAACTAATTGGCTACATAGATGATTAGAGTCGGTTAAGACCAAGTCAATCGTAGATGGATTTCTAGAAGAGGAAAAACATGTAGGGCTATCAGGGTATTGAATTGAGAAATATCCTGAAGAGCACTCATCAAATAAAGTTCTTCCGTTGGAATTACTTGAAGAATTATTCCATGACCGATGTTTGGCATTAAAGTTACCAATGACAAAAAAATTTGACTTATTGCGAGTCAATTTTCGCAAGTCAGTTTGAAGCAAATTAACTTGCTGTCCAGAGCATTGAAAAGGCAAATAGGCAGCTATGAAAGTTTATTTACCAAACTGTGTTTCAACAGAAACACCTAAAGTTTCAAAAAATTAAGTTTCAAATGACGAAAACAGTTGATGTTTTATACGCCTATGAATGATGATTGCAACTACCCACATGTCCCATCAAGTCGATCATTACGATAAACAAAATAGTTAGGAGCTCTTTTGAGTTTAGATCCAGGTTTCAAAAACTTTTCAGTAATAACTGCTATTTGCACGTTATTAGGTGTAAGAAAATGAAACAGCTCGTCCTCTTTACCATTCAGAGAACGAGCATTCCAATTTTAAATATTTAAATTATTATTTGGATCCATTAAAGAAACGTATTCCAATAACAATTTGATTAGTCAATTTTACTCCTATGTGGGCTGCTTCAGTCATAGTGGTGGCTTTGAGCATTGCATCAATCATTAGATGCAATTGTTCAGTTAGGGCCGGTTTCTTCACCTTCGCTTAAGCCGTAAACCACGTTTACCCATACGATTAAACCAGGTTTAAGGCCTAAGCGGTGGTGAAGAAACCGCTTATTAGAAAATTAAAATCAGAGGCAGACATGTCACTTGAAGTGGGTACATCTGTCCCATTAGAATTTTCGGTAGACGAAGAAGTGGAGTAGATGTTACCTGTGGCGGTAGGGTTTTTCCATTTGATTTGAAACAAGTAGAATGGGTACTCATAGTACGAATAGGGGAGTTCAAATTACCTGCTAAGATATCAGCAAAGGATTTACCGTGGGTAGATACATTCGAAATTGAAAGATTCGAACGGCTACCCGACGGATTAAAATTAGTTTGTGAATGTGCATGATTATGATCTTCCTGGTGGGTATGATTCCTAATCAAGCGATCGTTAACTGAAAAATGAGCATTGTTCGATACACTACCAGGCAAATTCCGGAAACGACCGTTATCGTAACGGATATTATCTTTCATCTGCCTGGCACGAGCCACAACGACTCTCCTTCGCGAAGGGCATTCCCAAAAATTTGACTTATGATTAGCCTCACAATTACAGCATATAAACTTGGTGGTATCTTCCTTCACTGGACAGACGTCCTTGGCATGAGAAGAACCTCAGCAAATCATGCATTTAGCATCCATGCGGTGATTTTGTGTACCATGACCCCATTTTTTGCACCGACGACACTGAGTGGGGTTCTGGTAATTTCCTCCAGGTTTCTGGAAATGTTCCAATGTCACACGGACATCGAACATAAGTTTTGCTTTTTCTAAAGCTTTAATATGATTTAGTTCTTTTTTGTTAAAGTGAACTAAATAATATTCTTGAGAATGTCCTTTCCGAACAATCCCATATTGGGTACTCTTTTTCATAATGATTACTTGGACTGGGATAAATCCAAGTAAATCATTTATTCCATTTTTGATCTCTTCAAGACGACTTTGAACAAACGTTCAGTTTTGTCCTCATAAGTAAAAAAATTGTGCTTCTTCTCTTCAAGATGTCTGAGAAGAAGTTCGTGATCTTTAAGAGTTTCCGGCAAAACGTGATTTGGAAGGAAACCTTGATTCCCCTAATGGAGTTCAAGATCTCCTGCCTAAATCCCCCAAGTTCGGAACAACTGACCACGATACGCGGCACTCTTTGTTTCCTCACTTGAATCAAAGAGCCTGGGCTAGAGGCTGCCTTGATTCGGTGTTCGGAAAATTTGTCTACAGCATCGAACGGATTGCTTATTTCGATACAATTATTCATTCCACCATTGAAAGAAAGTTCGCATTCCGAGGAAACGTCCTTTCTTCCATGCTTGCCACGTTTAGTGACAACTTTAAATCCCACTTTTTTGGAAGGAAGTTGTGAATTCAGAGATTCACCCTTCCTTTTGTTTGTTGTTGATACCATGTTTAGTGAATAAACGAAAGAAGACGTGACCTTCGAGAGACCAAGACGGTGTCCAAGAAGGATTACCACCGCTAGCTTTCGCCGACGGGTCCAACGAAAAATCGAAGGCACGGGTCCAAACAAGGATCGTAAAGGGATCAATAGTAGAACAATAGTACTGAAAACTACTGTTTTAGTAGCACGTTTTTAACTTTAGCACTGAAAAGCACTGTTTTATTGCTTTATGTAGTTTTTAAGACAACTTCCAAGAGCAGAGAAAATTCGTGTAACACGCACTGAATACAAATCTATCTTCATCTTGATCTTCGGCCACCATACATGCGTTTTCATCATTCTGCACTGGCAGAATAAAGCATTCTGAAACACATAGGGGTTTCGTCTAAATCGAGGGTGGCGAATGGGCAAATTTCCCCAAATTCCCAGAATTGCAGAAAGATTTCTGCACATTTTCTTCGAAGAATACCTGGATTGCTTTATTCGGGATAACTATTGGTTTTGCAAGCAAGGTGAAAGCGTTTATATACGATATCAGTTCGGGTCGCCTAAGATTTTTTCCTGTATTCACATTTAAGTATGTGAGACTAGACAGGAGAGACTTGACAGGATTGCTGAACTTTTTTAAAGGTTTTTCAAATAGAATAATGATCTATTGTTGATTTACCTTGATTCGTCAATAACATAAACTTTTTTTCTATTGAGCAGCGAATGTTTTCGTTTCCCCGCCAAATTCAAAGGCACAAACAACACCAGATGGCACGAACAGAATAATTAAAACTGAGACTCTTGCTTTTTATCATCCGTTTCTATTCCTTTCAAGTTACATTATCCCAGATGCAGCACTGGATTGCCAGAGCAATTCAAAACTCCTGAAAAGGTGTGCAAAAAAAAATCAATTACTGGGAATTGAATTTCCTTGTTTCACTTGCAGCCACGTAACTATCTATTAGCAACCTGAACCGTTCGAATTTTCAACCCTTTTCCCGGCACCTTTCCCAACAATGGAATAGGGGAAGATGGCTTCAAATGGCAACTTAAGCGTATTTCCTGAGAAATGATAAAGTTTTACAAGAAACTTGTAATGTTTACAATATTTCCTTTTGCCGAATCACATATTTTTCTAGAAGAACATGTTTTCGAATATGATTATTATTGTTCCACTTCCTTTTAATTCTTTCCACCCGATAAGTATTGGAAAACTTATTATCATTTCCAATAAAATAACAACTGAACCATTTTGCACCGTGAGTGCATGACAAACGATTATACCCTAAAGCGGAACGAACGGGCTGCAGCATGCACGAAGTTCATCGATTTTAATTGGACTTCAATTTGCACTTAGGCGTGCAGAAATCGAATCGTTAGGGAATTGTTCTTCCGATGTCAGAAGTTTCAACTAGACTGCGGCGCGAAAAAAAAGTTAATTTTGGCACCGAAGTTGAAAGATGATTTGGTTCCAAACTGGATTACCCATCGGATGAGAAAGTTTGTTCGGAACACCAATTACAAGCAGACGGCTCATTTGCTAATGTTTCTTCCGAGGGATTATTTTCAAAAGTTCGACATGAATACTGAGTAAGGCTGTTGATGTCACTAAAGAAAAATGCCTGCCAGGTCAAACCTAATTAGGCTTCTGAAGCTTTAATTAGCTCATCCGTCTTTCGTTACCATCGCAGACGGTAAGGAGATATCAGAAGATGTGTTAGGAAAACACGGTGCCAAATTACTGCAATTAGATCACACGTAGTAACAATCATCACTTTTCATTCCTTGGAATCTATTTCTGTTTTTTTTTTGAAAGCTGAGCAGAGGCGTTGCCAGGTTTGACATCTTCCAGTGGAATCACGGTCAATCTTTTTCACTTTGCATAGTGTAAATGCGAAAAGTTATTCGTGTACAGTCTAGAATAGGTTACCAACTGGTGAGCTCGTTACATGCTTATGATAACACATTTTCATGGTCACAACGTTACATTTATGTAATTTTCAAATAAACTCACTACACTAAAACCCATATTCCTGTTTCAGATAATTTTAATTTTAATGACATTCCTTTTCATTCATCATAATGAATGTCGACGTATTTTCTTAATCTTCTACGAATACCTTTTTACCACGAGATAAAAATGCAAAACTAGTTTTAAGTAAGAGTGGTACTTTCCTTACTTATCCATGGATCGCATCACCGACGAAAGGTGCTGCCCAGATCTATATCCTTCCTCACTAATAAACACCCCTCCCATGGAGATGGTGGAGATGCAAAGGAATTATCGGTCTGTGTAAGCAACAATCATTACACACTAACATTCCTTCCCCTTTCCTACTGACTGTAAGGACTTGGCCGGCGCCGTCATTGATCAATAATATAAGACCTGCTGGGGCCTTCCTTAGCCGAGTGGTAAGAGTCCGCGGCTACAAAGCAAAGCCATGCTGAAGGTGTCTGGATTCAATTCCCGGTCGGTCCAGGATCTCTTCGTAATGCAAATTTCCTTGAATTCCCTGGGCATAAAGTGTAATCGTACCTGCCACACGATATACGAATGCGAAAATGGCAACTTTGGCAAAGAAAGCTCTCAGTTAGTAAGTGTGGAAGTGCTCATGAGAACTCTAAGCTGAGAAGCAGGCTTCGTCCCAGTGAGCTACGTTAATGCCAAGAAGAAGAAATAATCAACTCATCTCCTAGTAGCTCAATGCAATGCTTCCTCTTAGTTCTTAGTTTCCTGATTTTTTTCTACCAGTGCCTGATGGGTCTCGATTGGCCAGAAAGGCGGGAACATTCCAAGTGCTTGAATGCGGCTATTAATGGGATAATCGGATAGGATAATTAATTCATTTCGCCAATAACATGGTCGGTAGCAGTTGCATTGGACTCTGTAAAATTCGCTTCCAGGTGAGAGAACGTACTAATGGCCATTTAATGTCATGATAAATGAAGCTGAATGCACGGCTCTCGGCAACCTGGGGCTCGTTCCCACAGGTTGGAATCACGTGTAGTAATGCAGGATTACGTTTAATTTTGCTGTAAAAAATGTTGTCGTCGACAATTTAAAGCACTCTGTATTTCCTTTTCACTATGTCGTATGAAACAGCTAACAAGAATCGATTCAAAACACAGATGTTTGAAAAGCGAAGTGTGGAACTATTTTTCGCATTCAAATAACACACTTGGGTGCACTTCCTATATAGAGGGAGTAGCTATTGATCGTGA
Organism: Aedes aegypti; assembly: GCF_002204515.2. Lineage (NCBI taxonomy): Eukaryota > Metazoa > Arthropoda > Insecta > Diptera > Culicidae > Aedes > Aedes aegypti. Next base: position 217,442,119 of record NC_035107.1, on the reverse strand, counting down.
CAAAACGTGACAGAAGATGGAAAAATATCTTTATTCACATGACACATACCTTTTCAAAAATATTGTAAACATCGATTGAACACATGGGCGTAGCCTGGTTTTCCATAAGATAGGCCATTAATGCTAAGTAGCCCGTCATTCGTTTTGGCAACAATGATGACTTTTTAGCTTGCATTTCAAAGTGATAATACTCAATCTTGATAGTTTATATTGACTTGAAAAAAGTATCACTTCACACGCTAACATGCATAAAGCATGCTGATACTTTTTCAGCTGTGTCAGTTCAAAACCATCTGATTTTCTTTAATTCGAAATCGTGAGATGAATTAGCAACAATCATCAACAACGCGTACAAATTTCAATGACGGCCTACTTCACCTTAAAGTTAATTCACAATAAAATATCACGCAAAAAAGCCCATATGATGATGATGATGATGATGATGATGACTTTTTCACAATGCATTTTATTGATAGAGTGGACAAGAGGGTGGATGTGGTTGCTGAAGTCAAAGCTCAAATGGGTCGACCGCGAAGTACAGTTTATCCATTTGAGGGGAAAATAACTATCGAAATGTCAAATTTTAACTAATAGTTAAACGAATTAGCAGGGATTGAATCCTGAGAAAATTGAGAGAATCTCTCACGTATCGCTCTCTGTAACTATCATAACATGCTGCACATTACGAGAGACTGTTTATCGTATACTGCTACAACTTTGATCAGATTGGGGGGATAGTAGTGCATGATAAAACCCCTCTAAACATGCTCCAAGCCTGGGGGACACTATTGCTATTGGAAGTTCGTGGATTGTTTATCGTGCCAGTAAAGAAAAACACATATCCCCAACGGTAAACAAGTGAGAAAAATGGATTTTATCATCGCTCTCTCTTTGGGGCTCTCGCTCGCTGCTTCCATTTATCAGACTTGTTACACCTTGCGATACAATGACGATCGTGGACCGCAACAGATGGGATGTTTTTCTTTGCTTGCTTTGATCGTGCTTCATACTCAAATGAGAGCGAATTCTGCAATGCCTGCGAATTAGTGAAACGGTTCACAGCCTTAAAAGGAATCTTTTGAGCGTGCTTTTGATTGACAGTTAAAAAGAGAATGAGCGGAAAAAACGATTTGAGCTTCATCGCGTGGTCGAGAACTCGAGAAGTCAGTTTAATGAACGATTTTGTCGCGGATGGTTGTGCTGGTTCAAACCCAGCTCATGTTTATTCGGCCGATGGCGGAAATACTGGATCATAGCGGCCCATGATGAGTTTCAATGTACAGAGCCTAAATGCTCATGCAATGGATATTGCTCCAGACCAAAGCACTGGACTCTCACGATCGAAGCACCCGAGCTATCAAACATCTAATCTACTGGAGGAGTTTGGCGAACTACAGATGCAGCCAGAAACCGATCACCCAACCAAGCAACACAAGGAAGCAACGACCAAACAAACAAACTCAATCATCTGGCATTATTCCTGGAACACCAAACACTGGTTCTCGGAACCACAGAACGACAAATGGTTTTTTTTTCAGGACTACCAAAATGAGTCCGAAAAGAGTTAACTTCTGAAAACTTCATCCGATCAATAACAACACAAAACAAGTACACTTACAAATTCATACACATAACAAATCAAATTATTATAAATCGTTGTTCTACGTCAAACCTGCGGTAATGTAACAAACATTACCGACCCCAATTTTTTTTCCTACAAAAACAAATGTTTTTTCTTGCGTCTAGCGCAAAAATATCGAAAACCCGTTTTTGACGTAATTTAACGTGTTGAAATACTGTTAAATGAGCGGTGAATGGCGTCCTTACGGTATGTGTTCTCGAAATTTTGCAGGTAAAAACCTTTGACACCGCTGGGAAACCCCAATCAGACATTATTGCGTCCCTATAATGGACCACCGTTGTGCACAATATATGTTTGTCATGGAGAACGACAGCCACGGGAACTATTACAATCAATTTCTATGCAAACGAAGTGAACACTACCACCGTCACCGTATGGGCTGTCGTACGGTTTATGGATATTATCTGTTTTTATCACATCTGAAGTACACTGCTTGTATGCACACCAGAGAATAGTTCGAATAACAGACGTCATACAGACTATGGAGACCATCGATGGAATTCGATTTCATTTGTTCATAATGAATAACAAATAACCGTAACCGAACGCATCGGATGATTCAATTTGCAGAAAAAATCTTATTAGTCATCGGCATTTGTGTTCCACGTAAGGACGCATGGAGCATCCATTAAATGCGTCATGTGGAAATTGGCTATTTGATTCTGATAAGCAACCCTTGCAAAATTTGCATGCATCGTCACGTTTTGCTGGACTCCCCCTACCTCCTTATAGGGTGACGTAATTAATTGCCAACCCCTAATATCCATGAACCTGTGAACCATAAGGTTTGCTGATTTGCAATGTTTCTCTCTTTTTTACCTGCAGGTTGTCAGAATGTTCATCATCGTGGTGACCATCTTCGCCATCTGTTGGCTACCATATCATCTGTTTTTCGTGTACGCCTATCACAACAACCAGATGACATCGTCCAGTTACGTCCAGCAGCTTTACCTGGGGTTCTACTGGCTGGCGATGTCCAACGCGATGGTCAATCCGATCATCTACTATTGGATGAATAGCCGGTTAGTAGTGTTGCTGCCAATGGTTGGGTGACAAAATGTCGAAAGACAAAATGTCGAATGCCAAAATGTCGAATTCCAAAACGTCGAAAGGACAAAACGTCGAAGGGACAAAACGTCGAAAGGACATAACGTCGAAAGACAAAATGTCGAATGCCAAAACGCCGAAAGCTAAAATGTCCAAAGGACAAAACGTCGAAGGGACAAAACGTCGAAAGGACAGAACGTCGAAAGACAAAATGTCGATTGCCAAAACGTCGTAAAATCCAAATTCAAAATAAAGTTTTTGGAAATTAAAGCAGGGAATTTTTTTTCGCAGTGTTATCACTTTTATATTATAATAATTAGCTTGTCTTGGAAGAGATTACAAAAATCAAATGACAGTAACCAAAACTTGTCGGAATAAATTAAATGTTTTATATTAAATAGGTCATGAAATAATTATTGGAGAGACATTGATGAGAGCATGTGCTACTTTTACTCAAACTTTGAAACGGCAAATGCGAGGAGTGTGTTTTGAAATAAAACTATCAATTTGCATTGTTCTGTATTGTATTATGGTGTTTATACGATATGGTTATATACATTTATTCTCTACATAAAAAAACAATGCGGTAGAAGTCTGTTCTGTAGTACATTTCGAAAAACTTACTGGATATACTGATGAAGAATTTCTGTTTCCAAAAAGTAAAACAATAAATCGATTCAATTTGTTCTAATGTGATAAAAGAATTAGTAATTTTTAATAAATAAATAAATTACTAATTGTCAAACACTCAGTTGTAAATTTGATGAAATTGCTGCCACTAATTTGTTGAAAGAATGAGTGTACTTTACAAGAATAAACAATACACTATTTATCAAGAGATAGCATAACCAGTAGCAAATAAAAATTACTTTCAAATAATTGCTGTATAGATTTTAGAGAAGCTAGTGCACAAAATGAATGAAATGAAATGAAAGGGTATTCTCTACTCGAGTACAGAGTTTAATATTGTAAAAACTTATAGCAATGTTATTCAGGAAAAAGGTTTGAATGAAGGTTGTAATGAAGTTTGCGTAGAATATTCGTCATATCCAGCTCGACAGCCTGTGTTGTGCCTGGTATCCTTTGGAAGACTTGGGATTATTGAAGGTATTAGTTTGATTATCTATATTCGTGCCTAGGATCGGTAACTGTCATGTAACTGACCAACTGATAGAGGGTCCTGAAATGCTCGAGAGTTGAGTTAACGGAAAAGTCGTGTGAGACGCTCGTTCATACTTCGATCATATCTACTTTTACCTTTGGCTTCATTTTAACGCTTGTTCTCGAAGTGATGCACTGCTTCTCCTCTAGATTGAAATTGGTGTAGGATTGACATTTTCCAATATAAAATGTTACTCAAAGTAAGGATGAAAATGGTAAATTTTATTGTCCCCAACGCCGTTCGCATCGCAACCAATTTTTTCCTTGGCAACGCTAGTTACGTTCAATACCAACACATTCGCTAGAAAAACGACTACTTTCGACATTTTGTCTCTTCGACGTTTTGTCCCTTTCGACGTTTTGGGATTCGACATTTTGGCATTCGACGTTTTGGGTTTCGACGTTTTGTCTTTCGACGTTTTGTCCCTAAACCGCTGCCAATAATGTTTATCAATTTCTTAAAGTGAATGTATTATCTATGTCCTTGCAGGTTTCGAATATACTTCCAGGAAATCATCTGCTTCTGCTGTTTACAGTTCCTCAATGCCCGGATGAAAGATGGTATGCCGCAGGGTGTACTGCTGAACAAAAATTCCAACTCCGAGCCGGGTCGGTACCGATCGTGTAAGTAAGGCTCCTTTCTGGCAGACATAATTTTGGACATTTCTTTACAAGAAACGTGCGGTTTATTTAATTTTAATTTTATTACACTCCAAATCACAAACGTAATATATGGCAACACTGCCACGTAATCAGTGTCGTAAAAATTCAGCCGAATGATACCCGATCAGTGCGGAAACGAACAAAAACAAACTCCGCTAGCAAGAAGCCAATCTGACTTCGAATGCGAATGCGACGAGAAAGAGAGTGGGTGCAACACACGCACACATTCAGTTTCACCCACTTTTGGTGTCATTTCAAAATTCAGTTTCACCTAGAGGCACTGAAATTGAAAATTGAATATAAAAAAATACAAATGAATTTTATATTACTGGTGTAAGAAAACGGCAATGTGATGCCTCCAGTTGATGAATCATGAGACGGATTCCATGTCAAATCGGTCAGTCACAGAACTCGACCATCTTCGATTTGGATTAAATTTTGCACATATTTTTGGTATGGTAGAATACGTATTTTCCATAGAAAAATTGATCATTTTGACTCAAGCGTAACTTTTGAAAATGGCCTATAAATTATTGCATGCTACTTATTTGAAAAATTCTAACTCCTAAACTGTTGATTTTAGAGAAAAATGTTCTATGAAGAAGTTGTATTGAACCGTTTGGACTATAAGAAAAAAATATACACTGAAAAAATATTTTACTTATTTTCATAGAAAAATCAAAAATGAAACTTAAATTTTAAATTACACAAAAACCCCATTTTTAATATTTTTTGTATTTTCACCATATAATCTTGATAGTTAAAAGATGTTTAGGACAAAGTTTCATGATGGAGAAATTTTTAATAAAAAAGTTTTTCTAAGAACAACTTTTGGTCGATTTTCAAAATTTTGATTTTTTGTCAAAATAAATACGTTCTGATGATACAGTAAGCATCTTGAAATGATTCTAAGCCATAATGATTATATGAATAATTTCTCTAAAAGTAGTCATTTTCGAATTATATCGAGTTTAATGCAAAAAATAGTGTTTAAAAATTAAAATAGGCCATTTTCATAAATTATTCGCGTTTCTCCATTAATAATAATACGTTTTCGAGAGTAAAGACCATATTTCTTTCCACTTACTTATTTTCCTTGATGGAGAATCACGAATAACAAATGAACATGGCCTATTTTAATATAGAAACAATATTTTTTGCATTAAACTCGATATAATTTGAAAACGGCTACTTCTAGAGAAATTATCCATATAATTATTATGGCTTAGAATCATTTCAAGATGCTTACTGTATCATCAGAACGTATTTATTTTGACAAAAAATCAAAATTTTGAAAATCGACCAAAAGTTGTTCTTAGAAAAAAAAAATTATTTAAAATTTCTCCATTTTGATACTTTGTCCTAAACATCTTTTAACTATCAAGATTCTATGGTGAGAATATAAAAAATATTAAAAATGGGGTTTTTGTGTAATTTAAAATTAAAGTTTTATTTTTGATTTTTCTATGAAAATAAGTAAAATATTTTTTCAGTGTATATTTTTTTCTTACAGTCCAAACGGTTCACGACAACTTCTTCATAGAACATTTTTCTCTAAAATCAACAGTTTCGGAGTTAGAATTTTTCAAATAAGTTGCATGCAATAATTTATAGGCCATTTTCAAAAGTTACGCTTGAGTCAAAATGATCAATTTTTCTATGGAAAATACGTATTCTATCATACCAAAAACATGTGCAAAATTTAATCCAAATCGAAGACTATCGAGCACGATTTTTATTTTTTTCGACTCATTCTGGATGCAATTCGTCATGATTGTCTTTTAATAAAATTTGCGGATGTTTGTGGGGTATTCTGACGGAAATGATTTTTTTCACTAGTGAAATTGAATTTGAATGTCAGTAGTGGATGAGAATTAGTGTAACAAAAGTAATTGAAAAACTGAATGCACGTTCTACCAGATTCGCGCATGTATTGTCAAACAAACATTCACACAAAGAAGAATTCAACGATGACGGAGCCTACTGAGGATCAGCGTTGTTGACTGTATATTGAAATATGCAGACACTGCACGTAATACTGTTTTGAAATGAATTAAACATTATTGAACACTACACTGACCAAGGAAGGTATAGGGTGTCTGATCCATTGACCGTGTGTGTCCAGTAATAGTGATTATGCGGTTTATAGCATAATTCAAGGTATTTTTTTATGTATTCAAAAGCATGGCCCTTGTCAAAACAACAAAAATGTGTGACAAAATCATTGTATTTAGCAAGGAAATATGAAATATTATATGATCAGAAGTTAGCGAAAACCTTTTTCACTGTAAAATGTTCTTATAATGGAGGTAGTGGTTTTATCAAAGATACAATGATTTTATCATTCAAAACTATTTTTTACGCGAAATATTAAAGAAAAGCTTTCGAGTGACGTATTCAGATATAAAAAGCAAGGTTGCGTTATTTTTGGATTACGGTAAAGGGAATTATTGAAAAGATGATGAGCGTTTGGTGATATTTATGTTATTGTTGTCGCAATTTTTTTTTCCTGTAACGTGATATCACAAACTCAGGTTGTGAATCTCATGGCAAAGGTTTGAACGATGTTTAGTCATGGTACAATAATTCTGAAGCGTATTCTCAAACATCGATAAAATTCGAAGGGTGAACATTAGGGAAATAAAAAGGATACAGGCCGTTGAATTTTCCTAGTTTAGTTCGTAACAGTACTTATGTTTGGCTGACAACGCCCATATCATCCGCGAAGCAAACAAATTGACTGGATCTGTTGGAAATCGTACCCCGGCTTTCCGCATAACACCTTCTAGCCCAATATCGACCAACAGGCACGATAATCTATTATCTTATAGTAGTACCCGGTGAGAATTAGACTATTAATCTGAAATCTTCAAACAATTTTGCCCACGTTCCATCGTCGCTCTTATAAGTCTTGTGAGATTCCCAGGAAAGCTATTCTCGTCCATGATTTCCCATAGCTCTACGCGGTCGATGCTATAGTATGCCGCTTTGTTCGAAGACGCTGTTCGGACCCATTCTTGTATGGAGTTTTGTGCTCTGGTTTTGCTTATGCGATTTCCCCTCTTCAGGGAACCCCATTCCTATTTCCTCTAATTTTTTTCCATTGCTTGCCCTATCCCTTGAGGTGAGAAGATGAAATAGGTTCATCATATGGCGATGGAACAATTCTCCCAACTGTTGAGGAACGCGCCTCTTGAATCGCTTTATGATATCTGTGAGACGGAAAAGTAATAAGTAATTAAACCATTTCGAAATATGTTCCACATCCCCCACTGTTTGATGTTAACCGAAAGCTGATGGCAGCAACGTAACTGGTGTGTTCATAAGTAGATGAAAAAACGAATTTAGTACTGTTGCGTTTGCAACTAACCTCCTTCAATCCACCAGGCCTGAAGAGGCGCAACTTACACATTTATATTCTATTCCTACTACCTACCTTTGTTACCATGTCATTCTCAACATCAGTATAGCCAAACAGTAGTGAATTAGCAAAACGTGCGTACATGGTGAGAAGTTTTCTTATAAAATAATGAAAATATGTCCTTTAATTTGTATTTATTTTCCTCTCTATTAGTTGAACAATATACTACAAACATTCTGTAATTGAATTACCCTTAAATCTAATCTAAGCTAAAGCTGTGAAAGGTAAACTTACATTCCCAACAGTTGTTTGCTAAATCTAACAAGTTACCATTACAGACTATAGTACACCCCACGTTGTGGAAACGCATTTAATCTAATTACTGAACCATGAAATGAAACACTTAACGTAAGTATATAAGGCTGAGTTTATAAGAAGTAGTGAGTCGCAATTTATTAATGAACTATGTACTTAAACAGGAAATTTCTAACCCATTCAACACCAAATAAAATGAGGTTAAAAATTCGTTTCGTTGTGTATTCAACATAGTACTTGACTCGACTAGTACACGACACTGAAGACGGCCTTACAGAGGTTTGAAGGTTGAAATACGCGTATCTGTCAAAGGATACAAACTCTAGTGGAATTAAATGGTACAGTACTAAATTCGGTTTTTTCATCTACTTATAGGTATTCTACTAAACAGCTCGAAGATTTATTATCATGATGTGTTCATGCTATGTTATCAACATTATCCATTCGCCCATCGCTTGTATCAAGGATTGTAATTTTCTGCGAACATAATCCGCTTGCGAAATTATTTCACAAATGTAAACCTTATTCCGCTGATTTCAAGTTATCGATGTTTCTCTCGTTATACTACTTCCTGATTCTGCCATAAGCAAGTGCAAATCTTCTTTAATGAGAAATTCTAGTTTTTTTTACGGAATCAGCTCCATAATGTACCACTGAATAAGGGTATGCGATATGAATATTTTCAATGGCGTTACGAAACGAAACGATATGCGGAATTTTCAAAACTAGTCGTTGCAAAACGAAAAGAATAATTAAAATGTTCCGTTAAAACCGATACGAAATTCAAATCCTCACGAAACGATTTTTTTTCTGAATATTCCGCGATTTTTTTTTTGCGTAAAGATAATTTCGGGACACAAACAAATAGGGTGACTTCTTATAGTCTTAACAGCTACTTGCAATTCGGCAGGTAGAGAGGTTAAACTTTTTATAACCCATCATATTTTGATATTTTAATTGTATTGCATGCATCTTACGGGTACACGACGTTAGCGTTAGCGTAGTTACGGTATACTTCGTAGATTGGATACTACCAATATTCATATGTCATTTGATAATCACACCCAGACTGCTTTCAGGAACAAGGTTGGGGAGTAAACCTTAGCCCGATCATGAACAATGTTACCAAAAGCATGAATATTGCTATTCCTGGCCACGTCCATCTTTACCTAACTTGGGATAAAGGAAGGAAATGTTAATGTAGCACTTACTTAATGAGAGGCCACCGACTCAGCGACACACTCATAAGTGCTACGGAAGTGGAATTTAGGAGAGGTGTGAGGTCAGGATTCGCCTGAAAAGCTAGCGATAGACACAGAGAATTTATGGTTAAGTTTTAATATTTTAATCATTTGAATGCCGGCAATCAAAATAGGAAAATATATTATATTTATAGTTTGGTTGATTACCTTTTGAGCGGTTGTGATTTTCTGCTCAGTAAACAGTAAAAAGCAGAACCGATCCCTCCAGGGTCATCGGATTGATAATAAAAAAGATTGAAACGTTTTACATCGAATACAAAAAAAAAACGGCCGCTCGAGATGCATTCATCTAATAGAAAAAAAAAAACAAATGACGTTAGCACGAAAAAAACTTCAGAAAGAGTTCCACAACGTACGACCGACAGTAACGCGTAAATCGAACAAATCGAAGGAAATGATCTAAATAAACGAGAAAAAAAATGTCGAACTACAATACAAAGTCTGCTACGTAACTACCCGAGCAGAAGAAAATAACTACTGAATACCAAATTGAGGTATTCCATACCAGATAATTTCCAATACTTACAATCTGAATGAGGTATGAATGAGCCCTGCATAAGAGGTAAAATACCTCAAATATTCTAGAATTACCAAGCTGATAATTAGCTCAAGTATTGCAATACCTAAATAATCAATGATGGATCCGTAATTGAAATGCAACGTTATATCTTTTGTTAAGGAACAAACTCACCAGATGCACTGAAAGCTCCTAGAAAGTACGTCGTGAAACTCCATCCAAAAACTAGCACTGTAGCACCAAGAACTAGTACCTTGTAAAGCACTCTTTTGGAGGTAGTCGCGCTTACTCAAGTTTGAGTAAGTTTTGCACAGAAAATGACAAACTAAAAAACTATTAGGATGGCGTAGTACCGATCGAACCACCAGCGGAATCATGGATAAAATTTATCACAAATGACGCGAAAAAAACAAACGTGACCTGAGCTCAAAACATGTCCGTTCGTGGCAAAGCCTACTGTGCTTTCCGCATCTTACGGGTGCACGACGTTAGGCATAATAGACGTTTGGCAATCCATTATGTTTGGCATAATCAACGTTAGGCATAATAGACGATAGGCATAATTTCCAGAACGAAAAAGAAAAATCGGATTTGTGGAAAGTGAGCTGATTTATTGATAATTGTTAAGGACTTTAAAGTTCAAAAGTGTGTCCTGTGCAATGCGGTTGCCTTGCAGTTGTCCTATAGTTGTGAATCCTTTGAGATCAATTTCTAGGACAAAACATGATTTAATAATCAACACAATGCTATGAAGGGCCTTTATAAGCTTTGTGGTAACTTCTGCGACCATACAGCAAAGCCATGCTGAGAAGGTATCTTAGTTCGTTTCAAAGTTGATCCAGAATCTTTTCGTCTTCTTCACTTCTTTGGCCATGGAGCATAATCGTGCTCGAGTATCGTGTACAAATAAGAATGGAAAATGGTTACATCAACAACTTTTAATTAATTATTGTGGAAGTGCTCCAAGAACACAAAGCTAAGAGTTAGTGTTGGCGCGTAATGCCAGCAATGGCAATAACGACGCTGTACATGATCTGCTGCTCATCTTTTGAGTTTGGTTGTACACATATAACTGACAAATTTTTCATCAGAATTTATCCCTTCTTTAAATTGAAGTCTGTTCTTCATAGTTATACTGACGACATAATTATTGAAGTAAGTGCTGCTAATGTTTAAATCAGATTTTTTTTCCTTCTTTTGATAATGGGCTGTTCCTTCGATACATACTAATTCAATAATTTTACGAATTTCAAAAATTTCAATATTTCTAGAAAATCATCAAAAAATTTTTGTAGAAAAGGAATTGTTCTCACTACATTACAGCAGACTCGGAATGGTAATGTAACGCCAAGAAGATTGTTGTCAAACTACCATAACATTATTGTTAAAATTAATGTCACCTATCGTAACATAAATTACTGACTTGAGTCTTGATTATTGTCTTCAAGTTAGTCATTTCCCTTCATGAATGATTTCCCTTCTTTAGAACTAATGCCATTATGTGAGAAAAGCAATTAAAAAAAATCTACATATACTATACCCACTAACATAAACATCTCCAGAAAAAAAACCTTTGATTGCACATCGCAAATATAACTTGATACTTACAAAAATAGGTTGAGCTGAATTTTAGAATGATAAGAATGACCATGACAACAATCTTCTTCCATATCTTGCGATAATGGGTTAGTTGTAAAATTTCATAATACCGAAAATAGTCATTTATGACCAACCAGCCAAACCACCCCTCTTTACGCTTTTCATATGAACCCCGCGAATTTTTTTTTTATTTTGAGCTGTTACATCTGAAGGACACCCACCCACAATTCGATATATGACGAGTTTTGAATGGCTTACATGCAGTTTTTTTTATATGCCAAACGTCCATTATGCCTAACGTATTTTATGCCTAGCATCCATTATGCCTAATGTCTTTATGCCTAACGTTCATTATACCTAACATCCATATGCCTAACGTCCTTATGCCTAACGTCTTTATGCCTAATGGGGTATACTCGCATCTTACTACTAAACTTCAGTCGATTTGAGTGACAGATAAGTCACATGACGAAGAGAACTAAACTGCTGAAAATCAAGGCCGTACATTTTCATTTCATTGAAAGAATTTTTAGTCCCCAACTGACGGACTCAAGCATGCCTTTCAATTGAAACTCTACTGTTTCGTTTCAATAGGACAAACCTTTCCTGTCATCACAGCAAGCGTAGTCTTTCATTTCTTTCTTGCTGCTTGTGCATCGCGCGTCATAAATCAGAGGTGAGGCAGCGAGCTGGTCTTTCAATCGGTAGTCTCTAAATTTAGGAGCTGATTAATTTAAATGAACGACGTGGTGGCCCGCATAGATTCTCTATCTTAATTTATTACTTAACATGTCACATACATTACTATTGCAAACAATAGGTAAAAATCAATTTCAAACATTTTGATGGATTTCATTGAAACGAAATGAAACGAAATTCTTACTCTTTCAATTCACCTTTTCTTGTTCCTTGCTTTAAAATCGGGCAACGAAACGAATGAGTGTGGAACGAAGAACGAAGCGTCGCAGTTGTTCGTTATCATCGAGACGACACAACCAAACCTTCGTGTTTCACAAAATGCTTTCGATAATGCACAGCCCTGCCGAAAATACACGAATTTCCTTATCTGCAATAAACAGTCCGCTTTTCTCTCAATTACCGTGTACCACAATTATTATAAATCTTAAAATATCACAAAACTATGAAAAATTCAAACGAAGAAAATATTGCAACATGCTGTTTACTGCTTCAGCCAAACGTGCATTGTTTATTGCTGCGCAGCATCTGTTATGTTACGGCTTGACATTTACTCGTGTTGAAAACTTTTCTGACTTTCAACGACAAACCTACATGTCTTGTGTATTGTTTTATAAAATCCCATTCACAAATTTCATAACGCTTGAGGGGATGGGTAGATGTTTTTAAATTGAGTTAACAAGGATTCTCTGGTCGAGTTTAATTAAGAGTCCCAAATAAATATCCTGAAATAATCACTGGAGAAAACGTGGATTGATTCTCAGAGGTTTTTTTTTTCTATAAATGGCTGGGAGAATAAATGGAAAAATCTGTAGGAAAGAAAACTTTTAAAGTAATCCATGTGGAAATTACTGGAGGTGATTCCTGTAGTTTCCTTGAGATAATACAGAAGAAATGATCGTGTTCAAAAATCTGTGTGGAAATTTCTGGACGATTTCTTTGGAAATTTGTTTAAAACTGACTACAAAATCGAACTTTCAATAAATTTAGGGCCTCGAAAGTATTTTGAAACTATTTGAAAATTATGCAAAAGGTTCTGAACCTGCACAACATAGCATTGAGGAACTGCAAATTAGATTAAAAAGTTAATTCATGTTCGTTCAGACAATCCGTCTCTTAATGAGCTAAATTGTGTGTCTCCCTCATTTATTGATTTCTCTCGGTTCAGATCAGAAAAAATGCTGTTGTGCTTCTCCATTTTGAAAAACCCTAGGTTCCCCAACATATTTCGACCTAAATCCAGAACAATTTTCAAATAATAAATGCATGATTCTAAAATATAACTCATTTGTGATTTTTTTTCTAAAAGAACACAAAATCGATCGAAAGTATAGAATTTTGAAACTTTTCTTTGAAACTACCGCAAGTCTTAACTTTTACAGTACTAGATACCGACATCAACCTAGTACTGTAAAAGTTAAGATAAATGCCGTGCAGTATTTGGCTTGCATCCGATACTTGTAGTAATAAGTGATAAATATTAAACATTCCGAAAAAATTTTTTTTTTTGAATTGGAAGCCGTGCAGAAATTATGTCACACTAAAAAGGGGGGAGAGGAGGCTTGAATGAACCTAGCTTGATTTTTTTATATATAATATTTTACGCATCTTCCTCGTTTAAGGTGAAAATGAATCGAAGGCAGACCAGACAATGCTGTTATCAATTTATATTGCGAATTTGAATAGGCATGAAAACAACATGGATCGCATCATCAACCAATCATTAGTGACTCCTAGATTTTAACTTTATCTCACTAACCGAATATCCTTTCCATGACAACATTAGATATACAGAGGATTCTTCGGTCTCTGGTAACAATAATGGTTGTCTAACTAACATTTCTTCCCTTCACCGATGGCTGTAAGGACATGGCCAGCGCCGTTATTGATTTTCAAAATTTAAACTATCGATATGTGCACATTGAGAATGGTAAGCTCATCCCAAGCCCCATTCATTAAATCTCTGTTCAACTTCGATTGTTCTGGTCAATCATGGATATATCATATGTGTTCATGCTCATGCTCGTGTTTTAAGGGTTCTTGCCCCGCGAGAATATTACGAAAGGGCTTTTTACCATTGTGTGGGCGATATACTGCATAGCAGTAGAAGCGTGTGCTATGTCATTTATGTTCGATATAAACTCGAAATTTTGCAAAATTCCGTTTAATTCCGATTGTTTTCAATTTTCCGCGAAGATATTTTTACCATTTGGCGAAACGAAACGAAATCGTAAAATAAAAATTCCGCTTGTATGAGTTCCGTGGAATTCCGCGGAATTTCGTTTCGAAGCGTGTTTGACAGAATCATTCGGTATTTCGCATACCCTTGCCACTGAATCTGAATCCGTATCTCCTAGAAACGTTAATCCTCGACGACATATGTGTTGTGTAGTGCTGAGAAATGTATTTTTAAATAAGTACACTCTTTACCGCATTATTCCCTCGCGTGGGTTACAGGAAGCTATAGGAACATCGCATTTACATATTGTTGCTGTTCCCTGCACATCAGTTTTTGTTTCACTAAATCCACTTCATTCGATTCTCATTCTATTGAAGATAGTAGAGCTTCATGTTAAAGCATTGTTCAAATGAACCGTCACAATTCAGTCTTTCCTTTACTTTAACTATGCTTGACTTGTGTGAAAGCTGTATATCTTGTTCGATTTTCTAGTGTTATGAAGCATCTCCTACTAACGGATGTAAGCTCGGTGCTAATTCCTCTCATAGCAGTAACTCGTATTACTGCCATTAGTACTCTATCCATGCGGATAGAAAAACGTGACACAGGATGCGGTTTTGTTGATGAGGATAAAAAAGAGAAGAGTTCTTCATAAAAACTGGAACGTGCAAAAATTGGTCGACAAAAAATCGTATCTTTCAGTCAAAATTCATAACATAACGTTTGATTTTACTGATTGAAATTATCAAGTACAAGAAAATTCAAACGATTTGAGGGAATACTCAAAGTTCTCAAGTTGTAATGAGATTTTTTAAAGTCTTGCAAAAGATGTTTGTTGATTTTTTTTTGAACTATCTGTTATGAAACTCGAAAGGAATGAAATGAATTCGTTCGTTAAGGAATCCGATAAGAAATAGCTCCACATATTCGCAAACTATGGCTTCTGGGATTTCTCTTTATTTTCAGCTTCATATTTTTATTTGAAGAATTTCTTAAAAACCTATTCCAATATTTTACTCTCGAAATCGCACCTGGAAGTAGTTTGGTTTTCTCCATCGAGTCCTCGGTAATATTTCAAGATTGTTTTCTGCCTCTCAATTGTTTTTTACAGAGCTTTATCCTTGATTTCATCCAAGAATCTCGATGAAATGTTTACAAACATATCACGAAAGATTTTTTTTTCAGGGCACTTCCAGGAATTAATCTATGGAGACATAACTTATTTTTGGCAATGTCCCATCGAATTTGCTGTTTTCCATATCGCAAATTTGCCATGAAACGGCCTACTTTCCTGCAATGAAAAAAATAAGTGTCATAGTTTCACCGATTTCAGTTGGATAATGGCTATTACGAAACGATTTTTCATTACGCAAGTATTTTGTGTTACGTGTTTGTCATTGTACAATAGCGGCGTATTTTTCAAAAGTTCTCAAAACCAAAAATTTGTGTGCTCTTATGAATTAAAATCATATTACAAGAGAAACCTCAAAGTTCGAGCTAAAAATATTCATATTTAGAGGTGGCACAAGCGCCTTGAAGGTGAATTTTCAAGTTATAAAAAAGTAGGTTCCTTAAAAATTTTCCTTATTTTACGAATAAAAGTCTTCTGTGTTCGACCATAACTTCATAAATACTCATTCGAATCCAAATCTTTTTGCATACTTTTGAACTAAATTTAATTGTTTTCAAATTGTTCATACAACACATAAGTTATTTTACAAAAACTATCCAAAACATTGTTTTTACTAAAACATCAAATTTATTTAGATTATTTCAGTTTTTTTCGCCGGAAATTGCATTTTTTTTTCTATAAGACTTTAATTTATAAAGCATCTTGTTTTAAGTCCGTTTCAAAGGTTTATCGAATGAGAACAACCCGTTTTAGCTTTGGAAATCTTGTTTATCTCAAAAAAAAAAAACTGTTATTTTTCGTTAAAAATAAACTTGTTTTTGTATCATTTTTGTGGAATAGCTCGGTCAAAACAATTTTTTAGTGAGATGTGTTTAAAATGTAAAAAGATTTGGAATCGGTTGAGTATTCATGAAGTTATGGTCAAACATAGATTATTTTTTTGTAAAATAAGGAAAAAAACGAGTTAACTACTTTTAGCTCAATCTAGTTTTGATTTTAGACAAATTTGGTGTCGTACAAAGTTTTCATAAATTAATTTTTTCAGGGAATGATGCTAAGAGTGTCGAAGTTGGTTGAATAATAACAATGTTTTGCATACTTCACTGATGGTCATTTTTTATTTCTTGAAAATTCACCTTCCAGTCACTTGCGCTTTCTCTAAATGTTAATATTTTAGGCTCAAACTTTGAAATTTCTCTTGTTATATGATTTTGATTCAAGAGAGCACACGAATTTTTGGGTTTGAGAACTTTTGAAAAATAAGCCGCACCCAAAGGTACAACCATATTCAGAAATAGCACAATCATGTTGAAGATATCCCTATATCATTTCATATTCCCTGAAGTGGTCTTCTACGAAGTTGCAAAGAATATTGTAACTCGATTTTTACAGCACTCGTAGTAATTATACATTTATTACTCATGCTGTAAAAATCATCATTATGCTAATTGTTGCGTGAACTACTTTTTTTTTTGTTCAAAATGCAACAAATTGCATAATGAATTGTTTCCGTACTTCAAGCAAATATCGTATTGGGAACTATATGGATATTCCTCCAAATACGAGTCTAAGATGTTTTGGAATTCTACTACTTTTTTTTAAAACAATTTCTTTCGAACTTGATCGCTTATTACATCCAATTGAGTTCATTGGAATGTCCCTACTAGAAAGAAGCTCTAATAAACATCAATTGTTGGAATATTTTCAATGTATACATAGTGCTACTCTTTCTTATATTCAAAAGCTAATATAAATAAACGTTTGTGTAAAAAATGAGTTTTAGTTTAGCATTCATTCACTGAATGCATTCAACTGAATGAACGGATTTGCACTCTCTGACTCATTCTGCCAGGTGTATTTCAGTTCACTGAGCGCTCACCAGCATTGAAAAACGAATGAAACTTAAGCGGAATCGGGATGTAAATATTATTCGCTACTGAAATTGGATGCCTTGTTACGTTTGTAATTATTTTGCTGAAAAATTCTGTAATTTTAGCCAAATTAGATGTTAAGCAAACTTTGTATTACTAGAATGCTAGAATAAGTGTTTTCCATAGAAAAATAAATCATTCTGTCTTAAAAAAAACTTTTGAAAATGGTCTATATTTTTTACATGCGACTTATTAGAAAAATTCTTACTCCGAAACTGTTGATTCTAGAGAAAATGTTATATGAAGTAGTTGAAGTGATTCGTTTGAACCATAAGAAAAAAATATAAACCGAAAACATTTTTTTGAATTTTCAATAAAAAATCAAAGATATAACTTGAATTTTAAATTACACAAAACCCCCATTTTAAATAACTGTAGAACCATACAATCTTGATAGCAAACTTATGTTTGGGACAAAGTTCCATGAAGTTGTAGTGAACTGTTTGGACTATAAGAAAAAATAATTCTTGTTTTGTCATGTAAAATATAATAATAAAACATAAATTTTATTTTACAAAAAAAAAATATATATTTTTAATGTTTTTGAAATTTTCACCATAGAATTTTGAAAGTGAACAGATGTTTGGGACAAAGATTAATGATGGAAAAATTTTTAATAAAAAAGTTTTTCTAATAACAACTTTTGGTCGATCTTCAATGACGGGGTTGGTGGTCTGATGGCTACCGCTTCTGCTTCATATGCAGAAGGTCATGGGTTCAATCCCAGGCCCGTCCCTTTCCTCGTACTTTGTAGTTGTATATGTCTCACTTGCTTCTATCTTCCATTCTAAATATATCACACTCAAACTATTCGTTCATAGCAAACGCTAGAACCAGAGACGGACAAGAAACCGTTTCCCTAACGCTTCCTACTTCCACGCGCACGCCTTTCTTACGCCTGATACATAGGCAGTCTGCTAACCACAAAAGCAAACCTCTCTGCCATGCCTTTCCCCCAATCCATACAATCCCGCATGAACTGACGTGGATGCAGTGGAATATACGGTCTACGTGGGAGTCAGTTCAATGCATCATCAATTCCTCCCCCTTCCCCTCATTGGTCTGCATTCTGACGTGGCAGGTGCCATTGTTGCCTAAAAATAGAAGATCACCAGCACTTATACACTGAGGATGCCTGTTAGTCCCAAGCAGTCATTCGGTTGGTTCCTTGTGTAAGTGCAGCTGATCTGGCGATACTGGAGTGCATCCACGGGCGGCCAATCAAGCTCAAGCTCAAGCTAACAACTTTTGGTCGATCTTCAAAATTTTGTTTTTTTTTTGTCAAAATAAATACGTTCTGATGATACAATAATAATCTTATTATTCTGAACCATAATGATTGTCTTCATCATTTCTCATTTTCATTCATTTTCCATTTTCGAATTATCTTAAAAGCTTAATGCAAAAAAATAATAAATTATTTAATAAAATAGACAATTGGTTAAGTTATTCGCTATACTCCATTAAGGAAAATGAGTGAATGGAAATAAATATGGTCTTTACTCTCGAAAACGTATTGTTATCGATTAAGAATCACGAATAACTAATAAAAATGGCCTATTTTAATATTTGAATAATATTTGTTAGCATTAAACTTGATATATTTTGAAATTGTCTGCTTCTAGAAAACTTATCCATGTGATCATTGTGGTTTAGAATCATTTCAAGATTCTTATTGTATCATCAGAACGTATTTATTTCGACAAAAAACTAATGTTTTGAAAATAAACCAAAAGTTGTTCTTAGAAAGTATTATTAAAAATTTCTCCATCATGAAAGTTTGTGCCAAACATCTGTTTACTATCAAAATTCTATGGTTAAAATTTCTAAAATATTAAAAAATGGGGTTTTTGTGCCATTAAAATTTAAGTTTTATTATTACATTTTTCATGAAAAAAACATAAAGTATTTTTTCAAACAATTCACTACAACTTCTTCATAGAACTTTTTTCTCTAAAATCAACAGTTAAAAATTTTCAAATAAATTAGCCATTTTCAAAAGTTATACTCGAGTCAAAAACACTTATTGTACCATACCAGAAATATGTGCAAAATTAACTGCAAATCGATGATGGTCGAGTACTGTGACTGATCATTTTGACAAGGAATTCGTCAGAACTATCTATTATAACTATATGATACAACTTGTGAATCCTCCATACTAAAAGAAGATGCTTCCTAGCTTCATCTGTTGGATCAATTGTGCAATTTTGATTGTTCTGGTCAATCACGGCGTAGCAACTACGAATTGTACGGTCATCTATGCTCATGCTCATTGAAAAATCTTTGGAATAATTGAGTTTTAAGAGTTTTACATATTACAGAATACATAACTGAAGAAAAATTCCAGTAGGAATCTTTAATGGATTACGGAGATATTTTCATGAGAAATTTCTGACGCATTTCTGAGAATGTCGAAAAACTATTTTAAAGATGTCTGCAGAAATTTAAATGTTTTTTTTTTATGGAAATTTGGCTTCACGAGTTATTGAAGAAACTGCAGGAATTTAGTTTTTAGGTGCTAAAGAATACACAAAGACAGAGATTAGTTGTGTTTCAACCTTCAACCTTGACGCTTGCTCCTGCCGTGGCCGGCGATGAGGACAGGTTCAAACATGTCGCGCGTCGATCGAGTAAAGTGAAACAGTGCCGCGTCGATCGAGTAAAGTGAAAAAGTGCCGCGTCGATCGAGTAAAGTGAAAAAGTGCCACTTTCGATTAGTTCTTTTTGATCTTCCGACGTTGACGCTTGCTCCTGGGGAGTGCGTCAAGAAAGCCCCAGCAGTCGTCAGTTGTTTTCCCTCACGGGTTGCGCGCCTATTTTCTCTGAGTGCTTTTATATAGCTGAGCAAACGAGTGAAGCTGAAAGAGGATTGTTGCTGCTCAAGGATGACGGATCAATTGGTGAGCTCGTTTCATGCTATTGTTTCTAATCTATAAAATATGTATGACTGCACCTTTAATCGTTACAACGGTGAGACGTAAATATGATTTTTCAAAAAAATATGAATGGTTCGTCACTTTGAGTGTCGACATAAACTCTGATTCACAAATTATTTCTGCCAAAATTTTTTTTTATTAAAAACACCTTCTTCTTTTTACCTTTTTTGTAATTAAAAAAAAAAACTTTGAATGGTTCGACACTTCAAGTGTAGACTTCCAAAAGGTTCACTTTATTCAACAAACTTTGAAAGGTTCGTCACCTCAAGTGTCGGCATATTTTTTCTCTACATAGATATTGTTCATATCAAATGAAAATATTATATTTACATATAAACATGTTTATATCTCACAAATAATTATTTATCATGGTCTAATCGCTTATCAAAGTGAATCCTGTGACCCAACGATCCTTCCCATTAACAAACATCCCTCCCAGTAACCTTTGTGGAGATGCAGAGGCAAACACGGTCTCCAAATAGCAAAGATTACACACTAACAGTCCTTCCCCCAATCCCACCTGACTGTAAGGACGTGGCCGGCGCCGTTATTGACCATGTATAAATAAAGGCACTGAATTATGCACACTGAAGAAGATTATGGCCAATCCCAGCCGAACTTCTAGTTGATTCTTTGTGCATTTTCACTGACTTCGGTCAATCACGGAATAGCAACCATTGATATGTGCAGTCAGTCTAAGCTAAGCTAAGCTAAGCTAAAGAATACACAAAGACAGATTTTTGTAATAATTTTGATTCTTAGAGGTACTTTTTATTTGTTTAGAGTTGTATCGCATATCGTATAAGTTTGTATGAATAAAAAAATACTGAATTGATATCAAATTGCTTAATTTCAATCGAACTGTGTCTTTCACAAAATTTTAAGTCCTTCCTTTTTATGCTCGATAGATTGATTAATCACAAAGTATATTCTAAATTTAATATTCAAATATATAAATAAAACCAATTTTTGTAGAATTTCGACGACATAAAGCAAATAATTGTGACGTGCTGGAAAATATCCGAGAACGGCATCGGACTCATTCACAAATTTACAAACTTGATGATTTGATCTTTCAAAAACACGCAAAAACGATATTTTTGATAATAAATTTTCGAGCTGTTCAGTTTGAATTTTATTTACGATATTTTTGTTTCGCTGGGTAAATTGTTGTACAATCTGATGAATTTTGTAAGGTACCCCGAGGCAAGTGAGAATCTGGGGTAAGTGGGGCGTTTCGTCATAGCACAACTAGGAAAAGTTTTTCATGGGGGTATTCTTCTAGAAAGTTGAAGATACAATGACAAGGAATGTATGTAGCACTAAACATATTGTTATTTTTATTACCATGTGGTTCCTGTACCAGTTGTCAGTTCAGCGCCATTTTCAACTTGCATGACAAATTGTGACACGTTTCACGTCTTGCATTGACTCGCAAAAAATAAATGTGTTTTAAATCGAATTTCTTTCAGCAAGCTATAATTTTTAGTATTATTACAAGCTGCTAGCGATTAACCAGTATTTTGTTTTCATTTCATATGAAATTTTCGATGGTCTATCTTACCCCAAAATATATTTGTACCTGGGGTAAGTGGGACCTATCAAAACAAAAACCAGAATCAAAACTTTTCGTACACGTTTCATACATTTTGCTAGAGAGTAGCACTAAAACATTCAAACAAATGATTTTTATCAAAAAAGATGAACCTCAAATTACGTAATTGCATAAGAGGGAGAAGAAAAGTGTTATTATTCTTTATTTTTTAATTATTTTTTATTTTTGAAATACGACTTCAAAATTGAACAAACACACAGCTGAAATTTGAAATGCATCATGAGAACGATTACTTTTCTATGTTATTTGAACTTTATTTGTTATTTCTACCAAATTAAATAGTGATGGAAAACAATTCGATCCCATAAGGTGGTTTTCTGCCATGCATATAAATAATAACAAAACATATTTATAATTTCGTCAATTATTGAATGTTTATGTGCTACATTTTTATTTACAACTTATAAATGATATATTTTGAACATGTTTAATTCCTCTTTACGCTTTTATTGAGGAATTTTCAGTTAATATTAAATGTGAGGTGACATACTATTAAATAAAGGGTTTCTTCCTAAAACGTAACGTATTTTATGGTTGATCCCTTATGTACATCAAATATGTACTTAAATTTAAAAATCTATGACTTATAAATTCTATTATTGTAATGGTTGACTTACTGATGTGGATTGAAGCATGAAACTGGATGTGTCCCACTTGCCCCGCTTAGCGGTGTAACTGCGTCCATTGGCTCATTCTAAAACTTTCTTCCAAGGTTTTCACAATTTCGAAATTATTCGATTAGTTTCATGCACACACCAGCAAATATGTTGCCAAAATGTGATTGTGTTGTTGGATTTGAAAAATATTGACATTTGAAAATTTTATTGAACAATTTGTTTGAACTATCGTTTTTTTCGTTCCCACTTGCCCCGCGGTACCTTACTCTGACAATACCGGTCATATAGACAACGTAATGTACAGAATTACTTGGAAAAAAATTAAAACATCTCGAGAAAATAGAATGGGATCAAGTCTCCCCGGGTATTAAGTCTACTCAATCTCCCCTATCGTTGCTAGAGGTTCGCTTTAATGTTCAAGTTAACATTAGCACTTACTGTCCATGTTTTTGTTTGTTCGGTTCGGGTAATGAGTCATTCCATTCCATTGAATGCTGACAACTTTGCCCTTGATGATTCCGCTGTCTTTCCTGTACTGCCCATACTCGCATAACAGTCCCATTTTCTATGGGTTTTCCTATATAAATGGGACTGTTATGCGAGTATGGGCAGTGTACTCTTGAGCGAGTTTTCTTCCTCCCAGCAAACAGATGAATCTTCAACGAATGTTTCAGCAAAGAACGGTTCCTTATGGTGGAATTGAGCAGAAGATACACTCCCGTGCAAAAGTTTGGGTTCACCCCTTGTAAAACATACAAAAGTGTTTAGCGCATAACTCTGTGATTACACGTCTAACTAACCGTGTTGTCTCAAATTCCGAACACTCGGTTTTTATATGGCAATTTGGCTGAAATGTTTCGTTGAAATATGTCATCAAATCACCAGAAAATTGCAGTTAGCTGCAATTTAATGTTGACGTATTTGGATTGTATTTTTAGTGTGGGGTCAGTAAAACTAGCGCAGATGAATTTATTTGCGAAATTATTCACTTGCAAACGATTTATTCATGTCGTTCGGAATTTGAGTCAAGGTGTTTGGAATATGAGACAGAATAAACACAGTGTTCGGCATTTGAATCAAAATGTTGTTCTACACTTTCACATAAACACAATACTAAACATAAACTTGTTTAACATTTTTAATGGCACACCTAACAGCTTACAGCTAGACCTTGCAAAGGAATTAAAATTTCCTCGAATATCAGCTGAGTTAATCTGACTGCGCAAGTATTTTACCAGGAACATTTCTTTAATTTTGTTTACCAAATTTTCACTTGAATCCGTGACATTTTTTCGATAATTTTTATAAATAATATGTCTAATTTTCTGAGAATTATTATGAGTCCTAGAGAATTGTAATAAGACATGTAATCACAGAGACGTGTTTTGGGTGAACAATAGAAATATTAGTAATAGAACGCTAATGGCGCTGTTCTCACAAAACTGAATTAGTTTATTATCACCTTTAACTGTATCTTTTCATTGTTTATTCGATGCCATGTTGTAGTGAATGATTTTAAAATTTATTTGACACTTTGAGGACCGGTACTCAAGCTGTCAGCGCGTGGCAAACTAGATGTTGGTAACACGAACAGTAGCGACATCAGTATTCTTAGGTTAAAGCTTCTACTGGGTGAACCCACACTTTTGCACTGCAGTGTATCTTCCATTAGAAAGTGGCACGATAGAGTCCACCCGGTGAGTGGCGCTGCGGGAAATGCTGCACTGATCCATAATGGAACCGGAGCGCAGCTGCAGCGAATTGTCATTTATCCCGTGCCAGTCAGGGGAAATCGATTGAACAAATTGCCATTGACTTTTGCTTTGACGACCGGATTCTGATTCTGTGTGGAATATTGTGGCTTTAATCCTTTGAGGAAATTGTAACAAGTTGATGTTATAAATGATTGAAAAATATTTCGATCCGTCGACTCAATGACATTTCAATTTACATAATAACAGCTCGTCTCGAAGTAAAGTTTTTGATAACCCATTTTTAAAATAATAAAAAGCAATTGATAAGCAAAGTTAATTTGTGAATCCGCAGTGTTCATTCGTAAATGGAGTTTCCAGTTTATTCCAGTTCCCAGCATTCCAAGACATGAGGACTAAGAGAACATTTCGCAACAGACGATCATTCCCATTGGCACTGACGTTTAGCGGAAATCTGATTAGATAATCCGACAGAGTACCATCGCCACACGTGCCATTGGTGGCTCATGCAGTACCTGGAAGATGTTGTTTGCAACAACCTGGAAACCTACCAGGCATTTCCGGGGACCGATGCAAATTAACTTGCCCTATGGTAATTATCGGAGCTCCTGTTGATATATCTACGTACGTGTGCCTCGTCGATTCGTCTAATCACTGTTTAATTCCGGCTCCTGGTGTAGGAACGTGCTTCCAAGGAAGATGTAACAACAGCCCATGGGGTTCTCGCTCTTATCTAATCCTCCTTCGGGGCATAGACGAGAGTGCGAGAATGTTGGCAGTGAACGGTAGTAGCGGAATTTGGGGCACGAGTATCGCTTTAAGCAATTTGTTCACCGACTGTTTTCACAGCTTTTCACACCCACCTAA
Organism: Aedes aegypti; assembly: GCF_002204515.2. Taxonomy (NCBI): domain Eukaryota; kingdom Metazoa; phylum Arthropoda; class Insecta; order Diptera; family Culicidae; genus Aedes; species Aedes aegypti. The sequence goes on along the minus strand of NC_035107.1, from coordinate 217,416,864 downwards.
CTAGTATTCTGCTGTTAGTTTTACATTTGTTCATAAGCACTGTATCATTTTATATGAAACAAGTTCTTAAAGAGAGCTTCAGAATCATTTTCAAAATTTTATTTTGAATCCGCTGAAGAGTTTCCTTCCTGGTATTACTTCAGCTAGTCCATATTGGGACAGCATACAACATGGCAGGCTTGACAATTTGTATGAAGATAAAAAGCTTATTCCTAAGAAAAAGGTTTGATTTTCTGTTAATAAGTTTATACATACATTTTATATATTTGTTACATTTTCTTGAATGCCTTCGAAGTGGTTTTTGAAAGTAAAATGTGTATATATGCTATACTAGATGCTTGATTTCATCTGACAAACCCCTCGTAACAACATGTCTTCTTGAAGGTTTCAAATAAAGTGCTTTTGATTTATGTGGGAATGTTATAAGTCGAGTTTTGGAAGCATTAGAAGAATTCTTCAATTTCTGCAAGTATAAAGAAAATATATCTAAACTTTTTTACAATCGACTACAGATGACACGCAGACTTCGTCCTTTGGTGGAGAGTAAAGAAACTATAAGCAAAGAAGCGAAATGTTCCAATTGGAATTCCAAGTTTACTGTCAATGTCATTCCAATCGAGCAGGAGACTTGTCAAACACTTTTTCACACAAGCTGAAAACGGCTCACACAAAAATGTTACCGCCCACGAAGATTTTGCTTCTTCTGAAGTAGCATATTTTCTGAATACATGAGTGTCGGTTGCAATTTTCGTGCTTTGCATAAAGAACGCTCTATCCATCACATTGGTTTTCCACACATTCAGTCAATTTTTCATTCGTTACCCAAACCTGTGAAAATTCAACTCATAAAACCTGTTACTCACTTTTAGCGTGGGATTTATCATTGGCAGTGCTGCGTAATAGATTTGGCATAGTTGCTAGCTGATTTATTTTGAATATGATCAGATTTCGTCTCTTTATAATTTAGACTCTTTAGCGGAGAGGCCTGTGTCATCCGCAAACAAGGATTTTTTGACATCCCTGAGGTAACTCAGGTTAGTCAGATGTGAAAGTATTGTATAATATTGGTCCCAAAATGCTGCCTTGGGGAACACCAGCTCTTACAGGAAGTCATTCAGACCTGGAGTTCTGATAATTAACCTGAAGTGTACGATTTGACAGAAAACTTTGAATTATTCTAACAATGTATGTTGTAAAATACAAGTTTTTTAATTTTACAATCAAACTTTCATGCCAAACTCTGTCGAATGCTTTTTCTATATCTAGAAGAGCAAAACCAGTAGAATAGCCTTCAGATTTGTTGGAACGGATCAAATATGTTACACGTAAAAGTTGATGAGTGGTCGAATGTCCATGGCGGAATCCGAACTGTTCATTGGCAAAAATTGAATTTTCGTTGATGTGGACCATCATTCTGTTCAAAATGACCTTTGAGCGGTTCCACGCCGTTTCGCAAACCCGATTATTTTTGAACCTCGCCTTACTTTTGAGAAGGGCGTATCGGAAAATGCATGGCAAATCTTTAAAAAACTGTAACTCGAAAACGGTTTGTCCGATCGTTTTGAGATCTTCTACAAAGTTGTAGGTATTGTTTAGGACTATATGGAGAAAAATATGCACGGTAAAATAAAAGATACAGATAATTTTTTATTTCAAAAACAAAATTTTAAAATCGATTTTCTCCAGAAACGCAGTTTTGATTTTTTTTTATTATTGGATATGTTTTAGGGGACAACTTATGTGATTTATTGCACAATGTTTCAAATAGAAGAATTATGGACAAAAAAGTTTTGTTTTTTTAAAAAATTACAAATTTTGACAAAAAATCGGAATAGAGGAAAACAATATTTTTTTATGTGATTATTTGAAAGCACAGAAAAATTGCAATCGAAAAGTACTTAGGTAATTTTTTTTTAGGTTGCATCAATTTCGAGATATTGCAATTTCAGAGAAAACTTTCCGTTTTACGGTCCAACGAAAAGCTACCGTAGCTGTCACATCACTGATTTGTACTGGTAAATCATCAGTAGGCTTCAATGATACCTTGGATACCGTCTTGATGATTGTTGTTTGTTGCTATTTTCCATACCGTTTTCTCTTTCAAGCATACTATGGTTGAGTTGTTTGCTTCAATGATAGAATTATATCGAGGCCTGCGGTAGAACTTTGACAGCTGCGGTAGAACTCGGCGGCTACCGCAAACCGGAAAATTTTCTTAATAACCGTAATATACTCATATCTATATAAAATTTTCGAATAAAAAGAGTAAAATAGGCCCTTTTCAAACATATTTCGTGTTTCTCCATTCCAGAAATATTTTATTTTGATTGAGTGAATCGTAGCTGAATTGTTTATTATTCGATCAAAACCTATAAACTAAAGTATAATGACAGTTATTTTTAATAAAAAAAATTAAAATCGATTTTCTATGAAAATGCATCTGTGATTTTTATTAATTTTGGACATGTTTTAGGGGACAACTTATGTGATTTATTGCACAATGTTTCATAATGGCAGAATTATGGACAAAAAAGATATAATTTTATAAAATAATACAAATTCTTCTATCCAAAAATTTTCCGTTTTGAGGCGTTGTGCAATAAATTACAAACAATATGCTGCAAAACATATCCAAAAATTAAAAACATCAATGTTGCGGTTTTTAATAACTATTAGCTTCAAATTTTCATTTGAAAATATCGTTTATATTTTTTACCGTGCATAGTTTTTTAAATACTTTAGTATATAGGTTTTGATCAAACAATAAACAATTCAGCTACGATTCAGTCAATCAAAATAAAATATTTCTGGAATGGAGAAACACGAAATATGTTTGAAAAGGGCCTATTTTACTTTTTTAATATGAAAATTTTATATGAATATGAGTATATCTCGAAATTGATGCAACCTAGAAAAAATTTACTTAAGTACTTTTCGATTGCAATTTTTCTGTACTTTCAAATAATCACATAAAAAGTTATTGTTTTTCTCTACAGTCAAACCTCCATGAGTCGATATTGAAGAGACCATCGACTCATGGAAATATCGAGTCATGGAACAGCTATTCTTTGGAAAGCTGTTTGAAGGGACCATCATAGTAACCATGATTGTATGTTTTGACGTAGAAGTACGTCTTTCTTCTCTATACAGGAGTGAAATTGGAATTTCAAAACCAAGAGCGTTACGTTGGCATGAAATATTTTAAACGTTTATAACTTTTCGCTGGATTAACGAAATTTCTTGATTAGCATCTCAATCGAAAGCCAAGACATCAAAGCTTCATGTCGTTTACTTACTGAATCCCACATACCTGTCCAAATAGTTTAATAACTGCTTTAAAAGAGAACGTTGATTTCAAGCAAATCTATAAATAGGGGTGACTAGAGAAAATTTGACGTCATTTGCTTTTCACTCTCCGATTGGCTCGCATCTCAGCAGGCGACAGATCGGTTTGTTCTGACCGGGCGTGCTTCTCAGGCACAGACATCGATAGTGAAGGACGCCCCCGTTTGTCTTGCTTCGCTCAAATCAAACTGTCGAGCGAGCGAGCGAGAGAAGATGCCGTCCGAAGCTAAAGCCATCACCGCTGCCACCGCCTAGAAGAAGAAGAGAAGCAGTCCACAGGAGAAATTGCGGTCGAACTGTGAACACGGTCGGGCGAGTCATTCTCGCTTTGTGGTTCACCGCTTGTTTGCGTTCACCCAGCCATCGTCATCGCCGCCGCAAATTTCATCGGCCGAGGAGCTGTTGACCCGCGCTTCAAAATTTCGACTCGTGATGAAATCATCATTGGTGGTCAAGAAGCAATCCCGTTAGGAGCAAATACCAGAAGCCCCCTGAGTTTTGCTGGTCCGAGCAGTGTTATTTATCCGTAACAACATCGAAGCTAACAAAGCCATCGGTTCTTTTCAGAGCCATCAAATTTGTGGAAAAGAGTTACAAGAGGAATATTTCCGACTTTATTTATAACTTCGAATATTCCTAAATCAATTTCACGGCTTCATACAAAATTTAATTTGTCATGAATAATTTATGACTCAACCATTTGAGTTGTACGATTGTACTCGTGGACGCTGCTGCAGTGCCGTCGGGAGAGTGCTCAACATTTCACAACGATTGCAAAATAGAGTGGCTTTTCCAACAGCGCCTTTTATGTTCCATATTTTATGGGAACACTTTGATTAGGAAAATTATCCCATGTAACAAAATTGCGACATATTTAGAATGCGTTTGATAAGACATTCTCATTGAACAATTGTAATAATTTTGGCACCCATGGATCAGAAATTTACCGTCATAATAATGAAAACTATTGATTATCAATAGCTCGTATTGAATATTTAGTTAATTTCAACCCTTCCAGCAATTCATGTTCGACCAATTTCTCACGTATTAGTATTCTCCACAATTTTCAAGTAATTCCAAGCCCAACACATTATTAGCACATACCCATTTCCCAGATTGGTCGATCAGAAAGCGAAGAGCACAAAAGGGAGGAGCATCATCTGCTATTCCAAGGTTATAAAACATTCTGCCTTCGTTGGATTCAGTTTCATTCCATTTCCGCTTTCGAGCTGGTAAGAGCTCCTCCGAACTTGCTTAGCGAGAAGTACCTCGCTGCTAGGAGCCTGCTGAGCTGTTAATCCAGAATCTGGTTTGTGAAATCGCTCAAGATTTCAAGATTGAGCTACGTTTCCAGATTTCAACTAAATCCCTGTGTACGCTACTCTGTTGCTGTTGTGTACCCATGAAATATTAAGCTTGTTTGTCGAATAAACAGAGAACTTATTCACATCTTCTTATTCTTCTTCTTCTTCTTGGCATTAACGTCCTCACTGGGACAGAGCCTGCTTCTCAGCTTAGTGTTCTTATGACACTTCCACAGTTATTAACTGAGAGCTTTCGTTGCCAAAGTTTCCATTTTTGCATTCGTATATCGTGTGGCAGGTACGATTATACTCTATGCCCAGGGAAGTCAAGAAAATTTCCATTACGAAAAGATCCTGGACCAACTGGGAATTGAACCCAGACTCCTTCAGCATGGCTTTGCTTTGTAGCCGCGGACTCTAACCACTCGGCTAAGGAAGGCCCCAACTTATTCACATGCATTTGAAACTTTTTCAATTTTCCATACAAAATGACCAACTTTGGTAAGTTAGATCTCAGTTATTTATGGAAATATTTTCGAATGAAACATTCACAGAACATCAGATGTAACTCGAATTTTAACATATATTTTTGAAAAATTTTCCAATCACAAGTTTATAAGTAATAACGGTTTGACTAAACTGTAATTTTCGACGAAAAATTCAAAACTTTTTATCTTAAAATCTGATAGCCTTACACAAAAACTGTCTTCAGCAAACTTATTCATCTCGTCAAAATCTACAACTTTTTTGAAGATACCATGAAGCTATTCCTTCAATATGTTTAGTTATGTCAATCATAAAAAATCGTCAAAAAAATCACTTTAGTCAAACCGTTACTGCTTTTCAACGTGTGATTGGAAAAATCACTCAAAAACATATGTTAAAATTTAAGTTGTGTCTGATATTCTGTTAAAATTTCATTCAAATCTGTCCATAAATAACTGAGATATAGTTTATCAAAGTTGGTCATTTTGCATGATAAATCAAAAGAGTTTCAGTTTTTATTTCTCAGCGAAGAATCACACCATCAACGAAAATAGCGCGAAAGCAATAACCAATCGCGTGCGAGTAGCGAACGGAGTGACGAAACAACCAAGCGAGAACCCCACCACTCGCCATCGGTGAACGGAGCTCATATTCTTGTACTTGATGAATTCAATGAAATGGTTTGGTTTGGCGATGGAGCAAAGAGTTATTAAGGATGATTTTACTTAACAAAGAGTTGTTGATAAATATTCCAATCAATAAGAGTTGTTTTGAAAAAGTTCACTTTTATCAGAAATTTCTGCTTTACCAAAGAGTTGTTAATGAAATTCCTGCAGCAAAGGGTCGAGTTTCTCCCCACGAATATTTCCAGCCAGAACCAGTCATGGAGGACAATCCATCCCGAGCATCACGGCCCCCGCTTCCAAAATTCTCGAGTACGGAAATTGGAAAATTAATACATAATGCTCATCTTGTACATCCCTTGCCAAGACATCAATTTCATATAGCCTATTTCTCAGATTAACGCAATAGACTAACATGTAGAAAAATTTCAGATCAATAGTTGCTTATTACAATTGGTCAGGAAACAGTTTATTGAACAGTATTTAAAATCTGTCGCAATTTTAATACATTTTCCAATTTCCATACTCGAGAATTTAGGAAGTGTTCCCCCATTATATGATAAATCAACGATGCTGTTAGAAATTCCATACAATGCTGAGTAGCATGATGTTATTACGGTCCGACGGCGCTGCAGTGGTAAATTCTCAAATTCATGTAATTATGTGGGGTAAATTATGCGAACCAAATTGTAGTATACCGCGATATTTAGATCATTATAGATAAATCAGTAAATATCATCCAATAAACCCTTTTATGAACGTATGTTGGCCCTGAAAAGGGCCGATTGAGCTTGGATGCTGTGACCACGAGTTTACCACGAGGCGAAATCTAGAAGCGCGGATCGGTCAAGTCAGCTTGAAGAATAACAGCTCAGCAGATTTCTAGCAGCAAGTTCTTCTCGCTGAGCAAGTTCAGAGGAGCTCTTACCAGCTCGAAAGCGGAATTAGAATGAAACTGAATCCGACGAAGGAAGCATGTTTTATAACCTCAGAATAGCAGATGATGCTCCTCCCTTTTGTGCTCTTCGCTGATCAACCAATCTGGGAAATGGGTATGTGCCAATAATGTGTTGGGCTTAGAATTACTTGAAAATTGCGGAGAATGCTAATGCGTGAGAAATTGGTCGAACATGAATTGCTGGAAGGGTTGACATTAACTAAATATTCAATACGAGATAATGATAATCAATAGTTTTCTTTATTATGACGGTAAATTTCTGATCCATGGGAGCCAAAATTATTATAATTGTTCAATGAGAATGTCTTTTCAAAAGCATTCTTAATATGTCGCAATTTTGTTACATGTGATAATTTTGCTAATCAAAGTGTTCCCACAAAATATGGAACATCAAAGACGCTGTTGGAAATGCCACTCTATTTTGCAATTGTTGTGAAATGTTGAGCACTCACCCCGACGGCACTGCAGCAGCGCCCGCGAATACAGTCACAAATGGTTGAGTCATAAATTATTTATGACAAATGAAATTTTGTATGAAGCCGTGAAATTGATTTAGGAATACTAGAAGTTATGAATAAAGTCGGATATATTTCTCTTTTAACTCTTTTCCACTAATTTGATGGCCTTGACAAGGGCCGATGGCTTTGTTAGCTTTGATGCTCTTACAGATAAATAACACTGCGGGATGTTATCAGTTGATTGCCATGGTCCAACGGGGAATCCTCAACTCAAATGTATAAATTTGAGCAAGTTATTTGCTTAAACGACGAACCGAATGTTTCGTGACGTGGATGGCGCACAACAGTAACAGGTAGTGGATCACCGGGCTTAAGTCAAAATCTGATGATGGCGGCGATGACGATGGCTGGGTGAACGCAAACAAGCGGTGAACCACAAAGCGAGAATGACTTGCCCGACCGTGTTCACAGTTCGACCGCAAATTCTCCTGTGGACTGCTTCCTCTTCTTCTTCTTCTTCTTCTTGGCGGCGGCAGCGGTGATGACTTTGGCTTCGGACGGCATCTTCTCTCGCTCGCTCGACAGTTTGATTTGAGCGAAGCAAGACAAACGGGGAGGTCCCTCGCTATCGATGTCTGTGCCTGAGAAGCACGCCCGGTCAGAGCAAGACGATCTGTTGCCTGCTGAGATGCGATCGAAGTGGAGAATTGAAAGCAACAAAAGTCTGGATCAGCAATTGGTATATGTTGGTTTGTCGCGGGTTACTTCACTGCAAGGACTATTTTTGACAAACTCTACCAATTCTTCCCAGTTCCATCACGCCAAAGGCAGCAATTCCAAGGGTTGACTTGAGGAATGAGCTGCAGCGCATAGACAATCATCGATTAGTGACGCTTTGAGACGTGAAATACTGGATCATAGTGGCCCAACCTGCATATTTATGAGTATCAATGTACAGAGCCTAAATGCTGATGCAATGGATATTGCTACAGACCAAAGCACTGGACCGATTCAATCGATTATCACGATCGAAGCACCCGAGCCATCAAACATCTAATCTACTGGAGGAGTTTGGCGAACTACAGCTGGAGCCAGAAACCGATCACCCAACCAAGCAACACAAGGAAGCAACGACCAAACAAACAAATTCAATCATCTGGCATTATTCTTGGAACACCATACACTGGTTCTCGAAACCACAGAACGACAAATGGTTCTTTTCAGGACTACCAAAATGAGTCCAAAAAGAGTTAACTTCTGAAAACTTCATCCGATCAATAACAACACAAAACTAGTACACTTACAAATTCATACACATGACAAATCAAATTATTAATCATCGTAGTTCTACGTCAACCCCGCGGTAATGTAATAGACGTTACCCACCTCAAATTTTTAGTATGGTTCCATGAGTCGATATCGAGTAATGGAACATTGACTCATAGAGGGATGACTGTATTTCGATTTTTTTTCAAAATCTGTAATTTTTAAAAATATCATAACTTTTTTGTCCATAATTCTTCCATTTTGAAACATTATGCAATAAATCACATAAGTTGTCCCCTAAAACATATCCAAAAATAAAAAAAATCGAAACTGCGTTTCTGGAGAAAATCGATTTTAAAATTTTATTTTTGAAATAAAAAATAATTTTTATTTTTGTTTATCGTGCATATTTTTTCCATATAGTCCTAAGCAATACCTACAACTTTGTAGAAGATCTCAAATCGATCGGACAAACCGTTTTCGAGTTACAGTTTTTTAAAGATTTGCCATGCATTTTCCGATACGCCCTTCTCAAAAATAAGGCGAGGTTCAAAATGGCGGTCTGAAGGTGCAAAATGGCATTTTTGGTCATAAGGAATCTGTTTGCAAATTTTCAGGCGATTCAAAATATACAAAAATTAAATTAAAAAAAATCGTCATGTTCGGTGGCATTGCTCCTTTTCAAAAAGTTTACTGATGGAAGAAAGCAAACTGATTGGACGATAGCTAGAAGCTTCTGCAGGATTTTTGTCTGGTTTCAAAATTGGAACAACCTTAGCATTTTTCCATTTGTCTGGAAAATATGCTAACTGAAAACATTTGTTGAATATATCAACTAAAAATGATAAGCTACTTTCTGGAAGTTTCTTGATGAGGATGTAGAATATTCCATTAGACTGGCTCAGTTTAGTATGGGAGAAAATTAAAGTTGTATTATTCTACGGGGCACCCTCCAGGAATATTTTTTAGAGTAAGAAGAAGCCTTCCTGAAAGATTCAGCTCATTTAGTCGTTCCATGAGCTGGCGCATTTGAATTGAAATTAATATGGGATTTCCAGCTCAAACATATGGGTTTCAGCACTCCATCTACTGTTTGGTTCAGGAAAATCGTTGATCGCGTTCAATTGCACCCAGAATGTCAAAAACACTACTTGATACTATAGTGAACAATATTGTAGAAGGTTGTATCATGATTAAAATTGATAAATTTGGTGTTTTAACTATTTGAAGCAGATTTGCTAACCTCATGCTATACTACTTTGTATTTCTTCAACATAGCCACTAAGCGTATCATAGCCACCGGATTCGAATTTTACTTCACATTTTCACGGGTAGAAATCAGAATCCAAAAACAAGATTATGACTCATGATATCATGATTCCAGCGTGTTCTCATCTTATGAAAATACACCCTGATTTGGACTCATGATATCATGAGTCAGATTGCCGTAACGCAACACACGCGTTAGGTTTTTGTTGCTGATTGCTCGGAATCATAATTCAAAAGCCAAAAATGCTGAGTCGCGCATCCGTTTATAATCGGCAAAAAAAAAGTAAAATAAAAAAATAGGATTTACTGAGAATCGAACCAAGAACCTTCCGATTGAAAGACACTTACTCTACCACTAAACCACTTCTTCATCTTAAATGTGAAGCGATCGATACGAAGGAGTTGAAGCAAAGTACACCGCTTAGTGTTTTCACCCTGGATGTTATGCTTATGAAGAATTATGATTATGACTCCAGGAACCATGATTTGTGATTCTGATATAATGACCTAACCAATTTATGAATTTCATGATTTGTAAATCATGATTTGGGGATCAGGTTTTTATCCGTGTTGGTATTGCAATACCTCTTACTTCAACAATGGAATTTTTTTAAAGTTTTGAGAGCATTGTCAATATCAAGTTTTCTTTGCAAAGAAATGCAGACATCAAAATAACTGTCAATGTCAATGAAACAGGGACATGATCAGAATCAAAATCAGCGTGAGTTACCAGTTAGCTACAAAGCTGACAAGAATCGATTAAGATCAAATCAATCGTAGAAGGGTTTCTAGAAGAGGAAAACCAAAAGGGCTATCAGGGTATTGAATTGAGAAATATCCTGAAGAGCAATCATCAAACAAAATTCTGCCGTTGGAATTACTTTGCAAATTATTCAATGGCCGATGTTTGGCATTAAAGTCCTCAATGACAAACATTTTTGAGTTATTGCGAGTCAATTTCCGCAAGTCCACACTAGCCCCAAGCTCCCCTTGTGGTTGATTACATTGATTACCGGGCTGCTCTTCTTGGACTGTGTTATGTTATTTGCTTTGCTAGCACCATAATTGGAGTCAAGGATTGGCAGCTTGGTCTTCGCAACTGCCAAGTAGAAGCTATGGCGATGCATATTAAGCAATCGTTTAGATGATTACCGCAACCACATCAGAGAAGACGTTCAGATGGATCACTTCCTCTGGCATATGCCTTTTGCCTCGAATATGTGGGAATTATATGGTAGGACAAACTTTCTTATGCTTCAGAAATGGATTCACTTTTGCTCGCTGAATGAGAAACTTTTTTCGTGATGTTGTGCAATGGCTAAAGTAACTCTCGTTTGTTGGTACTTTATAGACAGATCATTGGAAAACCGTAGTATTAAAGCTATTAAAGCTATTAAAGCTATATTAACGCCCTGGAGTAGTTTCACTTTATTCTATGTAGATCAGGTGCATTTTAACGGTCTGAAGTTATCAATTCTTAGTTGTATCAATGCCCTGGAGTATTTTTACTTTTCTCTATGTAGATCAGGTGCAACTCAACGCCCTGTATGACATAAATCGATTCATCCGTGTCGACGCTCTGGAGTAGCTTGACTTTATTTCACATAGATATTTGCGAGATCTAAAACAACGCCCTGCAGAAAATCAATCGAAATTTTCATGCTGTAGTAATTGGATCTTATTCCATGTATTGGCGCTCTGTAGGACATCAATTGAAAATTCCTAGCTTTATTAACGCCCTGGAAAAATTTGGCTTTATTCCACACAGATTTTTGCGAGGTCTAGAGCATCTGAACGCTCTGTAGAAAGTCAATCGAAACCTGCGTGCTCCAGGGCGTTGATACACCTTAGAGTAATTTTAGCTTATTCCACGTATATCAGATACAACTTAACATCCTGTAGGACATTAATTGTATACTCTAAGCTGGATCAACGCCCTGGATTAATTTCACCTTTTTCCATGTAGATCAGGTACATGTGACCGCCCTTTAGGACTTAATTTGATAATTCCAAGCTGTATCAACGCTCTGGAGTAACAGTCCACAAAGATTTTGGCAAGATCTGAAGCATCTTTACGCCCTATAGCAAGTTTTGCTTTTATCAAACCCCTACGGTTATTTGACTTTATTCTATGTAGATCATGCGCACCTCATAGCCCTGTATAACATCAATCGAGATATTCAACGATATGGAGTAATTTGATTTTGCCTCAAATAGATGAGCTGTATCTTAACGCCCTGTAGGACATCATTTAATGAATTAATTGCTGTATCAACGCCCTTGAGTAATTTGTCCTTAATCTATGTCGATTAGGTGCATCTTAACGCCCTGTATAACGTCAATTGACCCAGGAGAAATTTGACAGTATTCCAAATAGATCAGGTGTATTTGAACGTCCTGTATCAAATTAAAATTGGTAAGCTATATCAACGCCCTGGAGTTATTTGACTTTATTTCACCTATACCTTTGCAAGATCTGAAGGATCTAAAAACCGCTTTGGAAAATTAATCGAAATTTCCATGCTGCTTCAACACAGTGAAATTATTTGATATTGTGTTATGTGGGTCAGCTGCATCTTAACGCCCTGATTTAGATCAATTTCAAACTCTAAGTGGTATCTACGACAAATTTGACCTTATCCTATGTAGATAAAGTGCGCCTTAACGCCCCAAATCAATTAAAAATTCTAAGCTGTATCGACGTTCTGGAGTAATTTGATCTTATTTCAAGAAGATTAGGTGCATCTTAACGCCCTGAAGGATTAAATGGTAAAATACAAGCTTCTAAAACGCATTAGAGTAATCTGACATTGTCTTATGTAGATCATTTGCATCTAAACACCCTGTATTATTTGAAAATTTCATGCTGTATCAAGGACCTGGAGTAATGTGACCTTATCCTACATAGATCAGCTGCATATTAACGCCCTTTATGGCATCAATCAAAATTGTTAAGCTTCATTAACGTCATGGAGTTTGCCCATGTCTCATTTAGGTCATACCTGTAGGACATAAGCATGAAAATTTCAAGCAGTATCAACGTTCTGGAGTAATTTAACTTTATTATACGTAGATCGGCTGCATCTCATCGTCCTTTAGGGCATCAATTAAAAATTCCAAACTTTTTCAACGCTTCGAAGTATATTGACCTAATTCACAAATATCATATGCATATCAACGCTCTGTATGGTATTAACCCTCTAATACCCAACCCCGCCTTTAGACGGGGTACACTTTGGAATTTTGTGTATTTTTTCGTAGCTCGGAAATCAAAATGATTTTATTTTTGGCTTATACCTTGACTCATAACACGCATATAAGAAAAGTTTTTTATGACTTTTGAAACTTTTTTGTATTTTTAGAAATTGTTTAAAAAATTGCATTCTTATATAACCTACAAATGCCTGGGCTTCATTTAACGTGTAATATAATATATTTTTTTATATTTTTCTACGATTAACCTATCACGAAAGAAGAACCTGGTGGTATTAAAATAGTTTCAAACCTGTTTTTCCGTTAGTTACACGGAAAATAAAATACGCTCCGAAAAAAAAATGAAAATTTAATATTTTTTAAAATATTGTAACAATTTAAATTTTTATTATTGCCAAAAATCAACAACTAGAAAAGGCTTCAAGAAAAAATGAAAAAAGCTAGGGATGTTCAAAAATAAAAACTATAAAAATCAACAACCAAAATTTAAAAATTTGCGAATAAAAATAAATAAAGGCCCAAAACTTGTTTAGAACGATTTTAGATAACGAAAAATAATACTTAAATCGAAAATAAAAATTTGGGTATTAGAGGGTTAACCCGTATAGGCCTGAGTGAAAGCAAAAATGCTAAAACTCTCACCACTCAGCGAATTTTTAACGGATTCAAATGATTTTTTGTCAGTATTTTGGCACACATATCTAGTTTCTAGAAGTGGACAGAGAAACGCGAAAATAGTTCTGTGGCCGGAGTTATTCCTGTGGGTCACTGGGTCAGGTCAGGTGAAAAGGATACTGTGCGTTTGCGCCCCTAGAGGTAGGCAAATTGCATGTCACAGATAATTTCCGAAATATGCTATAATGTGATCACTATATGACGGAATTTTAAGAAAATTGCATCAGTGTAAACCTTTTGAGAAACGATTGAATTGGATAACCATGAGTTTTGAATTTGATTGATCCTACAATTGACCATTTTCGGGTCCCGGGAAACCTCAAACTTACGATAAAGTTGAAAATTTGTATCTGAAAATCTGTGCCAAGCTTATGGGTATACGCATTTTAGTGCACAATTATGTTTGATATCCACTTTTCGAAAATTGAAACGGTTTAGTATCCAACAAATTTATAGCCGGATCTCCCGGGCATTACGTCCGAATGAACACATCCGGTATATTTTAAACGGTACAAAACTCTTCATTTATAATGCTGAATATCAGATCTTGATGATATATGCATATTAAAATTATTGTCATTGCATGTAAATAAAGATAACTTGGCATGTCCCAAAAAATAGCCTTTTTTACCAGACTTGACCCAGTGACACACAGGAATAACTCCGGCCACAGGAATATTTCCGAGTTCCTCTGGCTACTTCTAAAAACTAGATATGTGGGCCAGTATACTGACAAAAAATCATTTGAATCCGTTGAGAATTCGCTGAGCGGTGAGGGTTTTAGTATTTTTGCTTTCACTCCGGCCTATACGGGTTAATCAAAATTGTCAAGCTGTATAAATGACTTGGAGTAAATTTTAGTTCAGCTGCATCTTAACGCCCTCTATGACATCAATCGAAATTAAACCGAGCTGTATTAACGCACTGGAGTAATTTGATATTGTCTCAGATAGCTCATCTTATTTCCCTGTAGAACAATAATTTAAAATTCAAAGCTTCATCAACGCCCTGCAGAAATTTGACCTTAATCCACATAGATCAGGCACAACTTTACGCACTGTAGGACACCAATCGATATATTGAGTAGTGTTGGATCCGTTGAATCTGTTGCATGCTCCTTGTGGGCGAGCGACGGAATTCGGATCCATTGTGTCCGGTTCGCGTTGCGCGGAAGAAAAAACGAAATGCGCCGGTGAAAAAAAAAAAGCGTCTGTAGAGTTTGATACGTTGAACCTGTTGTATGCTCCTGTCGAGCGAGCAACGAAATCAGTATCGTGTCTGGTTTGGATAGTGCGGTCATTCGTGTAAATGCTCACGTATTCATTTCGAATTATATATTTATCCCAGTGTTTTCTTGTGGAAATGCAGAGGACTCGTCGGATTCTGTAAAGCAAGTAACACGTCAACATTTCCCTCCCATTCCCAAATTGACCTGCATTCGGACGCAGCCGGCGCCGGTATTGTTTATTTAATAATAAGAGCACCAGTATTTACACATTGAGGATGATACTGATCCCGAGTAGCGTCTGAAATTCTGATATTCCTTTGGTTTGAAAACTAAAATGTTTTTAGTGTGAAAAGAAAAATTATGTTGAAATTATTAATACGACAGCATGAAACAATATCGATCGAATCATCTCTAGTAACTCTTAAAGTTTGATGAGATACATGGAGTTTTGAAGCAGAAAAAAAAATCATCATTTCGTATTCTTGTTCATTTTGGGCCAATAGTTTTCATGCGATACTTAGTGACGAAAATTCATTATAAACTACTCATCGAAAACGGTATTGGCTGAAATGAGTTTGAAAACCTGCTGTAATGAATAATAAATAATTCTAAAATCCACTAATAGATCCAACGCCAGACTATTATAATAAACAATAGTGTAATATTTTGAGATCCAGGGCAATTGTTAAATTTGTTGCACTTTGGTATCACTTTAAGAGCGATATATTTGGCTGAAGTTCGAACCTCTTGTTTAATCCAAAATTAAGGTTCAAACTTTCTAGATGCCCTGCTTTAAGACACCTTGAGCATTTGTTCATGAACCTAGTTTTTCGATTCTATTTTTATATAAAGTAATATAAGGGAATTTACATGTTCAGCAGTCTAAGCCGATGTCGCGATTTATTTGTAATTTTTTGACATACGCAGACAAACTAAATGTTTGTTACATTTATGCGCTGCTCAATCCTGTCTAATATCACACCGGCCTTCCGAAGGAAGTCGTCACTATGACTTCCTTCGGACGTAACATAAGTGACTATGTCGGGGGTGGGATTCGATCCCAGGTCCTCGTCGTGAAAGGCGTGTGTTCTAACCACTACACCAGGTCCTCCCCCTTATTTAATTTTGTGGTCACCATCAAAAAGCTTACTAAGGTGTCACCTAAAAATGACATCCATCATTTGAGGGAAAGGGGTGGTCTACGAAAGTGTGACAGTGCATGTATTAGGTATTGGAAACAAACACGCTTCGAAACGAAATTCCGCAAAATCCCACGGAACTCATACAAGCGGAATTTGTATTTTACGATTTCGTTTCGTTTCGCCAAATTGTTAAAATATTTCCGCGGAAAATTAAAAAGAAACGGAATAGAACGGAATTCCGCGAAATTAAAAATGGCAACTTTGGCAAATAAAGCTCTCAGCTAATAACTGTGGAAGTGCTCACAAGAATACTGAGCTGAGAAGTGGGCTCTGTCCCAGTGAGGACGTAATGCTAATAAGAAAAAGAATCCACTGCACACAAATGTAAAAAAAGCCTTTTCGCAATATTCTCGCGGGGCAGGAGTCCTCAATGTTGGGCATAGAATGAGCATACAATTCGTAGTTGCAAATCCGTGATTGACCAGAATAATAGGAGTTGCACACAGATTTAATGCACGGGGGCTGGGATTAGCTTACCATTCTCAATGTCACAACAAATTGAGAGCACAACATTTTAAAGTCAATAACGGCGCCGGCCACGTCCTTACGGTCATCGGGAAAGGGAAGGAATGTTAGTTATACAACCATTGTTACTAAAGACCAAAGAATCGTCTGCATTTCCACAGTTGTTATGGAAAGTATATTGGGTTAGTGGGATAATGTAAGGATCTGAGAGTCACCTTTGATAGTTCATCCTCTTACTCTCCCGCTGTTTTTATCAAGAAAAACAAAATGAAATGGGATAGTATTAAATTCGGATTTCATTTATTTATTAAAATAAAGTTATTCAAAATCCCGTGCGATGATCGGGATCAACTGCCGACGATATGATGGAGCCGTTAGTTTGCAGCCAACTAATGGACGAAACGGAGAAGATGAAGGTTGATTTTCACATGATGGTATCGAGGTTAAGTTGAAAGTGAATCAATGCCACAAATCCGATATCAAAGTTTAAAAAATTTAATTGATTAATTCGATCGATTTTGATGACCCTTTTTCTGATAAAAAATCACAAAGAGGTTATATTATTATTAATATTTTGAATTCGATCCACACCTTAGTTGCACACATCACCTTGAGCGATATTGAATTTGTGAATGAGCTTTTATCTATCAAGACATCCGACATGTAGGCTTGTCTCGAAAGTCAGAAAGGTTTCCAAAATGAAAAAATCCCAAACCGGATTGGGATACAAACCTGTCACCCTCAGCATGGTTTGCAATATTATCTTCGTTTGAATTTTTAATAGTTACTTACGACCCTTTTTAGTTCTGTCATGAAATTGAAAATTAAAAAAAAAATTTCAAAGTTAGGCCCTAGGGGTGCAATGTATGATGCGTATTCTGTGATTGAGGGAAAAGTAGGATATTTATTGCTGATAAGGGACCTTGTGTATTTTCGGCATCGGACATATTTGCACCCAATTCGACTAAATTTTAGCAGTGAGATGCACGTAACATAATAAAAATATTTTGAGCACGATGGGTCATAAAAAGACCACCCTCTCCTGACCAATTGAATGAACCTGTCAAAAATATTAGAAACCGCCTTATGTGTATGTTTATCAAAATTATCACCAAACAAAAAAAAATCGCCGAATATTTAGAAAAATTTCGTATCGTTTCGAAAAATTTCATGCGGATTTGAATATCGTATCGGTTTTACGGAATATTTCAATTATTCGTTTCGTTTCGCATCGAACAGTATTGAATATTCCGCATATCGTTTCGTTTCGTATCGCCGTGGAAAATTGTCATATCGCATACCCTTACTTGACAAAGGGCCACAAAGAAGTCTAGAAATCCTGAAAAATGATGGACGTCATATTTGAAACTTTCCTAAGAAAAAACTGAGTTAGAACAGCTGCAAAAACTAAGTGAGTAATGGTATTAGCCGTTGGAAATTAACAATTTCCTAAATTTATGAAAACAACATATTTCGTACAACAAAGTAATAAGTAATCTTAATCAATCGCTAGTACTTTCCTGGAGTTAACTGTAAAATGAGATTAAATTTTGGGTCTGGTGGTTATATTGTATTATGACGCCATCTTGATTTTAAGCAAAAGTATGAGTTATTTAGTATGACGATGTTTATCATGTTGAAATGAAATAAAAATTGACTTGAAGCAAATATTCTCCATTTTGAGAATCTGTGTAAACTTTGATCATTCGTCCCTGGTTTTAAAGATATTCCGATATATTTAGATGGCTCGACAATATCCATATATTTAAAAAAAATTATAGTTGTTTCTCCGTTTCACATTTTAATTGGAATGAGCATTGAACACAAACTTAACACGTGCAAATTCATATTGGTTCTCATATGTTTGGAATATATATTAATTTTATATAATTTTCTTGTGAGACTCCCTCATTAACGCCTGGGAGTACAACCGCCCTCTGGGCTATAGCAACGTCCTCCTCAAAAGGGGATGACTAAGAAGCTAAAATTTTACGACGACAGGGCTGCCTTCACTTTTCCGTGGCAATACGAAACTGCAACCATTTCGGTCTACAGTTTTTGAGAACTTTATTTGACATTTGCTTCAATGTTTCAAAATTGGATATTATATGCAATTCAATTGTTCTATGCCAGGATGGCAGCTTCAGAATCATCTCAACACAACCTCAACAGCTAGTCCATATTGGTACAGCATAGGGGAAGACGGGGTAAGAGCGCCCGCCGGGGTAAGACGGACCACCTTCAGTTTGGAATAAAAATAGCGGTTTTCTTGAAAGTTTATCAAGCACTTTGCATAAAGACAAGATTTTTGTCATTCCGAAGCATTTAGGATGATATTTTTATGAAATTTTTCATAACAAATATCAAAAACAAAGTTTCTGCTTGTCGATATTGAATTTGATCTAAATTTAACAGATATTCACTTAAGGATTTCGGAAAGGATTTTTTTGTAAAAACATTTTAAATTACCCGTCCATGCTTGAACAGCAATGTGAAATGTGCATTAGTGAAGTGAAAATTGAATTGTAAATATTTAGCTTTGAAATAAAGCCATACTTCTGAAATTTGCCTAAGTGGGGTAAAACCGACCACTGTTGATGGGGTAAGACCGCCACCCCTAATTTATACCAAATCAAATGTCTAAATCATTTTTAAAATTGTAACTACGTTGTACATTACTATTCCAGTAAAATTAAATCAATTTTGTTGAAAATTCAAGCCAAATTCGCATATTTTTCCAAAAAAAATGGGTGTTTTAAGGATATGATATTTATATATCTAAGTTTTTTGAATTCATTAACCCTAAAAATGATTCAATATCCACATTAATCAATGTAGAATGCATAAAACATTATACTTTTTAGAATCACAGCGAACTGATATATTTTTTGCAAAATTGTGTACGAAAATCGTGGTGGTCGCTTTTACCCCGTCGCTAAAAATAATCGTGATAAGACATCACTTTTTCAAGCTTCAAGAAATAAATAAATTTCTACAAATACAACACCTGTGATATTTTTTGATCATACCTAAGGCTTCAAAAAACGACATGCCAAGCAGAAAAATAATTTATTGATTCTTGATTTTTACATATCTAGAAAGATTCGCGAATCAGGCGAAACTGACAAAATGTACACAATTGAAGAAAATATAGCGTTGAAATTGTAGCTCGATTGTCTATTCACTGCACTTGAACTTTTCCCCTATTGATAATTTAGCTATTCAAAAAACGCAAATTTGTAGAAGACGAAACTTCACCTCATGCCAAACCACACATTTTATTGATTACGCCTGTGTTTTTGTTTATCAAAGTGATGGGCGCATCTGAAATCTAAATCAAAACACGGCGAGAGTAAACGGCGACACTGCAAACAAAAAATAAACAAGGCGTACATGGCGGGCTTAATTGAAACCAGAATGTAAACACGGCGCAAACGTAATAGGCGACACTGAAAATAATATCGATTACAGGCTCATAACATTGGGCGATACTGGCATCCTTGAGTGCGTTTAAGGCGAAACCTTATAATATATTTTTTAGTACGAAATAGCTAGGGAAATTGTAGGAGATGTGTGTGGTATTGATGAGGATTTTAAAACTAGGTTTATGAAATGTGTATTAAAGTGGAAAGGATAAAGTTTGACTATATTTTCTCCAATTGGGATTAAAAATTGCACATGAGAATTTCATTGGTTATTTTCTCATTGTTATTGATTTGTCAGATAGGCCCTTATCGCGAATCCCTCTCGATATGAATTAAATTGCTTAGGCGGGCGGTCTTACCCCGCCTTCCCCTACAATATGGTCGGCCTGAAAATTTGTTTGACTCCATATGAAAACTTGTTCAAAAGTATTGAGCATCCTACTAGAAAAACAGTACAGTAATGATACACCCTTAACCCTCAATTTACAGTCCATTCTTCACGCACGTTTCTCCATCAAATATGTTTTCTTTCATCAAAATCGTCCCTCCCTTCAACCATCTTTCCGTCTCCTTCCGTTCCAGATCGACAACGGTCCCTGTCGGTACGGTGGCGACCGCAGTACCACAGCACCGAAGAGTACCGGATGCGGCTGGCCGCCCCCACCACGGCCCTGAATCGGAACAGCCGGGCGATGGTCAGCGTGGTGAACGTCATCGAGAATGCCAACGGGAAGCCGGCCACGCTGGATGGCCACCAAACGACGGACATAAGCGAACTGCCGGCCACGGTCAACTTTCTGCCGAGGCATTCCAACTCGCAGGACTCGCAGCAGAACCGACTGAAGGATCAGCATTCATCCAGTAGCCACAGTCACGAGTACTCCTGACATCCGCAGTACGACTAGAGAGGGCGGGGACGGGAAGTTCCGGTGCGGGCGGGATAAGACAGGGTGCTCTAATGATTAAAGTAGGATGTAAGTAGGGTGTACATAAACGATTACAGTCGGGTCTCCTATTAAACGCATTCCTATAACGTGCACTCCTATTACGCTCACTCCTATTAGACACACCAGGACGTAATAGGAGACCCAGGGCTTATGGGATTTCATCACTTTGGGGGTGTCGTTGAATATCTCGTATGCCAAAAGAGATAGTACAGTACTGTCTTCGGCGAAGTTTCAGTGCTAAGTACGATCTACCTTTAGGAGTTGAGGATCATAGTTTTAGTTGAGAACTTGGCCGGTAGGGGCGCTTTTTCTGATTTGCACTATATGAACCATGAGGGATAAGAATGCAAAATTTTGTAACATATGATATCTCTGAATCCTGATGTTTTGGAAGGTTGGTGTCTTCGGAAGAGTTGTTCAGTAGCTCAAGGGCTGACATGTGGTGGCCATTCTGATACGGAATTACGCCACTAGGCGGCGCTAGTGGGCATGGAATTTTTGTTTTGCGCATAGCTCAGTTGCCTGACCACTTAGAAAGATGGCGTCTTCGGCAAAGTTGCTCAGTATCACAAGGGCTAACATTATTTGAGCCGAAAGTTTCGAAATTTTGCCACTAGGCGGCGCTAGTGAGCAAAGAATTTTTGTTTTGCGCATAGCTCAGTAGCCCGACCACTTAGAAAGATGGCGTCTTCGGCAAAGTTGCTCAGTATCACAAGGGCTAACATTATTTGAGCCGAAAGTTTCGAATTTTTGCCACTAGGCGGCGCTAGTGAGCAAAGAATTTTTGTTTTGCGCATAGCTCAGTAGCCTGACCACTTAGAAAGATGGCGTCTTCGGTAAAGTTGCTCAGTATCACAAGGGCTAACATTATTTGAGCCAAAAATTTCGAAATTTTGCCACTAGGCGGCGCTAGTGAGCAAAGAATTTTTGTTTTGCGCATAGCTCAGTAGCCCGACCACTTAGGAAGATGGCGTCTTCGGCAAAGTTGCTCAGTATCACAAGGGCTAACATTATTTGAGCCGAAAGTTTCGAATTTTTGCCACTAGGCGGCGCTAGTGAGCAAAGAATTTTTGTTTTGCGCATAGCTCAGTAGCCTGACCACTTAGAAAGATGGCGTCTTCGGTAAAGTTGCTCAGTATCACAAGGGCTAACATTATTTGAGCCAAAAGTTTCGAAATTTTGCCACTAGGCGGCGCTAGTGAGCTAAGAATTTTTGTTTTGCGCATAGCTCAGTAGCCTGACCACTTAGAAAGTTGGCGTCTTCGGCAAAGTTGCTCAGTATCACAAGGCCTAACATTATTTGAGCCGAAAATTTCAAAATTTTGCCACTAGGCGGCGCTAGTGTGCAAAGAATTTTTGTTTTGCGCATAGCTCAGTAGCCCGACCACTTAGAAAGATGGCGTCTTCGGCAAAGTTGCTCAGTATCACAAGGGCTAACATTATTTGAGCCGAAAGTTTCGAATTTTTGCCACTAGGCGGCGCTAGTGAGCAAAGAATTTTTGTTTTGCGCATAGCTCAGTAGCCTGACCACTTAGAAAGATGGCGTCTTCGGTAAAGTTGCTCAGTATCACAAGGGCTAACATTATTTGAGCCAAAAGTTTCGAAATTTTGCCACTAGGCGGCGCTAGTGAGCAAATAATTTTTGTTTTGCGCATAGCTCAGTAGCCTGACCACTTAGAAAGATGGCGTCTTCGGTAAAGTTGCTCAGTATCACAAGGGCTAACATTATTTGAGCCGAAAGTTTCGAAATTTTGCCACTAGGCGGCGCTAGTGAGCAAAGAATTTTTGTTTTGCGCATAGCTCAGTAGCCCGATCACTTAGAAAGATGGCGTCTTCGGCAAAGTTGCTCAGTATCACAAGGGCTAACATTATTTGAGCCGAAAGTTTCGAATTTTTGCCACTAGGCGGCGCTAGTGAGCAAAGAATTTTTGTTTTGCGCATAGCTCAGTAGCCTGACCACTTAGAAAGATGGCGTCTTCGGCAAAGTTGCTCAGTATCACAAGGGCTAACATTATTTGAGCCAAAAGTTTCGAAATTTTGCCACTAGGCGCCGCTAGTGAGCAAACAATTTTTGTTTCGTGGATAGCTCAGTAGCCTGACCACTTAGAGAGATGGCGTCTTCGACAAAGTTGATCAGTATCATAAGGGCTAACATTATGTGAGCC
Source organism: Aedes aegypti (assembly GCF_002204515.2). Taxonomy (NCBI): domain Eukaryota; kingdom Metazoa; phylum Arthropoda; class Insecta; order Diptera; family Culicidae; genus Aedes; species Aedes aegypti. The sequence continues at coordinate 217,393,835 of NC_035107.1, read as the reverse complement.
AAAAGTTTCAAAATTTTGCCACTAGGCGGCGCTAGTGAGCAAAGAATTTTTGTTTTGCGCATAGCTCAGTAGCCTGACCACTTAGAAAGATGGCGTCTTCGACAAAGTTGATCAGTATCACAAGGGCTAACATTATTTGAGCCGAAAGTTTCGAAATTTTGCCACTAGGCGGCGCTAGTGAGCATGGAATTTTTGTTTTGCGGATAGCTCAGTAGTCTGACCACTTAGAAAGATGGCGTCTTCGGCAAAGTTGCTCAGTATCACAAGGGCTAACATTATTTGAGCCGAAAGTTTCGAGATTTTATATATACGTAGAAATCGGGAGAAAAAGTTTTTTTATGAGATTGAATTATCGTTATGAAAAAGAAGGTTTATATTTTAAAAATATTCAAACAAGAGTGTCGTGTAACTAAAGAGATAAAGCCAGTCATAGTTATCTCATTAAGATTGTTAGCGAATGGATTTCCCAATTTTTTAGTAATGACTGACATTCCAACCTAACTTCATTTCTTTCCAATCCATACCATGGAAAATGTTCAAAATATGAAGTTCATGCAATGACGAAATAAAAATAAACATACATATTTTTTTCTCTGGTTCATATGAAAAGCTAACGATCACATATTTGAGTAGTTAACGGATCCTCACTCATTCTCATATCAAATTATTGATCAAAAATTCTACCAATCCGTCGAAAATACTAGGATACTAACCATACTTTTATCCGATTGTAAAAATAATGTATATATTTTTCTCCAGGCACTTTTACTTAAACGTGACAATGCGAGGATAATCGATAGCCTAGTGTCATATTGAACAACTTTGATCAGGCTACTGAGCTATCCGCAAAACAAAAATTCTTTGCTCACTAGCGCCGCCTAGTGGCAAAATTTCGAAACTTTCGGCTCAAATAATGTTAGCCCTTGTGATACTGAGCAACTTTGCCGAAGACGCCATCTTTCTAAGTGGTCAGGCTACTGAGCAATGCGCAAAGCAAAAGTTCTATGCTCACTAGCGCCGCCTGGTGGCAAAATTTCGAAACTTTCGGCTCAAATAATGTTAGCCCTTGTGATACTGAGCAACTTTGCCGAAGACGCCATCTCTCTAAGTAGTCGGGCTACTGAGCTATGCGCAAAACAAAAATTGTTTGCTCACTAGCGCCGCCTAGTGGCAAAAGTTCGAAACTTTCGGCTCAAATAATGTTAGCCCTTGTAATACTAAGCAACTTTGCCGAAGACGCCAACTTTCTAGGTGGTCAGACTACTGAGCTATGCGCAAAACAAAAATTCTTTGCTCACTAGCGCCGCCTAGTGGCAAAATTTCGAAACTTTCGGCTCAAATAATGTCAGCCCTTGTGATACTGAGCAACTTTGCCGAAGACGCCATCTTTCTAAGTGGTCGGGCTACTGAGCTATGCGCAAAACAAAAATTGTTTGCTCACTAGCGCCGCCTAGTGGCAAAAGTTCGAAACTTTCGGCTCAAATAATGTTAGCCCTTGTAATACTAAGCAACTTTGCCGAAGACGCCAACTTTCTAGGTGGTCAGACTACTGAGCAATGCGCAAAACAAAAATTCTTTGCTCACTAGCGCCGCCTAGTGGCAAAATTTCGAAACTTTCGGCTCAAATAATGTTAGCCCTTGTGATACTGAGCAACTTTGCCGAAGACGCCATCTCTCTAAGTAGTCGGGCTACTGAGCTATGCGCAAAACAAAAATTGTTTGCTCACTAGCGCCGCCTAGTGGCAAAAGTTCGAAACTTTCGGCTCAAATAATGTTAGCCCTTGTAATACTAAGCAACTTTGCCGAAGACGCCAACTTTCTAGGTGGTCAGACTACTGAGCTATGCGCAAAACAAAAATTCTTTGCTCACTAGCGCCGCCTAGTGGCAAAATTTCGAAACTTTCGGCTCAAATAATGTCAGCCCTTGTGATACTGAGCAACTTTGCCGAAGACGCCATCTTTCTAAGTGGTCGGGCTACTGAGCTATGCGCAAAACAAAAATTCTTTGCTCACTAGCGCCACCTAGTGGCAAAATTTCGAAACTTCTGGCTCAAATAATGTTAGCCCTTGTGATACTGAGCAACTTTGCCGAAGACGCCATCTTTCTAAGTGGTCAGGCAACTGAGCAATGCGAAAAACAAAAGTTCTATGCTCACTAGCGCCGCCTGGTGGCAAAATTTCGAAACTTTCGGCTCAAATAATATTAGCCCTTGTGATACTGAGCAACTTTGCCGAAGACGCCATCTTTCTAAGTGGTCGGGCTACTGAGCTATGCGCAAAACAAAAAATCTTTGCTCACTAGCGCCACCTAGTGGCAAAATTTCGAAACTTCCGGCTCAAATAATGTTAGCCCTTGTGATACTGAGCAACATTGCCGAAGACGCCATCTTTCTAAGTGGTCAGGCAACTGAGCAATGCGAAAAACAAAAGTTCTATGCTCACTAGCGCCGCCTGGTGGCAAAATTTCGAAACTTTCGGCTCAAATAATGTTAGCCCTTGTGATACTGAGCAACTTTGCCGAAGACGCCATCTTTCTAAGTGGTCGGGCTACTGAGCTATGCGCAAAACAAAAATTCTTTGCTCACTAGCGCCGCCTAGTGGCAAAATTTCGAAACTTTTGGCTCAAATAATGTTAGCCCTTGTGACACTGAGCAACTTTGCCGAAGACGCCAACTTTCTAGGTGGTCAGACTACTGAGCTATCCACGAAATAAAAATTTCTTGCTCACTAGCGCCGCCTAGTGGCAAAATTTCGAAACTTTCGGCTCAAATAATGTTAGCCCTTGTGATACTGAGCAACTTTGCCGAAGACGCCATCTTTCTAAGTGGTCAAGCAACTGAGCTATGCGCAAAACAAAAATTCCATGCCCACTAGCGCCGCCTGGTGGCGTAATACCGTATCAGAATGACCACCAAATGTCAGCCCTTGAGCTACTGAACAACTCTTCCGAAGACACCAACCTTCCAAAACATCAGGATTCAGAGATATCATATGTTACAAAATTTTGCATTCTTATCCCTCATGGTTCATTTAGTGCAAATCAGAAAAAGCGCCCCTACCGGCCAAGTTCTCAACTAAAAGGATGATCCTCAACTCCTAAAGGTAGATCGTACTTAGTACTGAAACTTCGCCGAAGACAGTACTGTACTATCTCTTTTGGCATACGAGATATTCAACGACACCCCCAAAGTGATGAAATCCCATAAGCCCTGGGTCTCCTATAACGTAGATTCCTATTACGCCCCCCAACCATGTGTCTAATAGGAGACCTGACTGTATATTAGATTTTGAGGTTGTGTGTATTGGAGTGGAGAGTGATTGGATCGAGGTTGTGGTTGTGTGTGAATGTATAGTTTTAACAACGATAATTGAATCGCGATAATTAATATGTTTCTAGTAAAATCTATTTTAAATTGATTTTGTTGCGTTGTTTCGTGGTATATTGAAGCACATCTTACGATGCAAAATATGTTGTGATCTATCAACCCAGCAGTGAGACAGGAAAGCTATTTTTTCATAACATTTAAATTGACATATGGTGTTTTCCACAAGTTGTAAAAGTGGCAATTTGTAACAACTTTGCCTAAGACACGATTTTTCTATATGGTGTCCCAGAATGTATGGGCACGAGTTTGGTAACTAGAATTATAATAGTTTTTCAAACAAATAAATAGTTTTATATTTTTGTATTTTAACTTGGAGCATTCAAATGCTGCATGTGAAAGTTATGTTTGATAGAATAACCTTTTAGATAGAAATTTTTGTTTAAAAAAAAATAATTATATAGCTAGCACAGACCTTACTTTTGTATTTTGTTAACTTGGAACTAGTGATGAATTTCTATCAAGTTCCTGATACATTGTATCTAAGATATTCCACAAGAATTTTGACATTTTCCATGGCTTTACTAGAAAATATTTGACAAAATGGTAAAATTCTACAATATCACTAGTTGTTCTCCACATAAAACAATCTCACGAAATCAAAGCTTTTCAGGTATTTTGAATGTAAAAAAAAAATTAATTTCAGATTCACTTTTGTCATATATCTGTATAAGTATAGGCAACAAAAATTTTAGATTTTTACATGTTTAAGCATAAATAAGAACAAGGTTTTGACCATTTTTAAATCGATCCCAGCTGAAGTCTGCTTATAGTTTGTATTCAAAATTCATAAATTTAAGATCATAATTTCTTTTAAAATAACCAATTCTTTTTCAGATGTTTACTGTAAATTTTTTAAGACCTAGCACAAACTTCGTGCAACAAAGTCGCTCAGATATAACGTGATTTCTTCAAAACTGATAAAAGAAGCTTCTAGAAATGTTACAGCATCAATACACAAGCGAAAAAATCGTTCAAAATTCAAAATATTTTCTTAATAACTGCAAAAATAAAATATGTGAAAATAATATTTTTATCTGCGCCGATCTTTAAATGGCTGTATGGTGAAATCGTGCTCATACTTTCTAATACTCCTTATATCTTATATACTTTTTGAAATGTAGGTATACCGTTGCATGTAAATGACCCCTAAAAATCATATTTTTTATTACAACTTTTTCCAAGTTTATTTTCAAATCTTTTTTTGTGTGTTTCTACAAAGATTTTTGTCATGCGAAAACCAGGATTTTTGCTCAACATGTCATCAAACTATTTTGTGGAATACCAAAGTTGTTCATAATAAACATTTTAAAGGGATAGTATAAGCCATGATAGCTTCTAACGGCGCAAAATGGCGAAGCTTTATGAAATTGAAATCAACCGATAATTTTTCTATTTTAAGTAATAGAGAGTTGCGATATTCAGCAAAAACACGTGTTTTTGAATATCTTATAACTTTGTAGAAACATAGAAAATGTAAAATAAATTTTCGAAATTTTTTTTTCCAAATTTCCACTTATGCAGCTTTGTCAAAGACAACATTTGTCTATCTTAATGTTATGAAAAAAATAGTTTTGGATTATAAAGTGGATCCTAAAATTTTTAATTAAATCTTGTTTTTATTTAACAGCACGAAAGAGCGTGTGATTGCAACGACTTTAGCATTTTTTCCCGCTCAAAAAACGGCTATATCATGTTTAAGCTTTATTTTAAAAATTGGGTCCATAAATGAACCTTGAAACTTTTGATCATGCTTGACGATCGCTTAGTCGACAAAAACACCACAGGGGTTTTATTTTTAACACTGGGGTTGTTCCTATCTGACAATTCGGAAGGGACACGGAAAACAAAATATACCCAGAATTTGAGTTTAAGCCATGGGGTGTGACAAAATCTGAAGAAATATGAAAAAATGTTTTTTGGACTTAAACCAACGGAAAACATTAAAAATTTGAGTAGACATGTGTTTTTGGCCTAAACTTAAGCGTTTGGCACTAAAATTGAGGCAGTACTTTACTGCCCATAAAAGCATAACTGTCCCATATTGATTTGCGAACCAACACCTTTTTTCATCGCAACATTCAGGTTTTAATATGCACTTCAGTAGGCATATGAAAATTTATACACTTTGTTTGAAAATGTTGTGGAAAAATATGAAGTTGGTGCAGTCCCATATTGAAAAATAAAGGCATAACAGTTTCTATATGAACTTTGAACCCCAATAGCAACTCCAAAACTGAAATTATGTTCAACTTTATATTTTTTACTGACCAATAATAGCAAATTGAGTATTCTGTGGGGTGAAGCTAAATCAATATTGCATTAAAAAATGTACTAGAAAATTATAAACATTGGTATGAAAATGCAAACTTTAAACTATGAGCGCTGTTTTCTCAATGCCTACAAATTCCATATGGGACAGTTATGCCTTTATGGGCAGTTTAGGACCCTATTGTTCACAAATGTTTTGGAACAAAAACTCCAACCGCTTGCAGTATTATTAATTTACAACAACAAAATATTTAAATCACGTAACCTTTTTAGTTTATCAACATTTTTGAACCATTTTTTCATAAGTTCTCAAAAAACTCTTCTACTTTATGAATCTGTGCGATTAAGATCATTGGTCATCTGGATCCGGAGATAATCAAAAACTCCTTGGGGACCTACGTGTAGCCACGTTACCCAACTAACATTCACTCATTTAACAAACACCATTATGGCAATATTATTAAAAAATCGCCTGGACTCGAGACCTTCCAATCGTCAGCGGTATGCCTTGCCATCTGCGGCATCCTAGAATTGATGATTATACCGTCTTGTGCAAAATAAAAACTTCTCATAGCTGAATATTGACCATGTTTGAGCTTCTATTCGACAACGTCTAATCAACACATGGTACGCTAATATTATTCAGCTGCTGTTTAATGCTGATTCAAGCTGAGTTCAGTCGGCTATTTTTAGCGCACAGTGAGAAAATTTATATCGATGTTGGTCAAAATAATGTTAATTGACACAAAATAAAATCAGTCTGAAACGATTAATATAATTTCATAATAAGTTTTAGTTTGTTCAAAACTGCAATTTGAATAATTCATTAACTTAAATAATTTTATGAATTATATTTTGATTATTTTTTTATTTGTATTTTTCATAAACCTATTACATATGCATTGAATAAAAAGTTCTCTGTATGAATATATTTGAATCATTTGAAGGCTTCTGAGGACTATCCACCTGAATAAAAAAATATTCAAAAATCTTGATGCGCGGGAATTTTATTTATAGAAATGGCTAAGTCAATCATTTTTCTTAGATCGCATCATTTATTCAATTGTGAAGAAATGTCATCTCAAATGTAGCTCGCTGTAGATATTTATTTAATCAATTCTGTCAAAGATATTTCCACTTTTCTTGTACGGAACAACATCCCGAGCAGGCGAAAAAAGCTTAGCAATAGAAAATATAATATGGATAGCTAAAAGTGATATTAACTTGATAGATATATGATATAAAATATCTGGAAATGATATCTAAAATAAACTACTAGAACAAAATTGGCATATCATAATTAGATTCTCTAAGAATTGACCAATAGCTGCGAGCTATTCATTAGATCTGCGTACTTCAAATTTTTCATAGGTTTAGAAGTTCCAGGAACAAAATTTCGATATTGTCTACAGATATTTTATCTCTTATGTCAATCAAGTCAATATCACGCTTTGTGTGTCAGTACTTTGCTCCTACTCGGAATACTTAGCTTAAATGTTAATTTTTGTTTTTCACAATAATTCTTCATTTCTTGAGACTGACCATGTTTATTTTCTGAACAGCTATTTCAAAAGTTTTGAGAAAGCATAATTTATGAACTTTGAAATGCATTCGGAACTCACCACGAATTTCGGATATTTTGTCCATTTTATGAAATTTAGCTATAGTGTGATCTCATTTGCAAGGCTTATTTATTGCTGAACAATGTGTTTGGAAATCGTTATTTTGGTCTCTATTGGATCAACTGTTTTTATAATATACTGAAACTGAATTAGGATTTTATAAAATGCTTGTTCAGCTCTTAACCATGTTCATGTTGAACATGTGGCTATAGCTGAAGTTCGAAGCAAGTAAAACGTTAGTTCATCTTCTGAATATCCCTTTATACATATACATTTGTTTGATGGAATTATGACTTTATAATTGGGGGAACATGTATTGTTCAGTTTATTAGTAAAACAATCTAGACTAGTCGAACGAGAATGGTTGGAAACGTTGGAAGCGGCGATTCAACTTTTGTTCATTATATTGCATAACGTTGAACATTGACCTAAGTTTGTGTTTAAAGAGCATCTTCTCAGCTCCTTATAGGGCAAATGTTTTATCCAGCTGTCATTAACATTATGAAATAATAATTAGGCATGCATGCTTATTTGTGGCTCTGAATTGTTAGTTGGGTAATGTCTTAGATTACAAATTTTTATCTATTGAGGGGAAGCTTCTCAACTTCTGAGCAGAAAGTGAGAGTAAACTTCTTAGATTATTGAACTAATCTCCTCAACTAATAAGGCGAAGCTTCTCAGCCTCTGAGAGGAAGCTTCATAGCTTCTACGAAAAAGCTTCTAAATTTCTGCGAGCAAGTTTCTCAGACTCTAAGAGGAAGCTTCAGAGCCTCTGATAGGGAACTTCTCAGTTTCTGAGAGGAAAGTTCTCAGATTCTGTGAGAAAGCTACTTAATGTCTGAGAGAAAAATTCTCAGCTTCTGAGAGGAAGCTTCTCACAATCTGAGCAAAAGCTTATCAGCTTCTGTGAGTAAGCTACACAGTTTCTAAATGGAAGCTTTTCAGCTTCTGAGAGGTGGCTTCTCAGTTTTTGAGACAAACCTTCTCAACCTCTGAGCAGAAGCTTTTCAGATTCTGAGAAAAAGCTTCTCAGCTTGTGAGAGGAAGCATCTCAGTTTCTGAGAGGAGTCTTCTCAGCTTCTGGGAGGAAGCTTCTCAGCTTCTGGGAGGAAGCTTCTCAGCTTCCAAGAGAAAGCTTCTGAGCTTCTGAGATGAAGAAGCTTCTCAGCTTTTGAGAGGAAGCTTCTCAGCTTTTGAGAGGAAGTTTTTAAGTTACAGAGATGAAGCTTCTCAGCTTGTGAGAGGAAGCATCTCAGTTTCTAAGAGGAAGCTTCTCAGCTTCTGGAAGGAAGCTTCTCAGCTTCTGGGAGGAAGCTTCTCAGCTTCTGGGAGGAAGCTTCTCAGCTTCTGCAATGAAGCTACTCAGCTTCTGAGATGAAGCTTCCCAGCTTCTGAGTGGAAGCTTTTCAGTTCGTGAAAGGAAGCTTCTCAGCTTCAGAGAGGAAGCTTCTCAGCTTCAGAGAGGAAACATCTCAGCGTCTGAGAGGAAGCTTCTCAGCTTCTGAGAGGAAGCTTCTCAACTTCAGAAAGGAAACTTCTCCGTTTTAGAGAGGAAGCTTCTGAAATGAAGCTTCTCAGTTTCTGGAAGTTTACTCATCTTCTGAGATGAAAAATGTCTGCTTCTGAGAGGAAGCTTCTCAGCTTCTGAGAGGAAGCTTCTCAGCTTTTGAGAGGAAGCTTTAAGCTTCTGAGAGGAAATTTTAAGCTTCTGGGAAGAAGTTTCTCATCTTCTGTGGGGAAGCTTCTCAGCTTCCAAGAGACAGCTTCTGAGAAGAAGCTTCTCAGCTTCTGAGAAGAAGCTTCTCAGCTTCTGAGAAGAAGCTTCTCAGCTTCGGAGAGGAAGCTTCTCAGCTTCCGAGAGGAAGCTTCTCAGCTTATGAGAAGAAGCTTCTCAGCTCCTGAGAAGAAACTTTTCAGCTCCTGAGAGGAGTCTTCTCAGCTTCTGAGAAAAAGCTTCTCAGCTCCTGAGAAAAGTCTTCTCAGCTTCTGAGAAGAAGCTTCTCAGCTTCTGAGAAGAAGCTTCTCAGCTTCTGAGAAGAAGCTTCTCAGTTTCTGAGAAGAAGCTTCTTAGCTCCTGAGAAAAAGCTTCTCGGCTTCTGAGAAGAAGCTTCTCAGCTTCTGAGAAGAAGCTTCTCAGCTTCTGAGAAGAAGCTGCTCAGCTTCTGAGAAGAAGCTGCTCAGCTTCTGAGAAGAAGCTGCTCAGCTTCTGAGAAGAAGCTGCTCAGCTTCTGAGAAGAAGCTGCTCAGCTTCTGAGAAGAAGCTGCTCAGCTTCTGAGAAGAAGCTGCTCAGCTTCTGAGAAGAAGCTGCTCAGCTTCTGAGAAGAAGCTGCTCAGCTTCTGAGAAGAAGCTGCTCAGCTTCTGAGAAGAAGCTTCTCAGCTTCGGAGAAGAAGCTTCTCAGCTTCGGAGAAGAAGCTTCTCAGCTTCGGAGAAGAAGCTTCTCAGCTTCGGAGAAGAAGCTTCTCAGCTTCGGAGAAGAAGCTTCTCAGCTTCGGAGAAGAAGCTTCTCAGCTTCTGAGAAGAAGCTTCTCAGCTTCTGAGAAGAAGCTTCTCAGCTTCTCAGAGGATGCTTTTCATCGTCTGAGAGGAAGCTTCTCGCCTTCTGAGAGAGAAGATGCTATTAAACTTCCGAGAAAAAGCTTTTATCTTCTAAGGGCACCTCCTCAAATTGCGGTGAAATTTTTTTTTCAAATTCTCTGGGGACGTCCTAAAGTTTCTTTGAAATGGCTTATTAGATTCTGTAGAATAGATTTCCAGCTCTTATGGAGAAACTTTTCAACTTGGTTTGGTAAAGCTTACCTTCAGAGGTGAAACTTCAATTTTCATGGAAAAGCTTTTTTTGGGAAGCTTTCATTGTTGTGTGGAAACTCTTGTCAGTGAAGAAATTTTTCATTTTCTATAGAGTAGCTTTTTGGCTCTTATAAAGAAGCTTCTTAACTTCTATTTATATCATTTTCATCTACTTTGCTCTACTTAGCTTTCTTGTACGGAAAAATTTGTCATCTTATGCAGAGAACTTTTCTGCTTCTGGGCAGAAAACTTTTCGTTTTTTGTGCAAAATTTGAATTCTATCTAGAATGAGACGAAAAGCAATAAAATCGTGCTCGATAACTTTCGATTTGGATTAAAATTTTTTGCATGATTTTGGTATGGTAGAATAAGTGTATTCCATAGAAAAATTGATGATTTTAAATCAAGAATAACTTTTAAAAAAAACGTATAAATTTTTGTATGTAATTTGTTTGAAAAAATCCAACTGCGAAACTGTTAATTTTGAAGAACAATGTTTTATGAAGAAGTGTAGTGAATTATTTGGACTACAAGAAAAAAATATACACTGAATTTATTTTGAACTTTTTTTCATGAAAAAATCAAAAATGAAACATAAAATTTAAATTACACAAAAACCCAATTATTGATTTTTTTTATATTTTCACCATAGAATCTTGATAGGAAACAGATACATGAGACAAAGTTGCATGACGGAGAAATTTTAAATAAAAAAGTTTTTCTTAGAACGATCAATTTTCAAAATATTGATTTTTTGTGAAAATAAATATGTTTTGATGATATTATCATGATCACTACTCTGAAAAATAATACCTCTACTATTGGTACACTGTTCCTATGGTTGCGGTATGCGTTGTTTTCTTATGGGACCCTCCACTATAGGAACACTTTACCGCAACTATTGGTACAAGTGAGAAAAGTTTAAGCAGTTTTAGTGGTATTTTATCAATTTTGAAAAAAATTGAACGATACGTCGATTGGCGGTGTCGGATCTGCAGCTAATTCAATAAAATCAGTGTAAATGGCACTATCGCAAATATAGGAACACCCACAACTAATGGATCAATTTCCTTAAAGCTTTTGGAGGAAGATTTTCAGCTTTTATGAGGTACCTTTTTTTTCGATGCTTAAATCAAGGAGTTAATGATCTTTCTGACAGATTTCAGTTCATACCGAATTATTAATATTCGCCACTAGCTAAATAAAAATTTGTTCAACTGAAATATTCTGGAAAGCTATTTGTTCAACACTTATTTAGTAAAAAACATTTGCTCACAATAGTAAACAAAACAGAACGTATCACTAGAATCTTTTTTGTATAAGTTCTAAAAAATGTAAATAATAACAAATCAAACATATTTAATTTTAGAGAAAATGCCTTCAAAATCGAGTGTCACGCTAAAAAAATAAAATATGTATTGTATAGTCCACATTTTATTTATTTATTTATTTATTTATTTTTGGTGATTTGACATAAATATAATTGAATAAATATAGAAGCGTTAATGAGTATTGAGTTGTTAGATCGAGTCTGGTATGCTAAGAATGGACGATTTTATTTATCCCGTATATGTTTTGTCTCAATTCATAACCTTATTGAAAACAGTCATTAAAAAGTTGTGGAATCAAATTAATCTGAAAAAGCAATTACGAGGTTACACAAACGTATAGAACAAATTCCCAAAACCACGCCACAATTAAATATTTCAACTGCAAAATTTTCGATCGTTGAAAAGCGCTCTCCAGCTCCATTTTTTCCCTAGAAAACCAAAGTCCCATTGTGGTTTTAGTTCACACTCTAAAGCGTGCCAACATCCAGTACAAACAATGCAACGTGCAACGGTTGAATACGAATTTAAACCCCTAAAAATACATCGAAGCACCACATAGGGGCGATCCATTAATTACGTAAGACAATTTTCTGGGTTTTCAACACCCCCTCCCCCCCCATTGTAAGATTTTTTGTATGAAAATTAGAAATAAATTGTATGGCGCGTAAGAAATCTCAAAGCCCCCCTCCCACCATAAACCCTTACATAATTAATGGACCGCCCATAGGTATTTGAATGGCCGTTGCATCGCATTCCAAACCGATTTCGACCGAACTGTCTGAGCTTATGTGTTTTGTTAAATATTAGATAAAAGCTTACCGAACAGCGAGGAACACCATGCTCAATTTAATCTGTATGTACGTGTGTATGTGTTTGAGTGCGCTCCACAGTTGTGATTCTAAGATTTTAAGCCACAGACAAAACACCGGAAGTTTAAAATGAATGTTGAATGAGTAGAAAAAATAAGTCTAGAAAAGGAAATTGTTATAACTATATTTACGATTAAGCGGTCGAGAATCTCGATTGAGCTAGACGTTGAGATGTGATACCCGTACAATTTTCTTGCGGTCAATCCGGTGATGAACGAGTACGATATTGTTGCACGGTCAAACTAGCGGGAGATGTTTGCTTTAAGCACACTCTTTGAAATAAAGACATGTTTGTTTTGTAGGTATGGTTCCTCCAGTGGGAACCGGTGGTATGGCTTGCAACTTCCTCATAGGAAATTGAATGAAAACGTACGGAAATGACTAGAGTGGTATAACTGGTATATGGTCGGGCTAACCTTAGATGTATGATGTCGACGAAAAAATAAACGAATGCTATGTTTTTAGAGTAAACGACTATTGTAGGTTAAAATGATGTAAGAAATACAAATCAAGTCTGAAATTATGAAGGTTCTGATTCACATTATGAAATTGAAAGAAATTTCCTGGATGGCTACTTTAAAGTGTGGGAGTGTTTGCTTATCTAAGAAGGGATCATCCATAAATCACGTAGAATGTATAGGTTGAGAGAAAATGTACTAAAATCAGAATTCTCTTCAGGTTTCTCTTCAGAATCCTCTCAGAGATCTCATCAAAATCCTTCCAGAATTCTCATCAGAATCTTCTCAGGATACTTTTCGGTATCGGGGATTTTAAAGAGAATCCTAAGTGGAATCTGAAGATAATCCTGAGAGGATTCTGAAGAGAATCTTAAGAGAATTCCGAAGACAAACCTGAGAGGGTTCTGAAGAGTATCCTGATAGGATTCTAAAAAATATATCGTTTTGAAAAGGTTGGTGGAATAAATACGTTTATGTGTATCAATTTTTTTTATCAAAATAAATTCTATGATGGGAAGTGAGAACAACGAGAACGACCACAGATCGGATTTTGGTCCTTAAGTCCTTTTCAACTGAACTTGGCATTCAGAGAAAATGCCAGTTGAGATTGTGGAAATACCCAGAATGAAAACCCACACCTCAATCTGCATAAGTCCTACTGCTACACTCTATTATTCACATTATTTTCTTTAAAATGAAAACTAAACCGACACACTATTGTTTGCCATCAATAAACCTCAGATCATAAATCATTTCATTCTCCTCGTAAACACACAACTCGTCCAACATTTATTTCTCAGTGCAAGGTTTACCGGTTTGCCATTTTATAGTTCCTAATTGGGAGGGCTCCGGACAATACTGGTAATCCTTCGGCAAACAAATTCGTCGCAATGAGATAACAAACCAATCAGCCGGCATCGTCGACCCTATCCTGAAACTGTTGGCCGTTGCCGTTTGTTGCCGTGGCCGATTTTAGTCGCTTTTTCTTCGTTGGTTTCCGAAGAAGTTATTTTCTCTGATTGTAGCAGATGGCGCGGTTTTACGGAGGGTTGGGATATTTTGAATAACGACCAATATGCCAAACAGTATGCAAATTAGTCTAAATCGTCCGGAAAATGTCATGCCTTGGAATGTGGGAAGCAAATAAAGAAAGAAAATTAAGTTATATCGTAGGCAGTTTGTTACTACGTGCAACGTGACGATAAATGAAATAGTCGTCAGGGCATATTTGATTATGATTTTTTGGTTGAAATCGGTTTCGTCAATGGGTGTTCTTCTCTTTTAGTTCCTTTTTTGATAATAGGCCAGGGGAAGTGGTTCACCTAGAGTGAATTTATGTCAAAGAAAAAGTAGATTTTGTATGAGAATTGACAGAAAGATGAATGACAAGTTCATCCACTTCTCCTGGCCTATAGCTTTCTCCGAACATATTTGCAGTCAAATTTTGTTCGTTGCATTATTACCTTTACATCAGTGGTGCTTTTAATGTGGTTCTCGATGCTCAAGAATGCCACTTGCGGAATATTTTTGGATAAATAAAGAATGATAGACCATTTTTAAAATGAATGCAAAATATTTAAAAAATATAAATTTCACCAATTCATTTAAAAACAATTTCATATTCCGAATGCTTCCTGCTCATACAGTGTAATTAAGATTATTACTTAACCCTCTAATACCCAAATTTTTATTTTTGATTTAAATATTATTTTTCGTTATCTAAAATCGTTCTAAACACGTTCTGGGCGATTATTTATTTTTTATCGCGAATTTTTGAATTTTGGTTTTTGATTTTTATAATTTTTATTTTTGAACATCCCTAGCTTTTTCCATTTTTTCTTGACGCCTTTTATGGTTGTTGATTTTTGGCAATAATAAAAAATTAAATTTTTGTGGTACTTTTAAAAATATTACATTTTTAATTTTTTTTCGGAGCGTATTTTATTTTCCGTGTAACTAACGGAAAAACAGGTTTGAAATTATTTTGATACCACCTGGCTCTTCTTTTGTGATAGGTCGACCGTATAAAAATATAAAAGGTACGATTTTTTATATTACACGTTAAATTAACCCCGGGCATTTATAGGTTATATAAGAATACAATTTTTCAAACAATTTTCAAAAATACAAAAAAGTTTCAAAAGTCATAAAACACTTTTCGTATATGCGTGTTATGAGTCATGGTTTAAGCCAAACATAAAATAATTTTGATTTCCGAGCTACGAAAAAATACACAAAATTCCAAAGTGTACCCCGTCTAAAGGCGGGGTTGGGTATTAGAGGGTTAACCTGAATGGAGAACATTTTCGGATTTTCCTACAATAAGAAGGAAATAATTCAGAAATTCCTCCAGGGATTTTTCCAAAAATCTCTCCAAGGATCCTTCCATTAGTTCCTTTCGTGATTTATCAAGAGATTTTCAAGGAATCTAAGGAAAACGTTCATGGATCAATCTTGAACTTCCTCTAAAAGGTCATCTTGACATGCATCCAGATATCCTTTCCGTTTTTCCTCCAGCAACTTCTACACGAATTTATTCAGATATTGCTCCATGACTTCCTTCAGGAATTTCTCCAAGGATTCTGCCGCCAAAATTTTTTCCCAAGATTCCATCAAATATCCTCTAAGGATTCCTCCGGGAATTCTTTCAAGGGCTCCTACAGTATTTTTTTGTTCCAATAGGATTTCAGAAATCCCCTCAAGAATTATTTCAGTGTTTTCAACTGAAATAGCAATTCCTCCTCTCGATTGATTGATCCAGCAATTTGTACAGTAATTTCTCAGGTATTTCTCCAAGTAATCATTGAGAGATACCACCAAGGATTCCTCCAGGCATTCATCCAAGGATTTTTCGAGGAAATCCTCCAGTGAAACATCCAAGAATAGCTTCATTCGTTCAAGAAATCATCCAAAGATTCCTCCAAAAATTTCACCAGCAAATCTTCTAGGAATCCTTCAAGTTATTAATAATTTCTCCAGAATACCTTCTGGAATTCATCCAGATTTTTTTTCCAGAGAATTCCCCAGAAATACCGTCACGGATTCCTCCATAGGAAGTTCCTTGAAGGATCTCTCCAGAAATTCCATTATGTATTTCTTAATAAATTCTTCCATTACTCTTCAAAAATTCTTCCCAGTTACTAGGATTCAGGAATACCCCAAAAAATTCTTCCCGAGATTCCCGTAGATTTTTTTGTGTTTTTTTTTCACAATTTTCTAAACAAACTAAACAAACTTCTTAAAAGATTCCTCCGAAAATTCTTCTAAAGATTCCTCTCAAGATTAATTTAGAAATTCCCACTAATGATCCCTCCGAGAAACCTCCCAGTGATCCATCCAGAAATTTTTCTTGTTTTCTGCCTGAAATTTTGCAAATATTCCTTCAAAAACTCTAGCACAAATTGCTTCAGTGGTTTAACATGACTAGGTAGAGTTTGGCATTCATTGTTGGCTTTACGGGCCACAAATTCATGTAGTACACACCTGATTTATTTCGCCGAGGCCGGCAAAAATAATTGCCGAGAACCCAACAGCTGAGATTTTGGTAAAAATCTCGGTAAAACTTTAATGTAATTATCGTGCTGCAAAATCTATTAATCAAGCCTGTAAAAATTTGACGAAAAGATCGGTAATCCAGTGCCGAAAATCTCGGTAGTCCTTTACCGAAGTTCGGTGAGGGATTGCATTTTTCACATTGGATGAATAAAAGCATAAACACATATTATAAATTGTGGTGGAAAACAGATTTATTACATATGCTAAAAAAAATTACAGCGAAAAGTTCTACCACTCTGAACAGCTGACTTTACCCTCAATCCGATGTTTATTGTCCTTTTCCAAAAATCCATTGCCTGTTGTCATTGTACTATGCACTATGGGCGATCAGGTGGCCAATAATCGAAAATATGACTTGTTCTGAAAGGTTTTTCTCGTTCATCATTCCATAGTAAACACTTCTTTTAAGATGTTCCTGAAATATCAGGACAAGATCATTTATATTTTAATTGATACAGTATGTCAAAGTCAGAATTTTTAAGAAAAATGAAGAATTCAGTGCAAACACAAGGTACACATTGAATACAATATACTGCATAATCGTAATATTTTATATAGATCTCTATATACTGCTCGAATTTTTTTTCTAAAAGCTATCTTAGAAAAATAAAATGAAATTCAAGGTCGAAAAAATGCGGGGATTGCACTGAAAAAATATATTTCATTTTATATCGAAACTTTACACATCCCATACTTTTTTGTCCCAAGTTGTCCCAGGCTGAAATTTATTTCCAAGCGTACTTTGAGATGTTAACTAAAACGTGGTGACTGCAGATACACAAGAAAGTTTGGAATTAATGGTAAAAACTCATTTTCCTGGATCCATCCCCATAACAAATCGATCAAGAAATCAAGATATCAGTACCTCTTTAAATAGATCTGATAGATCCAATATAGAGGTTGCAGATATTTTTACATATTCTAAGATTGAATGGGCATTGGATTCTTTCGAATCTATCAAAACACCTGGTTTAGATGGGATTTTTTCGGCGCATCTTCAAAAATGCAAGGAAACTATTATCCCTATTCTAACGACTCTATTCAAATATAGCTTTCTTCTGGGATATCTTCCAACTAAATGGAGGCAAGTCCGGGTAGTGTTTATACCGAAGTCTAATAAAAAAGATAAAACAGTGCCAAAATCATTTGGGCCAATAAGTCTTACACACGGAAAAAAATCTGTTCCCGTTATCATGAATAAAAAATCATGAAAAGAAAAACAAAATATCTCATGAAACCATGAATCAAATTCATGATATCATGATGAAAATACAAAATATCATGAACAAAAACGAACCGCTCCATGAATAATAATCATAAACACTCTGGGCGTTACGCGCATCTATCAGTTTTGTCAGTTCGAACCGGTTTGAAAATTTTCTGCGTCGGTGGTGATATTAATGTTGTTCATAAGAATTAAAAAAAGTGAAATTTCATTTGCTTCCCACAGAAAAAAAAGTTTGGATTACATTATTCAGGTTAGCTGTACATAACAATGAAGTTGGCTATTGATGTTTCTGCATCCACTTACTCCACGGTGCCTTATCTCAAAAAAAAAAACAGACGTGATATTTTTGAAAACGGCAACCCTAAATTAGAAAGATAGCGGTATTTTAGTGCTTGAGACGAAAATAAAAAATGTTCCGCAGTGTTATACGAACAAAGACTTAAATACAAAATACTGTTTTGACCATCTTTTCCAGGGATCGACTCAACAACACCAGCAAGTCGACAGTCTGTTCCACACATTACAAATACATTACCGCAATGTCTCAGGTCATTGCTGCTGGCACCGGTAATCTGATGGATCTTTCCCAACTCATCATCCAATGTTGGTCTTTTCTCTGGAACTAATGTCCTCGTACTCCAACCGTCCTTCCTCTTCATCGTCCTCGCTTTCGATTCCCTCTCTTCATGTTCATCGTCAATGGCATCACTGTTGGTGATCCCAGGGTATTCATCGACGTCGTTTGGACCGATGCCGTATCTTCCGTTCCTGGAGGTGGTGGTTCCTCATCCGGTGCACTACTGCCAACACTTGCCACGGACTTCGACGATATTTGAACAGGGGGTTCTGTGTTTTCGGATGCACCTCCCGCCACCGTGCTGCTTGATGGAGGTGACTCTTTGTATTCTCCGTTTTCCGTCAACACACCGCTTTTTCTGTCGAAAACACCACTTCGCCAGAAGAGGGAAACGGGAATCTTGCTCGGGGCACTACGAGTAAACAACAATGACGACCTCTGAGTTTTGACACTCGCGCAAACTGACAGCTGATACTTTCCATCCAAATTCATGAATAGGATACCAATTTACATGATTTTTATTCATGGCCTACAAAAAAAGCCATGGAATCATAAACGATTTGCACCCGTATTCATGAATAATAATTTCGTTTTCCGGAATTCAGTTCATGATTCCAAGTTCGATTATTCATGATTCTAGGAATCATAGTCATGATTTGCTGTCAACGGAAAATGTCGTAACGCACGGTGCGTGTTACGATGATATAATTCATGATTTCGTGAATATAATTCATGGTGTATTTTCATAACATAAAAACACACTTTATTCCCAAAATCATGACTCAGATTCCAGATTTTGAGAATGGATTTGTTCCCGTGCATCAATGTTTTTATAAATTATGGAAAAGCTTATAGATGAGTACATTAACTCAATTCGCTTATCAGACTGGTTAGTCGACACTTTCAGCTCTACATTCGCTGGTTTCAAAAATTGAAAAAAAAACTTTTGATGCTAAGGAGATACTATTGGCTGCTTTTCTCGATGAAGAAGGCGCGTTTGACAACGCTAGTTTTACATCGATGAAAAACGCCATGAGAAATCGAAATTTCCCTGAAAAAATAATTGAGTGGATAGAAGAGATCAGGGTTGTTAACGTTAATCAACGATAAACGCCGTTAACGTTGATTTTGCTCTGGATCAACGTCAACGCCGTTGCGTTAATTTTCATGGTTGTTAGCGTCAACGTTAACGCGTTTGTGTTGAATCAAGGTCAACGATTACCGCTAACCAAATCGTTGATCTTACGTTCCGAACAGGTTCCCCAAGAATGTTTCGAAACATCAATAAACAACACGTTTCTATGCTGAAACCCCGTATCCATGGAAAATTGATTAAAACAATCTAAGTTCACAGTACAGAGCAATGGGTTTCTGCACTGTTTTGATTTCGCATGAGATTTTGACGTTTACTGGCCTTGTTGTTTACTAATTTCATGAAGGAGGGAAAGAGAGAGACAGATTTTTGTGCAAAGCCCCATTATTTGGCACCCAACAGCCAGCCTCTTTGATCATCAGTTTTGATTGCTTGGAAGAACTATTACAAATTGCAAAGATTTCTTAGCAATTTTGTAATCGTCGTATGACCTCTCGCCGTTCCAGCAACCCACAACAATGAGCTGAAATCGTTACCAGAGAGTGGCTTCCTTTGCCTTCATCCAGCACACGGCGTCCTTTTTTCTACCCTTCCAACAACCAAGATATTTCTGAGTGACCGCCCCCAGAAAGACCCGATTTTTTATTTTCAAATACAAGTGGTGGGTAGTACCTAATAAAAGTTTTCATTGCAATCGGAAGTGGCAATAAGGGGTCATGCACAAATTACGTCACGCTCTAAGGGGGGGAGGGGGTCAAGCCAAGCGTGACAAGTCTTACAAAATTTTTTGGAGGACTCATACAAAAAACGTGACAAAGGGGGGGAGGGGGTCAAAAAATTTGAAATTTAGCGTGACATAATTTGTGTACCATCCCTAATAATAGAGCAGATTTTCCCACTTCCGAGACTGTGCACCTCTACTCCACACATCATTTTCCCACAAAATCCGACTGAGAGAAAGTCAGTTAAAATTCCATTAAAAAACTGCACTGAGATCATGCATTTGTTTTCTTCTAAAAATTCGTTTCTGAACATGGCATGTGTCAGTGTCTAAGTTGAAACCGTTTAAACTGCTCACACAATTCGTAGTTATCTTGTTCTAATGCTAGTAATGAATTGTTCACTCGTTATTATTATGTGAAATGAATCATTTTCTGATTTTCTACATTTACTTTTTTTTTTTAAATCTATCGAATAAGACAACCAGGTTTTTAAATATTAGAAACTCCAAATCGTTAACGTTAGAAATAAGGAAGTCGTTGACGTTAAATCAACGCTGTACGTTAACGTTATCGTTAAATCGTATTTCAACGCAATCAACGCATGCTTCGTTAATCGTTACAGGTTAACGTCAACGAATCAACGAAACGGCATTAATCGTTGATTAACGTTAACAACCCTGAAAGAGATACTATCTAGAAGGGAAATATCAGCATATCTAGGAGATTCAGTTGCAAAGGTAACAGTTGTTCAAGGCTGTCCGCAAGGGGGAGTTCTCTCTCCTCTTCTCTGGTCTCTGATTGTTGATGACCTACTTGTAGAGCTAAAGCTTCAAGGATTCGAAATAATTGGATTTGCAGATGATATTATTATTATAGTCCGCGGAAAATTCGATAAAACTGTTTCCGAGCGAATGCAACCAGCACTTAACTTAACCTTAGCATGGTGCAATAATGAAGGAATAAGTATAAATCCTGATAAAACTACAATAGTACCGTTTACTAGAAGACGTAAAATCTGCATTTCAGCTCTCAAAATAGGAGATACTAAACTATCCTTATCTCCTAGTGCCAAATTTGTAGGTGTTATAATAGATTGTAAGCTTGTTTGGAATAAGCATATACAGTCGCCTCTCCACATCTCGATATCGAAGGGACCATCGAGATAGGGAGAGATCGAGACATAGAACAAATTTTTAACGAATACTAGATTGAAAATCACTCCGTTACTAGGAAAATTTAAAACAAACAGATGTCATTTCGTCTTCGCAAATTGTTTTGAATCTCTAAAATTTAGTCTAGTAACCTTTGATAATGAGCATATCGACATACGGAGAGAAAATTGGGAACGAAAATTACATCGAGATAGGGAGATATCGAGATATGGAGGATATCGAGTTATGGAGAGTGAAAATGTATGCAGAGTGAAGGGACCGGAAAAGTCATCGACATAGGGAGAGATATCGAGATGTAGAACATCGAGAAGTGGAGAGTCGACTGTAGAACAACAGATAGAAAAAGCAAGAAATGCTTTCTGGGGCTGCAAAAGAACCTTTGGTAAAAATGGGGTCTGAAACCGAAGATGATATGCTGGATCTATTCGGCCATTGTTAAACCCTTTATTTCATATGCATTAATTTTTTGGTGGAAGAAAACCAAAAAAGTCGCTACTCAAGCTAAGTTAAATAAACTACAAAGGCTTGTTACTATTTCAATTACTGGGGCAATACGAAACGCACCTTAGATTGCGTTGAACGCAATGTTAAATCTTCTTCCACTTCATGACTATATACAAATGGATGCAGTTAAGAGTGCTATCAGAGTCAAAAGGTCCTTAGATAGCGCTGATAGCGAACTAAAAGGACATATGACTATATTGAAGCACTTCAAAATAAGTCCAGTGTACTTAGTGAACGAAGATTATATGTTGAAGCGTAACTTTTTTGATCATCGTTTTTGGGTTGCTGATGTAACTCGCCAGGATTAGGACACAGGAGGACCAACTTTCCGATCTGGATCATTAATTTTTTTCACTGATGGTTCAAAACAAGATAACATGGTAGGGTCAGGAGTATTTGGCCCAGGAGTAAATGTATCTTATGCACTGGGAAGTTGGCCAACAGTTTTTTCAGGCCGAAATTTATGCCATTCTTGAATGCGCTGACATTTGTCTTAAAAGGCGCTACAGGAATGCTAATATATGTATTTGTTCGGATAGCAAAGCAGCCTTGAACGCTTTGAAGTCTAGAACTTACACATCAAGACTTGTTTGGGAGTGTGCCAAGCTACTGCAGCAGTTGTCCTACTATAATAAGGTTAATCTATATTAGGTTCCTGGCCATTGCAGAATAGAAGGAAATGGAAAAGCTGATCAGTTAGCAAAACAAGGTTCTTCCATGCAATTTATAGGGCCTCAACCGTTCTTCGGAATGGCCTCTTGTGCTCTGAAAATGCAATTAAAGAGCTGGATGAAGGCAAAAATTAAACTAAACTGGAAGAACGCAATGGACTCTCGTCAGTCCAAACGATTCATCGAACCAGACGCCTATCAAACGTTGAGGTTGTTAAACCTCAATAAACACGATCTAAGTACTTATACTGGCTTACTAACAGGCCACTGCCCCAGCAAACGTTACATTAAAATTATAGGTAAATTGCCAGAAGATATGTGCCGTTTCTACAAATTAGAAAGCCGCCAGTCTGTATGGAAACCGCCCATAGTGTTATGGTCCAGGAATCAGTTTTACGCGGAAAGATGCATTTTGAGCTTTAGAATGAAACATTAGACAAAAATGGTCTTCTACAAAGTTGTTTGTATTAGTAAGGTCCTTTGTTTGGTGTTATTGAAAATTGGGGTGGACCACATTTTCATAGAAATTGTGTAACTAACTTTTTTATTTGTAGGAATTATATTATATATGCTTCAGCAAAGTTGTAGACCTTTCAATTTTAAGCAACTTTACCAGAATTTTTTTTTTTGTATCTCTTAAATTGACCGATTTAGAGCTATTTTCATACGGTGACATAAGGTGGTCCGAACAAAACTGATTTTCTGGCTTAAGAGATTTCAATTCAAATTTCTCATCAAAGTAGTCTATGAAACAATTTTAAAGCTTAAAAAAATGCGTAATATGGTGAGTGAAGAAACTCGCCATCACCTTCCGTTTTGTCTTTTGGAACGGCATTCAAAAGACAAAATAAAATTGTTAATTATTTCAAAAAATTACAGATGTGTTATTTTTGTAACTCTAATAAAATGTCTTGAAAAACAAATATATTTTATCACATAAACTTTAATAACTTTTGAACTTAAATAGATATCATCAATATTTTTGCATGAAAATTTGCGTTTTGTTAAGTTCTAAAAGTCGTAAATTGACGACTTTGACGAGAAACTAATATTAAAAAAAAACTAGAGTTGAAAAAATTATTTTTGTTGGACCACCCTGCGATGATTAGGAAAAAGGCTCTAGATTGGTCAAATTTTGAGCTACGAAAAAACTTTTTTTGGCAAAGTTGATAAAAATTTCAAGTTCTACCGCTTTGCCTAAGAATATATACCAGTATTTTTGCAAATAAAAGAGTTGATTATATGATTTGTGTGATATTGTGGACCACCCTAGTTTTAAATGACGCAGTATGAAAGCTTACATGTTTAGAAACAATTTTGTTGAAAATCATTTTTGTCTAAAATTTTATTTTCATGCTGAAAATGCAAAATAATAAAGAAATACATACTATGAAAATCTTCAAAATAGTTTTAGAACCCTATCTTCCTTATTTCACATTTCTCGTTAAAGCGGTCTATGAACGACTTTAAAAACTTAACAAATAAATTTTTATGCAAAAATATTGATGATATCTATTTTAGTTCAAAAGTTATTACAGTTTTTCTGCTTAAAATCCTTTGTTTTTCAGGGCATTTTATTAGAGTTACAAAAATATCACATCTGTTGTTTTTTGATATAATAAACCATTTTATTTTGTCTTTTGAATGTCGTCAAAAGATATTTTGTATGTTTTGCGCCAATCAGAGATATTCATAATAAAAGTAGGCATGTTTTTGAGAGAAAAACAACAATAACTCTCAAACGGAAGGAGATGGCGAGTTTCTTCACTCACCAAATTACGCATTTTTCAAAGCTCTAAAAGTGTTTTATAGACTACTTTGATGAGAAATTGGAATTGAAAACTCTAGATCCAGAAAACCTGTTTTGTTCGAACCACCCTATGTCACCGTAGGAAAAAAGCTCTAAATCGGTCAATTTAAGAGATACGAAAAAACTTTTTTTGGCAAAGTTGCTCGACATTGAATGGTCTACAATTTTGCTGAGGCATGTATAATATAATTTCTACAAATAAGAAAGTTAGTTACACAATTTCTATGAAAATGTGGTCCACCCCAATTTTCAATAGCACCAAACAAAGGACCTTGCTAAAACAAACAACTTTGTAGAAGACCGTTTTTGTCTAATGTTTTATTCTAAAGCTCAAAATGCATCTCTCCGCGTAAAACTGATTCCTGGACCACTGTGGAGGACGGCCGCTCTGGAGGACGGCCGCGTAGGTCACTTTTCCCTTAGCAACCATACGTCTTTTCGCCACGTATTCATCTTCGGATGGTCCCCTCTTTCGCATCGCGTATCGAATAATGCCTGTGTGAAATGTTGCCTGTGAAGGAAAATACTTCGTTATGACACGACCTAGTGTCTTTTTGGCCTTCTACCTTGCCAAGTTATTCCTTGGCTTTCTCGTAGTCCTGCTTTGCAGCTAGGACTGATTGTCGCAATTTCTGTAGACTTGTTTTCAAGTCTTTGCTGATATTGCTTTTGCTCTTAACAAACTCGATGATGACATCAAGTTGCTCAGCAGCTACCTGCATTGTAGGAAGGTACTCCCTATTGCGATCCATGGCCTCGATTAGTCCCGGGCCATCGGTCACCTCACATGTTGCACTGGAGAGGCCAGTGCCTGCCGTCGTCACAGTATCTAGGCTTTTGCCCACACTGTTTTCAATAAAGTTGGTCGCCTCCTTCCTTGGCGGGAACCTTAACCGGTTACTGATAGGTCCAGAAACCTCTCCTTCACATTCCGCTAGTTGTTTGTTTTGGTTCATCATCTCTTATGGGTCCCCCTAAGAGCCACTATCCATCTCCGCTGGAATAGTCGCCTTTATGATCCCATGGTTATCTATGCAGGCAGGGAGGCCATGCTAGGGTTGACATAGTCCTTTATGGGGTACTTTGTTCAGAGCCGGATCGGCGCAGGTCAGGTCATGGCATCTGAGCTTACTCCCGCCCAGTTGAAACATCCAGGCGACGGATTTGGAACGTACTCTAAGGCCTGCCACGATTTTACGGGACGGGGGCAGTTTGGGCTAGGGTACTTTAAGCGGCACCGGTCGCTGTGACAGAGTTGCATTCGGATTTTTGTGGTTTTTATGAAGTTTCATCAGAGCCCACTGCGAACTTCACCACATCCTGGGCAACTCTCCAACTCGCAGAGGTCCTGAGGGGGGGTCCTTTAAGCCCCTGGACTTTCGTCCCTGCTGCCCCATATGCGTGGAATGTGCCATAGAGCTTTTTCCTCCGTGCATGGAACAAATATACATGGATTGCTCCAAAACTAGTTATACATGCTTTATTTACTCTTGCTCTCTACATTTTTGCCTAGGCCTAGACTACTCTCGTTTCCTACTAACTTCCCTCTAGTTCTACCTGTGTGTGCGGATCAAACTTCTACTGCGGTGCGTACTCGTTACGCGAGATCTTCTGCTGCTACGCTCTTATTTCGCTCCAACTCCGACACTCGCTCCGGGGAGCTCACACCCTCACCTCTCACTCTCGGGGGAGTTTTATGTTAGCGCCGTCGAATTGGGCTAAGACGGACTAGCAAAATATTAGAGATGGTCGGGTTTCACATTTTTCAAACCCGAACCCGACCCGTACCCGACTTAATTTATTCCTTTAAACCCGGACCCGACCCGAACCCGAGACAAAAATTTAAAAGCAAACCCGGACCCGACCCGAACCCGAAAAATTTTCGCTGTTCAAACCCGAACCCGACCCGAAACCCGAGAAAGTTTTCTAAGAAAAACCCGAATAGAACCCGAGTTCGAAAAGATGATAAATTCATCGGTTCTGATGCATAGGGAAGCTTTCCGGTTGTTACTTTGTGAACAATTATCCCCAAACCCGACCCAAACCCGGCAAAACCCGATTTTTTTCAAGCCCGAACCCGACCCGTACCCGATATTTTTTTAACCTTCAAACCCGACCCGAACCCGAACCCGAAAAAATAAAAAGTTTCAAACCCGAACCCGACCCGAACCCGTCGGGTTCGGGTTCGGGTCGGGTTTCGGGTTTGAAAACCCGAGACCCGACCATCTCTACAAAATATGTTGTTGTGCCTCTATTGAGTCGCATGGCCATGGACGACACTAACAAACATGCATGCAATTTTCGTACTCACTCGTTATCTAAGGGTTTTGATGTGAGTGGGGAGACGCGATGACTGGGGCAGATTAGCGCGCTATCTCCAGCCTGATATTCTCGCCGGGATGGCAATCGAACAGGCGATGCGGTTGGTGGTGTCTCCCTCACCGGTGCGCGGGCTTACGCGTAAGTGCGGTACATACACCTGATGCTGCAGTTGCGCGCAAACAAAAGTTGAGGCGCCGTTGGCAATTTGCTCCGGTGGCGTGCTTATTTGTTCGCTGATTTGATGCTCGCTGCACGGAGGGTTGGTCTCCTCTCTTGTCTCCTCTCGACTCTTGCTGGTTAACGAATGGGTGGGTGGGCTTGCCTGCCAAAGGCGCGAAATTGGCGATCACCATGGGATAATGAAAGCGACTGCTTACGACGGACGAGAATAGCGGCTTAGAGGGGGGGGACCCAATAAAATGGAGAATTTACAAAACAAAACCGATACAATAGAGTTCAACACAGCAGGAGTCGAGAACGTGGTTCCAGCAAAGCGGTAAGGTGTCGCCAGTGCATATCACGGTGAATCTACCGACATATAGCAGTAGCTCGAAGCAATGTAAAACACAAGATTGATGAAATATCGGCAACGCAGTCTTTTTTGTTAAAAACGAGTTTTATTATTTAACCCGACGTCTCGACGCTGGTATGGCGTCTTCTTAACAAAAAAGACTGCGTTGCCGATATTTCATCAATCATTGAAAATACAGTCGAACTCTCAATAGTAAAACACAAGGATAACAAGGATGAGTCCAGTGTACACACCGAAATCGAGCAACAACGCTGCTCAACGAGGGCAACAACTTGAAAGCTCGACGTTGACGGAGGTGAAGAATAACGTCAATGAACTTATCAAGCTCGTCCGGCTGTCTTGGCCAAATAAGTTATTGAACATCAATGTCAGCAACTTTTCCAAGCAGCCTAGAGAGCCGTGTAGTTATCGGTAGCGGTTGACTCAGCTGGCTAAGAATAATACTACGGATTGCCTGATCCGGTGATTGCCTGATGGATGAATGGTTGAGGGGGTTTAAAAGATGCTCAATCGCGTACGGAGCCTGGGGTGTACCAGAGTGAACTCTCCAGTATGTAGCCCTTACTGCATTACGGCGGGGCAATGATGCAGCGAACCGCTTTTTCCCAGCGACTCGTGGAACAAATATGAGTACTTATCAAAACAACAACAACCTTGAAGGTGTCGACTGCCTCTCTCAGTCGGAGCCAATGGTAGTGGAGGACGTGCAGAGCAATACTGATCTAACCGAAGAGCAGTTACTCGCAAGTTCGCAGGAGGATTTGCTTACCGGCGCAACCAAAGTAAGCAACAAAAATTCAACAAACCATCCGTATCCGGACACCCAACTGGGCATGGACGACGATAAGAACGATGGTATAAATGTTATTATCAACATCCCAGGATTTCAACCATCAGGATCTGAATCCAAAACGGATCCTTCATGTCATCCGAACAACGCGAATGACCAACAGACGACCAAAATAAACCTCACGAGAGGACAAAGGAAGAAGTTTAAAGCACTGATGCAGAGCGGCGTGAGTCGATCTGAAGCCCTCATTCAACTCGGGAAGAGCGAAGATGAGCTAGCTTCCTCTAAACGTGGCAGGACGGACCTAGACAACTCGCAACCAGTGAGGACGTCCCCAAGCAGAAACGAACCAAGAATCGTCTGAATCCCAGAGATCGAGCTGAGCAATCCAACCACGGTGGCTCAGCAATCAAGTGACGGTCACCAAAATAGCGGAGAAAACCAAACGGCTGGTCATAGCTACAGTGACATGACCAATCGTAGGAAGGTCGGAGTTGTTCCGAAACACTTTCCCACATCCCATCTTTTCACGACTCAGCTTGATCAGGTCCGTCACACTCGGGCTCAGATTGTGTAGGGTAAGTGTTCCCTTAGTTGTGGGTGTTCCTATAGTTGCGGTAGTGCCGTTTTCACTGATTTCATCACTTTAGCCACAGAACCGACACTGCCAATCGACGTATTGGCTTGTTGATACATGGAATAGTTGAAAAGATCGTACAAATTGGTTTAGAACTGATGAAATATCACTAAAACTGCAAAAACTTTTCTTACTTGTACCAATAGTAAAGTGTTAAGTAAAGTGTTCCTATAGTGGAGGATTCCATAAGAAAACAACAGATACCACAACTATAGGAACACGAATTAAAAATATACCGCAACTAAAGGAACACTGTACCAATAGTGGAGGTATTATTTTTCACTGACATACCGTGGATTACTGCGATGAAATAATTTTTCTCATTACATCTACCCTATCACTTCTAGAACTGCATTTGGTCCCTCGGTAGTACAAAAGGTACCCAAGTTTGACAGATCGCAGTACACTTTTCACGGCATTCTAGATTACCTTATGAGCCATAAAATTTTGGGAAACTGCAAGGGACATCGAGGTCTTTAATTTGTCTTTGGCTTGATGCTCTTCAGGAGGCCCTGCTGCTAAAAGTGGAGAAACAGCGTAATGAGCCGATGAAACCAAAATTCTGCAACCTGCTCTACAAGTCTGGATACAAGGATCTCGAGACTGCTGACTGGGTGAAAGAAATAACTCCTTCACTCATCCCTTGGGAAGGTGCCGAGTTGGAAGCAATGGACGAGGAGAAAATTCAGCGTCCAGAACCAATTCGTGCGTTCTTTCCCCAAAGTGCGAAATACTGTGATTAGCGCATAAAAACGCTCATCGAGAGCCCATCGCTTTGGCGAAATACAGCTGAGAAAAATAAAGCGCTAAACCACTCACGGCGTGTCTGGTAGAACAATATTATCACAAAAAAATAGGCATCGCTAAATCTTTCAGCATTCGAAAATATAGATTTTTAGCTTTCATTTGACGGGTTCCCCAAAAAAATCCACCGAGGGATCCCGAAATTTTTTTTTTTTTTAATTTTAAATTTTTGTTCCTTGAAGTACAATATTTTCAAATATAATCATGGAAAAAGACAGTTTTTTTTTCTCCCAAGCTCGATGGTAGCCCAAATTTCAAATGAAAGTTGATATAACATAGATATATAAGATTACATATTGTAATAGACATAACTGTCCTATGTGATCTTGGGGATACGACACTTACTCATACAGTGGAGGACACACTCAGTTGAGTTCAACTAATTATCATTCTTTTACCAAGATCCGCACAGCTGAGCGGTAAGCAAATTAATTTTAACTGATATGTTAGCCTTACATCAAGTTTTCTTAAAATAGCACCTTTGGGTGCCGTTACCAAAAGTCACTTTCACTAAGATGTCAACAAACGACCTTTTACCGAGATTTTCACAGCTGAGATCGGCATTCGGATTTAAGTGTGTATTTGATTCTAGTGTATAACTGTTTCTGTTCATATTTAGAAAAGATTAATTTTATTTTCCTTCTTTCTGGAATTACACCCCTATTGAGACAAAGCCAAGTTCTCAAATAAGAGTTCTTCGGTTACTCATTAACTGAGAATGTGATTCGCCTATCATGATTGTTTTATTTTTTTTTATATTGTGTGTAAGAACAATACACTCGACCGATGAGATCTAATCAACCATCCTGAAAATTCCACAAACTACGTAACGCTCTAGGGGGAGGGGGGAATAGCGTTTAATTTTTCCATACAAAAAACGTTACGGAAGGGGATGGGTGAGGTGGTCAAAAATTTCCGATTTTAGCGTTACGTAATAAATGGACGCTGCCAAACGATTGATACGAAATAGAGCTCTTTTGAACCATTTTTACAAATCAATATCACTTGCTGCTGGGTTAATATTATCATGTTTTCCACAATTAATATGATATAAAACAACAACATGCCAAAATAGAGACTCTTATAGTCTTGCAGTTGTGTTAACTCAACTGTTAAATCCTAGAAAATATCGTGGTCAACAGGCACAATCTGGCTTCATAAATAAGCAAAAATGCCACATTTGAGGAACAGGAAATCTATTCAAGATTCAAGAAACGCCATTCCATGACCAAGTAAGTACTAACAGTTTGGACCAGACCAAAAGAATCATTGAGTCAATTTATTTTTTTCAATCAGTACGAAACAGTCGATAAATTCGATATCTTTGGAAGTTTGTTCATTATGTCTCTGCAACGAAAATTCCATGGACATCTGACATAAAAAAGGGACACATGATTTGAATTTGGAGATCCTAATTTGACTCCTCCTGACTTAAGTTTATGGAGCTACTGTAAAAACAGAGGCAGAGCTCAAGGCAGGACTCTTGAGTCGCTATCATCGCAAAACCCCCCAAAAAGCTCCAAAAGGTAATGTAAAATACATTTTGTATGGAGCTCATTTTGCTACGACCAATAAATGCAGCCACTTGATTGATGTTGCTTTCATGAAATAGCCCAAAAATTGCAAAAGTTGCACCCTGTATTCGCTGATGTCCGCACGAATGGGAAGGTATCCTTTCGAGATATTGAAACCCTTAGAATAAAGTCATAAAAATCTACTGTAAATTGTAGTTACTCAACTCTACGGGGCAAGTGGGCACATGAAATTTAACTTTTTATTCTTCCTCATAACACTTACCGTTGCCAATAATCACATAATTAACCATATCTCATGTTGAAAACATATATTATATGAATATGATATCAATCTAAAAGGAGTATAAAATGGTAAAACTTTCTTGTTTGTAAGCTACTTACGTGTTTTAATTACTGCAGTAATTGTGAAAATTGTATTATTGTTGTTCTGCTTGTCAGAAAACCACTTTCACGGTGGAATTATGTTTATGATTTGATTTAACAGGAAATATCTTCCACTATATTCTTATTAAATTTTGAAATTCCAAGCTAAAAACATCAAAATAACTTCAATACTATTAAAAAAAGTCTGTGTAGTGTTATTTACTCCGGGTGCCTGGATAATATTCTTAATGAGGATTTTTTAAGCTTTTTGCTAAGGCTTGGGTAACAGGGCGTGTAAGCATATTCCATTTACTTTCGTAGGCCGTTGTAATGTTGATCCATTCTACTTTTAATCTTTAACGGTTGATTGGCAAAGAAAATTCTCAATCAATATCTAAGTACTCAACGAACTCTAAGCAGTGCCGGAAAAGTTCGCATCACGAAGCAGCTCACGAGTGTATACCAACGCATAACAAACATCGCAGACTCGGGATCTGGCTAGGTGTGAGTAAGCCCGCACCCGTCTGCTCGGGAGAACATGTCAAAAGAAGTAGCAACAAGCTCGCGAGCGTTTACTCGCGAGTAACCGAGCAAGGTGTGATTTATTATGGTTTTGACAGACAAATTAATTGTATAACCATCATATCGACAGTAAACTACTCGTTTGTAGTCAAAAGCCCTTGAAAACCATAAATCTCGGAGGGTAAGCAGCTTTTTCCCAAAAGCACAATATGACTCTGAGCAGCTCCGAACACGTTCGCGAATCACTTTTAGCTTCAGTTACTCGGGGAGTCGACAGATGCGAGTAAGCCAGCGCTCTGACGCTCGGGAGCGTTTGGTTTTTGTTTTTGTTCCAGTTCAGATGAAGCGTTCTCCACTTTCCATCACTGACTCTAAGCTGGGAAGCAGGCTATGTCCCAGCAGAGGTGTAATGCCAGACAGAAGAAGAATAAATTTAATCTATTCTAACCATGAAAAGAAACAGTGCTCGGTTAGATATACTTCCACAGTATGAATAAGTGAACAGTCGAACTAACAACATATCAATCGAATAAGTGTCCTATAGCTCAATAAATCCTCAAAATTACATAGGACAGTTTTGTTTTTTTACAAAATGAAACTCAATAGTAGATATGTATATATAATTATTTTTTAGGGAACTTTTATATGGAATAAAACTTTTTATCCAACGAAGCTGTATTTTGCAATGATTACATTTAAAAATAATGCTACTCTAAAAGAACAAATTTTAAATAAAAAAAAACATGTTCGGGATCCCTCGGGTGGATTTTTTTGGGGAACACGTCAAATGAAAGCTAAAAACCTATATTTTCGAATGGTGAAAGATTTAGCGATGCCTATTTTTTTGTGATAAACCTTTCCCATATACACGCCGTGCACTCTGTCGAACGAAAATTCAACTAATAGGCTGCCGCAAGACAAATCTAAGGCAGCCTCTAGCAAAATCCCACAATAAAACCCCATTAAAAAATTTGGGGTGGGTAATGTCTATTGCATTACCGCGGGGTTGACGTAGAACTACGATGATTAATAATTTGATTTGTCATGTGTATGAATTTGTAAGTGTACTTAGTTTTGTGTTGTTATTGATCGGATGAAGTTTTCTCTTTTTGGACTCATTTTGGTAGTCCTGGAAAGA
This sequence comes from Aedes aegypti, assembly GCF_002204515.2. Taxonomy (NCBI): domain Eukaryota; kingdom Metazoa; phylum Arthropoda; class Insecta; order Diptera; family Culicidae; genus Aedes; species Aedes aegypti. The sequence goes on along the minus strand of NC_035107.1, from coordinate 217,361,136 downwards.
ACCATTTGTCGTTCTGTGGTTCCGAGAACCAGTGTTTGGTGTTCCAGGAATAATGCCAGATGATTGAATTTGTTTGTTTGGTCGTTGCTTCCTTGTGTTGCTTGGTTGGGTGATCGGTTTCTGGCTCCAGCGGTAGTTTTACCAAACTCCTCTAGTAGATTAGATGTTTGATAGCTCGGGTGCTTCGATCGTTAGAATTGATAGAATCGGTCCAGTGCTTTGGTCTGTAGCAATATCCATTGCATGAGCATTTAGGCTCTGTACATTGATACTCATAAATATGCAGGCTTGGCCGCTATGATCCAGTATTTCACGCAGTTCGTCTCAAAGCGTCACTAATCGATGATTGCCTAAGCGCTGCAGCTCATTCCTTAAGTCAACCCTCTTGGGAGAATTGCTGACAGTTCCATCACGCCAGAACTTGAAAAAAAGTAGAGTTTGTCAAAAATAGTCATTGCAATGAAGTAATTCGCGACAAACCAACATATACTAATTGCTGATCCTGGCTTTTGTCATAGTCGTACACGACCTCTGGGAAAGTTCCACCTTGCGACTTATGAACAGTAAAAGCACAGGCACTAACCATCGGGAACTGAATGCGTTTGCATTTGATTATGCCGCACAGTTTGAAAGTAAAATAAAAATACAGGAGTGAAATTGGAATTTCAAAACCAAGAGCCTTACGTTGGCATGAAATATTTTTGAACTCTTATAACTGTTTGCTGGTTTAACGAAATTCCTTGAATGGCACCTAAATTGAAAGACAAGACATCAATGGGTCATGTCGTTTACTTACTGAATCCTTCATACCTGTCCAAATAGTTTAATTACTGTTTTAAAAGAGAACGTTGATTTCAAGCAAATTTATAAATAGCGGTGCTAGAGAAAATTTGACGTCATTTGCTTTCCATTCTCCGCTTGGATCGCATCACAGTAGGCGACAGATCGTCTGGCTCGGACCGGGCATGTTCTCAGGCACAGACATCGATAGCGAAGGACCTCCTCGTTTGTCTTGCTTCGCTCAAATCAAACTGTCGAACGAGCGAGAGAAGATGCCGTCCGAAGCCAAAGTCATCACCGCTGCCACCGCCAAGAAGAAGAAGAAGGGGAAGCAGTCCACAGGAAAATTTGCGGTCGAACTGTGAACATGGTCGGGCAAGTCATTCTCGTTTTGTGCTTCACCGCTTGTTTGCGTTCACCCAGCCATCGTCATCGCCGCCATCATCAGATTTCGACTTAAGCCCGGTGATCCACTACTTGTTACTGTTGTGCGCCATCCAAGCCACGAAACTTTCGGTTCGTCGTATAAGCAATTAACTTGCTCAAATTTATACATTTGAGTTGAGGATTCCCCGTTTGACCATGGCAATCAACTGATAACATCCCGCAGTGTTATTTATCTGTAAGAGCATCAAAGCTAACAAAGTCATCGGCCCTTTTCAGAGCCATCAAATTAGTGGAAAAGGAGTTAAAAGAGAAATATTTCCGACTTTATATATGACTTCTAATATTCCCAAATCAATTTCACAGCTTCATACAAAATTTCATTTGTCATGAATAAATTATGACTAAACATTTTGAGACTGTAATCGCGGACGCTGCTGCAGTGCCGTCGGGGTGAGAGCTCAACATTTCACAACGATTGAAAAATAGAGTGGCATTTCCAACAGCGTCTTTGATGTTCCATATTTTAAGGAAACACTTTGATTAGGAAAATTATCACATGTAACAAAATTGCGACATATTTAGAATGCTTTTGAAAAGACATTCTCATTGAACAATTGTAATAATTTTGGCACCCATGGATCTGAAATTTACCTTCATAATAAAGAAAACTATTGATTATCAATAGCTCGTATTGAATATTTAGTTAATGTCAACCCTTCCAGCAATTCATGTTCGACCAATTTCTCACGCATTACCATTCTCCGCAATTTTCAAGTAATTCCAAGCCCAACACATTATTGGCACATACCCATTTCCCAGATTGGTCGATCAGAAAGCGAAGAGCACAAAAGGGAGGAGCTCATCTGCTATGCTGAGGTTATAAAACATGCTTCCTTCGTCGGATTCAGTTTCATTCCAATTCCGCTTTCGAGCTGGTAAGAGCTCCTCCGAACATGCTCAGCGAAAAGTACCTCGCTGCAAGAAATCTGCTGAGCTGTTAATCTTCAAGCTGCCAATCCAGCATCTGGTTTGTGAAATCGCTCAAGGATTTCTAGGTTGACCGATCCGCGCTTCTAAATTTCGACTCGTGGTAAACTCGTAGTCACAGCATCCAAGCTCAATCGGGCCGTTTTCAGGGCCAACATACTTCATAAAAGGGTTTATTGGATGATGTTTACTGAATTATCTATAATGATCTAAATATCGCGGTATACTATAATTTGGTTCACATAATTTACCCCAAATAATTACATGAATTTGAGAATTTATCGCTGCGCACCGTCGGACCGAAATAACATCATACTACTCAGCATTGTATGGTATTTCTAAAAGCATCGTTGATTTATCATATAATGGGGGAACACTTCCTAAATTCTCGAGTATGGAAATTGGAAAATGTATTAAAATTGCGACAGATTTCAAATACTGTTCAATAAACTGTTTTCCTGACCAATTGTAATAAGCAACTATTGATCTGAAATTTTCTACAGGTTAGTCTATTGCAAATGTCATAGTATATAAATCAGAACACATTGAACATGGATCAGAAATATTTAAAATTTGCACGAAACCAAAACATGCGTGATTTTAATTTATTGTGCGCTGTTAAAATAATGTTGATATTTTTACTGTCCATACGAACGCGCATGTGAATTTTCCAAGATATGTAAATCTCTAACCAAGACATCAACTTCATGTATCTTATCCTAGATTGGTCAATCAGAAGAAGGCGAAGAATACGAAAGGGAGGAGCATCGTCTGCAATTCAAATTTTGTAAAACTTACTATCTTCGACAGATTCGGTTCATTTAAGAGACGAATGACCTTCGGATTAAAATCCCTCTGTAACAACAACAGGATTCGGTTCATTTCATTTACATTTTCGAGCTAGTAAGAACTTCTCGTGATAAACACAGTATAGCTAGTAATATTTCTTAATGTGCTTACCACATACTTGCTATAATCTCTTAATTCATCTCGTAGCATCATACAATATCTGATTTATCACGAATAATCGACCATACGACAATTTGAGGATGGTCCGAGAACGCTGCTGCAGTGCCGTCGGGATGCAATAACAGCATAATACTCATCTTGTACATCCCTTGCCAAGACATTAATTTCATATAGCCTATTTTTCAGATTAACGCAATAGACAACATGTAGAAAAATCAATTCAGATCAATAGTTGCTCATTACAATTGGTCAAGAAACAGTTTATTGAACAGTATTTAAAATCTGTCGCAATTTTAATACATTTTCCAATTTCCGTACTCGAAATTTTGGAAGCGGGGGCCATGACTGGTCTTGGCTGGAAATATTCGTGGGGAGAAACTCGACCCTTTGCTGCAGGAATTTCATTAACAACTCTTTGGTAAAGCATAAATTTTCCGAGGAAAATTCTGCTAAAAGTGAACTTTTTCAAAACAACTCTTTTTGATTGGAATATTTATCAACAACTCTTTGTCAAATAAAATCATCCTAAATAACTCTTTGCTCCATCGCCAAACCAAACCATTTCATTGAATTCATCAAGTACAAGAATATGAATGGTAAGGAGAGGCAGATATGGTGTATATTTCGCTGGCGTTAGTTTCCAACAGGTCGCCGGTTGGCGCTGACTACTAATCCGTCCACTGAATGTTTTTCAGTTGTTGCTTTCGCTTCGTTGCTCTCTGGTTCCGTTCGCTACTCGCACACTGCTGTGGCTTTCACGCGCTCTTCTTTGCTGCTCCGCTGCTTGATCCGTTCGTTATGCCGTTCGATTTGTGAATGAGCTGGGAGCAGAACAACCAGTGGTTTTATTTGCTCGAGCTCCGATCACCGATGGCGAGTGGTGGGGTTCTCGCTTGGTTGTTTCGTCACTCCGTTCGCTACTCGCACGCGATTGGTTATTGCTTTCGCGCTATTTTCGTTGATGGTGTGATTCTTCGCTGAGAAAAAAAACTGCAACTCTTTTGATTTTTCATGCAAAATGACCAACTTTGATAAACTATATCTCAGTTATTTATGGACCGATTTGAATGAAATTTTCACAGAATATCAGACATAACTGAAATTTTAACATATATTATTGAGTGATTTTTCCAATCACACGTTGAAAAGCAGTAACGGTTTGACTAAAGTGAATTTTTTGACGATTTTTTATAATTGACATAACTAAACATATTGAAGGAATAGCTTCATGGTATCTTCAACAAATTTGTAGATTTTGACGAGATGAATAAGTTTGCTGAAGACAGTTTTTGTGTAAGGCTATCAGATAATAAGATAAAAAGTTTTGAATTTTTCGTCGAAAATTACAGTTTAGTCAAATCGTTATTACTTATAAACTTGTGATTGGAAAAATTATTCAAAAATATATGTTAAAACTCAAGTTACATCTGATGTTCTGTGAAAGTTTCATTTGAAAATATTTCCATAAATAACTGAGATCTAACTTACCAAAGTTGGTAATTTTGTATGGAAAATTGAAAAAGTTTCAAATGCTTGTGAATAAGTTGGGGCCTTCCTTAGCCGAGTGGTTAGAGTCCGCGGCTACAAAGCAAAGCCATGCTGAAGGTGTCTGGGTTCGATTACCGGTCGGTTCAGGATCTTTTCGTAATGGAAATTTTCTTGACTTCCCTGGGCATAGAGTATAATCGAACCTGCCACACGATATACGAATGCAACAATGGAAACTTTGGCAAAGAAAGCTCTCACTTAATAACTGTGGAAGTGTCATAAGAACACTAAGCTGAGAAGCAGGCTCTGTCCCAGTAAGGACGTTAATGCCAAGAAGAAGAAGAATAAGAAGATGTGAATAAGTTCCCAGTTTATTCGACAAACCAGCTGAATATTTCATGGTTGCACAACAGCAACAGGGTAGCGGATCACAGGGATTTAGTTGAAATCTGGAAACGTAGCTCAATTTTGAAATCTTGAGCGATTTCACAAACCAGATTCTGGATTAACAGCTCAGCAGGCTTCTAGCAGCGAGGTACTTCTCGCTAATCAAGAGCTCTTACCAGCTCGAAAGCGGAAATGGAATGAAACTGAATCCAACGAAGACAGCATGTTTTATAACCTTGGAATAGCAGATGATGCTCCTCCCTTTTGTGCTCTTCGCTTTCTGATCGACCAATCTGGGAAATGGGTTTGTGCCAATAATGTGTTGGCTTGGAATTACTTGAAAATTGTGGAGAATACTAATGCGTGAGAAATTGGTCGAACATGAATTGTTGGCATTCCCTAAATATTCAATACGAGCTATTGATAATCAATAGTTTTCTTTATTATGACGGTAAATTTCGGATCCATGGATGCCAAAATTATTACAATTGTTCAATGAGAATGTCTTATCAAAAACATTCTAAATATGTCGCAATTTTGTTACATGGCATAATTTTCCTAATCAAAGTGTTCCCATAAAATATGGAACATAAACGGCGCTGTTGGAAAAGCCACTCTATTTTTCAATCGTTGTGAAATGTTGAGCACTCACCCCGACGGCACTGCAGCAGCTTCCGCAAGTTCAATCTCAAAAGGTTGAGTCATAAATTATTCATGACAAATGAAATTTTGTATGAAGCCGTGAAATTGATTTAGGAATATTAGAAGTTATAAAAAAATCGGAAATATTTCTCTTTTAACTCTTTTCCACAAATTTGATGGCTCTGAAAAGAACCGATGGCTTTGTTAGCTTCGATGTTGTTACGGATAAATAACACTGCTCGGACCAGCAAAACTCAGGGGGCTTCTGGTATTTGCTCCTAACGGGATTGCTTCTTGACCACCAATGATGAACAGCTCCTCGGCCGATGAAATTTGCGGCGGCGATGACGATGGCTGGGTGAACGCAAACAAGCGGTGAACCACAAAGCGAGAATGACTCGCCCGACCGTGTTCACAGTTCGACCGCAAATTCACCTGTGGACTGCTTCCTCTTCTTCTTCTAGGCGGCGGCAGCGGTGATGGCTTTAGCTTCGGACGGCATCTTCTCTCGCTCGCTCGACAGTTTGATTTGAGCGAAGCAAGACAAAGGGGGGCGTCCTTCGCTATCGATGTCTGTGCCTGAGAAGCACGCCCGGTCAGAGCAAGCCGATCTGTCGCCTGCTGAGATGCGAGCCAATCGGAGAGTGAAAAGCAAATGACGTCAAATTTTCTCTAGCCACCCCTATTTATAGATTTTCTTGAAATCAACGTTCTCTTTTAAAACAGTTATTAAACTATTTTGACAGGTATGTGGGATTCAGTAAGTAAACGACATGAAGCTTTGATGTCTTATCTTTCGATTGAGATGCTAATCAAGAAATTTCGTTAAGCCAGCGAGAAGTTATAAACGTTTAAAATATTTCATGCCAGCGTAACGCTCTTGGTTTTGAAATTCCAATTTCACTCCTGTATAGAGAAGAAAGACGTACTTCTACGTCAAAAAAGCGCTCTGAGGCTAAAACGATCAATAAATCTTCTGCCAGGTGATTGAACCGGTCACCTAAGTATACTAAACAAATTTTCTATAAACCCAATTGTAGAAAAATGCAATGACTGGATGATTGTGAATTATGACACCATATACGGTGTTCATTCCTTCTCGCCAAGAGTTGCAAGAAGGTGGATCGAGTATTCCTACAGGATCAATCAATTTCTACACTGATGGATCGAGAATGAACAATCGTTCTGGATCTGGAGTGCACGGACCAAGAACTAAAATCTCTGTCCCTCTCGGACAGTGGCCTACAGTTTTTCAGGCTGAAGTGTATGCTATCATTGAATGTGTGCAGCTCAGCGTAAAGAGGAATTACGGAAATGTCACAATCTGTATTTTCTCCGACAGCCAAGCAGCTCTTCATGCTCTGAAAGCTTACACTTTTAACTCAAAATTAGTGTGGGAATGTGCTCTTGCTCTAAAAACCCTAGCCATCCGCAATCGAGTTAATATTGGATCCCGGGGCATACGGGTCTAGAGGGTAATGAAATTGCCAATGAGCTAGCCAGGAATGGATCGGCCAATACATTCATCCTGAGCAATTCTTTGGCATATCAAACTGCTCACTAAATATTGAACTGAACAGCTGGTTGTCCAGTCAAATTATATCCAATTGGAAAACAGTTTCCAATGCGAATCAGTCCAAAAGATTCGTCGCAATTAATTCGAAACAAACACAAAAACTCATTGGTCTCAACAAAAGGGACCTCAGCACCTACACCGGTCTAATAACTGGACACTGCCCCAGCAGATACCATTTACAAAAGATCGGAGCCATCCAAAACCCAAATTGCCGTTTCTGTAGTTAAACGTGCGAAACCTCACAACACCTTCTCTGCTCCTGCAGTGCACATATACAACGAAGATCCAAAATATTTGGCAAGCCCATTTTGGAGCTGGCCGATATTTGGAACGCATCTCCCAGGGAAGTGGTCGGCTTTATCCAGCTGATCGTACCAGATTGAGGGATTCACAATGCTGCAACTTAGGACTTCTGCCCATCAATGGCAGATGGTTAAAAGTTCAGTCACCGCGCAAAGTATTCCGGTGGCGTTCTCGCCACTGAGTGTCTTTGTAAAAGCAAAAGGGTATATCACCATAGTTCTAAAAAAATGGACGCAGTGATCTCACGCCCGACAGAAGAAGAATATTATTCACCCAAAACCCTGTTTTCATAAGGAAAAGATACAGGTCGATGGTACTCATTGACTGATATCTTTAATAGACTTCACGTCCGGAGTCATAGTAATATTTTAACGGTCAGTTGTACAATTTATTTATCCACATATCGCATATTATTAACGCTACGAGAAACACGCTAAACCTTCATCAGATAAGGCATTCAATTATACACCTTTCAGTACCAGCCGAGATGAGCCGTATGATATAAAGGGTCGTTATCACGATAAACTGACACAATTCATAAATGGAGTGAGTGGTGGGATTAGCCCCGGGACCAAATCTTATCAGATGAAGTGTCCCCATTCATATACGGTGCTATTTCCGGATGATGACAGCCCGGCATGACGGTGCCAAAAGTGTAATTACCCGAGCAGGGAGTGGGAGCTAATTTGAAACTAATTTTGACGTAGTGTAATCATCGTATATGAGAACTCATTGTGATAATATTCTGATCGAATTAACAACAATCATAACAAAATGAGATCAGAGTTTTGTATTAAAATGAACAGAGTAATAGCAAATCAGTGAATAATCAATTTTGGGTTCAGTCAAAATCTATTGTTATGAAAACAATGTTTTTTTTTATCATTTAAGATCATAAGATTTCGAAATCATATTCTGTTCGGGAATCCAGTTTCAAGTTTCCAGACAGCAGCAGTCAACGTGAGAGCAGTGATCTGCTTTATCTCCTGATTAAATTTCCATCATTCATCGCTTGCACATTACTGGGATTGAGTTGACGCTCAAATTAATTTGAATTGCATGCTTCTTTAGTCCATTGTCTGCTACCAAAATTCCAGATTAAAAATGTCATCTGGTGTTCGCAAACTTTTCCCAAGGATTCCCACAGCACACATGACCGTAATCCGTAACGAAGTTCAGAATCCCTTCCAAGTGCTATCCAAGTCAAGCTGCCTTTTTAATTTGCATACATTACGGTTTTGCCAGCGGGCGATGAAATGGTCGCAGGCTTAGCTATGGAAATCTACTCTCTTTCTCTCGATGCACCCATGAAGCGTGAATGCATCGAGCAGAAGAATGATAGAGCCGTGCCCGATGCACCACACTGTCATTTGCCATACAACGACTGATTTCTGCCGTTCACATGTCCTTCTCTGAAGCCGTACCGACCGGTATCGTGTTGTCCTGTAAGGGAAGATGGTTCAAAATGACATTTGGCGCTCAATCACAATTTAGAGAGATATAACACAGTTTTACGATTAGCTTGTAACGTAACATGTTACACTCAGACCTCCATCTAATTCCATTTAAGTTATTCAATTTGCATAATATTACGTAAATGAAATGTATAACCGTTTGAAGCAACGTAACAAAAGTTTAGCACATACACACTTAGAGCATCTTCAGCAACGTTACAAATCGTATGGCTTTGTTAAACTTTACTGAATACTTATACGAATCATTAAGGTGTTAGATTTGAAAACAGTCTCCGGCAAAGTCGTAGATGACCAAGGTATCAATGTATCTTCGTCCCTCAAGAGCACATGGACAAACCCTACGACCGATTGAATGAAATGCTTGCTTTTTCCATGAGTGCATTTTGTACCGGCTTGTCCTGTCATATTGTCCTGTATTTCCTTTTATCTAGAAAGCAAAATCTCCCAGCGAAGTGATGAGTTCCGTGACGACAGACGAAAACAACTGCTCTATGAATAGGACCGACCACTGGTGCGATACGGATGGATAGATGGCAGGATGGGACGAGGACAACGTTTGTCGCTGACAAACGTGAAATGATGATATACGACGGGACAATAAAAGTGAAATGTACACACCTACCGCCAATAAACAAGTGGAAATGATACGACAGTGGCTTGGGATAATATTCATAATGGATGGATGATTGCCTTTGTCCGTGAGAGAGGGATTCACGTGGCAAGAACTCGAGTAGTTTGGTTCGATATGATACTTGACAGAGATAAGATTCTTTGCGAAAATTGACATTTTTCTTTAATGTATATCGTGAGACTGATGGGGCCCAGCTATATCGATAGACGCGCAATTTTTCAGCCAGACATGCGGAGGGAAGGGGAGCTTGCTTCTGCAAACCTAGACCGTCTATACTCTATTACGACTATTGATTTTGTCACCTCCAAGAACATGGACATTCGTAGCAGTTACTTCAAATATAGCGTTCCGTACCGATGCAACTGGAGATCACCATAGCAAAATAAATCCCAAATTGACCACGATGAACGACACTTCTCCAACATTTTTAACGTCATCGTCTTGATTCATCGTAGCGCTAACTCGTGGTAATACTCCGTAAAAACTCTCCGTCCTGAACAACGTACGGTACCGACGCCATGATTTTAAACAATAAAAAAGCCAGATGATGCCACAAAATACGCCAAGCATCTGAAACAAACGTTGCCGGAAGAAGATTCACTTGTTGAAGCTCCTCTTTGAAACTGCTGAAGGACAATAAAAACAACCATCAACATCGCAGGCTAGAACATTATTGGGTACCGTAATCCGGGGTAACATTGATCATTTTTTTTAGTTTTTCTTCAATTTTTCATATCACAATACAAATATTACAAGTTTCATATTTTTAAAACAAGTACTGGCACCCACCGCTCCTAGCTATGTACTTTATTTTGTTTTTCGAAAGATTTAAACATGTTTAAATAATGTTTTAAGTGATTTTTTGATTCAGCTGATATGGGGTAACATTGATCACCCAAGTAAACAACGTTCGCTAATATTGGAAATGTCGTTACTTACTAAAATCAGGGCCCCTGAAGCCGAATATGAAGACCAAACTCATACAAGTCATTTACTTTTTGAGTTATTTCAAAATTAAAAACACCTTGAACCGCGTAATACGCCTAAAAGTAGGCAATTTCCTGAGGAAATTCTACATTCGTAATAGTAATTAGTTAATGTTGCCTAAATGAACAAACTTATGAAAGATTTGACAACGGAATCGTTTTCGGCGATGCCATTTTTAGTAACACCCGCATTTTCCTTGATCAAATCGTTTGCAGAACTCATGTGAGACATGAATTTTCGGTAGTGTCAGTGAAAATGATAGAAATCATTGTTTCAAAAAGTTGACAAATTTGCGCATGAACTAAACGCAATTTTGGCAAAAACCTTAATTATCATTAGCTTATGAATATACGAAAGAGAGGCACCATTCATGGTTCGAAAATGCTTCATCAATAAATCTTTATTTGAACGTTTAACAAGATGAGTCATCCCGATCAATGTTACCCCGCTGATCAATGTTACCCCGGATTACGGTATGTTGAAAGGAGTCGACGGAATGATTGGTTTGACGAGGAGTAAAGAATGATTACTGAAGAGAAGAACGCTATGAGGCAGTAATGCTGCAAAAAGCTATTCGCTCCCAATACGACAATTCGTCCGGTGGGGTGTGCTGCTGTCGTCATTATGATGGTTGACGAGAGCAATGTCAAACTCATTCACGGTTTCAAAACATTCGGAACAAAATATTTATTTTCACCGCTTACTTCACTTATGTATGAAATTGAATGAGATCCAATGGTAGAGAATTCATTAATCTAACCAATGGTATTTTTAGGGGAGCGGAGAATGTCCCGAAGCGTGTTTTATTCAAGCGCAAAAATCGCTCAGGCGAAAGTTCCAATGAAACTAACCTCACATATCCTAGTTTTCCAACCTCAAACTAGTGCTTCTACCAGCCGGATCTCAATTTTTATGAAAGTAGTGCAATAATACAAAAAACAAACGTATGTAGAACATAGAGAATGGATATTCCTACCTTTTCCGCCTAACTGTTACACTGTGAACCGTCTTATATCAGGAAAATAAAACATTTTTCCCCACAGCGGCATGTGGTGGATGCGTGAAAAATCAAATCTCTCATCATCTGACTAGTTGCGCTACCAAAGTATAGATGGCTAACAGTATGTTGCGTTTCTCGATTGCACAGTGATTTATTTCATCGATTTCACGATCAAAATAGAATAACTTCAAAACTATTGCTTCTAAATGTTTGGTGTCTTCGATGAAGTTTCTTGATATTAAAAGGCGCTTCTTTTGGTATTAGGGGTAAGATGATCAATTCACCTAAAAGTGAGATAAAAAAAAAAATTCATAAAATTATGTTAGAGATTTTAAGTCTTTGGCAAAGTTGTAGAGTATGTTATTACAAACAACTTTGCCGAAGACACAAAATTTCTGTATATTCGCGATAATGAGATATGGAGCATTTTGTCTTCGACACCCCTTAAAACTTGTTTTTTGTACATAACTTTTTAATAGAATTTTTCACATTTTTTGAATATTCTACAAAGTTGTTTGAATCGATAAAATACACGTTTTTGCTGAACACTCAAACCTTCTATCTCTTATCGTTAAAAAGTTATAAACAAATTCATGTTAAATTTTAGTCCAGTTTCACCTTAAAAATCTCCATTCTATGCAAAATGATGCAGCTAGTATCATGGCAACTTCAAGATCTAACTTTCTACTTTTGCATACAGGTAATAACTTTTGGAAACAAAAGGTTTTTTTGCAGTGTTTTTCACAGATGATACACTCCCGTGCAAAAGTTTGGGTTCACCTCCTAAAAAGCATGAACAAGTGTTTTGTCCATATCTCTGTGATTACACGTCCAATTGAAACTCTCTATGGCGAATTTGAAAGCCAATGAGTTATTCTCACTTCATAAGTATTATCCCGAAAACAGTTTACGAATTTTGTATACTAATTTTTTACCTAAAGTTGTGATATTAAAAAAAAAACACTGAAAAAATGGCCATTTTTCTTAGAATTTTGGTCAATCTAATGCTGAGGAAATCAGCCATGTTTTTTCAGTGATTTTTTTTTCCAATAAATGTCACAACTTTAAGTATGAATTTAGTATACAAAATTAAGAAAATGTTTTTGGTAATACACCTACGTAGTGAGAAAAACTCATTGCCTTCCAAATGCACCATAGACGTGTAATCACAGAGATATGGACAAAATACTTTTGTATGCTTTTAAGGGGGTGAACCCAGACTTTTGCGAGGGAGTGTTAATCGTTAATTTAAGAGTTTTAACTTTTAATTCTCCCTGTTACCTACAATTTTCTTGTTAAGGTCTATCGGAGTAAGTAATCCAGTATTAACACCTTGAGACACAACTTCAATGAAATAAAAATATCAAAGAGTGCCTTACAATTTATATGAAAATATGGCTGTACAGGGGAATTAAGGGCATAATGGAAACATTTGACGATTTCTTATTTTTAGATTTTTAAATGCCAATTCTTTGCAGTCTGTTAGTTTTCAAGTATTTGTTTTTTTTTCTAGGTCTGACATGTTCGCCACTTTCCATCACTGTTCATCTTCTTTCATCAGACTGCATTGTAAAATTTTACGAAAATCGACTAAACTTAAATGTACTAATCCGAACAAAAAATCGAAGGAAAGAAATCAATCATTGCAATTATATATGATTTGTCAGAAAAAACAAGATCGATAATTGGTTCGAAAACAAGACTGGTGAAAATATATCGGGGCAATATGAACACTTTCGTGGAATTTAGTGATTGTTTATTGTTCTTCTTTTTGGAATGACTTCGTTACAAACTATTACAAAGATTTTTTCTCAGCTTGTTCTTAGAAAACTTGCCACATTTCTTAACTAGGAGCGTTCTATGCTAAAGTTATTATTTTTTGCTTTTGTATTAGGGATAATATATTATCTTCAAGGCATCGATACTTTTATGTGAAAAAAGTATCATAGAAAAGTATCGATACCTACAAAATATCTAATAGATAGCGAAGCTGATCTCAAATGGATGCAAGCCGAGCTTTGTCACCTCATTCAATTCGTCTGATCTCACCCGATTTACAGAATAAGCACAATTTCCTCAATAGCACAAATATACCTATTGGCGGGAAACGTGCCTTTGGAGCCGGCCTTTCGATAGGGCAAACTATTTTTGGTGCTTTCATAGTGTTGAATTTATTTACCTGAAGTCATCAACACCGCCGGCAAAGTCATATGTTTACCTAAGGAATGTATCGATACCTACTTAAATCACATGAGTAGTTTTTATTATGAAGGAAACATAGAACTAAAACGATTACGATAGCTATTTTTAAAAAATCGCATTGAAGATTTATTAAAAAATAAAAATACTGTTGAATCAGAATTCTTGATAAATGTTCGTGAATAAAACAAGATTTCTTAAATGCTGCACCAGCCTTTCCAAAAACGTACATGAGAAAGTACTCATTCGATTCAAGTAATTTCATTCAATACCTATTTTAATTGGCATTGAATTAAAAGTATCGAGTATTTATTCGCATTTACTTGAATCGATTCACCCCTACATGTGACAGGAACGGTGATACTCTATTTCTAAAACAAAAAAAAAATCATGGATCGACGGGAAATCGAACCCAGACCTAAGCATGACTTCGCTTTGCAGCTGTGGACTTAACATAGACTAGGGCCTTTCCTGCAAACATTGCAGCATGCACTGTGCAAGGAATGCAACTATTCATTTGCGCCAATTACATACCCCCCGATAAAAGCAGATTGGTTGACGTAATTGAAACACACGTTGCATCTATTCGAGAACTATGCGATTTACAACAAGACGATGGTGCTGTTCTTGTGTGCGGAGACTACAACCAACCCCGATTAAAATGGCTACGACAGGAAGAGGAAACCGCTGTTTCTGAATCCCAGATTACTCCCTCTAGCTCCGCACTGATTGATGGAATGAATTTCTTAAATATGCATCAGTACAACTCGATTACGAATCAGCTCGGTCGTACTCTGGATCTTGTTTTTGGGTCCGATAATCTTCGCCTCACAGTTGATGAATCGGTCACACCCTTACTCCGTGTTGACAATCACCACCCACCGCTTGTTATTTCAATTCCTACTGCTGAATGCACTCCACTACGAAACAGTACCTCTAACCACCGTTCTCATATGCTGAACTATCGAAGGATTGATTTCGATGCCTTACAATCATTTCTTGAAGGATTTGACTGGGATTCTCGGCTGAATAATTTGGAAATCGACGATATGACAACTGTTTTTTGCAACGTAATAACTGAATGGTTAGATACGAATGTTCCCTCAAAACGCAAGCCTGTCTCACCTGCGTGGAGCACTCCGTTACTGCGCGATTTACGTCGTAAAAAGAACTCATGTCAACGGAAACTGCGTTGCAATCGCAACTATGCCAACAAACGAAATTTCAATATCGCTAGCCAAGCCTATCGCAAGCTTAACTCGACTCTTTATCGCTCATATGTGCAACGCATCCAGTTTAGTTTACGAAGCAATCCAAGAGAGTTCTGGAAGTTCGTTAATTCGAAAAGGAAAAATCCTAGCATACCCTCCAACGTGTATCTTGACCACTCCAACGCAAATACGAATGCCTCTGCTTGTGAGTTGTTTGCCACACACTTTTCATCCGTTTTTGCTGATTGTCCTTCAACGGAAGATGAGGTTGGCGCTTCAATTTCTGCTGTTCCAATGAACATCGTCGACCTGGATTCATTCAGGGTTACTCCTGAGATGGTAATCTCTGCAACTAAAAAGCTGAAAAACTCGTTTACTCCTGGACCGGACAAAATTCCTGCCATTGTCTACGTACGATGCTGCGATGCCATTGCCCAGCCACTGTGCCGGATTTTCTACAAGTCATTTGATCAGCGAGTGTTCCCAGGAATTTGGAAACAATCTTTTATGTTTCCAGTACACAAGAAAGGTGATCGTCACGACGTAAGGAATTATCGAGGAATTACGAGGTTGTCTGCAGGATCCAAACTGTTCGAGATTATTGTTGGAAATTTCCTGAGTAACCAAACGATGAACTACATTTCAACTGATCAGCACGGTTTCATGCCCGGGAGATCGGTAACGACTAATCTACTTGAGTTCACAACCATCTGTGCGAACCAAATGGAGAGCAAGGCACAAGTTGATGTTATCTACACAGATCTGAAAGCCGCATTCGATCGAATTGACCATGAGATACTTCTTCGCAAACTCCTGAAATTAGGTGCCTCCGAAAGGCTAGTTTGTTGGCTGCGCTCGTATCTGGTTGGAAGAACGCTGCGTGTGCAGTTCGGTAATGAGCTTTCAAATGCGTTTACTAATAAGTCGGGTGTGCCACAGGGAAGTAATCTAGGTCCCTTACTATTCTCTCTGTATATTAATGATGCTGCGTTGCTCCTTGGACCAAATTGTAAATCCATATTTGCGGATGATGCAAAAATCTACGTCTCAGTTCGAACAATTGAGGATTGTCATCACTTGCAAGCCCTCTTAGATCGATTTGTAAATTGGTGCCGAAGAAATCGACTGACGATAAGCATCACAAAATGCTCTGCAATGACTTTCCATCGAATTGAACGCCCTATCATCTTTGACTACAAAATCGATGGTATACTACTGAACAGAGTAGATCAAGTATGCGACCTTGGTGTTCAATTGGACACTAAGCTGACCTTCATACCCCACATGACGGAAATCATTGCCAAGGCAAATCGCCAGCTTGGGTTTATTTCTAAAATTGCGCAAAACTTCACGGATCCCTACTGTCTTAAGTCATTGTATTGTGCCCTTGTCCGCCCAATTTTAGAGACTGCCTCGGTTGTTTGGACTCCTCACCAACTCACTTGGAACTTGAGAATTGAGAGGGTTCAAAAACGGTTCATACGGTTTGCGCTGAGAAGTTTACCATGGCGTGACCCTGTAAACCTACCTCCCTATCCAGATAGGTGCCAATTACTCAATCTGGACACGTTGGAACGTCGGCGTAATATTGCACAGATTTCCACTGCAGCTAAAATTATCAGTAACGAACTGAACACTCCAGGGTTGCTATCCCGAATCGATTTTCGCGCCTCCAGATGGACTCGCAACACAGCTGTGATCCAACATCGATTTCATCGCACCACTTTCGGTTACAACGAGCCTTTTTCTGCAATGTTAAGGACCTTTTCAATTGTGGAAGAGGAATATGAGTTCGGTGAACCTGCTAAACGTTTTGTCAACCGTATTATGCGATTACGACTAGTGTGATTCTCACTTTTTGAATGTTAATGATAATGTATTGTTAGTTATCTTAATTGCTCCTTTTATTATCATTTAGACTAATAAGTCCGATGAGTTACAATAATAAACAAATAAACAAATAAACAACTAGTTTACTAGGGCTAAAAGTCTCACTAAAAAAATAATTAAAGTGGTATTGCAAAGAAACGCATAATGCTCCAATTTTCCTTGCGTTTTGAAAATGGCGCAGCAGTGAGAACTGGTACATGTTATACATTGTATTGAAACCAAAGAATGTTTGTATTAAATATATCATCATAGCTTTATAAAGCTTGTGAAATATACCTGACAATTTAATTTCACTGAAGTTGTACATCAAGCTCTTAATTGTCCAGTATTCTTACTTGCTCCGATGTACCTTAACAAGAAATTTGTAATTAACAGGGAGGGTTTAAAACTTTAAATTTTAAATTAACGATATATAATCTGTAAAAAACACTGCAAAAAACCTTTTGTTTCCAAAAGTTATTACTTTTTTTCAAAAGTAGAAAGTTTGATCTTGAAGTTGCCATGAAACTAACTGCGTCATTTTGCGTAGAATGGAGATTTTTAAAGTGAAAGTGGACTAAAATTTAACATAAATTTGTTTATAACTTTTTAACGATAAGAGATAGAAGGTTTGCGTGTTCAGCAAAAATGTGTATTTTATCGATCCAAACAACTTTGTAGAAGGTTCGAAAAATGTGAAAAATTCTATTAAAAAGTTATGTACAAAAAACGAGTTTTAGGGGTGTTGAAGACAAAATGCTCCATATCTCATTATCGCGAATATATAGGAATTTTGTGTCTTCGGCAAAGTTGTTTGTAATAACATACTCTACAACTTTGCCAAAGACTTGAAATCTCTAAAATAATTTTTTAAAAAAATATTTTTTTTATCTCACTTTTAGGTGAATTGATCATCTTACCCCTAATACCAAAAGAAGGGCCTTTTAATATCAAGAAACTTCATCGAAGACACCAAACATCTGGAATCAATAGTTTTGAAGTTATTCTATTTTGATCGTGAAATCGATGAAATAAATCACTGTGGATTGGAGGCCTATTCAGCAGAACGTAGAACGTTGAGACAGAGGCAGAAGCAGCATACTCATTTGTTTCAGGAAAAAGCGCCACCTGGAAGAGGCGAAATGTGAAGAAATGGAGTTGCTGTACAGCACCCAAGAAACGCTTCTATCAAAAACTCAACCATCTAACTTAGGCTTCGTGATGCGAACAGGAATGTGCAGGAATAAAGATCCCAAATTTTGTCAGACAAACGAAAGGCGATAGAATGGTGGAACTAGCCCTACGACAAACGTTTGTATGGCACCAAGGGCACATAAACGGAGGTTATTATCAAGATGGACCCGGAGAAATTGGTAGCTTGGCTGCATCGGCTAATAGTCAGTATCTTCAAGACAGAATAGCTACCGGGTGAGTGTAATCAAAGGGTTATATGCCCTACCTACAAAAAAAAACGACAAGCTGGAATGTTAGAACTATCGGGCGATAACTAATCTAAATGCCGCCTACAAAGTTTTATCCCAGGTCATTTTCCGAATTGATCGAGCTATAGAAGATTGAGTACAGCTTTTCCGAAAAGCTCACAAGACTGATTACAACGACGAAGGAATTCCTTCAAGATCTAGGGCATTCCAGTTCGTACGAATCCCGCCGGGAGTTACAGAGTGTTCCATAAAGTATGTTTCCGACTGCACACTGCCATTTCAAGATAATTGTAGCATAGCATAGCCATAGACTGACTGTACATGTCAATACTTTCTACTCCGTGATTGATGAGAAATGAATGTTAGGGTGTAAGGATTGTTGCTTCTAGAGACCGAGAATACCTCTGCATCTCCACAATTATCACGGGATGGGTGTTCATTAGTGAGGGAGCAAAAGATCTGAGAGTTACCTTTGGTTGGTGATGCGATCCATGGATAAGGAAGAAAAATACGACTCTTGCATAAAACTAGTTGTTGCTTCTCTGGTTGAAAAATAGTATAGTTGGTAGGTGTAACAACATCATGCTGCTGTAACGTAGTTCACAATGCTTAACAAGATTAAAACTGTAAAAATCCGAGAAGAAAGTAGCCATCATGCTCACTTTGTAGATTAGATTAACTTATTCGTTACCTGAACTATTCTGAGCGCATTTGGCTAATCAGAAATAGTCTGTGAATCTGTAGTGTGCAATAAAGTTAGAATAAGCAGTTAAACTGTATTTAGTGCAATAAACGTTGTATTAATTGTGGATTCAGATCAATATTCCGAAGAGGATCACAACACTAGTTTTGCATTTTTGTCTCGAGATTAAATGTTTTGGTAGAATGGTTGTACGACATTTCCCTGAAAACCATTTACCCGAATGATTTTTTTCCAAAGTTTTTTTTCCGAAACCCATTTTCCAGAATGAACTATTTCTCCGAGTGTATTGTATCAACAAAAGGTTTTTTCATTGACATGTTCCAGATTTCGTTTAATTACACTGAATTCAGCAAGTTTGACAGGCCTGCTTTGGAAATTATGTAAAAATAGGTTTATTATTTAAAAATCATCATAAAATGCAGGAAATGTAGAGAATTGGTTTTGAAAAAATATTAAAAAAGTGAGATATAATCTAATTTAAATATGGCTGAACGGACAAAGGCAGAATTATGTAATAAATTATGACTTTGCTACATATGAACTTTGAGTCAATTAGTTTGTTTGGGAAGTATCTTAGAGATCGTGACATTGTAACATTGCGTCCAGGCTATTATTTGACCATTATCTCCACGTTAGAATTTGGGTTTCTAAAATCATAAGTAGAACTTTTAGTTTTTTTTTGTGACAATAACTAATAATGTAAAATTGGCTTCTCTTCAAATTCATACATACCCCTTCTTTAAAACATAGGTTGTTCTCCCTCATTTTACTGGTCTAGTAAATATTGGTTTCAAAATAGTTGACAATTTTAAAGTTAGTCTCGTCTTCTTTTTATCGAAGGTAGTTCTTTGAACTATTTTTGCGTTAATATATTTTTAGCAGCTGCTAACGATTTCAGCAGAAATATTCCCTTCTTTTAATAGAAGGCTTTTCTTCATAATTAGATAAATCAATCAAAAATAAAAGAGCTCGTGAATAATTTTTCTTCTTGTAATTACATGCTATTCCTTCAAGTTTCATTGTTAAAGCGAATGTCACAGATTCTAATGGTTTTCTCCAATATTTTAAAACTTGTTTTAAACAGATATTTTTTTTTCTATCTCAGTAGTAATTGTAAGCATTTTAAGTAATCATTACTGTCATGCTCATAAATGACGTTCATCAGAATTGTTTGTAACCAAAACATAAAAATATATTTTTCTGTTAAACTGATATTGATTCTCAGAAAACTAATAATGAACCATGGTTTAAAGAGCATCAAGAAGGAAAACTCTGGACGTTCAATTATGAAGGACAATATGTAACAGATTCTATCTCTAGCCTAACGAACGAAGTTAAACTTACTGGACTTACTGTTTAACTACTTTATTGGTATTTTTTTTTTAAATAAATGATGCTCTGAGTCCATCGCCAGTTTTTTAGGCGTATCCTGACCTTTCCCAGCCCACAACTCCGGTTCATTTATGAAGGCGTCGCTGAGTCGGTGACCTCTCATTAAGTAAATGCAACATCAACAATTACTTCCCCTATCTCAAGTTACGGCAAAGTTGGGCGTAGCCGGTAATAGCAATACTCATGGTTTTAGTATTTTTGTTTCAGATTAGATCAAGATTAACTTCCAAGCATTGTTCCTGGAAGCATTCTTGACGTGACTACCAAAGAAAAAAAATTTGGGGTGGGTAATGTCTATTACATTACCGCGGGGTTGACGTAGAAGTGTCAAGTGTATGAATTTGTAAGTGTACTAGTTTTGTGTTGTTATTGATCGGATGAAGTTTTCAGAAGTTAACTCTTTTTGGACTTATTTTGGTAGTCCTGAAAAGAACCATTTGTCGTTCTGTGGTTCCGAGAACCAGTGTTTGGTGTTCCAGGAATAATGCCAGATGATTGAATTTGTTTGTTTGGTCGTTGCTTCCTTGTGTTGCTTGGTTGGGTGATCGGTTTCTGGCCGGTTTCGCCAAACTCCTCCAGTAGATTAGATGTTTGATAGCTCGGGTGCTTCGATCGTGATAATCGATAGAATCGGTCCAGTGCTTTGGTTTGTAGCAATATCCATTGCATGAGCATTTAGGCTCTGTACATTGATACTCATCAATATGCAGGCTTGGCCGCTATGATCCAGTATTTCACGCAGTTCGTCTCAAAGCGTCACTAATCGATGATTGCCTAAGCGCTGCAGCTCATTCCTCAAGTCAACCCTCTTGGTAGAATTGCTGCCTTTGGCGTGATTGAACTTAAAAAGTAAGAGGTTGTTTCCGAGATACGACCGCCAAAGTGACGTTGGATAACATTAGCATCTTCTATTTCCTGGCTTGAGACCGTCACGAACTTATGAAAGATTTCTGAGAGAACAGCACCAATTTTCGACTCAACACTAACTTTCGACCGATTTTCGATACGGTTTTGGCCTACTTTGTATGAAAATCCGAAAATTGGCATAGAATTCTTGTAGGTCGAAAATAAGTGCTCTTCTAATCAATTTTCACACTATTTGTTGCCATTGTTGACCTATTATGAACATTTTGTGTTATTATTTGGTTGGTTCGATTAACTCTTCAACCGGTCGATGGAAGAAGAAGCATGAGCGATAACTTTTGCTCAACAAATAAATATTCCGCTTGAAGGTCCACGCATGATCCACTAAGATTGATTGCTTAAGTGGGTTCCGAAGCCTTTCGATACTCGTCGTATCCGTGGCGAACGTGCTGAAATTGCATTGAAGCACAATTTCAAACAACTGCCCTTTTCAGGGCCTCAATTGATTCAATAATTTATTTAGTTATCAATTATAGTTTCGGATGATTAGTTTTCAACGGAGATAAATGGCAAACAAAGTTTAACATAGGTTCCCGTCGTTCGGGTCGGGCGGCGGTAGCAGTCTTTTCTGTGTGCGTATTTCCATTCGTTCGACAATGTCTTACCAAATCGAAAGACAACAAAGCTGTTTCTTATTAGTTTTAGCTCTGTGTTCGACGAGTTGATACTGATCGCTCTAGTATCATTTAGGTAGCGATGGCGACAACGGCATTATGCGATCATCTCTAAATGCGAAACAAACCGGGAGGAATTCTTCATTCAAGTGCCGTTCGCAATTTATCCGACTCATGCACACACTGTCGAGGATCGCCCCGCGCGCGCACAATGGGAAATTTATTTCCCATTTATGGTTGCGTGCAAATGACTGACCAAAATCTGAATCAATCACATTCAATCATCAGTAATGTCGCTCTTCACGGTGGAAAATTCTCACAACTCTTTTAAAATGAAATTGTCGTCCTGAAAAGGACGGTTGGTGGTAGTCACCGTCGATCAAACTGGGTTTTCATTCCATTGTTAGACAGAAACACACCAAAAGATCACCGAAAACGATTAAATTAAAATGCGGTCGGTAATTTTGTGCTCTCTTGTCCATCCTTGTATTCGATGGTTTGCTCACTCCTCCGACGGTAATTATCAAGGTTTCTGGACGCATTCTCCACGAATTCGATGGGCTAGCTGGATGCCAAGGGCCATGATGAGCGATTACACGGAACCCGCAGCTTTGAGCTTGGGAATAAACAGCAGCAGCAGCGACGAACGTGTAAATTTTTTTCCGATATGAGTCCTTCTCCGGTTGCTGGTCAACGATTGACTGATGCGCGCGTGAAGTCGAGTTTGGTTGGCTTCAACTGAACACGAGATAATAAAGAGAAGTAAGAAGAAGACCGAAAGGGGCGTTTCCCTTTGAATGACGAAAGTGGCTAAGATATCGCGCAATGATGTCTGTGTCAGGAATACACAAGAAAAATGTGCTTTTCTATAAAAAATAAGACATGCTTAGATATTTCCCAATTTTTCAATAGTTTAGTCATGATAATCAGTAGTTTTCATTGTTGGAGTAGATTCGAAAGATTTCCAATCGATTGGTGCAAGAATCTTGAAAATCTATCCAGGCGTTAGTAAGTTATTAAAAGTCAAAATCTAACAACTTTTCGTGACGCGAGCGATTTTTCGTTTTTCGAAATTGTACCCCAGTATGTTGCCGTAAGACGTTATCCAACGTCAAAAAAATTGGAAGAGTTTGTCAAAAATAGCCCTTGCAGTGAAGTAACCCGCGACAAACCAACATATACCAATTGCTGATCCTGGCTTTTGTCATAGTCGTACACGACCTCGGGGAAAGTTCCACCTTGCGACTTATGAACAGTAAAAGCACAGGCGCTAACCATCGGGAACTGAATGCGTTTGCATTTGATTATGCCGCACAGTTTGAAAGTAAAATAAAAATTCTCTATACAGGAGTGAAATTGGAGTTTCAAAACCAAGAGCCTTACGTTGGCATGAAATATTTTGAACTCTTATAACTGTTTTCTGGTTAGCGAAATTCCTTGAATGGCACCTCAATTGAAAGACAAGACATCAAAGGGTCATGTCGTTTACTTACTGAATCCCACATAACTGTCTAAATAGTTTAACAACTGTTTTAGAAGAGAACGTTGATTTCAAGCAAATCTATAAATAGGGGTGGCTAGAGAAAATTTGACGTCATTTGCTTTCCATTCTCCGCTTGGATCGCATCTCAGCAGGCGACAGATCGTCTTGCTCTGACCGGGCGTGCTTCTCAGGCACAGACATCGATAGCGAAGGACTTCCCCGTTTGTCTTGCTTCGCTCAAATCAAACTGTCGAGCGAGCGAGAGAAGATGCCGTCCGAAGCCAAAGTCATCACCGCTGCCGCCGCCAAGAAGAAGAAGAAGAAGAGGAAGCAGTCCAAAGGAAAATTTGCGGTCGAACTGTGAACACGGTCGGGCAAGTCATTCTGGCTTTGTGCTTCACCGCTTGTTTGCATTCACCCAGCCATTGTCATCGCCGCCATCATCAGATTTCAACTTAAGCCCGGTGATCCACTACCTGTTATTGTTGTGCGTCATCCACGCCACGAATCTTTCGGTTCGTCGTATAAGCAAATAACTTGCTCAAATTTATACATTTGAGTTGAGGATTCCCCGTTTGACCATGGCAATCAACTGATAACATCCCGCAGTGTTATTTATCTGTAAGAGCATCAAAGCTAACAAAGCCATCGGCCCTTTTCAGGGCCATCAAGTTGGTGGAAAAGAGTTAAAAGAGAAATATTTCCGACTTTATATATGACTTCTTATATTCCTAAATCAATTTCACAGCTTCATACTAAATTTCATTTGTCATGAATAATTTATGACTCAACCATTTGAGATTGTACTCGCGGACTCTGCTTCAGTGCCGTCGGGGTGAGTGCTCAACATTCCACAACAATTGTAAAATAGAGTGGCATTTCCAACAGCGTCTTTGATGTTCCATATTTTGTGGGAACACTTTGATTAGCAAAATTATCACATGTAACAAAATTGCGACATTTTAAAAATGCATTCGAATAGACATTCTCATTGAACAATTGTAATAATTTTGGCACCCATGGATCAGAAATTTACCGTCATAATAAAGAAAACTATTGAATATCATGCGTGATTTTAATTTATTGTAAGCTATTAAAATAATGTTGATATTTTTACTGTCCATACGAACGCGCATGTGAATTTTCCAAGATATGTAAATCCCTAACCAAGACATCAACTTCATGTACCTTATCCTAGATTGGTCCATCAGAAGAAGGCGAAGAATACGAAAGGGAGGAGCATCATCTGCAATTCAAATTATGTAAAACATACTATCTTTGACAGATTCGGTTCATTTAAGGGACGAATGACCTTCGGATTAAAATCCCTCTGTAACAACAACAGGATTCGGTTCATTTCATTTACACTTTCGAGCTAGTAAGAACTTCTCGTGATAATATAGCTAGTAATATTTCTTAATGTGCTTACCAAAAACTTGCTATAATCTCTTAATTCATCTCGTAGCATCATACAATATCTGATTTATCACGAATAATCGACAATACGACAATTTGAGGATGTTCCAAGAACGCTGCTGCAGTGCCGTCGGGATGCAATAACAGCATAATGCTCATCTTGTACATCCCTTGCCAAGAAATCAATTTCATATAGCCTATTTTTCAGATTAACGCAATAGACAACATGTAGAAAAATCAATTCAGATCAATAGTTGCTCATTACAATTGGTCAAGAAACAATTTATTGATTTTAATGTCGCAATTTTAATACATTTTCCAATTTCCGTACTCGAGAATTTTGGAAGCGGGGGCCGTGATGCTCTGGATGGATTGTCCTCCATGACTGGTCCTGGCTGGATATATTCGTGGGGAGAAACTCGACCCTTTACTGCAGGAATTTCATTAACAACTCTTTGGTAAAGCAGAAATTTTCCGAGGAAAATTCTGATAAAAGTGAACTTTTTCAAAACAACTCTTATTGATTGCAATATTTATCAACAACTCTTTGTTAAGTAAAATCATCCTTAATAACTCTTTGCTTTATCGCCAAACCAAACCATTTCATTGAATTCATCATGTACAAGAATATGAATGGTAAGGAGAGGCAGATGGTGTATATTTCGCTGGCGTTACTTTCCAACAGGTCGCCGGTTCGCGCTGACTACTAATCCGTCCACTGAATGATTTTCAGTTGTTGCTTTCGCTTCGTTGATCTCTGGTTCCGTTCGCTACTCGCACACTGCTGTGGCTTTCACGCGCTCTTCTTTGCTGCTCCGCTGCTTGATCCGTTCATTATGCCGTTCGATTTGTGAATGAGCTGGGAGCAGAACAACCAGTGGTTTTATTTGCTCGAGCTCCGTTCACCGATGGCGAGTGGTGGGGTTCTCGCTTGGTTGTTTCGTCACTCCGTTCGCTACTCGCACGCGATTGGTCATTGCTTTCGCGCTATTTTCGTTGATGGTGTAATTCTTCGCTGAGAAAAAAAAGCAACTCTATTGATTTTTCATGCAAAATGACCGACTTTGATAAACTATATCTCAGTTATTTATGGACCGATTTGAATGAAATTTTCACAGAATATCAGACAAAACTTAAATTTTAACATATGTTTTTGAGTGATTTTTCCAATCACACGTTGAAAAGCAGTTACGGTTTGACTAAAGTGAATTTTTTGACGATTTTTTATAATTGACATAACTAAACATATTGAAGGAATAGCTTCATGGTATCTTCAGCAAAGTTGTAGACTTTGACGAGATGAATAAGTTTGCTGAAGACAGTTTTTGTGTAAGGCTATGAAATTTTAAGATAAAAAGTTTTGAATTTTTCGTCGAAAATTACAGTTTAGTCAAACCGTTATAACATATAAACTTGTGATTGGAAAAATTATTCAAAAATATATGTTAAAATTCAAGTTACATCTGATGTTCTGTGAAAGTTTCATTCGAAAATATTTCCATGATAACTGAGATCTAACTTACCAAAGTTGGTCATTTTGTATGGAAAATCGAAAAAGTTGCAAATGCATGCGAATAAGTTGGGGCCTTCCTTAGCCGAGTGGTTAGTGTCCGCGGCTACAAAGCAAAGCCATGCTGAAGGTGTCTTGGTTCGATTCCCGGTCGGTCCAGGATCTTTTCGGAATGGGAATTTTTATGACTTCCCTTGGCATAGAGTATAATCAGGTCCGTCACACTCGGGCTCAGATTGGGTACCACTTCTAGTACTGCATTTGGTCCCTCGGTAGTACAAAAGGTACCCAAGTTTGACAGATCGCAGTACACTTTTCACGGCATTCTAGATTACCTTATGAGCCATAAAATTTTGGGCAACTGCAAGGGACATGGAGGTCTTTAATTTGTCTTTGGTATAATCGTACCTGTCACACGATATACGAATGCAAAAATGGAAACTTTGGCAAAGAAAGCTCTCAGTTAATAACTTTGGAAGTGTCATAAGAACACTAAGCTGAGAAGCAGGCTCTGTTCCAGTGAGGACGTTATGCCAAGAAGAAGAAGATGTGAATAAGTTCTCAGTTTATTCGACAAACCAGCTGAATAATTCATGGGTGCACAACAGAAACAGGGTAGCGGATCACAGGGATTTAGTTGAAATCTGGAAACGTAGCTCAATCTTGAAATCTTGAGTGATTTCACAAACCAGATTCTGGATTAACAGCTCAGCAAGCTTCTAGCAGCGAGGTACTTCTCGCTAAGCAAGTTCGGAGGAGCTCTTACCAGCTCGAAAGCGGGAATGGAATGAAACTGAATCCAACGAAGGCAGCATGTTTTATAACCTTGGAATAGCAGATGATGCTCCTCCCTTTTGTGCTCTTCGCTTTCTGAACGACCAATCTGGGAAATGGGTATGTGCCAATAATGTGTTGGGCTTGGAATTACTTCAAAATTGCGGAGAATACTATTACGTGAGAAATTGGTCGAACATGAATTGTTGGAATGATTGGCATTCCCTAAATATTCAATACGAGCTATTGATAATTAATAGTTTTCTTTATTATGACGGTAAATTTCTGATCCATGAGTGCCAAAATTATTACAATTGTTCAATGAGAATGTCTTTTCAAAAGCATTCTAAACATGTCGCAATTTTGTCACATGGGATAATTTTCCTAATCAAAGTGTTCCCATAAAATATGGAACATAAAAGGCGCTGTTGGAAAAGCCACTCTATTTTGCAATCGTTGTGAAATGTTGAGCATTCACCCCGACGGCACTGCAGCAGCGTCCGCGAGTACAATCTCAAATGGTTGAGTCATAAATTATTCGTGACAAATGAAATTTTGTATGAAGCTGTGAAATTGATTTAGGAATATTAGTAGTTATAAATAAGGTCGGAAATATTTCTCTTTTAACTCTTTTCCACAAATTTGATGGCTCTGAAAAGAACCGATGGCTTTGTTAGCTTCGATGTTGTTACGGATAAAAACACTGCTCGGACCAGCAAAACTCAGGGGGCTTCTGGTATTTGCTCCTAACGGGATTGCTTCTTGACCATCAATGATGATTTCATCACGAGTCGAAATTTTGAAGCGCGGGTCAACAGCTTCTCGGCCGATTAAATTTGCGGCGGCGATGACGATGGCTGGGTGAACGCAAACAAGCGGTGAACCACAAAGCGAGAATGACTCGCCCGACCGTGTTCACAGTTCGACCGCAATTTCTACTGTGGACTGCTTCCTCTTCTTCTAGGCGGCGGCAGCGGTGATGGCTTTAGCTTCGGACGGCATCTTCTCTCGCTCGCTCGACAGTTTGATTTGAGCGAAGCAAGACAAACGGGGGCGTCCTTCGCTATCGATGTCTGTGCTTGAAAAGCACGTCCGGTCAGAGCAAGCCGATCTGTCGCCTGCTGAGATGCGAGCCAATCGGAGAGTGAAAAGCAAATGACGTCAAATTTTCTCTAGCCACCCCTATTTATAGATTTGCTTGAAATCAACGTTCTCTTTTAAAACAGTTATTAAACTATTTAGACAGGTATGTGGGATTCAGTAAGTAAACGACATGAAGCTTTGATGTCTTGGCTTTCGATTGAGGTGCTAATCAAGAAATTCCGTTAAGCCAGTGCAAAGTTATAAACGTTTAAAATATTTCATGCCAACGTAACGCTCCTGGTTTTGAAATTCCAATTTCACTCCTGTATAGAGAAGAAAGACGTACTTCTACGTCAAAACATGAATATAGCTAATATCCAATCTACGTAATAAACCGTAACAACGCTACTGTAGTTATAGCTCTTTCTGCCACACTAAACATGATGAAAGCAAAAATACTGTTGGCCCATTGGACATATCACATAAGAGCTTTTGGCCGAATAAAGTATCCTTGCAAAATAATGCGAAAAAGATTAAAAGAACGGTCTTTCGTCAAAAGAAGGCAAAATAATAATTGAAATTTTATCAGCCTTACTTTACTTAAAAGAATTTCCTATTATTCTAAGAAGGCAAAATTCGGCCAAATGTCCATAAGCCAAATATCTATATACCAATCATACCGTTTATCATGTGCTCTCTTTTTCATGGCAACCTATCATAAGAACTATTAATAACTCAAGTTGTTTTGAGTTTAATGCGCGTGGCACATCCTATTGAACATCAGTTGTTTTTTACGCATGACTTTTATAGCAAATTAAACAAAATTTTAAACTCAACATACACCAGACAACACGTTGAACACTTTATGGTGAATCATGAATAATTTTCAGTATGTAGGATACATTGCGATTTTTTCGGGGAAATGGTACATTAGGGAAAATATTTTTCGGGGAAGTAGTTTATTCGAGAAGACGTCATTAGGGTAAATTGCATTCGGAGAAATGGTTTTCGGGGAAAAGTCGGACAATCGGTAGAGGATTTTTAAAATACGTGGAGTGGAATAAGCGAATCCCAAACAAGCGGATTCGTTTTTCGCGTCACCGCGTATTTTTTTCTGGTTCCCAGCTTTTGCACGTTGACGCCGAAATTGTGACTTCAGTTGAGGATGGATTAGCAACTGGTGAGTTCGTTTCATGCTTGTGCAAATACGTTTGGGCATCGTGGCTGTGTGGTTAGTGTTACCACGCCTTTAGCCGCATCGAGTCAAGTGTACATTCAATTCCCGCTTCAGTCCGGAAAACTTTTCGTCAGGAACGTATTTCGACTGTGCCACTGGGCGTTGCATGCTAGTCCGTTTTCTAGTGTGGTGTTTCCTTTAAAGGGCAAATCGTTCACTGGAAGCATTAACGTGTCGGCCTCTTAAAAAAAATGTTGACAATGTTTCATTTATCTACTTGTTTCAACTATGGGTGGTTCGCAACTGTAAAAGTCGGCATAAGCCTTCATTCCTGTTAAAAAAAAAGGAGATACTCGTACATATTCTTTTATTAATTTATCACAATTACTAAAAATAGTCTTTGAACAGTTTGACATTACAATTGTCAACGCACCGAGAGATAACTTATTTGAATCGAAGCTACATGAATCGCATCACTTGCCAAGGTGAATCCTGAGCATATAGCATTTGATCCCTACCACTAACAAAACTACTTCCTGTGAAAACCATAGAGATGCAGAGGTGATCTCGGTTACACTAACATTCCTTCCCTTCCCTGCCGGCTACGTCCTTACGCACCGTTATCGACATTACTAAGTTTGGAGTCCTCGTAATTGTACATTGAAGATGGTACCCAAGCAACACACATGTTATAATTGAGCACTATCAACTCATATATGACCAGATCTGGTCATGTATCAGTCGAAAATGCTCAATTATAACAAGTGTGCTACTCGGGTATGCTTCTCCCAAGCTACTTCTGTTGGTTCCCTGCACACTTTTGATTACTCCTGTCAATCACGGAGTAGCAACTACGAATTGTACGGTCATCAATGCTTATGCTTATGTTTATCATATAAAACAGAAAAAAAACTGTCACTTGTGCTTACTGACGAACCATTTGTTTGGAATTTACATAAAAGTGCGAAGCTTAACCTTGAACAAAAACGTTGCAATGTCGCTAAGAATTCCGTGGTCGACAGCTCTGGTGCTAGCTCCAAATGTACAGCTTTGGTAACTGGGCACAAGACTGATGCAAATTTTAAAGTTTTTGCTCCCCTATACTAAAACGGTATCAATTATGATGAAAATCATTCTCCCAAAATCTGAAGTGATTTGGAAGAAATTTGGTTGTGCACACGCCATTTGAAGTTTACATGGGAATTACTAAGGAAAAGATAAATCTTTTGTGTTCAGTCCTCTTACTGCTCGTTTTAAACATTCTATAGAAAAGTGAACAAACCCTGCTTATGTGAAATCTTCCCAGCTACAACTTTGCCCAAGAGCACATTTCGATGAAACGTAAGGATAATTTGTTATTATTGATAACAAAGTCTAAGTCATGCTGAGATGATCATTCAATTACATTCAGAGCAACACTGCTTTATTGCTGTAGAACATAGTAGCCTGGATTACTTTGATCTATTCTTCCCGCCAGGAGTACCACTGTTGCCTGCCGAACAGTTGGTGAAGCATGCTACATGCAAACCAACTTTATGATGATGAATTACAATTTATCCTGACGTCCAATCAAAAAGTGGTCTTCGGCAAAGTTGTATCTGGGAGGATTTCACATTATCCCTTTCGGGACGGACCATATTTGAGTGATTATTTCAAAATTTACCTTATAAACTCATCATCTCGTAGAACAAAACTTTCTTTATTTTGGCTATTCTATCAATCTATGAACTTTTTAGGGTCAAATTCAGACCAGCACAATTGTGCTGGTCCGTCCCCAAGGCGGTCGATGTTCAAAAAAAAAATTTTTTTTTTGATTTTTTTTTTAATTTTAAAAAATTTGGACCCGTATTTTTTTATTTCGTCATTAGGGTGCTCTTTCGTGAAATAGGGTGACCCAAAATTCAAAAATAATTTTGTTTATTTTTATGTACAATAAAATAAAAAAAATACTTTTATTACATATAATAAATACACACTTAGTTTTTATTTCGTTGTTTGGTAGGCATTCTTACCGAAAACGCTCTGTAAATGA
This sequence comes from Aedes aegypti, assembly GCF_002204515.2. Taxonomy (NCBI): domain Eukaryota; kingdom Metazoa; phylum Arthropoda; class Insecta; order Diptera; family Culicidae; genus Aedes; species Aedes aegypti. Next base: position 217,329,695 of record NC_035107.1, on the reverse strand, counting down.
AAAACGAAATCAAATTTCGGTATCGATAACGAGCTTTACCTAAAAAACTTGAAAAAATAGGAAAATCATAAACATATTTATCTTTTTTTACCGAAATCGTCATTACATCTACCGAAAAACTGTAAATCGTTCAGATTTACTGTAGACTGTAAACTTTTACCGTACTTCAGTACAAGCGCAACAATGGTTTACCAAACAAATGTAATTTGTTCCAAACACCAAACATGCCGCCATATTTGTTTCAAAGTTCAAAACGACGCGTTTTGATTGTGTCCAATGATTTTTAAATGATGTGTTCGAGATCATTTCTTAAAATCTAAGTAAGATGAACAAGACGAGCGTTTGGTTCTTATACCTAAGTATGATAAGAATATTTTCTTGCAAATTTAATTACAGAGCTGTATTTTATGCTGGAATTTGCTATTTCGTTGTGGAATTCGGAAACATGAAGTCAATCCTGCTCTACGAAGTTTTATTGTACTTGTGAACTTCAGAATAAAGAATAATGTATTAAATGTCTATTATTGTATACATGAAGTGAAGACGAATATGAATACCCAAAATAAATTAATTTGTTTCATTTATCATCAATATGAATTTTCTTTTTGATGTTTTCTGTTTTATTCATCTGGAACGAAATACTGACTACCTGCTGATATTAACATTACGTTCGGTTATAAATTTTACAATTTGCTCGGTAATCATTAACGAACAGTTTGTAATATTTTGACAGCTGTGTTTTGATTTAAATTACTGATCGTTCGTTTAATCGTTTAAATTACTGATACTTTACCGAAAGCTCAGCGGTTTATAATTCGGTAAAAAATTACCGGAGTCGGTGATATTTTCTAAGTGTGTACATATGATTTTTTTTATAAAAAGATCAAAAACAATGTACGAGATATAAAAATATATATTCTCTCTAAGATTCAAAGCTTTAGGTGACGATGACGTTTATCGCTATAATTCAAGAACGAGTCTACGTCATAGAAATATAGGTAAACATACATGTGTGAAAACTAATTGTCTCAACCAAACCATCTTAGTTTTGCTATGTTTGTTTATATCCTCAAAAATTATATAAGATTTTTTTTTCAAAAATAATTTATGGAATAAAAATCAAAATTGAAAACAATAATTAACCTTTGAATTGTTTAGTGAAAAACTTATAAATAAATGAAAACCGAATTTAGTACTGTACCATTTAGTTCCACTAGAGTTTGTATCTTTTGACGCGCAATTTGACCTCCACTATAAGGCCGTTATCAGAGTCATGTACTAGACTCGAAAAGTAAGTTTATTTTTTTAGAGACCCTTGGATCTTTACCCGACAGCTTGGACGTTGATTACCAGGAATGATGCATTTTTAAGTGCAAATAATTACCATCAAATTTCTTCTTCTTCTTTCTGACGTTACAGAAGCCTGCTTCTCAACTTCTTATGAGCACTTCCACAGTTATTAACTAACAGCTCTCTTTATCAATCGACCAATTTTGCATGTGTATATCGTGTGACAGGTACGATCATACTCTACGCTCAGGGAAGTCGAGAAAATTTCCTTTACGAAAAGATCCTCGACCGGCTGGACTCTAACCTACGACCCTCAGCATGGTCTTGCTGAGTTTACTGTTATGGCTATCTTGCCCCCTATATCAAATTTACTTTATTTTATTTTTTACATCGAGTATTTTTCTTAAAATTGAATTTACGTCATTATAATATTAGTTTTATGTACTTGAAAGAACTAAGATGGATAGCTAACATATAACAGAGAATTCAAAAACCCTTCTAAATACGCATTGTCAAAATCAGGTCATTAACCAAATTACAAGAAACAATCAAATTTTTTTTTTTTTTTGAATATATTTAATTATTTGGAAATTATCAAATTTGAAAATAAAGGAACTGACAATGCTTCTAATAAAACAATCCATTAGACAGCTGCGATCAGCAGGCTTTCTGGTTTGCCATGAGTTTTTAAAGTTTCGCAATCGGTGTGACCGTTAGATTACAAGGGAAAATGTAAACCTCTGAGGGACGATTCAAATATGACGTCTATTGTTTTTCGGGATTTCTAGAACCCCTTTCCCCATCTGTCACGCTTTTTCCAATACCTATCACATTTTCATTGACTTCCCTTCTAAATGATGAACGTAATTTTTTAATGACCCCTGACCATACTCGTAAGTTTTGTTTTCCCTTTTGTATCGTTGCATACGCACTTTTAGCTGTCAACCCTACCATGGAAAGTTTCCTGGAAAGCATTATGTACGATTAAGACATCACACGAATCAACGGACTAGCATGCAACGCCAAATGGCGTAATACGTTCCTGATAAAAAAAAACGAGCTGAAACAGGAATTGAGCCCACACTTCTTTGATCGATGCAGCTAGTTACTTTGCAACACTATACGCATGGCAATGAAGTCCAGATATAAATTTTTAATATATCAGTCTCAAAACTCAAGATTATATGAGCGGATAATCTAGACTCCAGAACTCCATACATTGCTTAATAGTTTAACTTTAAACTTTTGCAGTACTATGAAATACTATAGTACTGCAAAAGTTTAAAGTTTCCCATTTTAAAGCGCATTTCGTAGATCAACATAATAAACAACATTTTTGCAAGTAATACCAGCATGGGCTGCTTACATCAATATCACGCAATTTAAAAGACTGTGCAGTTCAGAAGCAAATAGTAAGCTCCAGTTGTCCAACTTCATAAATAATATAGCAGATATTGAACCAACATGCATTGTAGAACACCAAAATGAATTATCGATTCAACATGGTATTGACAGATTATCAAAGCAAGGGGACATTCATATATTACGTCCATTGTTTTTAAGTCTATCTAAATCCTTCCTATGCTCACTGTCACGCTTTTTACCAAGCCCCTAGTTCATGCACTGTCACACTTTCATACACCCCCACTCCCCTAAATGATTGACGTAATTTTTGAACGTTCCCCAAAAATTTAACTGCCTCTTAAACTTTGCTATAGGTGATTTAAGACAATACATGTGGTTCCCAATCTATTCCAAATATGGACTTATAAAAAAAGGTTTTAAACCAGAGTTTTGTTTTTCTGTTACATAGTTTTTGTACGGTACATATTTTTTATGATTTGTATGTAATCACTCATTCATGTTCCAATACAATATTATGCACTATTGTGGACATTTGAACCAGATTCAACCACTTAGCTTGATAAAAATACTGAAAATGATAATTGATAGTCCACAACGAACATCGACCGGGTAAGTGCCGGCACCAGCACAATTGTGCTGGTCCCACTTTGTCCCTCCAGAAATTTTTGCTATTTCAATCAATTCTCATTTGGTCTTCACCATTTCAAAGAATGACTCTTTCACTCTCGATTCGTACTTGTGCATACCTAGAAAAAACGAATAGTTGAAAAGTTGCGACAGATAAAACTTTTTCAATTCTTACGGTGTTTGTTTACATTTTGTTTACCCTGAGCTGGTGTTTTCTAAACACGATGTAAACAAAAGTATTTGCGCTTAATTACAAGTATCAATGATAATTCAATAATCTAAAGCAAAAAAGTTTGGTAAAACTATGATTTATTGGCTTAAAGAATCATTCAATGTCATGGGTGCTGAACAGCACAATTGTGCTGGTTCGTCCCGAAAGGGTTATAAGATTTTTTTTTACTGTTCCATATAAAATTATGACGAAGAAAATGAAGAGCTGAACACATAAGATTGGCGTTTTTCATAGTAATCTCCAGATAAACTTCAAATGGCGTGTACACAATCAAATTTCTTCCGAAACACTTCAAACTTTGGGAGGATGCTATTTACCATAATTAAAATCGTTTAAGCATAGGGGAGCAAACATTTCAAAATTTGCATCACTCTATTGAGCATAGTCAGCCATCTCAAGAGGAGCCAGAGTCTGTTCAGGAGGAATTCTCTGATCAGCCCTGTGCGACCCAGCTTTTTTACGAGGTGACATTAGCTCTTCAACAGGCAACCAGTGGGAATCTGAGTGATCTCACTGTTGCCAATGCTAATCAAGTGCTGCAGCCCATTACAAATGGAGCACGGCAGACTGTCGTATGTAAGGCCATTTTGTGTTACGACAGCTTCCAATCCAACCGAGCTAGCTCAGGAGCAACCCTCCGAGCAACCAGCGAACGTGAAGACTTCACCTAGTCGAACGATGCTCTTCACTCGCTGGTGACTTGACGTAGTAGCTGTGGTAGCTAGAGTTGGATTAAATGAATATTGATTATTTTATTTCAGTGTGCATGTTTGATCTTAGCGTGCATGCGTTATTAGAATATGATCGTGTATGTTTTATTTAAGCGTGTTATAATAGACAGCTGGAAAGCTTGAAAAAACCACGCAAAATACGATGCGTGTGTGTCTCGTGATCGAGACCTCAGTTTAGTGAAGGATTTTGTGACGAACGGTTTGCACCCAGTATGCACTTGTTCGGCCGATGGCGGAACCAGCCGAAAACGAGTGTTTAGATGGTTCCGGATACTACAGTAGCTAGTACTCGTCGAACCTGAAAGGAGTGCTCTACTTCGGAATATATGGTGGACTTGTAAAGAACTTGCAAAATACCAGATGAAGCTCCAAGTCTATATCACCCGAAGACTATTCGAAAATGTCACATCAAACCAGCGAAACCACCACCAATGGCTATTGCAAGCCATCCGACATCAGCAGCGCAAAATATATTGCCCAACAGGATTGTGTAGGAGATCTTTACGAGAAGAAGGCTTTCACCTGCGTCTCCCTGAATCGGCCAAGCAGTGTAGCAACCTGCCGTTTGAACTGAGACTGCCTTATAGCGATATGACTCCTTCCAAGTGGTAAAAAGTTAAAATAGACTCAGGACGCCCAATATCGAGTAGCGATAGTCATCGTACCAGTGTTGATAGACTCACATTCAACTCTCAATCAATACGCTCTCTCGTGAGAGCAAACTCATTAGAGAGTTATCACGCTTGAGATTTTGATGCAAAATTTTGACTCAAACCGTATAAAATGATTCAGTCGCATAACCCGTCAAAAACTCGTGAAACCCAAATGTTGTTGTTTACGTTTGAAAGGATTACTATAATTTTACCAGACTAACAAGAAACTATTGCCGTGTGTGAGTAAACTGAGTAACTTGACAACTCACGCATGAAAAATTTCAAAGGTGAGTTATGAGAAATTGAGTTTTTTTACAACACTGCATCGTACCACAGTTCCTGATTAGCGTCAGTCTGTGTTCACCAAGGAAATGGCGATCGGCGACACCAAAGGAGCTATGGCAATCCATACTGTGCCTTGAAAATCGAGAAATCTGGTATGCAAGATTCACCCAATTGACAACCGCTCGGTGAATCCTCGTGCAGGAATGTCATAAGAACTCCGAATGGATGATGAGATATCTCCCGTAGTCGGAGCTTTGAAGGAAACTACAAGAGCAAATAACAGTGAAAAAGCTTCTGGGGGAAGCTTCTCAAGCTTCTGAGAAAAGCTTCCCAAACTTAAGGGAGAACGCAACTAGCGTTATCATGTCTATTACGGCTTAAACCAGCCGACTGTGTTTTTGCAAAAAAAAATAAAGTTCGTAGATACAAAAGTCAATTTGGACAAATTGAGATGCAAAATTGTGGAAATTATGGAATCGTTCTGATGGGTTTCGAACCCACGAATCCCCTCCCCATACGCTAGACTGGGTGCGTTAACTAACTACGCCACAGAACGGGTAACGATCCTGCATCGCAATCGGTCAACCTGAAACCAAAGTCCGTCACGACTCCATATTCTCCTTCACAACCTTACATCTCCTTCGGCTCTCTTAGATGGCCAATTCGACTCTCCTGAGCGTGCCTACGAACAACACACATTGGTCCAGTTTTGAAAAATTCGTGGCAGAAATTGCGCATTCTCAATATTTCACTGTTGGGCAAAGTCACAATTTTCTGATTATCATAGGGCAAAATACTAAGAAAAAATGCTGTTTTTCATACGTTTTTTGGCTCTCAACTTTTTAAAACAACTATTGTTTAGGCAAACTTAGGCAAGAAGAATCTTCGTAAATCGATTCCTTAGTCTTGAACGCGCGTTTGAGCAAGATATCTCCGTGGAGAGTGACGGGGAGCGATTTGTACAGTATAAGAGAGTTCTTCTTCCAATATTTGAAGTACCTACGACAATAAGTATTAATATAATAAGGTTAACGACACTTGAATAGAAATTTGCATCCAAAGATGTTGAATCTATTTGAGAATGAGTTATCGACCAGAAAAAAATAATGCTGAAACTCAAATTTAGTTGGATTAGTTGAGCATTGAAGCAAACATTTCGGTTTTTGATATGTGCAGACATTTGACGTCTGAACATGTAGAAAAACATGTTTATTTTTAACTTCTTGTACGTATTCTCAACTATCTGATATAGTAGATGAATGTTTGACTTTGTTTTTAGCTTAGCTTAGACTGACTACACATATCAATGGTTGCTATTCCGTGATTGACCGAAGTCAGTGAAAATGCACAAAGAATCAACTAGAAGATCGGCTGGGATTGGCCATAATCTTCTTCAGTGTACATAATTCAGTGCCTCTATTACAGGGTCAATAACGGCGCCGGCCACGTCCTTGCAGTCAGGTGGGATTGGGGGAAGGAATGTTAGTGTGTAACCTTTGCTTTTTGGAGACCGTGTTTGCCTCTGCATCTCCACAAAGGTTACTGGGAGGGATGTTTGTTAATGGAGAGGATCGTTGGGTCATAGGATTCACTTTGATAAGCGATTAGACCATGATAAACAATGATTTGTGAGATATATACATGCTTATACGTAAATATAATATTTTCATTCGATATGAACAATTTCTATGTAGAGGAAAATTATGCCGACACTTGAGGTGACGAACCATTCAAAGTTTGTTGAACAAATACCTAAATGTAACATTCCTACAGCTGTCAGGACGAAAGCATGTGTTATTATATTTTACTCATTTGAAAAGAAACAAAAAACTCGATAGGTTGGGACATCATAGAACACTCTTATTCTTATGCCGACACTTACAGTGGCGAACCATCCAAAGTTTGTTGAATAAAGTGAACCTTTCGCAAGTCTACACTTGTAGTGTCGAACCATTCAAAGTTTTTTTTTAATTACAAAAATAAAGGTATATAAGAGGTGTTCTGAAAAAAAAATGTTAAACATAAATAAATCATGAATCAGAGTTTGTGTCGACACTCACAGTGACGAACCATCCATAGTTTGTTGAAAAATCATATTTACATCCCACCATTGTAACGATTGAATGTGCAGTCCAGTCTTGGGAACTGTGACCACAATTCACCACAGTTCATCGATTCTGCCATTCCACCAAAACACAAAGCAGCAGCAGCATCAATACCATCAGGCGTTGCGCTGCCAACGGTTCACACACTGCTTGACTGTTTTTGTCTCTCCACTATGACCATTTTCGGGCAGCCATTCCAAGCTGAATGATTGAAAAAAGTGTTAAATCATTCAATCGCTAATATTTCGCTTGTGTTTTCAACTAATTGAAATCTATTAGCTCTAACAGAAAGACCACAATCATTCCGTTACGATACATATAAACAAGTTCAATTTCATACTGCCTTTATCGAGCAAAAATGCAAAACCCCGAAAACCGCAAAAATCGTGTCACCACTGTGCTCGAGTCATTTCGCATTCGGGGTTGAAAAACGTTAGGAAGAAGAAGATTACATTTTTTGAAGAGCCGTGACATTTTTTGTTTTGAACCGTCATGGTTTGCTTTGGATTTTGATGGTCGTGTAGAAAGATGTAAATGTAGAGGCGGTAAATGTTTGCTCCAGTACTTTTCTCATCCCTGGTGCAGTCATACATATTTTATAGATTAGAAATAGTAGCATGAAACGAGCTCACCAATTGATCCGTTATCCTTGACTGAGCAGCCACAATCCACTTTCGGCTTCACTCGTTTGCTCGGCTATAAAAAAGCACTCAGGAAAAAAAAATATATATAAGCGCGCGACCCAAAAAGAATAAAAAAAACTGTTCGGGCTTTCTTGACGCACTGCCCAGGAGCAAGCGTCAAGGTCGAAGGATCAAACAGAACTAACCGATCGCGGCACTTTTTCACTTTCTTCAACCGAACTCACCGACACGCCACTTTTTCACTTACGAGACCGACGCGCGGCATGTTTGATCCTGCCCTCGTCGCTTGCCCGGCAAAAGCAAGTGTCAAGGTCGAAAGATCAAACAGAACTCTGCTGTTTTCGTTGTAAATTTGTGTTATTTTCTAGGCCATTTTTCAGGCCGATAAACAACAAAACTTTTGAAACTATTACCGAGAATCGACTTGTGCACTCCCATAGTTCGTATTCTAATAGTAGATGAATGTTTGACTTTGTTTTTAAACTAAAAACTAAGTTTGGAAATGAGGTTTTTGCCAGCTATTTGAAAATCTGGACCAATGTGCAAAAGTGAGAGATTTTATTTTTAGCGTCGCACTGTTGCCTTGTTCGTACCACACTACTCATAAGCCAACGTTGGCTCAATGAGATGGTTAGCATAGGTCCGGCTTTCGATTTTCTCGTCAAATCAATCCCTTTTGCGTCTCAATTTGTTCAAATGGATTTTTGTGTCTACGATCTTCAGGTTTTTTTCTTTCAAAAACACCATCGGCTAGTTTAAGCTATAATAGACATGACAACCATAGTTGCGTATAATCGAGCAGCAATCTCTCTATAAGCTTCTGAGAGACGCTTTCCAAGCTTCTGTGAGCAGCGCTCCAAGCTTCTGGGAGAAGCTTTAAAAGCTTCTAGGAGAAGCTTTCCAAGCTTTTCGAAGAAGCTTCCCAGGTTTTTGGGAGAAGCTTCCCAAACATCTGAAAGAAGTTTCCTAAGCTTCTGAGAGAACCTTCCCAAACTTCTGGAAGAAGCTTCTCGAACATCTGGGAGAAAATGAAAAGTTTCCTGGGAGACGATTCCCAAGCTTTTGGGACAAGCGTCCCAAACTTCTGAATGAAGATGCTCAGGCTTTTGAGAGTAGCTTTCCAATCTTTTGGAAGAGACTTCCAAAGATCCAGGGAAAAGCTTTCCAAGCTTCAGGGAGGAGTTTCCCATGCTTCTAGGAGAAGCTTTCTTAACCTCTGGAAGAATCTACTAGCAAGCTCCCCAAGCTTCTGAGAGAATTTCCCAAGCTACTGAGACAAGCTTCTCAAGCTACTGAAAGAAGATTCTCATGCTCCTGAGAGAAACTGCTCATGCTTCTAAGAAAAGCTTTTCAAGCTACTGGGAGAAACATCCCAAGCGTGTGGGAGAAACTTCTCAAGCTTCTGGAAGAAGCTTCCCAAGCTGCTGTGAGAAGCTCATCAGCTTTCACAAGCTTCTGGGAGCAGATTTTCTAGATTCTGGGAGAAGCTCCTCAAGCTTGCTAGTGCTGCATTATTGAAGGCATTAATTAAATACTTTTAAGCAATTAATCGTTACCCAATGTATGATAGTTCAAAAAATATAAAATACTCTAAATTATGCAATAAATTTGTTGTGATTTTGAAAATGACAAATTATATCAATAATCAAAATGATAAGAGATAAAATCCAAAACAATATGCTTCCAGCATGAGTTATTATTATCAATTAATTGAATTATCTATCTATGAATAATGATTATGCGAACGTATAGTACGATTGAATTTCTTGAAATAAATTCAAGCATTTGTTACGTTTGTCCTATAATACAGCTGAATCCCATCCATCAACAAACAATTCGAAAATGATACGCTTGGTAAAGACTGTACTCATCACTCCCATAAACATACGATAAATGCCATCAAAACAACAGCGACGAACAACCAAAATTTGCAGCATCCTTTGTCCCATCTCCGCTTGCTTTCGGTTGGAAACAATTACCTACCGGTTGCAAAGTGGGTAACATCGTTATCATCTACGCCAGGGCTTCCCAACCGGTACTCCGCGGACTACTAGAGGAGCGTTATAACTTCTTTAGGGGGGTGTCATGACTTCTCAAGGGGCTCGCAAAGCCATTGTAAATAAGAGACGGTTCATACGTTTGATGAATCGTCAGATATTCAATATACAAACTATTTTGATTTTTTTAAATACACAATTACTGATAAAATGTTTGTGAGCCGAGTGATTAGAGTCTGCGGCTACAAAGCAAAGCTATGTTGAAGGTATCTGGGTTCGATTCCCGGTCAGTCTAGAATCTTTTCTTAATGGAAATTTCTTTAATTTCTCAGGGCATAGAGTATCATCGTACTTGCCACACAATATACGGATGCGAAAATGGCAACTTTGGCAAAGCAAGGTCTCAGTTAATAACTGTGGAAGTGCTCATTGAACACTAAGCTGAGAAGCCGGCTCTGTTCCAGTGAGGACATAGTGTCAATAAGAAGAAGAAGAAGAAGAAGATGCATATTTTTTTCAAGAGCAAACTTAAAAATGAAATTACTATCGTTCCAGAGATATTCGGCGTGATGCTTGGTGGATACCTTGGCTATTTTTGGAAATCTTCTATAAGGGAACTTCATGGATTCTGGCGAAGCTTTGGAGCATCTTGGAAAAAGCATTTCGATTTATAATATCTGGTAACTTTCCATGAACTTCCATTTCAAGCACAATATTTTTCGAAGAGTCCGCGAGATGGTTCCATAACTTCAAAGGGTGCCGCAGTTTCAAAAATGTTGTAAACCACTGATCTACGACGACGACGACTGCGTTCTGTAGCAAATGAAGTGCGCTAAATGGGCTGTCTGTGTCGCCGAGATGCCGACAATTCGAATCCCCCTTGTGGCTCCTCTGGCTAGTTTATTACGGGCACCTAACAATATGGTTGTTGAACTTGGCTTAAATAGCCGCACCGGCAACAGTTACCTACCGTTTAGTGGTCGTTCCCTTGGCGGAGAGCTCTCCCTCTGTTTCTCTCCAAACAGAATGTGGTGTGCTATTTATCGTCGCATGCCTGTCATCGTAGTCGTTATCAGCAGCCGTAGTCGTATAACCAACTACTAGAGATCCGTTCGTAAATGAGCGTAAAGCCAGCTAACGGGTGGCTGGCTCTTTGTGGGATTTTAATTGAAGGAGCCATACTGATGCGGAGAGATGCGGGGGATGCTGTGAGAATGAGTACAAGATGATAATTTGCGTTTGAAACTTGGGATTATCGCTTTGTGATAATGCGTGGGTTATTGTGGTAAGTGAGCTCGAGTACGAATCGTCTGAATTTTAGCCAGAAAACAGAGACGTTTTTAAGTTTTCAACGATTTCCGTATTATGAATCTTTGTGTTATGGTGTACAAAGGGTGCATGTAGATATGTTTAACTAACTTTCAAAATTTTAGATTAGATGTAAGACAAATGAAAGCTTCCAAACATTAACTATTTGGCCAGGAATTCAGTGATTTCAGTATTATTCAAGGTACCGTAATCCGGGGCTACATTGATCGCAATGACCCTCCTCGTAAAAAGTTCAAATCAATATTTACCCATGAAATGTTTTCAATGCATAAATGGTGATTATCTTCCTTCTATTCATGAGCTAATGAACAAAAAGGTTTTTGGGAAAATTAAGTTGTGTTCATGCGTAAATGTTTCAATTTTCGAAAAAAAAAAAAGATCTGCATGATTATGGATAACACGATTAAAGAATTATGTGGAGTTGTATAGATGTTTACAATTTTCCTAGAAACTACAACTAAAAGGAAGCTGAATGCCGCCAGTCGTATTAAAATTAGTAGAAAATCTTCAGAAATATGACCCTTTCCGTAACACTTATTCCATATTTTCGGTCAGTCATGTTTCTATTTTTAATCGTGTATATATAACACTATAACTTCAATTTACGAACTAGATCGGGAGTGCGTAAATTGAATCAGTGCGTAAAACGAGGGAGCTCAGTTCGTAAAACGAGATTTTGTCGTTTGGAGTCTACTTGTATGAAATTAATATATATTATTTAGAAAAATGCAAGGACTCCATTGAATATAGGCCTTGGGATCTATGACCGTAGTACAAGATAAAGGTTATTTTTCAAATACTCCACAGGCCCCTAACCATTCATGTGAGTAAACGGTGTAATGTAATAATATGTGCCGATGTCCTAAGTACTCCAAGATCTATATCAAATATAGGCCTTAGGATCGACAAGCGTAACCAATTATCGATAGATGCTTTTTTGATATGGCACAGGCCCTTATCTATATGTAGCAGTAAAATGAGTATTGTTATAATTCGTACCGAAATCCTAGGTCCTCCAAGGACTTCATTGAATATAGGCCTTTGAATCTACAAACGTGTTCAATGGTCTATAGGTAGTTTTTAAATATGGCACAGTCTCTTAACCATTCATTCAAGTCAACGGAATATTTTATTGATTTATACGGATGTTTTTGGTGCTCCAAGGACTCCATTGAATAAAAGCCTTTGAATCTACGACTATAATAAGTGATAAGAAGATAATTTTCAAATACTCCAAAGGCCCCTTACCATTCCTGTGGGTAAACAGTGTATTGTATGAATTTGTGCGAATGTCCTTGATCCTCTAGGATCTCTATCGAATATGGGCATAAGGATATACAAACGTAACCAATCATCAATAGATAGTTCTTCAATATTGCAAAGGCCTCTTACTGTCCATATTTGCAAACAAAGTGTTGTATTGAGTTGTGTTGACGTTTTTGTACTTCCGAGGACCACGATATATGGGCCTGAGTATCTACAGCTTAAGTAGTTGTACATTGGTGATACTTATTTATAGCATAAAATCTAAAATCTTAAGGCTAAGTAGCCCGTCATTCGTTTTGGTAACCTTGTTGATTCAATTCCAAATTGGCGTCGGACATCGATTTTCATCATCCCCTCATCGTGCCCGTTCCGAAAATACCCATATTGTATGGGTTTCCAATGGTTTTCTCAAACCAGAGGTCGCCATCTTGGATTCCAAAATGGCGTCGAACATCGATTTTCGTCATCCTTTCGTCGTGCCCGTTCCAAAAATACCCATATTGTATGGGTTTCCAACGGTTTTCCCCAAACATAGGTCGCCATCTTGGATTGTTAATTCGTCGTGCCCATTCCGAAAATAACCCTCCACCCAGAGTTCGCCATCTCTGATTCCAAAATGGCGTTGAACATCGATTTTCGTCATCCTTTCGTCGTGCCCGTTCCAAAAATACCCATATTGTATGGGTTTCCAACGGATTTCCCCAACCAGAGGTCGCCATCTTGGATTCTAAAATGGCGTCGGACATCGATTTTCCTCATCCCCTCATCGTGCCCATTCTGAAAATACCCATATTGTATGGGTTTCCAACGGTTTTCCCAAACCAGAGGTCGCCATGTTGGATTCCAAAATGGCGTCGAACATCGATTTCCATCATCCTTTCGTCGTGCCCATTCCGAAAATACCCATATTGTATGGGTTTCCAACGGTTTTCCCCAACCAGAGGTCGCCATCTTGGATTGTTGATTCATCGTGCCCATTCCGAAAATACCCCTCCACCCAGAGGTCGCCATCTTGGATTCCAAAATGGCGTTGAACATCGATTTTCGTCATCCTTTCGTCGTGCCCGTTCCGAAAATACCCAATTGTATGGGTTTCCAACTGTTACGGGAAAAAATTGCTAATTACGACGAAAAAACGACCGGACTCTGGCTTACGACACTTTCGGAACTTGTAGAATTTCGACAACGGACAAACTTGGCTTGACCGACAAAACTTGCACCTTTCGGACCGTGACACTTTGGGAGAGCAATGTAGATCGCGCACTTCACTTTTCGACAGCTTTTATTCAACTGATCTTAGGAATAATCTGAGGGTATAATAACTGTGGTTTTGTTTTAAGTGTATGTGTTCATGGACAAGGTTGGTAGATCTAAGGTTTGTATGTTTGTACAATTAGGTGTGTATTTATCAGCGTAATATTTGCTGCTCTCAACATGCCGGCCACCGTTGAAACCGTCCGTTTCAACCATCCACCACGTCGCTCGTTGATGGCATTAGCGAGGATTCCTTATGTTCATCTTCGGAGTCGATTGGTAGAACGGCGATCTCTGTGATAGCCCGCTGTTACAGCTGTATTAACGCTAATCGTTCTATTTTTGACAGCTTTCATTTTTTGCGCTTAAATTGTTAGTTGGGATGCTGATGAGCCATTTTACCCCATCAGTGCGTATTGGACTATGTTCCCCTATTCATTGTAAGGCTTGGTTAACATCTTCCAGAAGCTCGGTAAACTTAAAGTATTTGACAAAACATTTGCACCTTTTTTGATTTTTCATACAAAATTATCAGCTTTGGTTAGCTATTTATTGAATCGATTTGAATGAAATTTTCACAGAACATCAAACATAACATGAATTTGAACATATATTTTTGAATATTTTTTTCTAATCACGAGTTTATAAATAATAACGGAGTAACTAAAGTGTAATTATCGTCAAATAATAAAAAAAAATATTTATCTGAACAGCTAATAGTACTACAAAAAAAAACTGTTTAAGCAATCTTGTTCATCTTGACAACATCAACTTTGCTGAAGCCATAAAGCTATTCTTTCTAATTGTTCAGTTGTGTTAGTTATAAAAATATCATCGAAAAATCACTTGAGATAAATCTTTATTGCTTTTATACTCGTGGATGAAAAAATCACTCTAAAATATTTGAGAAAATTCAAGTAATTTCTGAATCACTGTAAAAAAATTATTCAAATCGGTCCATAAATGACTCAGATCTAACCCTCTAAAGTTGACCACATTGGTGAAATCTCATTGTTCTTTTCGCCTTGAGAGATTTTATCGATTATATATTTTGTAATTGAGCAATACCGTTTTGTTTCAAGTTCCGAACAGACTCATACTCCGAATACTCGGAGAGCTGGTTGAAATCATTCACTGAAATATGTCATCGAACTTTCCAGGAAATGGCAGTCAATTGCAACTCAATTTTAATGTATTTAAACTTATTTTATATCTTGGAAGTTGTGATGGTTATGTAGTACAAGGGTAGTAAAACCAGCCCAGATAAATTTATCCACAAAATTATTTGTTTGAATCAATGTGTTCGGAATATTAGACAGAATGAATGCTGATTTATACCTACCAGGTGCATTTGAAGTCGCTGTAAGTGTCAAAACGCTATGTCAAAAGTTTTCATGCTAATTTCTAACTCAATTTAGAGACACCCATGACCCATGACGAAGAGAATAATGCTGCCCTAAATATAAAAAGTTACCCCAACAACCCGAGCAACACACATGTTATAATTGTTTATTATCAACTGATATATGACTAGTTTTGGTCATATATCAGTTGATAATACACAATTATAACATGTGTGTTGCCGGGGAAATGGAGGCACATGGTAGCTCAAGATTTGGACTCTGCACTTGGTAGCCACGTGCCGTTCTTTTAATAAAAAAAAAACGAAGGGAGCAACGTTTATTGGTCATCAACTCTGGAACCTAGATAGATCTGAAATATATCGAAACATTCATTATCACGATTTAGCATTCAAACATTTAAAGGTCCGCATCTAAATTCCAGTCACCACCCTTATCTAAAGTAACCGTCACCGCACAAACCGCATTATTCCCTCTTTAAGCCCGAACATGTCACCACACTGTGACACATTTCGACTTGACAGCTGCGTAATTTGCTATTTAACAGCAAAACTACGACCCACCTCTGCATTGGGGTGATGTTAAATGCGTACCAATCCGGAATAAAAAAATATAGCTCCATGTTTTCCCAGTCGATTGCCCAGCGGCCCAGCACACAGAATTCTGCAAAGATCTTTCCCTCGAGGTGCTTGTTTGACACTCGGTTGATTCTCGATTGGCGGGCAGAACATTGTTTGTGCAAACATCGTGACAGAGCCTCCGTTTGTAGATGTGATTTGATTTGTCCAAGCCGAAAGACGAATTATGTGCGTCTTAGAAGAGGGTTTGGGTTTCTTGGTTACATGAATGATTGGCGATAAGCAATGGTGGATGGTGCCGCTGGGACGTGACTTAGAGATGTCTTGGGAAGAACGATTAGATGCAATATTTCCTCGATTGAAAGCATTAGGGAAACGTGATTTATATATAAATTCGAGAAAAACTTAACTTGGCCAACAACGGAACATTCTGATGTATCTACTATTTCCTTTCTCTACTCCATCAGTTGTACTATTTTATAGCTTCTGATCGTAAATTTTCCACGAGGCCAAACATTGGTGAACTATTAAGACTATTTTAGAACTTCTAGATCTATAGGTTTTTTTTTTGATAGTATCATTACAAAGCTTACATTCATTTCTTATGTCTAGGTGTATGTTTTTAGTTTGGTCACCATTTTCTTTAACCCATGAAAATCGTATAGAATCAGTACAAACACAATTTCCGTTGTTTGTACTTCGAAAATTAGGTTGGACAAGGTTACCACTACCATCTTACGAAGCACGATGTATGCTCATTAATATTCAAACATTGAAGAAACGTTGCGAATTTGCAATGGTCTCGTTCGTAAACGATATAGTTTCGCATCGTATTGACTCGATGACACTTTTTGTCAAAATTACAATTTTATGCTCCTTCAAGACAACTGCGAAGTCGTAGTTTTTTTAAACAATTGATTGATGTGTGATTAATGTTCCATGAACGATATTTGCTATAAAAATCTACAATGACAAAATACATACACTTATTGGGAGTCAGTTTTCGAAAATCAAATGCATATGAGCTTGCAATACAGCGCAAGTCAAATAGGCAGCTATGAAAGTACAGTTACCAAGCTGTATTTTAACAGAAACACCCAAATTTTCAAAAACATTGGTTCATGACGAAATTCTTATGTTTAAATAACGATATACTCATTGCAACGGGCTCGCAGCTAGCCTGTCTGTTTAATCCCAGCGATAATGTCACCCTCAGCTGTTAGCCATTCACCTGGCTGACACCGGATCATACAGCCCACCTTTAACTGCGTAGCGAAAATTTCCACATTCGCTGCTGTAGCCGTTGTTGTTGTCGCCCACCTTAATCATCTCATATGTGCCCATTCATCATTTTACGCTAACCGCAGTCGTCACACCACGGTGTTCCACAGACCGTTGTTATCAGAAAAACGTTTTCATCAAATCTGTACTCATCAGCCAAATTAACGAAATTTTTAGGTTGTTTTTATGATAACTATGAACATTGTTGATTTGGCATTATATTATTGAAAATAATAAATAGGAGAAGGTATCGACCGTGATTGTTTTATATTATTTTTGTTTTATGGCTGTAGCGGTCATGCGACTCAAAAGTAAAACGAGTCTATAGAAGCAAATGATGGAAATGAATAGGTGGATAGGCGTCGCAAGGGAGCGACAAGATTGAAATTTAATTAGTTGGTGAAAACTGAGCAAGCCATTTTAAAGTCAGTGAGCATCGAAGCGTCCTGTATTCTACCTAGCTTCTCTACTGGTGAAAGGGTCGCTCAAAGCTTTGAGCTTTGCTACCAACACAGGCTATCAATCTTGTCGCTCCCTTGTGACGCCTATCCACCTATTCATTTCCATCATTTGCTTCTATAGACTCTTTTCAGTTTTGAGTCGCATGACCGCCACAGTCATAAAGCAAAAATAATTGAAAATAATTTAACTCCATAATTGTTAACAACTGTATTTTGAGTAGTGTTCGATCCTTCGATGATGATGCTTGCTCCTGCGGGGGCGGGCGACGAGGGCAGGATCGAACATGTCGCGCGTCATCGAGTTAGAGTGAAATAATGCCGCGAGTGTCAGTAGGAGTGAATGATTTTTCGGTAATGTCGCTTGCCCCTGCAATTGTGAGCAGAAAAAGCAGGATCAATCGGCAAGCTTAGTGTTGAAGAGACGACCATCGTTTATTTGAGTGTTCTATTTCTATTGTACTAATAATTAGATCTTGTTCAGTAGTGATCAGCTAAATCCAAAATCAATAGATAATATTATTTCCATTGCCAAAACTGCTCTTAATTGTCGAATTGAGCTGATCCTTATATACACCCTACCCTACTAACACAATCTCCATATCCCGTGACCTCTATGAAGATAGTTTGGGTTCCCTGTATCTTCTTAAGTAGGGGAAGTGGTGGTAAAATGAATACCGTGCCTTTTATCGAGAAAAATCAAATTAAAATTAGTTTCTCTCATGCACGGACGATTTAGAGCATAAATCGGTGTGTTCGGGTTGATCAGGAGTGAAAACATCAACGAAAAATAAGAATTTAGAAAATCACGTTTGAAAATTATAACTGACGTAGCTTTTCGCTCGATGGTCTTGAGATTTTTCAGTGAGGTGAATATCGTTATGATATGATGTCAATTCTGATGTTTTTTTAATTCCTGTTTGAGTGGGTTACAATCCTTAATAGATATATTTTCGGATATGCAATAAAAATTTTTCAAAATATTTGTTTTGCTCACGTTTTTTGCATGATGTTCATTTTACCACCAACAGCTGTTCATTTTGCCAACATAGTGCAGGTAAAATGGACATTTGCATCGTTTTTTGCTAGCAATAAAAATGAGTGAAAATTTTGCCAATTTAGTCTGAATTGGTGTCGCTGCTTTTGATAACATCCCTACCTTTGATGGTGTGCGATAGAACTATAGAAATTCCTCGTTTTACTATTAAAAATAAGACGATATCCTTAAGGTGTTCATTTTACCACCCCTTCCCCTAGATGTTGGACTAAGATTCCTTCCCTTCCCCTAGCGATTGTGAGGACATGGCCAGGTGTACAATGAGATGCTTGTTTTGTGTATTTCTTTTATGTATAAAAGACGTTCATAATAAACGTTTTTTTTTTTTGCGACACTACATATAGATTTCTCAAAACTAATCTAGTTAAGCATTGAACAGCCACCACGATTTGTACAGTCGTTAATGCTATGCTATGCTATAATTGTTAACAACTCTCGATTACTTTTTCAAATCAACGTAAGTAACTTCCATACGGTTTTGAGAAAATTAATTCAGAAGAATCACAACCTGTCTTCTAAAACTGTTTTAAAATGAATCACCTTTTTAACATTTTTTCAACGTGTACATTGCTTAAATTTTGCATACAATGCGCTCGCGTTCAAAAACTATGGAATTCCTATTATTTCACACAAGAATTTTATGACAAAATGATAAGCTGTTTGATATAGTTACTTGCGACTTTTATCTACCAGTGTAAAATTGTTTCAATAGTGTTTTGTTTTGATTCGAGGTTAAGTCACTTTGACTCTCCATACAGCAGCGGGGCGGCGAAAGTAGTGGTTAGGTTGCAAAAGTTGGAAATCTTACTTTCGTCGTTTTGTAAATCCGAAAATTAAACGTTCTAAAAGGGAAAAATCGAGTTGATTCAGAGCGAAACGTGTCTGAAACGACACTCGTCATTTTTATTCTTTATTAGTAGCATTCCAAACATTACATTCATTTCTTATATCTAGATGTTCTGTATTAGACAACACTATTATCCTGATTTGGTAAAACTAAATTTACCATTTATTAACATATTGTTAACAATAAATTGCATTTCATTTGTGGTAGCAGTTCAGAATTTTCACAGATGAATTGATTTCACCTGTTTATAAAAGAAAAAGTCAAAATTCAAATATGTTTTAGTTCACTCAAAGTAAATTTAATTGAGTATACGATCTTTTGCAATGTTTGCAAATTCTTTCTGGATTTCTCTTAAGAAATTCCCAAATAGCTTCTTAAATAAAGATATTTAAGCAATTTCCAACAGTGCCTTAAGCAAATAATCCTACAGGAATATATTCTAAAATATTTCGCATTTTTCTGCCTATGAATTGATCCTGAGATTTGTTTAGAAAGTTTTGTGAAGATACATTAGAAATTGTTTCAGTGTTTTTCAAACAATTTCATCCAATGGAAGGGAGATTGAAATAATTTTAAGGGTATATTCGAATATTGAGCTGTTGGAGTGCAATCCTTAACATCCGTAACACCTATTATGGGAGTTGGCACGTCTCCCTCATACACCATACTGATGAAGCCGTTCCTCTTGCTGCCTTGTTCTTCCACCTCTGCGCCATTCAGGTGTTCATCGTAGCGCTGCTTAAACCTTTCACGTTCACCTTCTCACATTCATCCGCTAAGATACCTCCATCCTTATCCCGACACTGCGCTGCATTTTTCTCGTCCAAAACCGTCTGACATTCCTCATTGAAGCTCCGTAAGCGGAGCTTGCCCTCTTCTGGCAACGCTGCTTCAAGGTTTTGCGCGTAATCAGTTGTGACTTCGGGTAACTTGAGTGATTCCAGATCGTACCGTGGCGGGCGTCGGTACCGAATGTTCTTCATACCAAAGATGGTAAGAAGGAAAAAGATAAACGACTCCCGTTTTAAAATCGACATGAATACCGCCGCTATGATCAGTTGAAGTCAACCGATTTTCCCTGAACAGCTTATGGATTGCTTCTAACACTTCTTCGGATAAATTAC
The DNA here is from genome assembly GCF_002204515.2 of Aedes aegypti. Taxonomy (NCBI): domain Eukaryota; kingdom Metazoa; phylum Arthropoda; class Insecta; order Diptera; family Culicidae; genus Aedes; species Aedes aegypti. The sequence goes on along the minus strand of NC_035107.1, from coordinate 217,309,211 downwards.
CGATAGGAATTTCGAAAGCTTACATTTTGTTTGCACTGTGCATCATAATTTTGTTACTGGCATAATATACCAATCATACTTCTTCAGGTAGAGCTATCGTGTTTGACTTAAAAGATCTCGGAATTTGTGAAAATCGATTATTCTCCCCGAAGATATCACTCGAAGAATTGTTCCAAGTTTTTGATGAGATCAAAATTAATTCCTGTTATTTCCGAACTTGTTTTTGGACCTGCAAAAAACCTTCGTGCTGTGTTCCCATCATTGCTGGACCCAAACCCCGGTTTTGGCTTATCGACGACTAGACCCATCTTAGTTTTGAATTGTTCTTGGATATCACGTTTCCTATTTTCAAGTTCTTGCTGAGAGGCCTTCCCATGCCAGCCTTTGCAGCCGAACTGGGAAATTCTGCATCGTCAATTTTCTGATTGCGCGGAAGCTGAACTGGCTTTGCTTCACAAAAATGTTGTATGATATTCCACATTTAGCCCACATTTGGTTTATTTTGCAACAATAAAATTTGCAAAACATCTTCAGCTCGTTCTCAAATATCTTGGAGAAAGAATCAGTGCCATAACATTTGTATAAGAAATTCAGAACATGATTCTTTCGATTGGATGGAGCTACAAAAAACCACTGCTCGAAACAATCTTTTTTAATGATTGTGGCAGCATAACCTTGAAATCATAAGATGACATACAATAGTAAAACATATGCAGCTGGATTCACTTCCAGAATTTAAAGAATACCTCAAATTTTATTTTAAAGTGGATTTTAGAAAGATACTTTAAGGTACTTTTTTGTATGGACAAAAAGAGATCAGTGTTTTTCTACAAGGGGTCGTGCACAAATTTCGTCACGCTCCCAGGGGGGGGGGGGGGGGTAGTCAAGCCAAGCGTGACAAGCCTTACAAAATTTTCGAAGGACTCATACAAAAAATGTGACGAAGAGGGGGGAGCGGGTCGAAAAAGTCGAAGTTTAGCGTTAGGCGGCATCCACAAATTACGTAACGCTCTAGGGGGAGGGGGGAGTAGGCGCAAGCGTTACGGCACATACAAAAATTTAAAACTTTTCATACAAAAAGCGTTACGGAGGGGGGGGGGGAGGTGGTCAAAAATTTCCAATTTTAGCGTTACGTAATAAATGGAAGCCGCCTTACATGATTTGTGTACCATCCCCACTTGTTAAAATATATCACAGAAAATTAAATGGAATGACTCCCTCTTACTTGTTTCAACACGGTCCATAACGATTTTCACTTCGAAAATATAATTTGGATGGAAATACAGTGACTCGAAGAGGGATTGGAGCACACCCGGTCTGAGTCGATCTGTTGCCTGCTGAGATGCGATCCAAGCGGAGAGTGAAAAGCAAATAACGTCAACTTTTCTCTAGCACTCCTATTTATAGATTTGCTTGAAATCAACGTTCTCTTTAACAGTTATTAAACTATTTGAACAGTTATTTGGGATTCAGTTAGAAAACGACATAAACCTTTGATGTCTTGTCTTTCGATTGAGGTGCTAATCAAGGAATTTCGTTAAGCCAGCAAAAAGTTGTAAACGTTTAAAATATTTCATGCCAACGTAACGCTCTTGGTTTTGAAATTCGAGTTGTATTGGAATGTATAGAAAAGAAAGACGTAGTTCTACGTTAAAAAAAAGAAAACTCATGTTTTCTAGCCGTCGAATGAAGAAGATGGTCATTTGAAGGGAGCGAAGAACGGGGAAAACCGACAAATTGACTTAGAGTGCTAGTATCCATCGTATTAAGCATTGATCAGTAAGAACTGCAATTTTCCAAGTATTGCAGTGAATGATGCTGATACAAACCGATGCCAAACAATTCTTTCTTTAAACGGCTTTAGCATTGCACAATACGATTTTGATAAATCTTGATCTCTTTTTGGAAATACTGCAAAGAAAATGCATCTTGCCGTATTCCCAATCCGTCGTATCGTTTTCATTTCTGTCGCAATCAGTTTCCAGATTCGTCTCACAACCTACGGCTCACTGTTATATAGTGAGTGGTCAAAACACAACATATCAACGCTATAATAAAATGTTTTACTAGAATATATAGATCTACAGGCATCTCCCTCCATTCCTTCAGCATGATGGAATGTACTAATTTCCTTTAAAATTCATTGATCGTCATCAAAGTTCAGCCCAAACATATGAACACAATTCCTTTTGACCGTAAAATTATGGCATTTGCTCACAGTGCAGCGAAAACAACACAATCAAAGGAACCGTTTTCCTACGCAAAGCATCGCGCACACATTGATGCGCACAAGTTTTTTTTTCTCAGTACGACGGATTGAACTTTGTTTACATTCTCAATTTTTCGCGATCGGACAGCACCAATATCCGGACACTCAATCGATTTTTATTAATTTAACAATGAAATCTCAAATAATCCGGTCATATTTTGTTCGTATTTCTAAATTTAAACTTTTTAATCATTTTTTCTTTTCATACCATCTAGTAACCTTTGCCAAAAATAATATTAAAAATAAAAACAAATTTGCAACCGCAGTTTGGCATTTTTCCTGCGCGACACAAGTTCGCGTTGTGATGATTTGCACTGGCCCACCAAGCTTGGTTCATTCGAAGTATTGTTGCTAAACGTTTGATTTAATAATTGTTTGGTTCGAAATAGTGATCGTGGTGATAAATTATAAGCTACAATGGAGGCAAGTGGTGCGTGTATGTGCAAATTACCTTATTAATTGATTATTTTATGCATATATAAATGCTGTCCGGGTTTGTGAGCCAGTGATTCTAAATCCGGACATAAGGTGATAACGTTACAAATTGCAATTTAAACGCAAATTTGTGAAGAATATTTGTAGAAAATTGGTAGTGACTGAAGAAATAAACATTATAAGTGATACAAGAATAGTTCTACGAAGAAAATCTGCTCGAAACAATGCTAATTGCAATGGTTCTCCTACATAACTTCTGGTATTAAACTACAAGCAAGGAATGGAGGTAATAAAAGCTTGAATTTAATATGAAGTTATGTGTTTCATAGTATAATGTGGCAAGTGCATATAATACGGTTACGGTAATTCAAATCTTTTTCAGTTTAATCGGTTTTCCCGGAGAGGTTTATGGTTTTGAACACTTAAAATAAAGCTGTCCGGATTTTGATTCACCTGCGTCCGGCTGATTGATTCATGTGTCCGGATTTAAGGACATGACAAGCTGAATTATTTTCACGATTTTTGTATAAAAGTTTATTTTTTTTGGTATAATATTCTTCGTTTTCATGATTGTGTGACCTCAAACTAGTTGTATGCAGACCACTCTATGATAAAATAATTAAATGAGGTAGTGAAAAAAGGTCGGGAAGATTTGGCGTGTCTTAAGCGTCCGGATATTGATGCAGCACGGTATAAAATTTCGTGAATTACAGAATTTTTACGGCGTGTGATTGGAATGAAATCCTTCAGTGAAGAAGTACAAAGGTTTTCCATTGTGAAAATAAGTGCCCGGCGAAGTAAGTCACACAGGGGGGCGGGCAGAAACTTGTATCAGAAAGTGGTGTGACTGGTGTCGATCTTTAAGCATGTCTCTCAAATCGTTTTCGTCCATGCACAGTACCAAAAAATAATGTGATTTACGTCTTTTGGGATGCACATAAAAGAAGCGAGCCGAATGACGTAAATTTGTGTCGAATTTCAAATACGTTAGTGTTTGATTCGGGAAATGACGATCTCAGTTCCATCGTTTTCGTGTCCTTTAACATGTAAAATTACATTTTTTGTTCAATTCATCTTCATAGACGCGTTTTTGTGTCGTTTCATCAATTACATCATGTCTCATTCAGTCATAACCAGAATTACGTCCAGAGTAATTTTCATTATTTTTAAGAGTGTGCGATTTCGGTGGAAAAGTGCAAAGTGGATAGTTGAACAGTAGTTTTTTATCGAAACACAGCAGTTTTATTGCATTTTTGGTGTACAAAGGTACAAATCATAACAGCTTTTACAAAATTACACTTGGAAAATGAATATATGTTGCAGGTAAGTTGGAATATCCGACGTAGTGGAACATTTTTAGTTTGATACAACGAATAATAGCACTTACGACGAAGTAGAACGAACCCCTATGTGAACTTATGCCATCCAAAAAGCGTGCCTTCAAAACGGGCCACATGATTTTTTTTTCTTAATTTGCCCAGACATGCGCCACAGATTTGTCTGAATTTGCCTGGCTAGCTCAGCTTTGATGGAGTTTTTTTTTATATAACAACGGTCTGGGGAACACCCTGGCCCACGGATGAGAGGAAAAACATCTGATTCTTGCCCAAGTAGATGAGGCCTGTCCTTCGCAGAGGCTGTACGCAAAACTGGGCGAACCCAGCGAAGGTCTACCGGGGCGAGTTTCCATCCCATTTCGGATCGTTGGCGTTGTCATCCTGCTATCGGAGTGAACCGTTCAGTAGTGATAAAATGCATTCTGTAAGTTTTAGTTCGCGAGTGATGCTTCCCAACCGTCGTCGATCGTAAAGTCGATAGAATACAGCGTGAACGTGTGGATAGTCCTTTGAAGTTTGCCCAGGTCGCGCTTCGTTTGACACATTAATTATTGACGAGTCAGGTTGTTAGTCAAACTGGGGCAAACAGGGCGAGTATTCGCAGTGAGTTAATTGATTCGTATTTGAGACAACCTGAGCTTAAACTGTGCCGGTGCTAACGAGCTACAATGAAGGACTCTGCGCAGCATCATCAGCAGCCATCAAATGGCAAGGATTCGGCGGATAAGGTTGCAGTCGCGGGCTGCAATGGAACAACGACGACGATAGACTGCGATGGCGGTAAGTTGAGCAAGTTTCGCAGGGGGTAATTGAATTTTAGATTCTTGCCTCCCGCGCGCACTGATGGATGGGTTTCAATTTTTCGAATGATGTTGGTCGTGTGAAAGTGTAGCTGTAAAGTTGTTCTCAGCTTTATGAAGTTTTATATTGACATAAATGGAAAAAGTTCGACTCGACTTAAAAAGTTAAAATAGCTCCATGTTAACTTGAATTTATCAAGGTTGCAGTATTGAAAAAATGTTGAACGAATCAAATTGATGAAGCTTAACTATGTGGTTGGATAAGTATTGTTATTTTCTAAAGTCGTTTTTATAAATCGAAAAATAAAAAAATGATAAAAAAAATCTCACAGCTTGATCCTGGCTCTAAGTCTTGTTGGAATTTATTGAAAATTTTGAAAATAACGAAAAAAAACTCAGAAACTTGCTATGCAGTTTCAAAGAAAAAGAACGATTTCAAATTTAAACTTACTATTTTTTTTTTTGAAAAAGTTAGTTTGAATAAAACGATTATTCATATCAGCGAAAATTAAACTTTTGCTAATAATCAACTTTTAAGAGCACAGCAAACAAAAAAATATTGGTCTACGTAACTTTTGGTTGCGTATCAATATTCGGAAGTAACTGAGTACGATCACATCATTTTTTCAATAATATTCTGCTCAAAATGTAATCCCATTCGATCGATGGAAATGCCAAGAAATATATTTAAAGCCGCAACACAAAACTAGTAGCACACTGTAGTCTCATCCCTCAGCATGGTTAGGTGGCCGAAAGGTATACGACTCTCATTTGCTAGACTAGGGTTCAATTCCCGGTCAGATTTTTTAACTCCTCTGTTGTATCGATTGCTAGAGCTCGATTTCCAGAAGTTGCTGGCTGGTTTTATACGCTCAAGTGTAATTGTACATCATATTTGCAACGAGACTGATGTTCAGCTAAAATGACGTTATGTTACAATCAGGGATTGAATCCTGAGAAAATTGAGAGAATCTCTCACGTATCGCTCTCTGTAACTATCATAACATGCTGCACGTTATGAGAGACTGTTTATCGTATACTGCTACAACTTTGATCAGATTGGGGGGATAGTAGTGCATGATAAAACCCCTCTAAACATGCTCCAAGCCTGGGGGACACTATTGCTATTGGAAGTTGGTGGATTGCTTATCGCGCCAGTAAAGAAAAACACCTATCCCCAACGGTAAACAAGCGAGAAAAATGGATTTTATCATCGCTCTTTGTTTGGGGCTCTCGCTCGCTGCTTCCATTTATCAGACTTGTTACACCTTGCGATACAATGACGATCGTGGACCGCAACAGATGGGATGTTTTTCTTTGCTGGTTTTGATCGTGCTTCATACTCAAATGAGAGCGAATCTTGCAATGCCTGGTTACAATATATTTTTGCTGTGTGTAACGAATTTAAGTATTTCCAACAAATATCAATGCTATTCAACATATCTTAATGTTCTGGACATAGGAAATGCTGTTGTTGTTTTATGATGTGACGAGCCGTCATGTTTATCACAATACAAGTGCTCCAAGACAATGATTAAATCGACTTGTTAAATTAGGATAAAGTTGTGTATTGCATACATCGCGTCAAGACTCTAAGGTGATGATTGAGTTCACTGTTTTTCCGTTGTGAAAAAAGAAGCCAAAACTTAAGGTGACACGGGAGACCGTGTTATTTTTTTTTTGTCTCACTCTAACAATTATCATCAAAACTTTGTGGAAGCAAATCTCGAGTTTTAGTGAACCGATGAAGCTGAAAATATATTGGGTTGTGCACTACATATATAGAATCATAGTGATACATTTTTCGCATCGACATATGGAGTGGTTCTTGGGATTTGCTTCTTCAAATGGATAGGGTGATTATGATGACATCCCGTGAGGCCTTAATGCTAGTAAAAGCTGCATGATGATGTGGATGCTAGAACTATGAAATCATTTACTTAGTACGATTATTAGGGCTCGAAGCAAAACAAAAACCATATGATTCGAAGAGTCGACCAGTTGTTGCAAAGAATGCAGGCTTTAAGATCGGGAGACGCCTGAAGACAAAATACATTTTTATGCTTTCATAAATTATAATTTTTTCTGTAATCCTGTTCAATTTTCACGTTTTATAATCACATTATTTATGTAATTTTTTTTAAAGACATTTTTAATCAAAATAGTTCCTATCTCATTACGTTAAAAAGCTATTGCTTTCTAAAATCCTTTCATTCACCTAAAAAATAATTTACGCTAGAAGCAACATAGATACCTTATACATTAGCTCTATTAGCTTGGATGTGGATGGCGTATATCTTATTCTAATGTTATATAAAAACTAGCTTACCCAACGTGGCTAGCCACGTCCCAACGAAATTTTAAAGTAAAAGGCTATGTAGGGTCGGGGCCCAGATAGCCGTAGCGGTAAACGCGCAGCAATTCAGCAAGACCAAGCTGAGGGTCGTGGGTTCGAATCCCGCCGGTCGAGGATCTTTTCGGGTTGGAAATTTTCTCGACTTCCCAGGGCATAGAGTATCTTCGTACCTGCCACACGATATACACATGCAAAAATGGTCTTTGGCATAGTAAGCTCTCAGTTAATAACTGTGGAAGTGCTCATATGAACACTACTCTGAGAAGCAGGCTCTGTCCCAGTGGGGACGTAACGCCAGAAAGAAGAAGAAGCTATGTAGGGTAACCAATATATTTTAGACCTCTATACATTTTGGATCCTCTGAGTAATTTTCCAACAAAATTCCCAGTTTAAATCAAAAGTCCAACTCAGTTTGCATCTTTTTTGGGTGGATAGGACTGTTGTACACTTGCATCAAGCGTTTGCGCATGGAAAATATCTTTATAATGACTAAAATTAATTAGATTCAATCGGTTCACCCACGCAACCGTTACAACACGTTACACACTGAAATTGAAGACGTCTAAAATTTCACGAATTTAAACAATAACTTTTTTCAAATTTCTAGGCTAAAAGCATACAATTCCTTCAGTTTTCCATTGTTAATCGATTTATTGGACTATGCGCAAGATATTGAACAAACAGTTTCTAATGCTTTGTCCCCAATCGAATGTAAACGCCAATGGTCCAAAATATAAACTTTGTGGGTCCAAAATGTATCGAGGCGTCCAAAATAATGAAAAATAATGCTTCATAATTCCATTATTTTGCTCTTATTTTAGATTATACATTACCATGTGCGTATTTTTATCTCAAAGAGGAAACTTTTTTCCACATTTTGGCATATTCATTGCCTTGGTTAAGCTTTGCAATAAATTATATGGGACGAAAACCCAAAATCACTTCCTTAAGTGGTCCAAAATACGACCGTTACCCTAGGAGAATTTACGTATTCTCGGTAGTCTAAGCCGATCAGCAGAATTACGCGTTTGTATTTTTATATTCATGCGCTGCTCAATCCTCTATCGATTCACATCAACAGACTTGTAAAAAGCTTTTTTTGGAAACGTTTTTTACAACGATTCGACCATCTCCTGTCAGTGTGACTATTCTCGGAAATCTCGTCAGGAGGAAGCTGACAGAATGAAGAATCATCTGAATGTTTTCAATTGTGTATTATGATAGGAAAATGCTGTGTATTTGGTGTCTGGAATTCGATTGTCAGCCTGAACAGCCTGAAATTCTGTTATAGTGTTTCATTTTTGTGAAACATTTCAAATGCTCCAGTATATTCTATGAATTGAAGTGTAGAATTTTCTGCTGAATCTGTAGCTGTTGCTGTTGCATCAGGGAGGACGGACCATCGGCTCATAGAATTATCAAAGCGTGCAACAGGAATGCTTTGCAAAGTTGTGTTCAGAGACCATAATCGTAACAATAAAATTTTATTTTTACAGATAACTCTTCCTTACTCGATATTCTGTATCTCGATATCGAGTTAGAGAACCATACCAAATGTTGGTTTTCATGGCTAACTCGATAGTCCCTTGGATCGCAATTGCACTGGTTTTGTGTTCTGTAACTCGATACATCCCTAACTTGATGGTCCCTGTAGCATGCTTCAATGAGTCAATATCGTCTTGGAACTTAGGTTGGAATTGACGAAACGCGTTCTGAATTAAACATTAAACCATGACAATCAACTGATGACATCCTGTAGTGCTATTTATCTATGACAGCATCCGAGCTAACAAAACTTTGGCCCTTTTCAGGGCCACCGAATGTGCGTAAAAGAGTTAAGAGTAATTTTTTCCGACTTTATTTATCACATTGCCAAGATATGAATAATATTTCTCTCAAACCATAAGATCACCAAAGCGATGACTGGAGCTTTCATTAGAATGCTCGAATAACTTTCTATAGATACATTGCTGTTAAATAATCTTTATGAAGTGAAATTTCACTTTTGCATAGATAAAGATGACGAATGATTGACTAAATTGTAATGTTTATACAAAACGTACTCACGTTCATCGGATAAAGATACTGTAAATTTGGGACATGATTAATCGTACACTAGGCTGCAAATCGTTATATGTAATATTTCAATATTGACCTGTTTACCAGATTTCGGCTTCCATTGTCCTGCGATCACTACTACTGCGCGCCGTCCAAGCCACCAAAACAGTTGACAGCTAGTACTCGTAGCATTCGGACCTATTCAGAATTCCTCCCGCGCAATTTCGACAAAAATGAGTGTTGTTCGAAAAAACACTTTGGTGGTAGATTTTAGTGTTCTTCCGTCGCGACCAGATGTGGCCAAAGTGCAGCATTTTCTGGAATGCGAGTTAAAATTGGATCTTTCGGATGCCAAAAGTGTCCAGCTGCATAACACCCGTAAATGCGTTTTCATTGAAATGGTGGACCGTGCCACAGCGCAACGCTATGAAAACGCACACAACATCAAGCGAGTTTTTACTTGTAAGGGGCCGTTCAAATATTACGTAACGCAACAGGGGGAGGGAGGGGGTCTTCCATTGTGTTACGGTTCATACAAAAATTTATAATTTTCCATACAAAAGCTGTTACGTGGGGGTGGGAGGGGGTCTAAAATTGACAAATTTTGTGTTACGTAATATTTGAATGAACCCTAAAGACAAGCAATTCAAAATCCCTGTGTATGTGGATAGCGAGGCAGTGAGTGTTCGTGTGCATGATCTTCCTCCATCCGTACCACATACGACGGTCGGTAATTTCATGATGCGGTTCGGAGAGGTGCTTTCGATACAAAGCGAGCGTTGGAGGCACTACTTTCCTGGATAACCGAATGGAGTTCGTGTACTGCAAATGAAGATTAAACATCTTATTCCGTCATTTCTAACAATCGCCAATGAGATCTGTTACGTGGAGCACCCGAACCAGATCAAAACCTGCAAGCGGTGTGCCCGAGCAGAACATCTGAAGCAGAAATGCATAGATGTAGACGTCCAAACAAACACAATCACGACGCAAGGAGCAACCGGTACAGCAGCACCAGTAATCGAACAAAAATTCAGTGAGGCTGATTTTCCACCGATAATCAACGACCAACCACCTAAATCTACGTGCTCCAAACATACACTTGATTCGACAACCATACCTACGGTCACCGAGAAACAAACAGAGCAACACAACACGAGTGAAAGCGACGACGATGACAACGACGGGAACGACAGTTCATCCTCCACATACAAGGCCCACGATGGTAGCAACAAGCGACGACTGTCAACTAGGCTTAGGGAGAAGAAAAAAATATGTTCTGATAATGGAACACAGTCTGTTTGTGATACCGATTTGCATGTTGTTTCGAATAAGAAAAAAAAAGCAATAATCGGCCCCGTTAAGCCTCCGGGCGTTTGGGCCTTCTAAATAAACGTTTTTGAAAAATAAAAAAGCCACCAAACATACAAGCTTTAGTTGCTACTGGCGGCAATATGATGGAACTATCCAGACCAAGGTATCTAGAAAGGAGGTAATCCAATCTGCCAGATTCTTCATTTCGTCATTTTGAAACAACAAGTGACAGCTGGCGACTTTGTTTTGGGTGAGTTTCAAGCCGCGACAAGAAGGCTCATGGATGCGCGAGAAAATTTTCACTCAACTGCTGTTACTAACAGTAAACAACCCCTAACAATTCCATAGAAACGTTAGATGGAAGAACAGAGTACACAAACCCGCCAGCTAACCAGCTCGCCAGCTGTCACTTCCACTCAGGGTGGGTGTACGGCTGTCAACTTCAAACAAAGCTCCCCTAATAATCATCTCTCATGCGAGCCGACCCAAACAGCACAGGTCGAAACGCGAGCCACGCCAGACAGCAAATGCTGATGCATTACAACACTCAAACAGCGGGATGCCTAGCAACGTTGTGAGCCAAACGAATACACCCACAAAACATGAACGGTAGGCGAACCTCGTTGCATATGGACCGATGCACGAGTTCATGAATTTGACGTTTGAGCGGTGCCGAATTCACTCGTTGCCATGGTCACGTAAATAACACGGCACCACTCAAAAGTCAAATAGTGAACTCTTGCATCGGTCCATACCCCCATGCTTCCACTTCCCCTGCAGCTGACCTTACTTCTCACCCACTGACTCAATGTCATATATAGCTGGTCCGGCTCTTAGTATGTGTTTGCTTGTATTAGTCACGAAAAAGATGTAAACAAAACGATCAGCTGATGGTGACGACAAGGCTGTGAAAAATTTTGTTCGCAGCTTTCTCAACGTGACGTCATCTTCGGCTACTTCGTGAACTTTCGGCTCGCCGAAGTTGGCATTGCACAACTACCACTTCAAAACTGATGTTATCACAAATACTAATTTGATGTTCGCCCACACCTCTAAATACCCCACATCGCCACTGACTGATTAGATTGCTGAACCTCCCTTCAATAAATCTTGATCCAGACCAAGGCAACAAACATAGCTGGATACTCGCGCCGTTGTTACGTAAATACAGTTATTAAACAGTACATGCAGAATTTCTTAATCAATAATTGACGTTCTACTGCTCAGGGCTAGTAGAGCATTTCATAAAAGAGTTTTAAAATAGAGAATATACGAATAATGGAACTTCTTTCCTTATTTCCGCCATACAAAACAATCAATTATCGCACACCGTACGAGGTTTTTTACCGCCGACCTTTAATATTGTAAGGTACACGGGTAAGATTTCAAAAAGATTTGCTTCGATATAACTCCGACCCAATTTGTTATACTGGCGGTGCGGCATCATGTAAGCGTGCTGTGCTCATCCGAATTGCTTACATTATAGTGGCTAAGGATTTTATTTTCATGGAGCTCTATATTATAATATCTATCTAATATAAGCTATAAGAATCATAAAAATCTCTGGGTTTAGTAATAGATAACAGTCTCAGTTCCATTAGATTTTTATTCCTAAAAAAGCAATCTTTCTCTGTTTATTCCTATTCAAGAGAGTGCTTTTAAATATTTTGAAAGTTTCTTCACGTGCAATATTTTTGTGGAATCGGTACAAGTGAAATTTCGCTTATGACACGGAAGTATAAGCGTGAATCCAGAAAGCGAAGTGGGAATGATCATTGGATTTTTTTCAATGTTTAGCTTCTCGGTGTACATCTTCCAAGCCCTGAAATTGAATCATTTTCACTTTCGGGACATCATTGCCGTACTACACCATCAACATTATTATCTGAATCAATGGCCCTTCAAGAGTTTGATTATGAGTTGCTTCGAATAATATTTCTCAAAACGAATATCAATATTTCACTCTAATCAATTTTGGAATAATCGAAATATGCTGCATTAAACTGAACTTTATGCAAATCCGCCCAAAACAATCGGCCCTTCATGAAGATCATTTTCGAAAGCAGATTCATTTTCAACCAGCCTTCGGTTATCCAACGTCAACACTGCGGTCGTGTCTTGCGTGTGTCTCCAACTTTTTTCCTCCGGGGATTTTCTCCAGGAATTCATTAACAAATTCCTCCGAAGACTATCTCCAAAAATTCCTTCGGAGATCTTCTAGAAGACGCATTCGGAGATTTTCTCCTGATATTTCTCTGGGGATTTGTACCAGGAATTACTCTGGAGATTTCCTCCGGAGTTTTTCTCCAGGGACTTTCTCAGTAGATCTCCTTCAAGGATTCCTTCGAGGATATTCCCCTAGAACTCCTCAATGGATTTTTAATATAATTTTCTCCGAGAATTCCGTCCAATATTTCCTCTGAGGATTTTTTCCATGAAATTCTCCGTGGTTATCCGCCAAGAATTCCTCCGGGGATTTCCTCCAAGGACTCATTTGGAGATTTATTCCAAGAATTCCTTCAAGCATTTCCCCTTAAGAATTCCTTCGGAGATTTCAAGGATTCCTCCGGGGATATTCTCAAACATTTCTCCAAGGAATTTCCTCAGGGGAATTCCGATGACAATTCCTCCGGTGATTTCGACAAGGGATTCCTCCGGAAATTTCATTAAGAAATTCTCTCGGCATTCGGGGATTTCCTCCGAGAATTCCAAGGATTCCTCCTAAGATATCCCCCAAAAACTCCTCCGGACATTTTTTCCAGGAATTGCTCAGGGGAATTCCAGTAGCAACACCTCCTGGGATTTCGTTCAGGACTCCACCCGGAATCCTTACGCAGCTCCCCCGCGAATACTCCACTGGAAATTCCTTCCAAAATTCATCCGGAGTTTCTCCCGGAACTTTTCCGGAGTTCCTCCAGGATTTTCACCATACTTCCTTCAAGAGTTTCCGTGCAAGTTGCTCCAAGAATCACGCTGGCTGTTCCACCAGGAATTCTACCGGAGTTCGTCCAAGAATCCCGACAGGTGTTCATCCAGGAATGCTCTTGGGTTTTTTCCAGGATCCCACGAGAGTTCCTTCATAAATTCCTATAGGAGATCTTCCAAGAATTTCTAAGGATTCCAGGAGTTCCTCAAAAATTCTTATCGAGAGTTCCTCCATCAGAGTGATTAAATTCTATTCATTTCAATTATACTTAAAATACTATTCATTTTCACCGTTTTGAAATATCTTCTACAGACTCCCTTTACTTTTAGGTCACATTACCGATAAAGCCATAACAGAATATTACTAGAAGGTTTGAAATTTGAAAAAATGTTGAAGTTGTTGAAATGTATTAAAATTTTACTGTTTTTCACATTTAAATTGCAATTTGGGTTGTATTTTGTCAAACTAAAGTTTAAACATTAAAAAAATATGTATTCTATATCTCGATATCTTCCTAACTGGATTTGATTAAAATCATGACTCTTAAATGATTTAACCAAATCTGTGAGGGAATTCATTGAGGCCAGCCAGACATTATTTCAATTTAGTGTTAGGTTTGCCAAACTTTTAAAGTATACGTAAGTGTACAGAATTGTCAAATTAAACCAAGCATTGAAAATGAAAATAAAGAGTGTGACTAGCAAGTTGCAACAGCGATGGAATACAGTCAACTCTTCATACCATGATATTGAAGGGACCATCGAGCTAGACCGGTATCGAGTCACGGAACACAAAACCAAATGCAAATGCGGTCCTATTTAGGGAGCATCGAGGTTGCCATGAAAACCAACTTTTACTATGATTCTCTTACTCGATATCGATGTAAGAAATATTGAGTAAGGGAGAGTTAACTGTTCTTGAATATGTGAATTTGAAATTCTCGTCCAAGAATTCTAAAGTTGTTACTACGATAATTCCTTCGGAGCTCCACCAGGAACTCCTATGGGGTTGTTCCATGGCTTTTCAAGGAGTTCTTTATGTTTTCCTTCAGAAATTTCTCGGATTTCCTCTATAAATTTTTCGGAGCTCTTCCAGGAATTCCTTTGAAAATGCTCCAAGATATGCTCGAGTTCTTCAGGAATTTCTTCGGAGTTTCTCTGAAAGGTATTCCGCAGTTCCTCCAGCAATTGCTTCGGAGTCCCTTGCAGGATTTCCTTTGAAGACCCCCCAAAAATTTCATGGAATCCCTCATGGAATGTCTTCGGAGTTCTTCATTGAATTTTTTTGAAGTTCCTCCGGGAGATCCTTCAGATTTAATGCGGGAATTGTCTTGGGGCTCCATCGAGAATTTATTCGGATTTTCTTTACATTTACTTATGGACTTTTTCTACAGGAATTCTTTAGTGTTTGCCTTGTAGTTCTTTGGAAATCCTCTGGAGTTCCACCACAAATTTTGCTGAAGTTACTTCGGAAAATTCTCTACATTTCATCCAGGAAATCGTCCAGAGTTTCCCACAAAATTTCTCAAGAATTCAAAGGTGAATTCCTCTAGACGTTCTCCAGTAACTCCTCCAGAGTTCCTCGTGCAATTTCTGCGGAGTTCCTCCAGGATTTTTTTAAGTTCTTCTTTGAGGATTTGATTATGATATTCTTCCAGGAATTCCTTGGAAGCTTTTTTAACAGAATTTATCCGCCCATTTAGAATTTATTCCTCCAGAAATTTATCCGGAGATTTGCACCAAGAATTTCTCCGAGGATTTTCTCCATATATTCTTACGGGATTTTTTTCCAAGATTTCCTCCGGGGATTTTCTCCAGGAATTCATTAACAAATTCCTCCGAAGATTATCTCCAAAAATTCCTTCGGAGATCTTCCAGAAGATGCAATCAGAGATTTCCTCCTGATATTTCTCTGGGGATTTGTACCAGGAATTACTCTGGAGATTTCCTCCGGAGTTTTTCTCTAGGGACTTTCTCAGTAGATCTCCTTCAAGGATTCCTTCAAGGAAATTCCCCTAGAACTCCTCAATGGATTTTTAGTATAATTTTCTCCGAGGATTCCGTCCAATATTCCCTCTGGGGATTTTTTCCATGAAATTATCCGCCAAGAATTCCTCCAGGGATTTCCTTCAAGGACTCATTTGGAGATTTATTCCAAGAATTCCTCCCAGGATTTCCCCCCAGTCAGTTTTCGGGGGGTTTCTCCAAGAAGTCCTTTGGGGATTTTGTTCAGAAATTCTTTTGGGGTTTTCCTCCATGATTTCCTTTCGGAAATTCATCGAAAAATTCCGAAGGGGATTTTCTTCAGAAATTCATAAGAGGATGTTTTCAGAGAATTTATTCGGACTTTTTCTCCAGGAATTTCACAGAAGATTTGCACCAGGAATTTCTCCGGAGATTTCCTCCAAGAATTCCTCCGGAGATTTCAAGGATTCCTCCAGGAATATCCTAAAGCACTTCTGCAAGGAATTTCCTCAGGGAAATTCCAATGACAATTCCTCCGGAAATTTCATTAGGAAATTCTTTCGGCATTCGGGGATTTCCTCCGAGAATTCCAAGGATTCCTCCTAAGATATCCCCCAAAAACTCCTCCGGACATTTTCTCCAGGAATTGCTCAAGGGAATACCTCCTGGGATTTCGTTCAGGACTCCACCCGGAATCCTAACGCAGCTCCCCCGCGAATACTCCACTGGAAATTCCTTCCAAAATTCATCCGGAGTTTCTCCCGGAACTTTTCCGGAGTTCCTCCAGGATTTTCACCATACTTCCTTCAAGAGTTTCCGTGCAAGTTGCTCCAAGCATCACGCTGGCAGTTCCACCAGGAATTCTACCGGAGTTCGTCCAAGAATCCCGACAGGTGTTCATCCAGGAATGCTCTTAGGTTTTTTTCCAGGATCCCCCGAGAGTTCCTTCATAAATTCCTATAGGAGATCTTCCAAGAATTTCTAAGGATTCCAGGAGTTCCTCAAAAATTCTTATCGAGAGTTCCTCCATCAGAGTGATTAAATTCTATTAATTTCAATTATACTTAAAATACTATTCATTTACACCGTTTTAAAATATCTTCTACAGACTCCCTTGACCTTTATGTCACATTACCGATAAAGCCATAACAGAATATTACTAGAAGGTTTGAAATTTGAAAAAATGTTGAAGTTGTTAAAATGTATTAAAATTTTACTGTTTTTCACATTAAAATTGCTATTTGGATTGTATTTTGTCAAACTAAAGTTTAAACATTAAAAAAATATGTATTCTATATCTCGATATCTTCCTAACTAGATTTGATTATTTGAGGCCAGCCAGACATTATTTCAATTTAGTGTTAGGTTTGCCAAACTTTTAAAGTATACGTAAGTGTACAGAATTGTCAAATTAAACCAAGCATTGAAAATGAAAATAAAGAGTGTGACTAGCAAGTTGCAACAGCGATGGAATACAGTCAACTCTTCATACCATGATATTGAAGGGACCATCGAGCTAGACCGGTATCGAGTCACGGAACACAAAACCAAATGCAAATGCGGTCCTATTTAGGGAGCATCGAGGTTGCCATGAAAACCAACTTTTACTATGATTCTCTTACTCGATATCGATGTAAGAAATATTGAGTAAGGGAGAGTTAACTGTTCTTGAATATGTGAATTTGAAATTCTCGATAATCGAGATAATGCATTTATTGATATTAGCTCAAAATAAATTGTTTCTCTGTGAAAAGAAGACAGACCCAATTGAAATGTTAAGCAAGGTTCTTCGACCAGTGGTGGAAAAGTTCGCATTACGAAGCAGCTCACGAGTGTATACTAATGCATAAAAAACATCACAGACTCGCGAACTGGCTGGGTGCGAGTAAGTCCTCACCTGTCTACTCGGGAAAACATATCAAAAGAAGTAGCAACAAGCTCGGGAACGTTTACTCGCGAGTAACCGAGCAAGGTGTGATTTATAATGTTTTTTTCTTATACATTAATTGTATAACCATCAAATCGATAGTAAACAACTAGTTTGTTGTCAAAACCCCTTGGAAACCATATTTCTCGGAGAGGACGCACCTTTTTTCCCAAAAGTACAATATGACTCTGAACAGCTCTGAACATGATCATGGAATACTTTAGCTTCGGTTACTTGGGAGCACGACAGATGCGAGTCAACCAACGCTCTGACACTCGGGAGCGTTTGGCTTTGTTATTGTTCCAGTTCAGCAGAAATGTTCGTCACTTTCCATCACTGTCTTCGACCGTTCTACTTTGATCAAGGTAGAATAATCGACCATAGACATAAAGCAAGGAAACGACCAATATATTGCTGTTTACGTCGTCTTTCAGCCGACCTTGACAATTATATGTAGTATGTATGTATAGAAGTTTCCATAAGTTAACTTATCTAAGAATTATGCTTTGTTCCTATTGGGACGTAACTGCAAAAAAAAAGAAGTGCCTGTAATCCAGTAATGGTTTAAAGTGGGTAGACACCCCACTATAAACCAAAACCACACTAATGCCAGGGTCCCGATAACCGTAGCGGTAAATGTGCAGCTATTCAGCTAGACCTCGCTGAGGGATCGTGGGTTCGAATCGAGCCGGTCAAGAATCTTTTGAGGTTGAAAATTTTCTCGACTCCCAGAGCATGCGACTCCCAGAGCGTGGTTGCCACACGAAATATGCCAAGTGGTAAATTGATAAATAAGCTTTGTGTTTTCAAGTACTCTGTGAAAGTGCTCATAACAATACTTAACTGAAAATCAGGCTCTAACCCAATTGAAACATAATGCCAAAAAAGAAGAAGAACGCTAATACCACTTGATTGCCTAATCTGACCCAGTCGAAGCCTATGGGTTGTAAAATGGTTCGTCTTTCCTGACTCATAGTGCCTGCCACCAGATACGGAGACTAACAAGATCCATAGAAAGCTCTCGGTTAATAATCGTGGAAGTGGCCATAAAACACAAGCAAACCAACTGAAATGCAATCAGACAGTTTCTGTACTACGAAAACGCCCCAAACGGTCAGCCAGAGTAAACTTTTTCTCCTCACCACAGCAACATCAATCAGGCAAAGTTGGATATTTGAGTTGAATTATCTGTGCAGATTGTAAGATTAGATTGTTGTTCAGTTCCGTATGGAAAAGAAGAATATTTGCACTAATCTTTCCGGGAGCGGATATCAAAGGGGATGTTTGCTTGCTGATAACGAAAGTACAACAAAAATTAAACGCATTTCTCAGTATGGTCGGGTGAGTTTTAGCTCTTGCTTTGGGAAAACCAATATCGTGATAATCTGGATCAGATTTTTAATGAGTTTTCTAGGATAAAAATGATTTTTTTCTCGTGAAAAACACTCTGTCAAGCACTCAAATATCACTTTCAGTAAATTAGAAAAATCCAACTCAATTTCCAAGAATTTAAAATCATATTTGTCAAGATATGCTCCAGAAAATCATCTTACGGTCTTCGGTTGCATCACTCTTCTCCATTATCCATAATAGCTTGCAAGAAGCTGTAGAGTAGAACATTCAGCTGCTGTAAATATAAAGAAGCAATGAGGAAAAAAAGTTTTCAATTTCAGTGTGCAAGTAAGCACAAACGAGGCTAACAACCGACGAACAGATAATGCTTGCCACTGACAGCAGTTGGCTTTAATAACTTGGACATTTCTCTTCGGTACACTTAGACCACCATTTAAATAGAGTAAAGTGTGGCAAAAGTTCGATTGGGGCAAGAGTTTCTTTTTAAGATTTATAGCTCCATTTCAAACAAATGCACTATGGTCCAGAAATCAGTTTTACGCGGAAAGATGCATTTTGAGCTTTAGAATGAAACATTAGACAAAAACGGTCTTCCACAAAGTTGTTTGTATTAGTAAGGTCCTTTGTTCGGTGTTATTGAAAATTAGGGTGGACCACATTTTCATAGAAATTGTGTAACTAACTTTCTTATTTGTAGAAATTATATTATACATCCTTCAGCAGAGTTTTAGACCATTCAATTTCAAGCAACTTTGCCAAAAAAAGTTTTTTTGTATCTCTTAAATTGATCGATTTAGAGCTATTTTCCTACGGTGACATAGGGTGGTCCGAACAAAACTGGTTTTCTGGCTCTAGAGTTTTCAATTCAAATTTCTCATCAAAGTAGTCTATGAAACACTTTTAGAGCTCTAAAAAATGCGTAATTTGGTGAGTGAAGGAACTCGCTATCTTCTTCCGTTTGGGAGTTATTGTTGTTTTTCTCTCAAAAACACGCCTACTTTGATTGTCAATATCTCTGATTGGGGCAAATATAAAAAATATCTTTTGACGGCATTTAAAAGGCAAAATGAAATTGTATATTATATCAAAAAATTACAGATGTGTTATTTTTGTAACTCTTATAAAATGTCTTTAAAAACCAATATTTTTTATCACAAAAACTTCAATAACTTTTGAACTAAAATAGATATCATCAATCTTTTTGCATGAAAATTTGCGTTTTATTAATTTCTAAAAGTCGTTCATAGACGACTTTGACGAGAAACTAATATTAAAAAAAACTAGAGTTGAAAAACTTATTTTTGTTGGACCACCCTGCGATGATTAGGAAAAATTGCTCTAAATTGGACAAATTTCGAGCTACAGAAAAACTTTTTTTGGCAAAGTTGGTCAAAATTTCAAGTTCTTCCGCTTTGCCTAAGAGTATATACCAGTATTTTTGCAAATAAAAAAGTTGAATATATGATTTGTGTGATATTGTGGGCCACCCTAGTTTTAAATGACACAGTATGAAAGCTAACATTTTTAAAAACAGTTTTGTAGAAGATCATTTTTGTCTAAAATTTTATTTTCATGCTCAAAATGCAAAATTATGAAGAAATACATACCATGCAAATCTTCAAAATAGTTTTGGAGCCCTATCTTTCTTATTTCAGATTTCTCGTCAAAGCGGTCTATTAACGACTTTAAGAACTTAACAAAACGCAAATTTTCATGCAAAAATATTGATGATATCTATTTTAGTTCAAAAGTTATTGAAGTTTTTCTGCTTAAAATTCTTCGCTTTTCAGGGCATTTTATTAGAGTTACAAAAATAACACATCTGTAATTTTTTGATATAATATACAATTTCATTTTGCCTTTTTAATGCCGTCAAAAGATATTTTTTATGTTTGCCCCAATCAGAGATATTCACAATCAAAGCAGGCATGTTTTTGAGAGAAAAACAACAATAACTACCAAACGGAAGAAGATAGCGAGATTCTTCACTCACCAAATTACGCATTTTTTAGAGCTCTAAAAGTGTTTCATAGACTACTTTGATGAGAAATTTGAATTGAAAACTCTAGAGCCAGAAAACCAGTTTTGTTCGGACCACCCTATGTCACCGTAGGAAAATAGCTCTAAATCGATCAATTTAAGAGATACAAAAAAACTTTTTTTGGCAAAGTTGCTTGAAATTGAATGGTCTACAACTTTGCTGAAGCATGTATAATATAATTTCTACAAATAAGAAAGTTAGTTACACAATTTCTATGAAAATGTGGTCCACCCTAATTTTCTATAACACCAAACAAACGACCTTACTAATACAAACAACTTTGTAGAAGACCGTTTTTGTCTAATGTTTCATTCTAAAGCTCAAAATGCGTCTTTCCTCGTAAAACTGATTCCTGGACCACTGTGAAATGTTATAAATGTCATGATGGTTCGAATGTTATTCAAGTAAGAGTCTTTCACTCCAAATATCATGGAAACCGATTGGAATTTGAAAATTTAAGGCTTTTTGTTGTTTCCAGAAGTAAAAAAATGTAGCATTTGGTCGAAATTTCATCACATGGAACGAGATAAAATTAAATCTAATAAGATTTCTTATGCAAGGGAGTTTACGTGAATGGAGGTTTCAGTGTTGCTCTCGTTCTAAGGCTAAGCCACATCACGTTGCG
This sequence comes from Aedes aegypti, assembly GCF_002204515.2. Lineage (NCBI taxonomy): Eukaryota > Metazoa > Arthropoda > Insecta > Diptera > Culicidae > Aedes > Aedes aegypti. The sequence goes on along the minus strand of NC_035107.1, from coordinate 217,287,806 downwards.
GTGAAGGTTTCCCTGGAACTGCGCTTCAGAAAGCATCCGACTTCCGCGACCAACGCTCTCGAAACAATGCACTAAAATATTCAGTCGCCTGAGTTTCCTTCTGAGAATGCAACATTTGCCAGCATAAAGTTTGACGCTTTTTCCCATTTCTTTTTTGACGTAGAAGTACGTCTTTCTCCTCTATACAGGAGTGAAATTGGAATTTCAAAACCGAGAGCGTTACGCTGGCATGAAATATTTTAAACGTTTATAACTTTTCGCTGGCTTAACGAAATTTCTTGATTAGCACCTCAATCGAAAGATAAGACATCAAAGCTTCATGTCGTTTACTTACTGAATCCCACATACCTGTTTAAATAGTTTAATAACTGTTTTAAAATAGAATGTTGATTTCAAGCAAATCTATAAATAGGGGTGGCTAGAGAAAATTTGACGTCATTTGCTTTTCACTCTCCGATTGGCTCGCATCTCAGCAGGCGACAGATCGGCTTGCTCTGACCGGGCGTGCTTCTCAGGCACAGACATCGATAGCGAAGGACGCCCCCGTTTGTCTTGCTTCGCTCAAATCAAACTGTCGAGCGAGCGAGAGAAGATGTCGTCCGAAGCCAAAGTCATCACTGCTGCCGCCGCCAAGAAGAAAAAGAAGAAGAAGAGCAAGCAGTCCACAGGAAAAATTGCGGTCGAACTGTGAACACGGTCGGGTGAGTCATTCTCGCTTTATGGTTCACCGCTTGTTTGCGTTCACCCAGCCATCGTCATCGCCGCCGCAAATTTCATCGGCCGAGGAGCTGTTGACCCGCGCTTCAAAATTTCGACTCGTGATGAAATCATCATTGGTGGTCAAGAAGCAATCCCGTTAGGGGCAAATACCAGAAGCCCCCTGAGTTTTGCTGGTCCGAGCAGTGTTATTTATCCGTAACAACATCGAAGCTTACAAAGCCATCGGTTCTTTTCAGAGCCATCAAATTTGTGGAAAAGAGTTAAAAGAGAAATATTTCCGACTTTATTTATAACTTCTAATATTCCTAAATCAATTTCACACGGCTTCATACAAAATTTCATTTGTCATGAATAATTTATGACTCAACCATTTGAGATTGTACTCGCGGACGCTGCTGCAGTGCCGTCGGGGTGAGTGCTCAACGATTATAAAATAGAGTGGCTTTTCCAACAGCGCCTTTTATGTTCCATATTTTATGGGAACACTTTGATTAGGAAAATTATCCCATGTAACAAAATTGCGACATGTTTAGAATGCTTTTGAAAAGACATTCTCGTTGAACAATTGTAATAATTTTGGCACCCATGAATCAGAAATTTACCATCATAATAAAGAAAACTATTGATTATCAATAGCTCGTATTGAATATTTAGGAAATGCCAATCATTCCAACAATTCATGTTTGACCAATTTCTCACGTATTAGTATTCTCCACAATTTTCAAGTAATTCCAAGCCCAACACATTATTGGCACATACCCATTTCCCAGACTGGTCGATCAGAAAGAGCACAAAAGGGAGGAGCATCATCTGCTATTCCAAGGTTATAAAACATGCTGCCTTCGTTGGATTCAGTTTCATTCCATTTCCGCTTTCGAGCTGGTAAGAGCTCCTCCGAACTTGCTCACTATTGAGCTACGTTTCCAGATTTCAACTAAATCCCTGTGATCCGCTACCCTGTTGCTGTTGTGCACCCATGAAATATTTAGCTGGTTTGTCGAATAAACTGAGAACTTATTCACATCTTCTTATTCTTCTTCTTCTTTTTCTTCTTGGCATTAACGTCCTCACTGGGACAGAGCCTGCTTCTCAGCTTAGTGTTCTTATGATACTTCCACAGTTATTAACTGAGAGCTTTCTTTGCCAAAGTTTCCATTTTTGCATGTGTATATCGTGTGGCAGGTACGATTATACTCTATGCCCAGGGAATTCAAGAAAATTTCCATTACGAAAAGATCCTGGACCGACCGGGAATCGAATCCAAACATTTTCAGCATGGCTTTGCTTTGTAGCCGCGGACTCTAACCAAACCACTCGGCTAAGGAAGGCCCCAACTTATTCACATGCATTTGCAACTTTTTCGATTTTCCATACAAAATGACCAACTTTGGTAAGTTAGATCTCAGTTATTTATGGAAATATTGTCGAATGAAACATTCACAGAATATCAGATGTAACTTGAGTTTTAACATATATTTTTGAATAATTTTTCCAATTACAAGTTTTTAAGTAATAACGGTTTGACTAAACTGTAATTTTCGACGAAAAATTCAAAACTTTTTATCTTAAATTCTGATAGCCTTACACAAAAACTGTATTCAGCAAACTTATTCATCTCGTCAAAATCTACAACTTTGCTGTTTAGTTATGTCAATTATAAAAAATCGTCGAAAAATTCACTTTAGTCAAACCGTTACTGCTTTTCAACGTGTGATTGGAAAAATCACTCAAAAATATATGTTAAAATTTAAGTTATTTCTGATATTCTGTGAAAATTTCATTCAAATCGGTTCATAAATAACTGAGATATGGTTTATCAAAGTTGGTTATTTTGCATGAAAAATCAAAAGAGTTGCAGTTTTTTGACGTAGAAGTACGTCTCTCTTCTCTATACAGGAGTGAAATTGGAATTTCAAAACCAAGAGCGTTACGTTGGCATGAAATATTTTAAACGTTTATAACTTTTCGCTGGCTTAACGAAATTTCTTGATTAGCATCTCAATCGAAAGATATGACATCAAAGCTTCATGTCGTTTACTTACTGAGTCCCACATACCTGTCCAAATAGTTTAATAACTGTTTTAAAAGAGAACGTTGATTTCAAGCAAATCTATAAGGGGGTGGCTAGAGAAAATTTGACGTCATTTGCTTTTCACTCTCCGATTGGCTCGCATCTCAGCAGGCGACAGATCGGCTTGTTCTGACCGGGCGTGCTTCTCAGGCACAGACATCGATAGCGAGGGACGCCCCCGTTTGTCTTGCTTCGCTCAAATCAAACTGTCGAGCGAGCGAGAGAAGATGCCGTTCGAAGCTAAAGCCATCACCGCTGCCGCCTAGGAGAAGAAGAGGAAGCAGTCCACAGGAGAAATTGCGGTCGAACTGTGAACACGGTCGGGCGAGTCATTCTCGCTTTGTGGTTCACCGCTTGTTTGCGTTCACCCAGCCATCGTCATCGCCGCCGCAAATTTCATCGGCCGAGGAGCTGTTGACCCGCGCTTCAAAATTTCGACTCGTGATGAAACCATCATTGGTGGTCAAGAAGCAATCCCGTTAGGAGCAAATACCAGAAGCCCCCTGAGTTTTGCTGGTCCGAGCAGTGTTATTTATCCGTAACAACATCGAAGCTAACAAAGCCATCGGTTCTTTTTAGAGCCATCAAATTTGTGGAAAAGAGTTGAAAGAGAAATATTTCCGACTTTATTTATAACTTCTAGTATTCCTAAATCAATTTCACGGCCTCATACAAAATTTCATTTGTCGTGAATAATTTATGACTCAACCATATGAGATTGTACTCGCGGACGCTGCTGCAGTGCCGTCGGGGTGAGTGCTCAACATTTCACAACGATTGCAAAATAGAGTGGCTTTTCCAACAGCGCCTTTTATGTTCCATATTTTATGGGAACACTTTGATTAGGAAAATTATCCCATGTGACAAAATTGCGACATATTTAGAATGCTTTTGAAAAGACATTCTCGTTGAACAATTGTAATAATTTTGGCACCCAAGGATCATAAATTTACCGTCATAATAAAGAAAACTATTAATTATCAATAGCTCGTATTGAATATTTAGGGAATGCCAATCATTCCAACAATTCATGTTCGACCAATTTCTCCTGTATTAGTATTCTCCGCAATTTTCAAGTAATTCCAAGCAAAACACATTATTGGCACATACCCATTTCCCAGATTGGTCGATCAGAAAGCGAAGAGCACAAAAGGGAGGAGCATCATCTGCTATTCCAAGGTTATAAAACATGCTGCCTTCTTTGGATTCAGTTTCATTCCATTTCCGCTTTCGAGCTGGTAAGAGCTCCTCCGAACTTGCTTAGCGAGAAGTACCTCGCTGCTAGAAGCCTGCTGAGCTGTTAATCCAGAATCTGGTTTGTGAAATCGCTCAAGATTTCAAGATTGAGCTACGTTTCCAGATTTCAACTAAATCCCTGTGATCCGCCACCCTGTTGCTGTTGTGCAACTGAGAGCTTTCTTTGCCAAAGTTTCCATTTTTGCATTCGTATATCGTGTGGCAGGTACGATTATACTCTATGCCAGGCCTGCCCAACGTACGGCCCGCGGGCCGCATCCGGCCCGCCGCTTCATTATGTGCGGCCCGCGGAGAGCTTGAAGACCCTTCTTATATCTGGCCTTTTCACTGTTGTAGAAACTTGATGTTTGAACATCCAAGGTTGATTATTAAAAATTAAGAGTCTTCAATTTTATGCTATTTTATTTTGAAGATTCTTTAAATAGTTTGGATCTTTCTAAATTTGATTGATTTTTTTAATGATTGAAAATATTCCAGTTGCAAAAAATTTGGGGTGGGTAATGTCTATTACATTACCGCGGGGTTGACGTAGAACTACGATGATTAATAATTTGATTTGTCATGTGTATGAATTTGTAAGTGTACTAGTTTTGTGTTGTTATTGATCTGTTTGAGCTGAAAACATAATCAATTGGTCACCACCAGCGACTGACCAATCGATTTAGTTTTCAGCTCAAACAGATGTTTGGTTCTCCAAATCCGTGCTCTTGAAAATTTAAGGTTTGGCTTCGATTTATTTTCACCTTAATGTCAACCCTTCCAGCAATTCATGTTCGACCAATTTCTCACGCATTAGAATTCTCCCCAATTTTCAAAAAATTCTAAGCCCAACACATTATTGGCACATACCCATTTCCCAGATTGGTCGATCAGAAAGCGAAGAGCACAAAAGGGAGGAGCATCATCTGCTATTCTGAGGTTATAAAACATGCTTCCTTCGTCGGATTCAGTTTCATTCTAATTCCGCTTTCGAGCTGGTAAGAGCTCCTCCGAACTTGCTCAGCGAGAAGTACCTCGCTGCTAGAAATCTGCTGAGCTGTTAATTTTCAAGCTGCCAATCCAGCATCTGGTCTGTGGAATCGCTCAAGATTTCTAGGTTGACCGATCCGCGCTTCTAGATTTCGCCTCGTGGTAAACTCGTGGTCACAGCATCCAAGCTCAATCGGCCCTTTTCAGGGCCAACATACGTTCACAAATGGGTTTATTGGATGATATTTACTGATTTGTCTATAATGATCTAAATATCGCGGTATACTACAATTTGGTTCACATAATTTACCCCACATAATTACATGAATTTGAGAATTTACCACTGCAGCGCTATCGGACCGTAATAACATCATGCTACTCAGCATTATGGTATTTCTAACAGCATCGTTGATTTATCATATAATGGGGGAACACTTCCTGAATTCTCGAGTATGGAAATTGGAAAATGTATTAAAATTGCGACAGATTTTAAATACTGTTCAATCAACTGTTTTCTGACCAATTGTAATAAGCAACTATTGATCTGAAATTTTTCTACATGTTAGTCTATTGCGTTAATCTGAGAAATAGGCTATATGAAATTGATGTCTTGGCAAGGGATGTACAAGATGAGCATTATGTATTAATTTTCCAATTTCCGTACTCGAGAATTTTGGAAGCGGGGGCCGTGATGCTCGGGATGGATTGTCCTCCATGACTGGTCCAGGCTGGATATATTCGTGGGGAGAAACTCGACCCTTTGCTGCAGGAATTTCATTAACAACTCTTTGGTAAAGCAGAAATATTCCGAGGAAATTTCTGATAAAAGTGAACTTTTTCAAAACAACTCTTATTGATTGGAATATTTATCAACAACTCTTTGTTAAGTAAAATCATCCTTAATAACTCTTTGCTCCATCGCCAAACCAAACCATTTCATTCAATGCATCAAGTACAAGAATATGAATGGTAAGGAGAGGCAGATGGTGTATATTTTGCTGGCGTTTTTTGACGTAGAAGTACGTCTTTCTCCTCTATACAGGAGTGAAATTGGAATTTCAAAACCGAGAGCGTTACGCTGGCATGAAATATTTTAAACGTTTATAACTTTTCGCTGGCTTAACGAAATTTCTTGATTAGCACCTCAATCGAAAGATAAGACATCAAAGCTTCATGTCGTTTACTTACTGAATCCCACATACCTGTTTAAATAGTTTAATAACTGTTTTAAAATAGAATGTTGATTTCAAGCAAATCTATAAATAGGGGTGGCTAGAGAAAATTTGACGTCATTTGCTTTTCACTCTCCGATTGGCTCGCATCTCAGCAGGCGACAGATCGGCTTGCTCTGACCGGGCGTGCTTCTCAGGCACAGACATCGATAGCGAAGGACGCCCCCGTTTGTCTTGCTTCGCTCAAATCAAACTGTCGAGCGAGCGAGAGAAGATGTCGTCCGAAGCCAAAGTCATCACTGCTGCCGCCGCCAAGAAGAAAAAGAAGAAGAAGAGCAAGCAGTCCACAGGAGAAATTGCGGTCGAACTGTGAAAACGGTCGGGCGAGTCATTCTCGCTTTGTGGTTCACTGCTTGTTTGCGTTCACCCAGCCATCGTCATCGCCGCCGCAAATTTCATCGGCCGAGGAGCTGTTGACCCGCGCTTCAAAATTTCGACTCGTGAGGAAATCATCATTGGTGGTCAAGAAGCAATCCCGTTAGGAGCAAATACCAGAAGCCCCCTGAGTTTTGCTGGTCCGAGCAGTGTTATTTATCCGTAACAACATCGAAGCTAACAAAGCCATCGGTTCTTTTCAGAGCCATCAAATTTGTGGAAAAGAGTTAAAAGAGAAATATTTCCGACTTTATTTATAACTAGTGGTCCCGGCAAACTTCGTCTTGCCAACCGTCTTGTTGAAAACCGCTATGAATCGTTCCATACAAAATGACAGTTCCGTTCAGTCCCGTTTTTCCTACTTTCCTGGTGAACATTCTGGAACTTTTATAGACACAAACACGTCGGAACCCTTGACGAACAAAATGGAAAAAGAATCATCCAAATCCGTTGCCCCGTTCGTGAGCCATTTCGTGACATATAAACACCATTCCATTTTTATTCATATAGACTTCTAGTATTCCTAAATCAATTTCTCGGCCTCATACAAAATTTCATTTGTCGTGAATAATTTATGACTCAACCATTTGGGATTGTACTCGCGGACGCTGCTGCAGTGCCGTCGGGGTGAGTGCTCAACATTTCACAACGATTGCAAAATAGAGTGGCTTTTCCAACAGCGCCTTTTATGTTCCATATTTTATGGGAACACTTTGATTAGGAAAATTATCCCATGTGACAAAATTGCGACATATTTAGAATGCTTTTGAAAAGACATTCTCGTTGAACAATTGAAATAATTTTGGCACCCATGGATCAGAAATTTACCGTCATAATAAAGAAAACTATTAATTATCAATAGCTCGTATTGAATATTTAGGGAATGCCAATCATTCCAACAATTCATGTTCGACCAATTTCTCCCGTATTAGTATTCTCCGCAATTTTCAAGTAATTCCAAGCAAAACACATTATTGGCACATACCCATTTCCCAGATTGGTCAATCAGAAAGCGAAGAGCACAAAAAGGAGGAGCATCATCTGCTATTCCAAGGTTATGAAACATGCTGCCTTCGTTGGATTCAGTTTCATTCCATTTCCGCTTTCGAGCTGGTAAGAGCTCCTCTGAACTTGCTTAGCGAGAAGTATCTCGCTGCTAGAAGCCTGCTGAGCTGTTAATCCAGAATCTGGTTTGTGAAATCGCTCAAGATTTCAAGATTGAGCTACGTTTCCAGATTTCAACTAAATCCCTGTGATCCGCTACCCTGTTGCTGTTGTGTACCCATGAAATATTAAGCTTGTTTGTCGAATAAACAGAGAACTTATCCACATCTTCTTCTTCTTCTTCTTCTTGGCATTAACATCCTCACTGGGACAGAGCCTGCTTCTCAGCTTAGTGTTCTTATGACACTTCCACAGTTATTAACTGAGAGCTTTCTTTGCCAAAGTTTCCATTTTTACATTCGTATATCGTGTGGCAGGTACGATTATACTCTATGCCCAGGGAAGTCAAGAAAATTTCCATTACGAAAAGATCCTGGACCGACCGGGAATCGAACCCAGACACCTTCAGCATGGCTTTGCTTTGTAGCCGCGGACACTAACCACTCGGCTAAGGAAGGCCCCAACTTATTCGCATGCATTTGCAACTTTTTCGATTTTCCATACAAAATGACCAACTTTGGTAAGTTAGATCTCAGTTATTTATGGAAATATTTTCGAATGAAACATTCACAGAACATCAGATGTAACTTGAATTTTAACATATATTTTTGAATAATTTTTCCAATCACAAGTTTATAAGTAATAACGGTTTGACTAAACTGTAATTTTCGACGAAAAATTCAAAACTTTTTATCTTAAAATCTGATAGCCTTACACAAAAACTGTCTTCAGCAAACTTATTCATCTCGTCAAAATCTACAACTTTTCTGAAGATGCCATGAAGCTATTCCTTCAATATGTTTAGTTATATCAATCATAAAAAATCGTCAAAAAATTCACTTTAGTCAAACCTTTACTGCTTTTCAACGTGTGATTGGAAAAATCACTCAAAAACGTATGTTAAAATTTAAGTTATGTCTGATATTCTGTTAAAATTTCATTCAAATCAGTCCATAAATAACTGAGATATAGTTTATCAAAGTTGATCATTTTGCATGAAAAATCAAAAAAGTTGCAGTTTTTTTTTCTCAGCGACGAATCACACCATCAACGAAAATAGCGTGAAAGCAATAACCAATCGCGTGCGAGTAGCGAACGGAGTGACAAAACAACCAAGCAAGAGCCCCACCATTCGCCATCGGTGAACAGAGCCCGAGCAAATAAAACCACTGGTTGTTCTGCTCCCAGCTTATTCACAAATCGAACGGCATAACGAACGGATCAAGCAGCGGAGCAGCAAAGAGCGCGTGAAAGTCACAGCAGTGTGCAAGTAGCGAACGGAACCAGAGAGCGAAAGCAACAACTGAAAATCATTCAGTGGACGGATTAGTAGTCAGCCCCAACCGGCGACCTGTTGGAAAGTAACGCCAGCAAAATATACACCATCTGCCTCTCCTTACCATTCATATTCTTGTACTTGATGAATTCAATGAAATGGTTTGGTTTGGCGATGGAGCAAAGAGTTATTAAGGATGATTATACCTAACAAAGAGTTGTTGATAAATATTCCAATCAATAAGAGTTGTTTTGAAAAAGTTCACTTTTATCAGAAATTTCCTCTGAAAATTTCTGCTTAATCAAAGAGTTGTTAATGAAATTCCTGCAACAAAGGGTTGAGTTTCTCCCCACGAATATTTCCAGCCAGGACCAGTCATGGAGGACAATCCATCCCGAGCATCACGGCCCCCGCTTCCAAAATTCTCGAGTACGGAAATTGGAAAATTAATACATAATGCTCATCTTGTACATCCCTTGCCAAGACATCAATTTCATATAGCCTATTTCTCAGATTAACGCAATAGACTAACATGTAGAAAAATTTCAGATCAATAGTTGCTTATTACAATAGGTCAGGAAACAGTTTATTGAACAGTATTTAAAATCTGTCGCAATTTTCCAATTTCCATACTCGAGAATTTAGGAAGTGTTCCCCCATTATATGATAAATCAACGATGCTGTTAGAAATACCATACAATGCTGAATAGCATGATGTTATTACGGTCCAACGGCGCTGCAGTGGTAAATTCTCAAATTCATGTAATTATGTGGGGTAAATTATGTGAACCAAATTGTAGTATACCGCGATATTTAGATCATTATAGATAAATCAGTAAATATCATCCAATAAACCCTTTTATGAATGTATGTTGGCCCTGAAAAGGGCCGATTGATCTTGGATGCTGTGACCACGAGTTTACCACGAGGCGAAATCTAGAAGCGCGGATCGGTCAACCTAGAAATCTTGAGCGATTTCACAGACCAGATGCTGGATTGGCAGCTTGAAGATTAACAGCTCAGCAGAAGTTCGGAGGAGCTCTTACCAGCTCGAAAGCGGAATTAGAATGAAACTGAATCCGACAAAGGAAGCATGTTTTATAACCTCAGAATAGCAGATGATGCTCCTCCCTTTTGTGCTCTTCGCTTTCTGATCGACCAATCTGGGAAATGGGTATGTGCCAATAATGTGTTGGGCTTAGAATTACTTGAAAATTGCGGAGAATGCTAATGCGTGAGAAATTGGTCGAACATGAATTGCTGGAAGGGTTGACATTAACTAAATATTCAATACGAGCTATTAATAATCAATAGTTTTCTTTATTATGACGGTAAATTTCTGATCCATGGGTGCCAAAATTATTACAATTGTTCAATGAGAATGTCTTTTCAAAAGCATTCTTAATATGTCGCAATTTTGTTACATGTGATAATTTTGCTAATCAAAGTGTTCCCACAAAATATGGAACATCAAAGACGCTGTTGGAAATGCCACTCTATTTTACAATTGTTGTGGAATGTTGAGCACTCACCCCGATGGCACTGCAGCAGCGTCCGCTATTACAGTCTCAAAATGTTGAGTCATAAATTATTCATGACAAATGAAATTTTGTATGAAGCTGTGAAATTGATTTAGGAATATAAGAAGTCATATATAAAGTCGGAAATATTTCTCTTTTAACTCTTTTCTACCTAATTTGATGACCCTGAAAAAGGCCGATGGCTTTGTTAGCTTTGATGCTCTTACATATAAATAACACTGCGGGATGTTATCAGTTGATTGCCATGGGCAAACGGGGAATCCTCAACTCAAATTTATTTGAATATTTGAACCATCCCATAGAGAATTTTTATTTTACTTTCAAACTGTGCGGCATAATCAAATGCAAACGCATTCAGTTCCCGATGGTTAGTGCCTGTGCTTTAACTGTTCATAAGTCGCAAGGTGGAAATTTCCCCGAGGTCGTGTACGACTATGACAAAAGCCAGGATCAGCAATTGGTATATGTTGGTTTGTCGCGGGTTACTTCACTGCAAGGACTATTTTTGACAAACTCTACTAATTCTTCCCAGTTCCATCACGCCAAAGGCAGCAATTCCAAGGGTTGAGGAATGAGCTGCAGCGCTTAGGCAATCATCGATTAGTGACGCTTTGAGACGTGAAATACTGGATCATAGCGGCCCAGCCTGCATATTGATGAGTAAATGCTCATGCAATGGATATTGCTACAGACCAAAGCACTGGACCGATTCTATCGATTCTAACGATCGAAGCACCCGAGCTATCAAACATCTAATCTACTGGAGGAGTTTGGCGAACTACAGCTGGAGCCAGAAACCGATCACCCAACCAAGCAACACAAGGAAGCAACGACCAAATAAACAAATTCAGTCATCTGGCATTATTCCTGGAACACCATACACTGGTTCTCGAAACCACAGAACGACAAATGGTTCTTTTCAGGACTACCAAAATGAGTCCAAAAAGAGTTAACTTCTGAAAACTTCATCCGATCAATAACAACACAAAACTAGTACACTTACAAATTCATACACATGACAAATCAAATTATTAATCATCGTAGTTCTACGTCAACCCCGCGGTAATATAATAGACATTACCCACCCCAATTTTTTTTTTTTTCATTTCTAGCACCGGCTGACTTCGAGACGGCCATTGCCGCCACTGGGTATGGCAAGTTCAACTTTCTGCTGCTGCTGGTGGCACTACCCTGTTGCATGTGCACCGTGTTTGAGACGACCACCATTTCGTACGTGCTTCCGAGTGCCGAATGCGATCTGCATCTCTCGCTGGTCGACAAGGGAACGCTGAATGCGGTCACCTATGGAGGTAAGTGCACATATTTGCGAACACATTCACAGCGGCTCTCGGTTTGGATTGCAGTCGATGGTAGGGCGGCCTAGAAATATCAAATTACGGAAATCTTAAGTTAGACCATTTGTTATTTTTTGACTTTTATCCCAAAAAGCTAATATGAAAATTTGCACGGAATCCGTCTACTCTGAGCTCAGAACACTTCGTTGAATGACGTTTGGTCGAAAAACGTTTGGTCGAGCATGAGTATAATTGACAGTCCGCCTAACTGACAGGGCCCAACTGATATGAGCGATTTCTTCATAATGATATAGTGATTCTTCATCCTGATCATAATCGACAACCCTAATGCACAGCCTCCGAACGCATGAACCTCTGTTGCTCTCTGCTGATGGCATCTGGCATCGATCCGGGCTCGGGTCAGGTCAGGATGCCAACAGGACCATTATCGTCAACATATTGAGCGCTAAATGCGGAAATGCAACTAGGTACTAGCAGGGAATTATTGTTTGGACCTGGAAAAGTGGAAGCATTTCCAGGAAGGCGTGAATTCAGGGTAAACAATGGCGCGAGAAAACGATGTCCATTTTGCCATTGTCATCGTTTTGCGAAGTAAATTGCACGCTATTGGGGTTACCTTTTTCACGCAAATGGTTCCGTATTGAAATGGTATCGAATAGAGTAGAGGAGAAATCAATTAAATTGTTTTGTGGACAATTACGGCAGCGTCGTTAGTAATATACTTTTCTAGTTTAGCCGCGTAAATGATCAGTTTTTCAAAAAGTTGACGAAATTCCAACACTAAACATCGTTTAAAACAAGGCCAAACATTCATTGATAATATCAGACAGTGAAGAACAAAAACAAGAATTCAAAGAGAAAAATGGCACGGTAAATGGCTGGGCACGGCGTACCATTGGTACCTTGCGTACCTACAGGAATAAAAAAGACCCCATTGTGTGGTCCTTAGCCTCTTGCCCAGCAACTTCTATCCCTGCATCCTCGCGGTACTGGCCGGGGTACGAGTAGCCTTAGGGAAGATCGGGTAACCAACCCCCGGTGGGAACTTTGGTCGTATGCTGACAAGGAAGGGGGGGGGTTTGCTTCTGCAAACCTTGAGCGTCTGTACTCCATGTTAGGAGCGGCTCACAACAGCGTCTGTTCCCCATGTCAGGGGCGGCTGATCATCGTCTGAGTGCCAGAGAAGGACTCTAAGCTAAACTGCGCACTATGACCCTCCGAACATTTATGGACAATTGTCCTCCGGAAATCTAGGGGGTTGGTGTCAGGCCCTGCAAGCCAACAGTAAAAACACATCAGCACAGGAACGTCAACGAGAGAATACGGACCGGAACAATCGGCAACACACGTGAGCTGGGAACAGCTTTTATAGTGATGGGTGATATGCAAAGGCGCGTGATTGGGTGGTGGCCGATCAACGAAAGAATGTGCAAGTCGAGGCTCAAAGGCCGGTTCTTCAACTTCAGCATCATAAACGTGCATAGCCCTCACTCCGGAAGCACTGATGATGACAAGGACGAATTTTACGCGCAGCTCGAACGCGAATACGACCGCTGCCCAAGCCACGACGTCAAGGTTCCGGGTCATTTGGCCGAACGCCATTTGGCCGAATGCCGTTTGACCGAACGCCATTTGGCCGAAAGGGTCATGTGGCCGAATGCCGTGTGGCCGAAATTGAAAAAAATACATGATAGATAATAGTTAGCATGAATTTTTAATATATTTCTCAATTTCAAAGAACAATTTATTTTTAAAGAGGGATAAATCATCATGTATGTACAGCTCTTTAGTATTAGTTCAAAAAATAGTCAATGCTGAAAGAAGAACATCCTAAATGAAAGCAATTATTAACTTCTCTGCTAGCGGTAATAGTAGCCAGCAGAGTTTTTCGCATTGCGTTTGTAGTCAGCTTTTGACAGTAACTAAAATACAGTTTAAGATTTAGTCGTCCTTCTGTAGCATCGGTTCGCTTCAATGCTTCCAATCGTAGGGTAGATGTACCAGTTTTAGCCACCCTAAGGAAAAATATTGTTTATACATAAATCAAACGACCTTTGATTACTGTCAATACATTAAATGAAAGCTTTCAAACCATGCTCAGCAGGGAAAATATAAAAACTAATCAGAAACTTTGTTTTTGTATTAAAAATGGGGGTGGCGAATACTGGACCACTTGCACCAGTATTGGCCACGATTTTAATTTCGGTTCCTGAATTCGCTACCTACGTTGATTTCTTATGGGGAGTGGCGAATCAGGAACACCATGGCGAAAAATTGATACAAAGGAGCAAAAATTTTAAGGAAAATGATTTTTTTGACGTAGAAGTACGTCTTTCTCCTCTATACAGGAGTGAAATTGGAATTTCAAAACCGAGAGCGTTACGCTGGCATGAAATATTTTAAACGTTTATAACTTTTCGCTGGCTTAACGAAATTTCTTGATTAGCACCTCAATCGAAAGATAAGACATCAAAGCTTCATGTCGTTTACTTACTGAATCCCACATACCTGTTTAAATAGTTTAATAACTGTTTTAAAATAGAATGTTGATTTCAAGCAAATCTATAAATAGGGGTGGCTAGAGAAAATTTGACGTCATTTGCTTTTCACTCTCCGATTGGCTCGCATCTCAGCAGGCGACAGATCGGCTTGCTCTGACCGGGCGTGCTTCTCAGGCACAGACATCGATAGCGAAGGACGCCCCCGTTTGTCTTGCTTCGCTCAAATCAAACTGTCGAGCGAGCGAGAGAAGATGTCGTCCGAAGCCAAAGTCATCACTGCTGCCGCCGCCAAGAAGAAAAAGAAGAAGAAGAGCAAGCAGTCCACAGGAAAAATTGCGGTCGAACTGTGAACACGGTCGGGTGAGTCATTCTCGCTTTATGGTTCACCGCTTGTTTGCGTTCACCCAGCCATCGTCATCGCCGCCGCAAATTTCATCGGCCGAGGAGCTGTTGACCCGCGCTTCAAAATTTCGACTCGTGATGAAATCATCATTGGTGGTCAAGAAGCAATCCCGTTAGGGGCAAATACCAGAAGCCCCCTGAGTTTTGCTGGTCCGAGCAGTGTTATTTATCCGTAACAACATCGAAGCTTACAAAGCCATCGGTTCTTTTCAGAGCCATCAAATTTGTGGAAAAGAGTTAAAAGAGAAATATTTCCGACTTTATTTATAACTTCTAATATTCCTAAATCAATTTCACACGGCTTCATACAAAATTTCATTTGTCATGAATAATTTATGACTCAACCATTTGAGATTGTACTCGCGGACGCTGCTGCAGTGCCGTCGGGGTGAGTGCTCAACGATTATAAAATAGAGTGGCTTTTCCAACAGCGCCTTTTATGTTCCATATTTTATGGGAACACTTTGATTAGGAAAATTATCCCATGTAACAAAATTGCGACATGTTTAGAATGCTTTTGAAAAGACATTCTCGTTGAACAATTGTAATAATTTTGGCACCCATGAATCAGAAATTTACCATCATAATAAAGAAAACTATTGATTATCAATAGCTCGTATTGAATATTTAGGAAATGCCAATCATTCCAACAATTCATGTTTGACCAATTTCTCACGTATTAGTATTCTCCACAATTTTCAAGTAATTCCAAGCCCAACACATTATTGGCACATACCCATTTCCCAGACTGGTCGATCAGAAAGAGCACAAAAGGGAGGAGCATCATCTGCTATTCCAAGGTTATAAAACATGCTGCCTTCGTTGGATTCAGTTTCATTCCATTTCCGCTTTCGAGCTGGTAAGAGCTCCTCCGAACTTGCTCACTATTGAGCTACGTTTCCAGATTTCAACTAAATCCCTGTGATCCGCTACCCTGTTGCTGTTGTGCACCCATGAAATATTTAGCTGGTTTGTCGAATAAACTGAGAACTTATTCACATCTTCTTATTCTTCTTCTTCTTTTTCTTCTTGGCATTAACGTCCTCACTGGGACAGAGCCTGCTTCTCAGCTTAGTGTTCTTATGATACTTCCACAGTTATTAACTGAGAGCTTTCTTTGCCAAAGTTTCCATTTTTGCATGTGTATATCGTGTGGCAGGTACGATTATACTCTATGCCCAGGGAATTCAAGAAAATTTCCATTACGAAAAGATCCTGGACCGACCGGGAATCGAATCCAAACATTTTCAGCATGGCTTTGCTTTGTAGCCGCGGACTCTAACCAAACCACTCGGCTAAGGAAGGCCCCAACTTATTCACATGCATTTGCAACTTTTTCGATTTTCCATACAAAATGACCAACTTTGGTAAGTTAGATCTCAGTTATTTATGGAAATATTGTCGAATGAAACATTCACAGAATATCAGATGTAACTTGAGTTTTAACATATATTTTTGAATAATTTTTCCAATTACAAGTTTTTAAGTAATAACGGTTTGACTAAACTGTAATTTTCGACGAAAAATTCAAAACTTTTTATCTTAAATTCTGATAGCCTTACACAAAAACTGTATTCAGCAAACTTATTCATCTCGTCAAAATCTACAACTTTGCTGTTTAGTTATGTCAATTATAAAAAATCGTCGAAAAATTCACTTTAGTCAAACCGTTACTGCTTTTCAACGTGTGATTGGAAAAATCACTCAAAAATATATGTTAAAATTTAAGTTATTTCTGATATTCTGTGAAAATTTCATTCAAATCGGTTCATAAATAACTGAGATATGGTTTATCAAAGTTGGTTATTTTGCATGAAAAATCAAAAGAGTTGCAGTTTTTTGACGTAGAAGTACGTCTCTCTTCTCTATACAGGAGTGAAATTGGAATTTCAAAACCAAGAGCGTTACGTTGGCATGAAATATTTTAAACGTTTATAACTTTTCGCTGGCTTAACGAAATTTCTTGATTAGCATCTCAATCGAAAGATATGACATCAAAGCTTCATGTCGTTTACTTACTGAGTCCCACATACCTGTCCAAATAGTTTAATAACTGTTTTAAAAGAGAACGTTGATTTCAAGCAAATCTATAAGGGGGTGGCTAGAGAAAATTTGACGTCATTTGCTTTTCACTCTCCGATTGGCTCGCATCTCAGCAGGCGACAGATCGGCTTGTTCTGACCGGGCGTGCTTCTCAGGCACAGACATCGATAGCGAGGGACGCCCCCGTTTGTCTTGCTTCGCTCAAATCAAACTGTCGAGCGAGCGAGAGAAGATGCCGTTCGAAGCTAAAGCCATCACCGCTGCCGCCTAGGAGAAGAAGAGGAAGCAGTCCACAGGAGAAATTGCGGTCGAACTGTGAACACGGTCGGGCGAGTCATTCTCGCTTTGTGGTTCACCGCTTGTTTGCGTTCACCCAGCCATCGTCATCGCCGCCGCAAATTTCATCGGCCGAGGAGCTGTTGACCCGCGCTTCAAAATTTCGACTCGTGATGAAACCATCATTGGTGGTCAAGAAGCAATCCCGTTAGGAGCAAATACCAGAAGCCCCCTGAGTTTTGCTGGTCCGAGCAGTGTTATTTATCCGTAACAACATCGAAGCTAACAAAGCCATCGGTTCTTTTTAGAGCCATCAAATTTGTGGAAAAGAGTTGAAAGAGAAATATTTCCGACTTTATTTATAACTTCTAGTATTCCTAAATCAATTTCACGGCCTCATACAAAATTTCATTTGTCGTGAATAATTTATGACTCAACCATATGAGATTGTACTCGCGGACGCTGCTGCAGTGCCGTCGGGGTGAGTGCTCAACATTTCACAACGATTGCAAAATAGAGTGGCTTTTCCAACAGCGCCTTTTATGTTCCATATTTTATGGGAACACTTTGATTAGGAAAATTATCCCATGTGACAAAATTGCGACATATTTAGAATGCTTTTGAAAAGACATTCTCGTTGAACAATTGTAATAATTTTGGCACCCAAGGATCATAAATTTACCGTCATAATAAAGAAAACTATTAATTATCAATAGCTCGTATTGAATATTTAGGGAATGCCAATCATTCCAACAATTCATGTTCGACCAATTTCTCCTGTATTAGTATTCTCCGCAATTTTCAAGTAATTCCAAGCAAAACACATTATTGGCACATACCCATTTCCCAGATTGGTCGATCAGAAAGCGAAGAGCACAAAAGGGAGGAGCATCATCTGCTATTCCAAGGTTATAAAACATGCTGCCTTCTTTGGATTCAGTTTCATTCCATTTCCGCTTTCGAGCTGGTAAGAGCTCCTCCGAACTTGCTTAGCGAGAAGTACCTCGCTGCTAGAAGCCTGCTGAGCTGTTAATCCAGAATCTGGTTTGTGAAATCGCTCAAGATTTCAAGATTGAGCTACGTTTCCAGATTTCAACTAAATCCCTGTGATCCGCCACCCTGTTGCTGTTGTGCAACTGAGAGCTTTCTTTGCCAAAGTTTCCATTTTTGCATTCGTATATCGTGTGGCAGGTACGATTATACTCTATGCCAGGCCTGCCCAACGTACGGCCCGCGGGCCGCATCCGGCCCGCCGCTTCATTATGTGCGGCCCGCGGAGAGCTTGAAGACCCTTCTTATATCTGGCCTTTTCACTGTTGTAGAAACTTGATGTTTGAACATCCAAGGTTGATTATTAAAAATTAAGAGTCTTCAATTTTATGCTATTTTATTTTGAAGATTCTTTAAATAGTTTGGATCTTTCTAAATTTGATTGATTTTTTTAATGATTGAAAATATTCCAGTTGCAAAAAATTTGGGGTGGGTAATGTCTATTACATTACCGCGGGGTTGACGTAGAACTACGATGATTAATAATTTGATTTGTCATGTGTATGAATTTGTAAGTGTACTAGTTTTGTGTTGTTATTGATCTGTTTGAGCTGAAAACATAATCAATTGGTCACCACCAGCGACTGACCAATCGATTTAGTTTTCAGCTCAAACAGATGTTTGGTTCTCCAAATCCGTGCTCTTGAAAATTTAAGGTTTGGCTTCGATTTATTTTCACCTTAATGTCAACCCTTCCAGCAATTCATGTTCGACCAATTTCTCACGCATTAGAATTCTCCCCAATTTTCAAAAAATTCTAAGCCCAACACATTATTGGCACATACCCATTTCCCAGATTGGTCGATCAGAAAGCGAAGAGCACAAAAGGGAGGAGCATCATCTGCTATTCTGAGGTTATAAAACATGCTTCCTTCGTCGGATTCAGTTTCATTCTAATTCCGCTTTCGAGCTGGTAAGAGCTCCTCCGAACTTGCTCAGCGAGAAGTACCTCGCTGCTAGAAATCTGCTGAGCTGTTAATTTTCAAGCTGCCAATCCAGCATCTGGTCTGTGGAATCGCTCAAGATTTCTAGGTTGACCGATCCGCGCTTCTAGATTTCGCCTCGTGGTAAACTCGTGGTCACAGCATCCAAGCTCAATCGGCCCTTTTCAGGGCCAACATACGTTCACAAATGGGTTTATTGGATGATATTTACTGATTTGTCTATAATGATCTAAATATCGCGGTATACTACAATTTGGTTCACATAATTTACCCCACATAATTACATGAATTTGAGAATTTACCACTGCAGCGCTATCGGACCGTAATAACATCATGCTACTCAGCATTATGGTATTTCTAACAGCATCGTTGATTTATCATATAATGGGGGAACACTTCCTGAATTCTCGAGTATGGAAATTGGAAAATGTATTAAAATTGCGACAGATTTTAAATACTGTTCAATCAACTGTTTTCTGACCAATTGTAATAAGCAACTATTGATCTGAAATTTTTCTACATGTTAGTCTATTGCGTTAATCTGAGAAATAGGCTATATGAAATTGATGTCTTGGCAAGGGATGTACAAGATGAGCATTATGTATTAATTTTCCAATTTCCGTACTCGAGAATTTTGGAAGCGGGGGCCGTGATGCTCGGGATGGATTGTCCTCCATGACTGGTCCAGGCTGGATATATTCGTGGGGAGAAACTCGACCCTTTGCTGCAGGAATTTCATTAACAACTCTTTGGTAAAGCAGAAATATTCCGAGGAAATTTCTGATAAAAGTGAACTTTTTCAAAACAACTCTTATTGATTGGAATATTTATCAACAACTCTTTGTTAAGTAAAATCATCCTTAATAACTCTTTGCTCCATCGCCAAACCAAACCATTTCATTCAATGCATCAAGTACAAGAATATGAATGGTAAGGAGAGGCAGATGGTGTATATTTTGCTGGCGTTTTTTGACGTAGAAGTACGTCTTTCTCCTCTATACAGGAGTGAAATTGGAATTTCAAAACCGAGAGCGTTACGCTGGCATGAAATATTTTAAACGTTTATAACTTTTCGCTGGCTTAACGAAATTTCTTGATTAGCACCTCAATCGAAAGATAAGACATCAAAGCTTCATGTCGTTTACTTACTGAATCCCACATACCTGTTTAAATAGTTTAATAACTGTTTTAAAATAGAATGTTGATTTCAAGCAAATCTATAAATAGGGGTGGCTAGAGAAAATTTGACGTCATTTGCTTTTCACTCTCCGATTGGCTCGCATCTCAGCAGGCGACAGATCGGCTTGCTCTGACCGGGCGTGCTTCTCAGGCACAGACATCGATAGCGAAGGACGCCCCCGTTTGTCTTGCTTCGCTCAAATCAAACTGTCGAGCGAGCGAGAGAAGATGTCGTCCGAAGCCAAAGTCATCACTGCTGCCGCCGCCAAGAAGAAAAAGAAGAAGAAGAGCAAGCAGTCCACAGGAGAAATTGCGGTCGAACTGTGAAAACGGTCGGGCGAGTCATTCTCGCTTTGTGGTTCACTGCTTGTTTGCGTTCACCCAGCCATCGTCATCGCCGCCGCAAATTTCATCGGCCGAGGAGCTGTTGACCCGCGCTTCAAAATTTCGACTCGTGAGGAAATCATCATTGGTGGTCAAGAAGCAATCCCGTTAGGAGCAAATACCAGAAGCCCCCTGAGTTTTGCTGGTCCGAGCAGTGTTATTTATCCGTAACAACATCGAAGCTAACAAAGCCATCGGTTCTTTTCAGAGCCATCAAATTTGTGGAAAAGAGTTAAAAGAGAAATATTTCCGACTTTATTTATAACTAGTGGTCCCGGCAAACTTCGTCTTGCCAACCGTCTTGTTGAAAACCGCTATGAATCGTTCCATACAAAATGACAGTTCCGTTCAGTCCCGTTTTTCCTACTTTCCTGGTGAACATTCTGGAACTTTTATAGACACAAACACGTCGGAACCCTTGACGAACAAAATGGAAAAAGAATCATCCAAATCCGTTGCCCCGTTCGTGAGCCATTTCGTGACATATAAACACCATTCCATTTTTATTCATATAGACTTCTAGTATTCCTAAATCAATTTCTCGGCCTCATACAAAATTTCATTTGTCGTGAATAATTTATGACTCAACCATTTGGGATTGTACTCGCGGACGCTGCTGCAGTGCCGTCGGGGTGAGTGCTCAACATTTCACAACGATTGCAAAATAGAGTGGCTTTTCCAACAGCGCCTTTTATGTTCCATATTTTATGGGAACACTTTGATTAGGAAAATTATCCCATGTGACAAAATTGCGACATATTTAGAATGCTTTTGAAAAGACATTCTCGTTGAACAATTGAAATAATTTTGGCACCCATGGATCAGAAATTTACCGTCATAATAAAGAAAACTATTAATTATCAATAGCTCGTATTGAATATTTAGGGAATGCCAATCATTCCAACAATTCATGTTCGACCAATTTCTCCCGTATTAGTATTCTCCGCAATTTTCAAGTAATTCCAAGCAAAACACATTATTGGCACATACCCATTTCCCAGATTGGTCAATCAGAAAGCGAAGAGCACAAAAAGGAGGAGCATCATCTGCTATTCCAAGGTTATGAAACATGCTGCCTTCGTTGGATTCAGTTTCATTCCATTTCCGCTTTCGAGCTGGTAAGAGCTCCTCTGAACTTGCTTAGCGAGAAGTATCTCGCTGCTAGAAGCCTGCTGAGCTGTTAATCCAGAATCTGGTTTGTGAAATCGCTCAAGATTTCAAGATTGAGCTACGTTTCCAGATTTCAACTAAATCCCTGTGATCCGCTACCCTGTTGCTGTTGTGTACCCATGAAATATTAAGCTTGTTTGTCGAATAAACAGAGAACTTATCCACATCTTCTTCTTCTTCTTCTTCTTGGCATTAACATCCTCACTGGGACAGAGCCTGCTTCTCAGCTTAGTGTTCTTATGACACTTCCACAGTTATTAACTGAGAGCTTTCTTTGCCAAAGTTTCCATTTTTACATTCGTATATCGTGTGGCAGGTACGATTATACTCTATGCCCAGGGAAGTCAAGAAAATTTCCATTACGAAAAGATCCTGGACCGACCGGGAATCGAACCCAGACACCTTCAGCATGGCTTTGCTTTGTAGCCGCGGACACTAACCACTCGGCTAAGGAAGGCCCCAACTTATTCGCATGCATTTGCAACTTTTTCGATTTTCCATACAAAATGACCAACTTTGGTAAGTTAGATCTCAGTTATTTATGGAAATATTTTCGAATGAAACATTCACAGAACATCAGATGTAACTTGAATTTTAACATATATTTTTGAATAATTTTTCCAATCACAAGTTTATAAGTAATAACGGTTTGACTAAACTGTAATTTTCGACGAAAAATTCAAAACTTTTTATCTTAAAATCTGATAGCCTTACACAAAAACTGTCTTCAGCAAACTTATTCATCTCGTCAAAATCTACAACTTTTCTGAAGATGCCATGAAGCTATTCCTTCAATATGTTTAGTTATATCAATCATAAAAAATCGTCAAAAAATTCACTTTAGTCAAACCTTTACTGCTTTTCAACGTGTGATTGGAAAAATCACTCAAAAACGTATGTTAAAATTTAAGTTATGTCTGATATTCTGTTAAAATTTCATTCAAATCAGTCCATAAATAACTGAGATATAGTTTATCAAAGTTGATCATTTTGCATGAAAAATCAAAAAAGTTGCAGTTTTTTTTTCTCAGCGACGAATCACACCATCAACGAAAATAGCGTGAAAGCAATAACCAATCGCGTGCGAGTAGCGAACGGAGTGACAAAACAACCAAGCAAGAGCCCCACCATTCGCCATCGGTGAACAGAGCCCGAGCAAATAAAACCACTGGTTGTTCTGCTCCCAGCTTATTCACAAATCGAACGGCATAACGAACGGATCAAGCAGCGGAGCAGCAAAGAGCGCGTGAAAGTCACAGCAGTGTGCAAGTAGCGAACGGAACCAGAGAGCGAAAGCAACAACTGAAAATCATTCAGTGGACGGATTAGTAGTCAGCCCCAACCGGCGACCTGTTGGAAAGTAACGCCAGCAAAATATACACCATCTGCCTCTCCTTACCATTCATATTCTTGTACTTGATGAATTCAATGAAATGGTTTGGTTTGGCGATGGAGCAAAGAGTTATTAAGGATGATTATACCTAACAAAGAGTTGTTGATAAATATTCCAATCAATAAGAGTTGTTTTGAAAAAGTTCACTTTTATCAGAAATTTCCTCTGAAAATTTCTGCTTAATCAAAGAGTTGTTAATGAAATTCCTGCAACAAAGGGTTGAGTTTCTCCCCACGAATATTTCCAGCCAGGACCAGTCATGGAGGACAATCCATCCCGAGCATCACGGCCCCCGCTTCCAAAATTCTCGAGTACGGAAATTGGAAAATTAATACATAATGCTCATCTTGTACATCCCTTGCCAAGACATCAATTTCATATAGCCTATTTCTCAGATTAACGCAATAGACTAACATGTAGAAAAATTTCAGATCAATAGTTGCTTATTACAATAGGTCAGGAAACAGTTTATTGAACAGTATTTAAAATCTGTCGCAATTTTCCAATTTCCATACTCGAGAATTTAGGAAGTGTTCCCCCATTATATGATAAATCAACGATGCTGTTAGAAATACCATACAATGCTGAATAGCATGATGTTATTACGGTCCAACGGCGCTGCAGTGGTAAATTCTCAAATTCATGTAATTATGTGGGGTAAATTATGTGAACCAAATTGTAGTATACCGCGATATTTAGATCATTATAGATAAATCAGTAAATATCATCCAATAAACCCTTTTATGAATGTATGTTGGCCCTGAAAAGGGCCGATTGATCTTGGATGCTGTGACCACGAGTTTACCACGAGGCGAAATCTAGAAGCGCGGATCGGTCAACCTAGAAATCTTGAGCGATTTCACAGACCAGATGCTGGATTGGCAGCTTGAAGATTAACAGCTCAGCAGAAGTTCGGAGGAGCTCTTACCAGCTCGAAAGCGGAATTAGAATGAAACTGAATCCGACAAAGGAAGCATGTTTTATAACCTCAGAATAGCAGATGATGCTCCTCCCTTTTGTGCTCTTCGCTTTCTGATCGACCAATCTGGGAAATGGGTATGTGCCAATAATGTGTTGGGCTTAGAATTACTTGAAAATTGCGGAGAATGCTAATGCGTGAGAAATTGGTCGAACATGAATTGCTGGAAGGGTTGACATTAACTAAATATTCAATACGAGCTATTAATAATCAATAGTTTTCTTTATTATGACGGTAAATTTCTGATCCATGGGTGCCAAAATTATTACAATTGTTCAATGAGAATGTCTTTTCAAAAGCATTCTTAATATGTCGCAATTTTGTTACATGTGATAATTTTGCTAATCAAAGTGTTCCCACAAAATATGGAACATCAAAGACGCTGTTGGAAATGCCACTCTATTTTACAATTGTTGTGGAATGTTGAGCACTCACCCCGATGGCACTGCAGCAGCGTCCGCTATTACAGTCTCAAAATGTTGAGTCATAAATTATTCATGACAAATGAAATTTTGTATGAAGCTGTGAAATTGATTTAGGAATATAAGAAGTCATATATAAAGTCGGAAATATTTCTCTTTTAACTCTTTTCTACCTAATTTGATGACCCTGAAAAAGGCCGATGGCTTTGTTAGCTTTGATGCTCTTACATATA
The DNA here is from genome assembly GCF_002204515.2 of Aedes aegypti. Taxonomy (NCBI): domain Eukaryota; kingdom Metazoa; phylum Arthropoda; class Insecta; order Diptera; family Culicidae; genus Aedes; species Aedes aegypti. Next base: position 217,262,909 of record NC_035107.1, on the reverse strand, counting down.
AATAACACTGCGGGATGTTATCAGTTGATTGCCATGGGCAAACGGGGAATCCTCAACTCAAATTTATTTGAATATTTGAACCATCCCATAGAGAATTTTTATTTTACTTTCAAACTGTGCGGCATAATCAAATGCAAACGCATTCAGTTCCCGATGGTTAGTGCCTGTGCTTTAACTGTTCATAAGTCGCAAGGTGGAAATTTCCCCGAGGTCGTGTACGACTATGACAAAAGCCAGGATCAGCAATTGGTATATGTTGGTTTGTCGCGGGTTACTTCACTGCAAGGACTATTTTTGACAAACTCTACTAATTCTTCCCAGTTCCATCACGCCAAAGGCAGCAATTCCAAGGGTTGAGGAATGAGCTGCAGCGCTTAGGCAATCATCGATTAGTGACGCTTTGAGACGTGAAATACTGGATCATAGCGGCCCAGCCTGCATATTGATGAGTAAATGCTCATGCAATGGATATTGCTACAGACCAAAGCACTGGACCGATTCTATCGATTCTAACGATCGAAGCACCCGAGCTATCAAACATCTAATCTACTGGAGGAGTTTGGCGAACTACAGCTGGAGCCAGAAACCGATCACCCAACCAAGCAACACAAGGAAGCAACGACCAAATAAACAAATTCAGTCATCTGGCATTATTCCTGGAACACCATACACTGGTTCTCGAAACCACAGAACGACAAATGGTTCTTTTCAGGACTACCAAAATGAGTCCAAAAAGAGTTAACTTCTGAAAACTTCATCCGATCAATAACAACACAAAACTAGTACACTTACAAATTCATACACATGACAAATCAAATTATTAATCATCGTAGTTCTACGTCAACCCCGCGGTAATATAATAGACATTACCCACCCCAATTTTTTCACGAGCTCGGCTGTGCGAATCTCGGTTTCCCTATTTTAACCGAGACTCAGCTAACAAATTGCCCGGTTGCTTAGCAACGAAGCACGATCTACTGATACTCGGCTCTTATTTGCTGAGATCCCTGTTAATTTGTTTGCGGACTACTCGGCTGTGCGGATCACGGTTAAAATTGTCCGAGATTCGACATTCTCAATTAAGTGTGTAGATGTAAATGAAGAGAGCCTAACTAACAGACTAACGAATTGGACTTGCTAAAATAACTCTGAGCCAAGAGAAATTTAAGAATAATTTTGTAATTTTAGTGTGACTTTGTAGTAACCTAAAGTGACCAGACGTCCCAGTGACTTTGTAGTAACCTAAAATGACCAAATAATCCGGATCAGAATCATTTTCTAACTTGACAGTACAGTGTCAATACTGTTTCAATTAACTTAGTATATAGTGCATGTCTTAGATTGAGAATGAATGTAAATTCCAAATCAAATATATGCAGCGCTTCATTGAGGATGAGATGTGACAAGCGTCCCTGATGTTTTGCGGGACACATCTGGCCACATTATAGTAACCCCTTGTAGTAAGTATTTCAAGATTTTTTTAAAAACATGCATTAAAAACATAGATTAAAGACGAAAGAGAGAGTTGTCACTAAGGGTTTTAAAATATCATCAGTACCTCGTCATCAATCTGGAAGCAAATTTAATCTATTTTTTTTTTACAAGTAACGCCACGTATTTTAATTACAGATGTTTCACAGAAACGTAGAACTATTTGAAACAAAAAGAACAGTTCGTTTGCAACAAATTTCTGAACAGAATTGATGTTAAGTAAATCTTATACACAAAATTTTCCCAGTAACAAAATCGTACTAGAATTCAAAATAAATGATTTGAGAATAAAATCTAGATAATTGATGACAAAACATCGAAGCTGAAAACTTGTAATCATACTCAATAACTAAAGAGAACTGGATTTTCTAAATAACAATATGACTACAAATGGATCAAACCAATTCTGCCAATTCTAAAATGAGCTTTGGTGAATGTCAACGTGAAGAACATAACAAATAAGAAAGAGACAGTTTAGTAGTAAGAGATGCTTGAATACTACATCCAGAAATTTAGAAAATTTATATTACACAGACATTTATCAGTATCGTAAGGGTATCATACATGCACCTAAAGACAAGTTTTCAAATATATTGTCATTTCTTTTCCATTTTTCGGGGGGTCCAAGCCCAAGTTTCGGGGGGGCCAGGCCCCACATGGCCCCCCCTTATTTACGCCAATGCACTTATTGTGTAAAAACATAAGTTACATTTATTTTTGATTAAAAAACTGAAATCTTTTTATTCTATTGATGAATATAATTGTATTATATGTCTAGAACAATTTATATGGCCAAATAAGGTGCGACATTGGGCAATCAATTGAAAGAAACAAATATTTTGGTCTTTTGCAACTCAGCTTAGATAAACCACGTAAAGTTTTGGTTTAAATATTGCAATATACATTATTTTATATGTTTTATACCAGAGAGATTAAAAATAAACTGTTAGGTGGATTAATTCATTTTTTTATAGTCAATTTGACAAATTTAAGCTAGGAATTAGAAAAGTTAAAGGAAAACAACATTTGCGGATATTGAAACTACTTCAAATTCTCGTAAACAGTGTGTCAACAAATGATAATAATACTTGATCCACTTACCCCACCCCATTCAAAACTAGGGGTAAGTGTACCATGTCCAATATATTTGTATTTATTAATAAAAATCTCATATTTTTCATTGTGATTCATTCAATTAGAACTGAAATGCTCACCATGTGTTGAAAAAACTAATAGTATTCGATTTTAGACAGAGATATAATGGATTTTTGATTGATAGAAAACAATTTCAAAATAAATCAATTTTTGCGGCTCACAAGTTTGTTTGTGTTAGTGTACGTGTAGTACCAGTTTTGCAATAGTATTAGTGTGGACGTAAGAATTAGAGATGGTCGGGTTTCACAATTTTCAAACCCGAACCCGACCCGTACCCGACTTATTTTATTCCTTCAAACCCGGACCCGACCCGAACCCGAGACAAAAATTTAAAAGCAAACCCGGACCCGACCCGAACCCGAAAAATGTTCGCTGTTAAAACCCGAACCCGACCCGAAACCCGAAAAAGTTTTCTTAGAAAAACTCGAGTTCGAAAAGATGATAAATTCATCAATGCGAATGCATAGGGTAGCTTTCCGGTTGTTACTTTGTGAACAATTATCCTCAAACCCGACCCAAACCCAGCTAAACCCGACTTTTTTGAAGCCCGAACCCGACCCGTACCCGATATTTTTTTAATCTTCAAACCCGACCCGAACCCGAACCCGAAAAAATAAAAATTTTCAGACCCGAACCCGACCCGAACCCGTCGGGTTCGGGTTCGGGTCGGGTTTCGGGTTTGAAAACCCGAGACCCGACCATCTCTAGTAAGAATATAACCTAAAAAGAAGCAATGGTGCAAAAACATTCAACATATTTAATTATTTAAGCTTAATATGGACAAATGATCCACTTACCCCACTGATACACTTCCCCCACTGTACCTTATATAATCCGGGGTGGCGAATAACTGGAACATGGTGAATACCGGCACACCTTCCCTTTTAAGCGATTTGATTCATAGTTCTAGCAAACACGAGTTTTGGCTTCTTCTTTTCTCGACGGAGAAACAGTGAGCCTATTTGACGTTAACTGAATCGTTCGATTTATTGATATACGAAAGTAACGGTGCAGAGTTAATCTTGGAGGAGAATGAAATCTTAAATAATATGTATTTAATAAGATTCTTTATGAGCGTATTGTAAGCCATAATTCCAATAAACTATGAAAAATATTCAAATATGAGAGAACAGCCTATGATCAAAAGAAGGAAAAATCTCTTATAAAAATTAAAACAAGTGTAATGCAAAAAAATATTATATCAGTATAACTACAAACAACTGCCGATAATTTAAAGAAGGTAAAATTCCAAAAAAAAAAGATTGATTATTGCCAATAGTTACGGAACCAGTATAAATCGAAAGAATAGCCTATGTTTAAAAGTAAAAAAAAATTGGGGTGGGTAATGTCTATTACATTACCGCGGGGTTGACGTAGAACTACGATGATTAATAATTTGATTTGTCATGTGTATGAATTTGTAAGTGTACTAGTTTTGTGTTGTTATTGATCGGATGAAGTTTTCAGAAGTTAACTCTTTTTGGACTCATTTTGGTAGTCCTGAAAAGAACCATTTGTCGTTCTGTGGTTCCGAAAACCAGTGTTTGGTGTTCCAGGAATAATGCCAGATGATTGAATTTGTTTGTTTGGTCGTTGCTTCCTTGTGTTGCTTGGTTGGGTGATCGGTTTCTGGCTCCAGCTGTAGTTCGCCAAACTCCTCCAGTAGATTAGATGTTTGCTAGCTCGGGTGCTTCGATCGTTAGAATCGATAGAATCGGTCCAGTGCTTTGATTTGTAGCAATATCCATTGCATGAGCATTTAGGCTCTGTACATTGATACTCATCAATATGCAGGTTTGGCCGCTATGATCCAATATTTCACGCAGTTCGTCTCAAAGCGTCACTAATCGATGATTGCCTACGCGCTGCAGCTCATTCCTCAAGTCAACCCTCTTGGGAGAATTGCTGCCTTTGGCATGATGGAACTTAAAAATATTGGAAGAGTTTGTCAAAAATAGTCCTTGCAGTGAAGTAACCCGCGACAAACAAACATATACCAATTGCTGATCCTGGCTTTTGTCATAGTCGTACACGACCTCGGGGAAAGTTCCACCTTGCGACTTATGAACAGTAAAAGCACAGGCACTAACCATCGGGAACTGAATGCGTTTGCAGTTGATTATGCCGCACAGTTTGAAAGTAAAATAAAAATTCTCTATACAGGAGTGAAATTGTAATTTCAAAACCAAGAGCCTTACGTTGGCATGAAATAATTTGAACTCTTATAACTGTTTGCTGGTTTAACGAAATTCCTTGAATGGCACCGCAATTGAAAGACAAGACATCAAAGGGTCATGTCGTCTACTTACTGAATCCCACATACCTGTCCAAATAGTTTAATTACTGTTTTAAAATAGAACGTTGATTTCAAGCAAATTTATAAATAGAGGTGCTAGAGAAAATTTGACGTCCGAAGCCAAAGTCATCACCGCTGCCGCCGCCAAGAAGAAGAAGAAGAAGAGCAAGCAGTCCACAGGAAAATTTGCGGTCGAACTGTGAACACGGTCGGGCAAGTCATTCTCGCTTTGTGCTTCACCGCTTGTTTGCGTTCACCCAGCCATCGTCATCGCCGCCATCATCAGATTTCGACTTAAGCCCGGTGATCCACTACCTGTTACTGTTGTGCGCCATCCACGCCACGAAACTTTCGGTTCGTCATATAAGCAAATATGCTCAAATTTATACATTTGAGTTGAGGATTCCCCGTTTGACCATGGCAATCAACTGATAACATCCCGCAGTGTTATTTATCTGTAAGAGCATCAAAGCTAACAAAGCCATCGGCCCTTTTCAGGGCCATCAAATTAGTGGAAAAGAGTTAAAAGAGAAATATTTCCGACTTTATATATAACTTCTTATATTCCTAAATCAATTTCACAGCTACATACAAAATTTAGTTGGTATGAATAATTTATGACTCAACCATTTGAGATTGTACTCGCGGACGCTGCTGCAGTGCCGTCGAGGTGAGTGCTCAACATTCCACAACAATTGTAAAATAGAGTGGCATTTCCAACAGCGTCTTTGATGTTCCATATTTTATGGGAACACTTTGATTAGCAAAATTATCACATGTAACCAAATTGCGACATATTAAGAATGCTTTTGAAAAGACATTCTCATTGAACAATTGTAATAATTTTGGCACCCATGGATCAGAAATTTACCGTAATAATAAAGAAAACGATTGATTATCAATAGCTCGTATTGAATATTTAGTTAATATCAACCCTTCCAGCAATTCATGTTCGACCAATTTCTCACGCAGTAGCATTCTCCGCAATTTTCAAGTAAATCCAAGCCCAACACATTATTGGCACATACCCATTTCCCAGATTGGTCGATCAGAAAGCGAAGAGCACAAAAGGGAGGAGCATCATC